>NC_059427.1:39119911-39726161 GCF_021028975.2 Sphaerodactylus townsendi | reverse complement strand
TTTCCTTTAAGAAATGAAAGATGAGGCCGTATATTTATCAATCAAAATAGTGATAATGGAACACTTTACCTGCAAAACAGCTTATGAGAGGTAGCAGAAATACAAGTTTCCATAGCAACATCATCTCCACTTTCCAAGGCCAAAAAATTCTTCCCAGCTAAACATTAGAGGATCCATGCAGATCTTCTTGGCACTATTTAATAGCCTGCAAAAATAAGAAGAGAGATTGAGAATGTAAATTTGACCACTCATTGAGGTGTTTATCTGACAACTAATTTTTTTGAAAAAAGTCCCTACAGAAAAATGATGTAGCCAATTATCAGCTGTTTCTAATCTGTCTTTGCTGGGCAAAAGGATTGAGAGAGCAGCAGCAGACCAGTTCCAGGTATTCCTGGATAGCTCATCTGCTCTAGTTCCTTTTCAATCTCATTTCAGACTGGGCTATTGGATGAAGATGGATCTGCTGGCTTTAGTTGATGACCTCTGTCAAAATGCAAACAAAGGTCAGGTCTCGCTGTCACTTCTGCTGGATTTATCTGCTGTAGACCATGTCATCTTGTTGAGGCACCTGGAGGCAGAAGTAGGCATCAGGGGTTGTTTATTGGACTGGTCAAATCATTCCTCATGGACCAGACTCAAAGAATTGTATTAGTGTAGAACCTATCCTGGGTGCAAACCCCATGCTCTTCAATCTTCATATAAAGCCCTTAGGTCAAATCATTTATAGCTTGGGGGTTGGCTGTCATCAATATGCAGATGACAAAGAGATAAATATTGTTGCCCTACCCTTTTTACCCCACTTTATTAAATAATGGATTCAATATGATTTTTCTTGTTCATACAATATATACTGGCAAATATCAGCAGCCACTGGAGCAGAGTGTCCAAACCAGAAACAGGCCAAGAGTGCAAAAAGGCCTGTCAGCAAAATTAAATCATTGAAAGTGTTAATCCAATCAGCAGAGACTGGAAGCCTTATGGACATATCTTGATTACCACTCCCTGCCCAGGTCTCTACAACACAAAGGATCCAGGAAGCATCCTGCCACCAGAGTTTGCATCTTACTGCCTTTAGCAACCACCTCCTTCCCTGACTGATTCACGCCTCAGCCAAATCTGCATGTTGCACCTGGACAGAGACTCTTAAAAGAACTCTGCCCAAACCATTTAAGGCTATCCCTGATTCAATCACAAAACAATTGGTCCTACTGTCCCGACATTTAGAAAACGATAGGTGAGCTATTAATCAGCTCAACCCAGCGATCCCAGCATGGAAAACCAGGAACTCCAGGAAGAGAGCTCCTTGCTCCTGCCCCAGACTGTGCTAAGGGGTATAAAAGTACAGTGCACCCCAAGTTCCATGCTTGCAGGCTTGCAGGCTCGCAGGCTGGTGCTTGCTCTCAGGCTGGTGTGCTTGCTCGCATTCTCTCTACAGCTCTAGCTCTTGTGCTAGCTGGCTAGCTAGCTAGCTCCTAGTGAGCTCACTGGTTTGTTCCAGCTCTTTACTAGCCTGAACCTCTCTTGTGTCCAGTTGGTTTTGAGTCATGATATATTGTCCTTCACTTGGATTCACATGCTGGTCATATGAATCCTTGCCTTCTTCAAGAACTTCTCATCTGAACCTAGGTAACATATAAGTCCCCTCCTAATATTTCATCAAGACCTATTTTTCCTTCCTGCTTATATCTTGTAGTAACTGTGTTTAAGCTTCTCCAAATCTCCCTGTATGAATGTTTTTACCAAAAAATATATAAAAATATTTAATTTCATTTTGGTCTCCTAGCATTCTCTGTAGAACGTTTCAAGCCATTTTCTGGTATAGTTGTTCTAAAGATCCCCCCGCTAACCTACCTCTCATTGCCAAGCTGAGTTATTCCCCACTGCCATTTTAAAACGTTTTCTTACTGTTGAGCTAGCGTAACAATATATCTTTATCCAAATCTTCAGGTACTTCAGTAGAAGTCCTAAACCGCTGATTGGTGACTGTGGTAAAATGGCTGAGTGAACAAATTGGAACTAAACCTTAGAAAGACAGATGTGAAAGACATTATGATCCCAACTGTTGATGGGGTTCAGCTGACCTTTGCCAACTCAGTTGAGAACTTTGGAGTTATACTGGACCCAACATTATTATTTTTTCCAGCTCAGTCTAGCTTGAAAACTGACCCCTTACCTTGATCTGGCTGATCTGGCCACTTGGATCCACACCATGATGATGTAGAGACTAGATTATTGTGATGCACTATACACTGATCTCCCATCAAAATTAATTTGGAAGCTCCAGTGATGCAGGATGCTGTGACTTGGCTAATATCAGGAGCTGAATGGAGCATGCATATTTCTTCTATAGTTACAGAGCCCATCAGTTACTGGGCTCAGTTTCAAATGTTGGTTATCACATGCAAAGCCCTTCATGACCTTGGACCCTCATATCTGCACAACCATTTCTCACCTTGTGCTCTCCTACAACAGTTTTATTCATCTGAGCAAGGCCTTCTGCAGGTGCTATGGGCAAATGGGTAAAGCCAATAACTTCTGTACATATACTTTCCCATTGTGGCCCTGCCTCATGGAATGGCCTGCCTGAGGTGGTAAAGAAGGCTCTAATGTTCCTGTCTTTCCACAAACTGTGGAAAACAATTATTCAAGAAGGCTTTTCTATGTGGACAGGATAGCACTGTAACAAAAGACTTCTTAAAGTGACTTGGATAAATTATTGGGGGCTATGGTTTGTATAGTTTGATGTGGGTTGGCTCTTGTGTAATTTTGCATCATCAAATGTGTCACATTAACACTTGCCTCATTTGGTTTCATAAATGTTTGACTGGATGTATGACCCAAATCCTATTTCATTGTTTACTGAATGTCCTATCTTGTTTATTGTATTGTATTGACTCCCTCTGTGTAATCTACCTTGAATCCCAGTGAGAAAGGTGGACTATAAATAAAATAAATAATATTGCCTCCCTTGGACTCAACTGGTTTCAAGATAGCCAAAATTTTCCTAATGAAAGCATAAGCTACGTTTATTAGGGGAAGTAAAGAGAAGCTCAGGGATTTCTTGGTTGGCTGCAAGCTGTAGCTACTACGTGGACAGGATAGCACTGTCCACGTAGTCTCTTACAGGAGAGAAAGGGGGGATATAGATCCAAACTCTTCTTCTTCTTCTCCTCTTCTTACTAGGGTTATATTTATGTGTCAGGTATTCAATCCTAAAAATGTTTGCCTTCTGCCATCCCCCTAATGCCTTCCCCGCTGTGCCACATTGCAGTCTATTTCCCCTGCTTGCCTTCCCCCTCTAAACATTATTCCTGTTTAAGTAAACCTATCTCCCAGACTACACAGATGCCTTGCCTTTCTTGTGCTATCACATGCCCTTGCCTTCATAGTCCATCTCTTTGTCTTACTACTGTCCTTCAAGGTAAGTGACTGCAGTGTCAAATTCCCTCACTGCATTCTGCTGTCCATGTTACGGAATATTTAGTATCTTTCCTATCAATTCTTTTATAAACCTTTAATGTTAATTTTAATGTTATCATGTTCATTGGCTCCTTAATTCTATCTGAAGTTTGACACTTCATGTCCTAGGGGAATGCTACGATTCCCCTGAGTTTGTCCAGTTTAGATGGAAGACCTTGAAGATGTAGATCCAAGAAGTCAGGAAACATCTGCACCTTGAAACCAAAGACAACGTTGTCTTCAGCAAACAAGTGAAGACTTTGGGTTTTTTTAAAATCTGACATTCCCTCAGTAATGGTTATTGACCCACTTCTTGTATTACTTGTTATTTGCGTTCACTGAATTATTTATCATTTTACATGTTTTTAATTGTTTTAATAGTTTCATGTTCTGATATGCACCACTTAGGGACCCTGATCGGGTAGCAAGATGGCCAAAAATGTTTTATTTATTTATATATTGATATTTATTATTAGATTTGTACCCTCCCCTCGCAGACTTCGAGTGACTAACAGCAGTCAAAATAAATAACAGTTAAAATCCACACAATGGAATGATAACATTGTACCAGCACCTACCGTGCCAACTATATAATGAAATAGAATTATGTAAGCAAAGCAACAATAACAACGTGGAACCACATGAAACTAGTCAATAGCAAAACAGTTCCTATTGGAATTAATAACAAAACCCCAAAACCAATGAAAAAAACTCCCATGGACAAATCTAATAACAAGATTATGTTTGCGCAGTGTTTTAATGATGCACATAAGCATTTGTACCCATTGATAAAACACCCATGTGCATATTGGTAACAGAGGAGAAAAAAAATGTTGTAACTGAATTCAAAGAGCCGAAAGCAGTAGTAAACTGTATATCGACCGACTTTGGAAGTAATGTAAGAAAGTCTCCTGTGTAAATTCGGAAGGAGTAGAATGCAAACTAGTCTAAGCTCATGGAACAACTGGAATTGAATATATACAAATGGAATCAGCAACATATGTTCAACCCCAATAACTTAAAATGTTACCTTCTGATGATGTTAGTATAATGCTATCTATTATTTAAAAAGTTATATGCAAGCAAGTTGCTATCAAACAGATATAGGTTTAGAAGTATTTTATAGATGTTTTAGCTTCTGTCTTCATCAGTGACAAGGCTGGATTTCTAATCAGGCACTGTGACCCAACTGTACCCTAAGCATGGAGAAAATTCTCAGGAAAATAATTTCCAATACAACTACAAAACAGAAGGAATTAAAACCATAGGTCAAAGTTTATAGGTTATTCTCCAGAACTTTAGTATTGGGTAAACAGTGCTGAACTGAAATCGTCTATATTTGTTGTATCACCTGTACTTACTTTACAGCAATCGACACCTTCCAAAATATAACAATAATATTAAACAGAATGTCACTTGCAAATCCTGAAATACATTACTGAACACAGGTGCCCCGAATGTGCACTTCTAAGGGCCAAACTGGACATGACAGTATCTACATGGCTGTCGCTAAGACTCTTCCACCATTTTAAAGTGATTTAAAAATGCAGTGAGAAACCAGTTCTCATCGGCTCTGCAGTGTGGTGTTCTGAGGTACTGTTGTTCCTCCCAGTTGCCTAATCATTGACCACTTCCATGATGCTTTTGGCTTCTGTTACTTTAAAAGGAGTGGGGGAAATGAAAACCCCAGTGTTGGCCTGATCAGGATTAAGCCCTCATAACATTTTAAATGACTTAAAATACCAGTGGCATATTCATAACAACCCCAAAGCCCCACATCTAGTTTGCACGGGCAAACATGCACACTTGCAAACATTTCAAACAGCTAAGTAAATGAAGCATTCAGGGGGAAAAGTATCTATGTGGGAAGTCCCCCATTTGACAAGAGCTTCCCACATCCCTTCATTTGGCTTGCTTTGTGCAAGAGTGATGGCTTGCATTGGTTAGAAAATATAAGACACAAAGTATTTTGGACTGACATAAAAATATCCTATTTTTAAAAAAATTTCTACTAACCAACGTGTATCTCATACTTAGTATGCCTGAAATCAGCTGTCTGGAGATACACTCTGATTTCTCATAGTTTTAGGGGGAAGTAAGCAAATACCTTGTTTTCATATTTTTCTGATTTTTCAGTGTCTTGAATTCTGCATAGGCCAAATTTCAGGACTTCATCACATTGAAAAGCTTTGACATGTTATACAAGAGGTAGGCCAGAGCCTCTTTAAATATATGTAATGCAGCTTGATATAGATAAATTGTTTTGGATGAATTATTTTTTTAGAAAGAAACCCAAGGGTTTATAAAACAGTTTGCTCTAATTTTCTGTGACATTTTAGCTACCATATGATGAATTAAATCAAGGAAAATATCAACTTGGCCTTTACTCCCAAAGAGCAAACTAATAATTTACTTTGGGGAATAACTCAGGAAAAGCTGCAGCCAGGAAGTACTTGATCAAGCAGACCTATCAAATTATAAACTATTCTGGATTGCCTACTGACAAATTAGGTATATGATGCACATGGGGAGTTTGATTTTGCTCTCTTTTAAACCAGGCTGACTTGGTTTATCACCACAGGGTCACTCTTGGTTCATTTCAATACATCAAGAAAGCAAGTTTAAAGAAAAGCTATTGAAAGGCCAGCTTGGGACCTGAGGTCAGGTTTAACAATTATTAGCAGTTTAGTGAGGACTAATTATTTAGCTAAGTGCAATGCTGCAAATAAAAATAGTGAGGCATGAATTGTGATTTGCCTTAACTTGGGGTAGGGGGAGCTGTACAATTACTAGTACAATCATATTCCTTCTGTGGGAACGGATCGGAATGTGTATAAAATTGTTTAATCAAGGAGGATTAAGTTATAGAACCAGAGATTGCAATGAATCAAAATGGAGCTTCTGTGTAAATGACCAGCAAAAGCTTGCATTTTAGCAACAGGTCAGAAGCCAGGTTTCTCAGTGAATATGCAGGCCAGCAAAATAACATCTTTAGGATCCTGGCACTGAGGGCCTACGTGACAGAAGACAAGATGCATTTTATATGACTTTGTTAGAACTAGCTAAACCAATGTGATTAATTAAATAGGAACAAGTGTTTTTCTATATAGTTAAATGAACACAAATGATAAATGAGATATTCACATGTATTAGTATTTCACTATAATTCTATTGTCTTAGAATAATTGTATAAGTGTTAGAATCATGTTTTAACATTTCATGCTGGGGAATTGAAGAGAGTTTTATGATCCAGAAGAATGTCAGAATGCTGCATAGCTTAAGCCTGCATTGCCTAAGGCATCTCTCTCTGAGAGCCAAACTCAGAGAACGGGTTTTTCTTGGAGGAGAGGCTAGTTTTTATGGCAGTCCTTTGTATATGCTTAGAGGGCATAAGCTAACAGCATGCAGCATGTGACGTAGAATAAGAGGTTGTCTTTATTCGTGACCAGGAGACAGATTCTATCCAATTAGATTCTTAAGGTATATGGATCATAATACGTAGAGTAAGGGGAAGGATTATGTGACGTCTTTGCATCTACAAAAACACTAAGGTCTTCCTCTACTGGCCGTGCCTCCTTCGAGAGCCACCCAGGAGAGGGCAATCTCCTGTAACATTCTAAACATTGTATTGGGGCGTGCCTCTCCTTAGGGAGAGGTCACCTTCTGTAACTTATCTGTATTCTGTAACGTTCTGAATTCTGGGTCTATCACTCGAGGGCACTGGGGAGTGTTCACATTCTGTAACTTGCTATATTCTGCTAAGTAAACTGTCTGTTTGTTTTTCTAATATCAGATGTCTTGCTTTTATTTCTAACTTAGTTTTTCTTGAAACTAATCTAGCTGTGTAGGACCAGAGACGCGGATCTGGCCCCACACTTTTAACCAGTGGTGGGATCCAAAAATTTTAATAACAGGTTCCGATGGTGATGGGATTCAAACAGTGGCACTGCCGCACACACTCACCTCCAGTCCCTATTGGGCAGGGAGGTTGCTTTAGTAACCCCTTCTCGGCACTCGGAAAAAATTAGTAACCACTTCTAGAGAAGTGCTGAGAACTGGTTGGATCCCACCTCTGCTTCTAACCTTTTTTAAGACTGTACCAATTTTTATTTTACTTACTTACTTACTTACTTACTTACTTACTTACTTACTTACTTACTTATTATGCTTGTATACCACCCTCCCCCGGCCATCTTTCCTCATCTGGAAAAAATAGGTTGAGGGCTTTGTTTTTGTTTTTCCTATGGAGAACAATTTCCATTTGACATCAGAATTAATACAGCCGTATAATAAGGTTTCATGCTTCAATAACTGAACTAAGCTCCACATTACTGAATTCACTTATGAAGTGCAATGTTCTCCCTAATGTGGATCTAAAAATGGTTTACATAGTTCTCCTCTGCTCTGTTTTATCCTCACAACAAGCCAGTGAGGTAGGTTGGGCTGACAGAGTGGCTTTTTCCATGCAAACCTTTTAAAATGTTTTGAGACAGGAGATAACATGTTTCCTTCATGGAGTTCTGAACTGTTTTTACTTCCAAATGTTTTATTTCCAGCCTTTAAATGCTTTAAATGAATCCCCTTTTAAAACAATTCTCTGGCTGAAATGTTTTGAAAATGTCTTCAGTTGCTGTGCGGTCTATTGACTCAATTTCTCTGAATTTCCTCCTTGGCACCATTTTCTGTAAAGCATTGAAGCATCAATTCAACACAGAACTAAAAAAAAAGGGGTGGGATTATATAATTGTGGCCAGGAACCATTTCGAGGGGGTGAGTGTAGACATACATCATTGTAAAAGGGGGAGGATTGAAAACATTTTAGAAATGATTTAGTGGATTTGTTCAGAAAGTGTCATTGTCACCCAGCAAGCTTATATGGTACAAGTGGGGATTTGAACCTGAGTCTTCCTGTCTATAGTCCAGCACTCTTAATGACTACACCACACTGGCTGTCCCTGGTCTAG
This sequence comes from Sphaerodactylus townsendi, assembly GCF_021028975.2. Taxonomy (NCBI): domain Eukaryota; kingdom Metazoa; phylum Chordata; class Lepidosauria; order Squamata; family Sphaerodactylidae; genus Sphaerodactylus; species Sphaerodactylus townsendi. The sequence continues at coordinate 39,717,738 of NC_059427.1, read as the reverse complement.
TGGCTCTTTGATTGCAAAATGTTGGTCTGGGGCTACTGGTGTGAGATTGTCTTTTCATTTCTTTCATCTGGCTGCTAAAAGAAAATCTGATTACTCAGCTGAGTCATCTGTGAGAGGAAAGGAGAAAAGGGGAGGAACTAAAATGGCAGCATGACTCTTGTAGACACACAGAAGCTGAGGTACATTTTGATTCTGGCTCATCTACTTCCTGGGATCCATTTCCACCTATGTAGAATCTGAGAAAGTAGAACAACTGAACTTAGCTGCCAGGCATGCACGAGTGAACACCCACAGCCATGCTGTCTGACGTCATGACCCTTTGTTCCTGTGTGGCTATGCAGATGGGCACTGCGAAATGTTAAAAAACAAATGCACGGTGGAAAAAAAACACCTCCTTGCCAGCCATTTACTCAGAAGCATCTGCAACCCGGGATTTTTAAAAAGAATCGTGGATAGTGTGATTCTTGAATACCTTGTTTTGGGGAAAATAACACAGGGCAGACTTGCGTTAGGGGCAAGAACCATGCGAATTTCCCACACACACTGGGGTTTTTATTGTGGTTATCCCAGGTTTATTGACCCCTGCAGAAAGGGCCTCAGTACTCCAGAGCTGCAGACAGCACCTCTTCAGCCCCAGAGGTCACCCTCTGCAGTTGGTTACAAAGTGGTGGGCTTGTGTTTTTATACTTTGAGCTGGACTCTGAAGAGACAACATAGAAATATTACAAATAAATTTCTTTATCACAAAAGAGCCATCTAAAAGAGCCATAGTCTTGATTAAAAGAGTGCTTAGGGATTTAAAGACGATTAAGGAATTATGCCAGCAAATTGGAGATGGGCTATCAGGCCAGCTGGTATTGGAAAAGGCAATAAAGCCTCATCTGTGTAGGGATGATAGTGCCAACCTCTTGCCTGAGTGTTGCAACATCTGCCACACTGACTTTTGTCAGTGCTTATGAGATGTTGTAGTCTAGGGGCCAGGTGGTGTTCAGCTAAGCTAACTACCTTGGTTGGCAGGGATGGGGTGAACTGCTCATTATAGGTAGGGAGGATCGGCAAAGTACTGAGGCATCAGAAATTATGTAGGGTCATCTCTTGAACAGCCCATCAAGTATTTGGTAATGAGTGAATTGTGATGGAGTGCTCCCGGTGCTGAGCAGCATTGCCAAAGCCTGGACCCAGTTACCTCTTTGCTCCTGTAGGTGATGAGTAGCACAGCCTGCCCCTTAAAATCTGTTAGCATGTTTTAATAAATTATGACAGATCAGCCATTTAAATAAACTAGTTCAGTGTGGCATCCATGGGAGCCATGGTGTCTACCAACACCTTTTCTGGTGCCTGCCAAGCATTTGTAGGAAGTGGATTGGGCCAGATAGGGCTTTTGTCAAGTAAGGCATGATTGGCCAGGTGGTTTTTTAAAAAATGCTGCTGTGGTTAATGAATATCAGTAGTTTCTAGAATGGATTTTTGGAGGGGAAGTTTGGGGTAGCATATAAGAATGAAAGCTCAACATTCCTGATATTAAAGGTTTTTGAAACCAATTTTCATCCACTTAGATGTTTGTTTACCACCCTGTCCAATACAAGTTTTAAAATAAGTGTGTGTGGTGGCAAAAGGGGGGGGCAGGAGTTGGTTAAGACTACAATTTTGAACATTTGTGATTAGTCCTAAACTTGGGTAGTCTACAAAAAGAAAACAAATGATATGAGGTTGTGGAGCCATCAAAAGTTATGCATTGGGTGAATAAGGAAGTCAAAACAAATGGTACAAGATAGGTTTCAATATAGGATACAGAAGGTGTGGGCTTTAATTTGATGTTTGAGCCTCACTTGCTGCTACTAACGGCTACATCCCTTTTGTGTTTAAGTTTTGATTCCTGCCTCTTTTTTGCCTATTTTTCAACTGCTTGACATTACAGTAACTAGCAAAAGTCCCAGCCAGGGATATGGCACACCGCTGTATATGATCTCTCTATTCTCTCCTGAGCACCTGATTTGCAGGCAGCTAATGTGAGTTTCCACATGAATACCAATTGTATTCTGCTGGTATTTTTCTTTTCAAACTTTTCATCCCTGAGGCAGTCTCTGTGCAGTTTGAACTTTACTGATACCCATAACAGGGTGAATTGCAAATGCTTCTTATAGTAGAAAGGAAAGGCAGAGACAGCCTTACTGTCTCTGGAAAGATTTATCGATGTTGTTAAACCTTTTTTTCTGCTTTACAAATCATTGCATAATCACATAGCAAGGAGGGAGAGTTTTTATTTATATCAAGTTGTTTAATGTTGCTAATTGTTTCCTTCCACTTGAAGAAAACAAAATTGGGTCACCTATCATTACATCTCACATTGGTCCTGAACATCGGTAGATAGAATTATCTCACTATGAAGTATACACAGTGTGTTGCCAACTGATTTCAAGACTGAGAAGACTGAGCAACCCAGTGTTGCTCCTTTAAAAGAAAAAAAAATCATATCTCTAATCACTGCTTTTTTGACCGGAAAATTCCTACTCTTCTTTGTGACCCCACGTTTATATTCTTGTGATTTTTTTTGTATCAAATGTTTCCCATAAAATGTACTCATTATTGAATGCCAATTGTTCATCATAACTATGAATTACAAGTAGGGAGCTACAAAGACTTGTGAGGGGAATCTCATTTTCCCTTTGCTTACTATTTAACCTTTTCTTTCCCTAAAAACCCCTATAGCCTGTCCCCTTTTCTTGCTCCTTGATCTCCTTCCTGCCAACCTACATTTATCAGCCATTTGTCTTCAGCTTTCTCTTCACTGCTCCCCTTGGCAACTTCTCCCTGGGAAAACACTGTGTGGATTCAGGTGCTGGGTCATACCAATTTGTGCAGTTCTCACTGCTAGCACTGTCTTGTGGTTCTGGCCGCAAAGCCAGGCCAAGGTGCAGGGTAGGGAACCTGCAAAGACTTGCACAAGCGACCTGATTTTCCCCATGTCCACTCCAGCACAGTATTTCCTCTTTTTCTTCTCCCAGCATCCTCTTTATTCTCACCTTTTCATGCTTACTTCTTCCCAACAACTTAGCTTTGATCTCCCTTCTTCAGCTATTTTCATAGCTATATTCAGCTATATTCTTCTTCAACTATATTCATATTTGCTTTATTTATATCCCACCTTTATCTGAAATTGGGACCCAGCTTAAATCATCTCCTCCCGTTCACTTTACCTCACAACTATGTGGAGTAAGATAGGATGAAAATGTATTACTGGCCCAAAGTTGCCTACCAAGTTTCCACAGAGTAATGAGAATTTGAACCTGGGTCTTCCAGATACATGTCTGAAACTGTAACCACTTCACTACACAGGCTTTCATAGAGTGCCTACTGTTGAACAGTAGCACTTACCTGGGCCTAGGTGAATCAAGCAAGTCACATGGTTGCAAGTTGCCTAGTGGTTGCTGCTGGCCTTAACCCTAGTAAGTCTTCCCTCAAAAGCTAAAACAACCTTGGCATGGGCCTGAGTCACCTGATTTTTCCTAAAAGAAACCAAGGATTGAAGGCTAGCAATACTGTTGGGGTTGCGTAGCTATGGCCACTGAGGTAATCAGTTTCTTAAAGAGACAGAAGATCCTGCTATGGTTTGGAAGTGTTACCCCCACCCCCACCCCATGATGATGATGATTGCTCTGCAAAAATGGGTCCCTTCTCAGGGCTGTAGAAAGATCTGTCTTGTCTGTTGATGTATCCAGTCTTTGAATTTAAGTATCCACAGATGGGGCCACATTGAGAATTATATACATTGTATCTGAATTGTGTATGACCCTGACCTGGATGGGTTTCAAGGTATTATCTGGAGACTCTCCTGACGATTTCAACTAAGTTTGGTGAAATTTGGTTTAGAGGGTCCAAAGTTATGGACCCCCAAAGTGGGTGCCCCATCCCCCATTGTTTCCAATGGGAGCTAACAGAAGGTGGGGGCTACCCCTTTGAGGGTCCATAACTTTGCCCCCCCTGAACCAAACTTTACCAAACTCAGGTGGTATCATCAGGACACTCTCTGCATGAGACTCTGAAATTTTGGTGCCAGTAGCTTTTAAAAATTCAGTTTTCAAAGGGAGCAAAACTTCATAATTTAAGTAGCTCTCCTGAAATAGAATTTTAGGTCCAGTTCCCAGGTTGTTACTCCACTATTCTGACATAATAAGGTTTTATTGTGCCTGGATTATGCCAGCACTCCAGGACCACATTCATATTACAGATTCAGGCAATTTCTGAAATTGTCTTTCTTTTCCATCAAACTCTTTCTTTACCCGTCTGCACCATCTTTCCATTCTTTCTCCCCGAATATAGTCTCCTTCACCCTCCATCCCATCTCCCTCCAAGTGCCAGTTGGAGGAACCTCAGCCCCATTCCTCACTCTTGACTACAATGTTTCCATCTCCTCCACCTCCTTCTTCCCTTTCTTTCCCTCTCTTGCTCTCTCCCTCCCTCTCTGATATCAGCACTCATTACAATTCAGACTGTGTTCAGTTTTGTTTTTGATGAGTTGTGGGGGAAAATATTTAGCTTAACTGGACAATATCCATCCAACCTGCTTGCAGATTCTTTATTACCCTTTTGTGTGATTTACTGATTTTAGTATATTCCCCTCACATTTGCTTCCTGTTTCTTGCCTTTTCATTCAGCTTATCCGTGTTCAATAAAGTTCAAATATAGTTTAATTTAAAGTTGCTGTTTTTTTCTCTCTGTCTTTCCACGACTGCATTCAAAACATTAACTCCAAGCTTACACCTGTGTGTTCAGTCTTATAGCCCTTGTGTTAGGATCTGGAAGTTACCCCCCCACCCCATGATCTGGAGGTTCACATACACTTCTGGCTATTTGGGTCCCTTTGTTACAATCACTTAAAGGTAAAATAGGATACTTTGTAAAGAAAAGTTTATTAAGTATCGAGTCATAACCAAATGGGGAGGCGGCAGCCTTGATGTCACGTCAAGGCATGATTTTTAATTGTTTATTTCTGTTGCTTTGATCTCTACTTTCTGTTTCAATTTCTGTGTTTTGTGAGTTGGACCTGTGATTCTTTATTTTCACTGCATTTTTGCACCACATTGATCAAGAAAAAGGTACATGTGTTATTTGATAGCCATAACGCAGCATTCTACATTGCCTTTCCATTTTGCATAAAATCGTGTGTATAGTCTCCTCCAAATGAGTGATGAATTCTCATCTGGAGAACCAGGTTTGGTTCCTCACTCCTCCACAAGAGCAGTGAAGTCTCATCTGGTGAATTGGATTTGTTCCTCCATTTTTCCACAAGAAACTTGCTGGGTGACCTTGGGCTAGTCACAGATTTCTTCAAATTCTCTCAGTCTCACCTCCCTCACAAGGTGTCTGTTGTGGAGAGATTAAGGGAAGGGGTTTGTAAGGCACTTTTAAAATTTTGAAAGGTAGAGAAAAGCAAGGTAGAAAAACCAACTCTTTTTCTTCTGTGTATAAATACTGTGTATTAAGAGTACATGCAGCACAATATGAATACATCCATAAATCCAACAGCAAAAATCAAGTAACTAAAAGTGATGATTTATCAAGTAATAAAAAAATAACATTCTCTCATTTCTAATTTTTAACCAGCTATGGCTTGCTAATTCACCTAACATTGGTGGCATCTTAAATCAGATGTGTGAAAGATTGTTTTGAACTTCCTACCTTACAATGAAGTGCAGAAGGGAAAGATAGAGGACACCACTGATCTTAATTCCTAACTACCCATTTAGAGAAGAGATAAATGAAGTTAAGGGGTAATATGATAGCCATGCTTAAATATTTGAAGGGATGTCATGTTGAAGATGGAGCAAGCTTGCTTTCTGCTGCTCCAGAGACGAGGACAAGGAGTAATGGATTCAAAGTACAGGAAATTAGATTCCATCTGAACATTAGAAAGAACTTCCTGATGGTAAGGGCTGTTTAAAAGTGGAATACACATCACATCAAAGTGTGATGGAGTCTCCTTCTTTGGAAGTTTTTATACAAAGGCTGGATGGCCATCTGTCAAGAGTGCTTTGATTGTAGGGTCTTGCATGGTAGGAGGTTGGAATTGATGACCCTTCTGGCCTCTTTCAATGCTATGACTCGATTAAGTTCTTTCCAGGCAAGAATCAAGATATTTTTTGCAAGAGAAGTCTTGGAAATTCTTTCCATTTCCCCTGTTCTCTCAAAGGCCCAATCTGTTACACACCTAATGCACTTGGTATAAAAATACATACTAAATTGTTAATACTAAGTAAATCACTTTATACAGAACAATATATTTACTCTGTTGGGAAATAATTTTTAGACAAACAGAAAAACCTCCTTTAGTAATAAGTTATAATGAATGTGGTTGTCATAAACAGAAACCTATCCTTGGGGCTTAAGCAGTTCATGGGGAAAGCACAGTAAAAGTAAAGTTATCTCCTAACACTTAAAATGTTCTGATTTATATTAGGTATTTGCTTCTCTACCCCCCACCCCAACTTGTTCTTTCAATTTATTTATGATATACATGACAGTAATTGTTCCGACATAATGTTTCCTTTGTACTCCGAATTCATTTTTATGGGTGGTGTTGTCAACCCCCCCTTCCAGTTCTTTGAAATAAGAAGAGTATGAATTTATACCCCACCTTTCTCTCCTATAAGAAGTCTCAAGGCAGTTTACAAACTCCTTTCCCTTCATCTCTTCAGAACAGATACCTTGTGAGATAAGTGGGGCTGAGAGAGTTCTGAAGAACCGTGACTGGCTCAAGATCACCCCAGCAGGCTTCATGTGTAGGAGCGGGGAAACAAATGCAGTTCACCTGATAAGAGTCTGCTGCTTATGTGGAGGAATGGGGAATCAATCCCGGTCCACCTGCTCTTAGCCACTACACCATGCTATCTCTCAGGACTATGGACACAATCAGTTTGGCAGGAAGATACAAGTAGTTGTCTCCTCTCTAGTCCTGTTTTAAGCTACTCATCAATCATTAGACACGTGAATGTGATTTTTTTTAACTTTTTATTCTTTGCAAATAGTTGTTAGCCAACAGTTCCCCAGGCACATAAATCTAAGCCACTGTAAGATGGCCAACTGATTAAAATGCATATTGTTCTGGACATATCTTGGTTCCAAAACCTCATTTTAACATGTTTTGAAAAATATGTTATGGCACCTAGAATGATACTTGTAATATCAGGGAAGTTATTGAGAGGGAAGGAAGAAACATGCATTTATTCGTTTGTTCTATAGTCCAGTATTTTTCTTGACCCATTTTTTATATTATCCCCCTCCTCTTAATCCTCCCAAAAACCACATTGGAAGAGTAGGTTTAGATGATCATTTGTGGCAAGCCCAAGGTTATCCACAAAGCTTCCCTGGCAGCGCAAGGGATTAAAACCCAGTAGTTCCAAGTCTATGGTAAAGCCATGGTGTTTTCAGTGATTTCTGGACAAGAACCATAGAGTTTTCAGCAATTCCTAAACAGGACTGGATTCTAGGTTTTGCTGTAGAGTATCTGGTAATTCCAAGGAGGATTGAAGTCAGAGTGTCAGCCTAATAGCCATGTTTATGTTTTCTCCCATCTCTGATCCAAGAGGTGGCAGGAAAGGGAAGCTGTAGGGAGGGTATCCCTGTCCCAACTAGGGAACTGGCAACCCTACTTTTAAAATTACCCTGTATTGCTGGTTTGGAAATGGGGCCAAGGACTGCAGTGGAGGTAGGGAGCTATTTAAGCTGCACCATCTGAAAGCTGACAAGGAGGAGGGTTGGATTGCTACTTTCCCCTAGACTGATCACCAAGAGAGATGGGGCGGTGGGGAGGGTAAAAGGAGCAACCTGACAGGAAGGGAAGGAACTGCATGAGCTGAAACATTCTCCCTCCATCTGAGTGGGGCTCAGAGGCAGGGATGGCTCAGACTGGCACCATGGCAGCAGGTCATCCCCTGGGCTGCCTGTTGTGGTGCCCTGTCCCCACCTTCCTGTAAGATTTGGAGAGGGTAGAAGGCAGCCTGCAGGGAGACCAGGGGTGGCTCAGGGGGGGCAGCTTGGATGGATGGCCTGCCACTGTGGTGCCCATCCAAGCCACCCCTGCCCCTGAACCCTGCCCCGGAGCATGGGGGGGCGAGGGTTGGAATGGGCACAAGGTCAGGGTCGGTGGGGCGCCCAGAGCAGGTGTTGTCGCCAAGCCCCATTTCCACCTGATATGCCTCTTGCTGAGAGAGTTCTGAGGTAAATGTGACTAGCCCAAGGTCACCCAGTAGCCTTCGTGTTTAGGAGCAATGAAACAAACATGGTTCACCAAATTAGAGTCTGCAGCTCATGTGGAGGAGAGGGGAATCAAACCCAGGCATTTCCCCCAGAGACATAATATCCCAAGGGAAAACCAGGATCGAACATACCGGGTTGTTTGTATCTCAGTTTCTCCCTTTGCACAGCTGCCCCATCAGCATGTTCAGGCCGGGAGGAAGAACTCCAGTGAATTATGCATGAGCCCCCAGATTATTTTCATTTCCCACATCAATGTAGTTTATGTTATGTAGTTTAGTTTATGTTGTTTACGTTACATAGTTTAGTTTATGTAGTTTACATAGATTCCTGCACATGCACAAACATTCCCATTTTTCTGACGTTCTGATTGGCTGTAGCTGTGGGTGACAAAGATTTCTTCTTTAATTTGCATCTGGAATAATTTTTCTCTCAATATTCCAGACATTAAAAACAGCCTACAATAAGAAAAAAGAACATTGTCTAGAAGCATAATTATAATTCAAAGAGCTCACACTAAAGAAAAAGAACTCCTGCTCTGACAAAATCTGATACTTTTTTGCTACTTAAGGAGACCCGCATCCAGTTTTCAAAAATGCAAAATCTGCAGGCAGGTGTGGAAAAAAAAGAGCAGGCATCACATGTGGTATGATAATGTGGGGAATAAAGGGCCATAACTTTATAACAAGAGGGATCTGCAATGGGCAAAACAATTTAAGCAGACATTTGACTGCAGTGTAGATAACACCTGGGATGAAGAAATGTCAGGCCTTTTTGGATTGTGCCGTCCTGCTCTCTGGACAATGTCACCCTGATGGTGAATCTGTGAACAGTCAAGTCCAGGCTTTTTAAGCACACATTCACTCCATTGTCGATCTTTTGCAGCATTACTTCCAGACCCACTATTATGTTCAAACTATGGCCCATTATAAGGACCTAGAACTGAATCCTAAAGCTTCCTCTAGAATGGGCCCCCCACCTTTTTGACCCTGCAGGCACATTTGGAATTCTGACACAGCACAGTGGGTGCAGCAACAAAATGTCAGCCACAAAATCACTGGCTCATGAGACAGAGCCAGCCACGAAATCGCCACGGCTTAACTTCAGTAACATAGTGCAAATCTCTGTGCTGTGGTGGCAGCAATCTTTCCAAAGCAAGTTAAAAAAAACAACCCTGCCCAGCCAATCAGATCTCCAATAGTTAATCGGAAGCCTTGCTGGGCAAAAGTCTACCTAGCCCCACCCATCTCCTAAAAACACTTGGTGGGCACAAGGAAAGGTGTCAGCAAGCTCAATGGCACCCATGGGCACCATGCTGGGGTCCCCTGAACTAGAACTATAATGAAGAAAACTTGCTTCTAAATCCCTGGGATAGCTGGCTAAAATGTGACACAGCTCTGACCACCTGGATAGAACATTTCTGCCCTTTTCCCATCTTCTTGATCCTTTAAGGCTTACCTCTTAAACCTCCCTTTGGGGCATGATCTATAGGTCAGGCATGCTGCAAATTGAGCACTCATGCCCCAGTCTACGAGGCTGCCTGTTGCAGTGGCCCACTTTGTGCTGAATTCCAGCATCGCAAGTGTAGTTGAACCCACTGGTTAAGTCCCAACACTAGGCCTGGCTCCATTGGGAATGTACCAGCGCATGATCACTATTAGGTTTCTCCCTTTGAATTATTCTGACACAAACAACTACATCCAGAAATTGTGCTGCATCATATCTAATACGAGCTGGGGATTCAAGCATAACTTGTCATCTTATCACAACCCTATTATCCCAAGAAACGAGGGAAAAACCAAATATTTAATGGTAGTGGGAACACAGCATGGTAGAAGTTATTCTCTGAGTTGCTCTGCCAGCCTATCAATCTCTTTGGAGAGTTAGCCACTTCACAAGCAATTTTGTATGGCCTAGGGCAGGGGTAGGGAACCTGCGGCTCTCCAGATGTTCAGGAACTACAATTCCCATCAACCCCTACCAGCATGGCCAATTGGCCATGCTGACAGAGGCTGATGGGAATTGTAGTTCCTGAACATCTGGAGAGCCGCAGGTTCCCTACCCCTGGCTAGGGCCTTTCTGATTCTATCTTAGGGAATTCACCCAACTATAAGTATCAGTATCTGCAAGTATTCCTAGTTCTGTCGTTTCATCAGGAGGTAATTGATATATGTCATTACCAGTATATGTAAGAAGCTACTATTTTTATCTGACATTATCTTCTAGACGTTTTCAGATTTGCACTTTAAAATTTGCCATATTTTAAAGAGAAAAGCAATTATTTCAAATCCCTATGTGGCTTCCATTCATATTATGGTCTATAGCAAGGAACTAAAGGCAGGCCATGAATCAGTAGTTTGGGATTCATTTTGTGGGGTAAGGATTAAACAGGACTAAGTACATTGTGTTTTACAGGTGATAATTCTGTTCTATTACATTTTTTTTTCAGTAACACAACATACTTCTCTCATTCAGTCATGCACCAAGTTAATGGCTGTAGAGGCTTAGCTTACAATAACTCAAATAATCTTCAAGTTTTGAGCCGATGTAAAGAAGGAGTTTTTCAATTATCAAGAGCCCTTATTTTATTCTGAGCTTGTGAGCGAGCTGAATATTTACTTAAGCTGAGTAGCCTGAAACGATCCAGTGGACCTGAAATTATCTTCCCAGCATTACAAAATTGGTTGCAAACTACAAAATGGGATCTTTCCAGGAAAAGAGTGTCCTCTGCTGGGCATCTTGTCCCACTCCAGACACCCAAGCTCCTCACTGTTTGGAGCTACTCAGCTGAGTGGCTTCCTTCATATTTATTGGGAGTAAAGAAGTAACAACACATTGCTGACATTACTGCCACTGAGTAGGCACAATAATGGGTTGTGTTCAGTTGGATTCAGTTTAAGTATGCCTGCACCTACTGTTTAGATCTCCCTGTATCTGTTCAATCTCCCTCAACTCCTCAGTAAACAAAAGTTGAAAATATCCTATGAAAGGGGAGATCCTGTGAATAACAACAACAACAAGCCTTTATTGGCATACAAAACAGGACAAAATTTCCAAGAGTCAAAGAGCAAGATTAAAAAGAAACACTGAGTTAAAATTAGCTTTTTCCAGCATATAAAATTTGCAACAGTCTCAAGCAGAAGAGCACACATCAGAGCTGTTTCCAGGAGGTTGGGTATCTTGCATACAGCGCTTTGCCACTAGAGAACATTGCAAGAGAAAATAGGAATTCCTTATATTTCATGCATTATCTTATGCATATTTAGGGGCATACAAACAGAGAATGGTCAAGTGTTTCAACTGTAACCAGATCACAAGAACAAACCCTTTTAGAACGTTCTATATTCTTAAATCTTCCCTCCTGTGAATACCTGTGAACAATCATGTAACCTGCATAAGCCATCCTCTATTTCAGATCTCATGGACTGGCTATGATTTCAATAGGAGGGCTTGCCATACTTTCTGGAAAACTTCCAAGGGCCAACTGGAATCTATTGAATCCCTCAGCCTCAAATACAATAGGCCTTCCCTCCTGACGAAGTGAAAATCTCCTTTTAGTCTAAATCCCATGATATTAAGATAGATGAAAATGCCTTCACTTCCAACCTGCATTTGATCAGAATAGCATGGAGTCTTGAGCTGCTCCAAGGGCCTCATTGTATATATGCTGACATTTCCAAGTAATAACCTTCAACAGCAAATCGAAGACCTCTTCCAGTAGTTCAAGTACAGAATGCCTAATCAAATCATAGTAGCAGAAACCATTGAACATCAGGGTGAATAATGCATCAAATGAAATCCCTAACCTGTCCACAGTACCCAAAGCCAGGTAAAAAATTTGAAAGCTAGTACTTTGCCTAACAAAGCACCTAAACAGAATCAGCAGATTTCATGTAGTATCTTAGGTGTAGTGGTGAGGGCACCCAAGCTCTGGGTGCAATTTGCTTGTCTCATGTGGAGGCACATTTAGCCACCACCTCCACCCTTCCTCCGAGTGAGAAGCTGGGGCAATGTACTACTTGCCGCCACCACCTCCTCCTGTGTTCTCGCCAGCCTCCATCTCCCACCAGCTCAGTCTGTTGCCCCTGCTGTTGCTGTGCCACTCAGCTTGCCAGCCACCTCTGTTTCAACTGCTGCCAGCTGCCTGCACTCTGATGAGGCTTTTTCCATCCGCCTCTTCCCCAGGCTCAGAGGCACCCCAAGGTAAGATCCATGGGGGCAGCAGCTCTCTCATGCTGGCTCCCTTCCAGCACCACCTACTGGCCTCTGCCACCACCATCCACTTGCCAATTTGCCCTCCTCTCTCCTTCACGTCTCCTTCTCCCAGTGCTGCCTGCCCACCTCTGATGCTGTTGCTGTCACCAGCTGTGCGCCCTCTGTTTTGGCTTGTGGCTCCTGAGAAGATGGGAGCAAGAGGGCAGGCAGGCATTGGACGTACCTGCTGACCAGCAGCAGCAAGACCCAGGATAGCCACCACCACCACCACCACCACCACCATCAATGCAGCCAGCCCAAGAGCTGCTAGAAGTTGGGAAATGTAGCTGCGATTTACCAAAAAAGTAGGATCTGTGACTGATGAGCACTTAGAATTTTTTTTAATCTTCTCTGGAAATTGGACATCATATAAGCTTAATCATGTGACCTTATATGTGATATTTTGCAATCCTCAAAGATTACTATTACTGTTCTTACCAGAAAACTATTAGGGGAAAATCTAGAAGACGGATACCTTGAAACTATGGAATGATAAGGATATTAAAATAGAGTTTTGCATTTGGATAGTAAATGAAGTAGTGATAGTGTAAGGAATTCCATAGAAGCAGAAATAAAAGGCTTTTTGGTGTAAAAGACCGTTTATTCAGACATCCTAGAAAGCTCACGTACACGACGTGGCAGGAATAGAGTCTCCCGCCAGAAGCACAGGTTATAACTCTGTCCATCCCATCCCCCCTCCCGGATTCCCATGGGAACGGAGTTCTCATCTCTCTCACAGAGATAAGGTCTCCGCCATGAGAGTCTCCCGCCGCATGAGATTCCTGGCCCATGCAGCCGGAGTTATGGAATTCCAGTCCAAGGCCAGGCGGCTGTCCTGAACATCAACACCATTGAATCCTCTTACACTCTTGCCTCCCTTAAGAAAAAAAACTTCTCCCCCAGGTTTGTGCTTGAAAGGTCGCGGTGATTGAAAGCAGAAATGAGGGGGCTAGAGGCGTCAATATTTTCTCGAATAGACCCATTAATTATATTCCAGAGGAATATCCCACCCAAGAGACTAAATATTGCAAAGCGTTATGCGATTAAAGCGAGAGTCCAGGATGGCGTCAATTTACGTTAATGCTTGTGGCCATCAATTATAGTTAAGTTGGCGGGGTCTCTCCGGCTGAGATCGCGGAATTGCCAAACATCGGAAGCTTGGGAGCCTACTTGCCAGCAAAACTAGGAAATGAAAGACAGGGATGGATATTACTTAGGAGAATTAGGCAAGTCCAATTGGGCAGTGACATCATTAATCACCTTTGAAGTAATCTTAAAAGGTCCCACTTAATCTTTTGCCCAGTTTTGAAAACCTGTATATGCGTCCTTCTGAGATAAGTTTTGGTAGACCAAGTCATACCCAGAAGCCTACACGAAGCGGGGAACTGAAAGCCAGGCGGTGCTTATCCGCTTGAAGTTTTGGGAAGTCTTTAGCCTGCTGTGGGCGGTCTGAACCGTTTCACCCCTCGACCAGAGAGATGAAATCCACTGTTGGAACTCTAGGAGGGATTCAACGCTTCCGCTTAGGTAGCTGCAAACTAGCGGAGGGTAGCTGATCGACCAGACACACCATTAATTTGAAGGGGTTTTTTTTTGTACTCAAGCTATGAACCGCATTATTATAGGCGTATTCTGCAACCCGGAATTAACTCCGCACCAGTTGTCTTGGTGATGGTTGGTTGTAACAAGCGTAAAATACTGCTCCAGGGTTCTTTGTTCGCTCTCTCTCCGACTCACCGTCACTTTTGAGAGCGATCGGTAGAGGCGGCAATTGCCGGGCGTGCCCCCAACAAAAGCCCAGGTGCTTTCCAGAACTTTGAAATGAATTGGGGCTCAAGGTCGGAGACCACCTTAACTTGAGGGCCAGTAGTGTAGACTTATAAATATGCTGAATGAACAGGCAGCAATCTTAGGAAGCGGAGGGGATGGAAGCACATGGGATGAAAAAATGGGCTTGTTTAGAAAAATGAGTCCACCACCACCCACAAGACCGTGTTGCCTTGACTTTCAAAAAAAAAAAAAAAAAATCCGTAATAAAATCAGTCACGGAGATGGACTTCCCAGGGCCGGAGGCCACCAGTGGAAGAGCTTCCAACTTAAGACCATGGGGTTTTCCCCGAACGGATTTTTGGCTTCCGCGACAAACAACAGAGCAACCTGCTGATATATGTCTCAATGTCTTTGAAAGCATCCTTGGCGCGGCGCCACTCAAAATTCGACGGTGGGCCAAATGCAGAGTCTTAAGGAAGCTAAAGATGTCCAGCCCGAAGCCGGAGCATCATGACAGGCCTACCGAGAACCTGCTTAATGCGATGGAGGGGGGGGAGGCACGCATCAACAATCCCCGCCGGCCAAACACCATTCCCTCCAGGCGACTATCACCTTCCTCCGCTGGTGGCTTATGCAGCCCGCCTCCTCGAAGTTCTCGAGGAAAGGAGAGACCAGGCTGGGAATGGGTGGAGAAGGAGGAGTGGACGTCTGAGATCGAGTGACAGCCAGCCCCAATTGGGAGGAGAGGAACAGTGCCGGGATATCCCGTAAGGCAGCTCCACTTCTCGGCAGCGAGAGCGCATCAGCAGCCAGTTTATTGGTTTTTCCGAGGGAAAAAAATGGACGGATTGAAAGAGAAACGAAAAGAAATCGGCCCAACGGAGTTGTTTTATGACATCTTGAGGGGTGGAAAGGGCGCCAAGTTCTTGTGATCCTAATTCAAACTTGAAAGGGGTGTTTAGCCCTCCAGCCAGTGGCTAAGTGGAAAGTGCTACTTTGATGGCCGCAGTCTCTTTATCCCTACAGTCCAGTTGAGCTCAGCACCGAGAATTTCTTTGATAAATAAGCATCACCTGAACCAGCCTATCATCTTTATTTCTCTGCAAATATGGCTGCACCAAGCTTTGTCCGAAAGTATCCACGTGGAACCACAAAAGGAAGATCTGGGTCAGGGTGTTTTGCAGGATAGGTTCGGTAGTAAAAGCTGATTTTAAATGTTGAAAGGCTGCCCGACATTCTTTAGACCAGGAAGGGGCTCCGGCTTGGCAGCCTGTGGGTCTTTACCCTTAGTGCAGAGGTCTGTGAGTGGGAGAGTCACGTATTTAATTGGGGTATAAAGTCAATGATAGAAATTAGCAAAACCCTAGAAAGATTGGAGTTCCTTCCGATTGGTAGGGCAGGCCATTGGAGGACTGCTTCAATCTTAGCAGTGATCCATTTTAGCCCTCGAAGAGATCCGCAAACCCAAATAGTCGAGTAGAGGTTTGCGGGAAACAACATTTAGAAAGTTTGGCAAAGAGGGAGTTGTTGAGCAAGCGTTTTAATACTCCTAAACCAACGCTTCATGCTCCCTCCATGGTTTGTGAATAAATTAAAACATCATCTAAAGTACACCACTACTCCCTTGTATAATAAATCATGAACTTCGTTGATAAGGGCCATAAAGTTCGGGGCCCACTTAACCCGAATGGCATTATTGGCATTCATACTGTCCAAATTTCGTGTTAAATGCAGTCAAATGTTCATAGCCTTCCGCAAATCCTGACCCTGTGTAGTTTCTCTTAAGTCCAACCTTAAAATGCCGCCCCTTGCCCAATGGCATCTAAAAGGTCCTTGATTAATGGCAAAGGGTATTTATTGACAGGGAAACCGCATTGAGTCCTCGGGTAATCCGCGGCAGAGCCTTAAAGACCCGTCCTTTTTTTTAAGAAATAATACAGGAGCAGCATGTGTGTGTTTGGTAGCTCTCGTCAGAGTGAACTCAATGGAAAGCAAGTTCTGGTTCAAGAAGCGCAACGGTTCTCTCATTGGGACTCATGTAGATTCCCGCCTTGGGCAGTTGGAGCCCCCGGCCGGGTAATAATGATTTTGCAGTCAGTGTCTCTATGGGTGGCAATTGATCTATTCTTGCTCCTGAAATACTCTGGCTAAATCTTGGTAAGCCGGTGGAATGCCGGTAGATTCGGAAGCAATTAGAGCTGGCACCGCTGACGGCCAGGGGCATGTCATTAGAGGTGAGTTTTTCCCCAATTCATGTGTTCTCCGCAGGAGGGTCAGTGAATTCTAAGATCCTTTCTTCCAAATGAATTTTGGTTCATGCAACAACCACGCCTTGACTATGGAGTGCTCTGACACCGCCCAGAATAAAACTAATTTTTTTCTCCCAATGGTCAGCGAAGCGATGACCGCCGGGCGTTTGAACTGGGTCGGGTCCTTCGCCCCTGGCGAGCGTGCTGCCGCCCATTTAAGAACGGTATGGCTTAGCCAGGGGACTCGGTCTAGTCCAGTTCTCCGCCCACCAGTTTCATTAAACAATGGGAGCACCCAGAATCTACAAGGGCTGAGGCTATAATAATGACGCATGCTTAATGCGGGGTTGGCCAGAACAGCTTGAATCGTAATGGGAGCTGCCTTCACTCACCGTGATCTGGAGTCGAATCCCATATCCATGGGGCTGAAGAGAGGCAAAATAGCTGCTTCGTCGCTTCGCAATCAGCCTTTAGACGAGTCTGGGGCGCCCGACGCGCAGGTTTTGGCGTGATAAGGCCGAGCTTGCTGGCTTCTGTTTTTTCGGCAGTTGGCAGTTAGATGAATCTCGTCCTCCGCAGTAAAGACAATCCCAGACGGCGACGGGCGCCGGAGGTGGTTTCGCGTAGAGGCTACAGTTTGGCTTGCGAAGTCGGAGCGGTGGTCAGAGCGGTATGGTTTTAGCGTATGCCCCGCACGAGCCGTGAATCCAAACGGACGCCACTGGAGATCCTAATTCATCCAATCAGCAATAGTGCGGTGAACCGGCTGAAGGAACACCGTTTTCACGAAGTTTGCCGCCGACGGTATCTGAGAAGTATTCACATTTGGCGCGCCAGGCCACTCAGGAGGGAGTCGAGCAGCCGCCGCGACGAAATTAACGGCACCCGGACAAAGGAGCGGGTTGCCTTGCTGGAATAGATTTGATGGATGCGGGATGGCTTCATTTTCAGCACCGATCTTGGAAGCGAGCCCTTAAGGCTTGGAGGAACGCAGGCACCGTAAGGAGTATCCTCCCTTGCAGATCAAAAAAAGAGTCACAAACCAGTCGGGCTGCCGCCCATCCAAGACGGAACCGATGTCCCGTATTTTCGCTGCTGCTCAGACCGGTACAAATTGTCATAGTCCTCCATGTGGGCATCGAGTTGTAGGATGAAGTAGGGGAGTTTGGAAGCGGTCCCATCAAACGTGGGCAGGTATTGGAGGTCTGTAATATCTTTTCCTTCCACGTGCTCCCACGCCACGGGCGGTTGCGCAGGCTGAGGCAGCAGGGAGGGCCGGAATCGGTGGAGGTGGGGGCACCAACGCCGCCGCTGGTGTTCTGGTGGAGCAGGTCTTTGGAAGGTGGCAGATGCGCGAGTAGCAGGACCCAGCAGCGCCGCCCCTCTGGCGCTGGCTGTACCAGTGACAGCGACTCCAACTTGGGGCATCTTGTCCTGCTGCTTCTTCAGCCTTTTCCAAGGCTAAGTCTTCTCTCCTTACAGTCAAGGCATCCTGGTGCGAGATGCAAAGCTGCTTTCTCCCCGTTCCAGTTTGGCCAGTTCGTCTCGCTGAACAGCTGCAGTTAGTTCACTTTGCGTATTTCCATGGCCTTAACGCTGCTGCTGACGCTCTAAGTCCAGTTTGGAGTGTTCCAGGACCTTATCATGGACTGATAGATTCTGCATATATTGCCGCTGCAGCGTCTTTTGCAACGTCCACCCGAAGTTGGATTTCTTTGCGCTGCTGTTCCCGGTCTTTTGCAGGTTTTCACGCTCTTGCTGCAGCTGCTCCGTTCCTCTTCCCATAGCTGGCGTTCTCACGGGCCCATGCTTCCTGGGCATCTCGCAGTCGGCCCACTTCCTCATCCCAGCTCTCTTTGGACGGGAGGGGAATAGATCCGGATGGGAAGGGGCAGGCTTTCTTTGGATTCCTCTTTCATCAGAATGCAGCACCTTCGCGGTCCACCGCGGCTCCATCGGGCTTCAGGTGCAGTTGCTGATCCGGGATCTGGGGGGTCCGATCGAAGTTGGTACGGATACCCCTCCCAATCCTCGATATAGTCCCGTTTCACCGGTGGTCTTAGGATCGGGCCCAGTGCTATGCCACGGTGGATTCTTGGAGATCACCAAAATACGAGTCCAGGAATCGCCTCAATGGACTCCTGTGTTGCCGCATGAAAGGTGGTCAGGCCCGGCCTCCTCCGTGACAGGTTGCATCTGAGGTTTGTAATCCACACGAAACGGGCAGATATCCGATCCACAGGCTCGATCCATAGATAACAGCTTCCAAACGACTCATGCAAGTCCACATGATCGCCTTCCTCGTCCCTCGGCCCCAACGGAGTAAGGGAAGACTCGTGTTGATAATGAGGACGGAAAGAGTTACCAGCGAGACCCGTTCTCCGGGGTTCCTCCAAATCCAGAAGGAAAGCTCGGAGCCCTCTTTGGGGGGCTACCGCACCTTCCACAGATTCAGGAATATTCAACCTCTCCATGCCGAGACACCAGAGGTCCGCTGCACTGGGAAGATAGATGAACTAGGATTCCTGCCACAATGTAAGGAATTCCATAGAAGCAGAAATAAAAGGCTGGTTGGTTTAAAAGAACGGTTATTCAGACATCCTAGAAGCTCACGCATACGACGGGCAGGAATAGAGTCTCCTCGGCCAGAAGCACAGGTTATAACTCTGTCCATCCCATCCCTCCCCGATTCCCATGGGAACGGAGTTCTCATCTCTCTCGCAGAGATAAGGTCTCCGCCAGAGTCTCCGCCGCAGATGCTGGCCCATCGCCCGGGTTATGGAATTCAGTCAAGGCCAGGCGGCTGTCCTGAACATCAACACCATTGAATCCTTTACAGATAGTAGAAAAAGCTCTTATTCAGGAGGCATATGGTACCAGGTGATGAAAAGCATTGCTCGTGTTTCAATAACCTTCCAAAATCCTTTCATATAGTTTTTATTTTACTTTCATTTTATTTTTACTTTCATTGCTTTTACTTTATAAATCAGATAAAATGGTGGAAGCCAATCTGGACACATGTTGGGTTAAATCATACTAATTGCCTCTGTGTCAACATAAAAAAGTGCAGATAGACTGCACTGAAATTTTTCAAAAGGTATACAAATACAGTGGAACAAGGCAAAATGAGAGCAGGTACGCTCTGGGCTATGACATGCTATTAACATAATCTTACAAATTTCACCCACATTCAATCATTGCCATAGTTAATGTTTGAGTCGCTACACTTTTTTCTTTCAGCCCACCAGCAGATGCTATAGATGTGGCAAGGCTCCCTCGCACCCACAGTAGAGTTTTGTTTGGTGAATGATTCACAGCTCACCATGTCCTGTCACTTAGGCTTGCTACTATGATTTGATTAGGCATTTTGTTTGAAAACACAGAAATCATGATTTCAAGTGGGTTTGCTAAACATCTACACTAGCACACCATGGTTATTATCCATCTCACTGGCTCCCATTCACTTACTCCAAGTTTGGGGAAGCCTGAGTGTCCTCTGCAAATGAATTCTCTTTGATTCTCCCTGGATTTATGAAAACACTTCTCCATTGAACATCACCCCAAAATAATGTGGGAAGAAAGGAAACAGTACCTGACTTGCTGTGTTCTTTGTGTGTTGTGATTCTCCTTTCACTTCTGTGACTTGCACACAACACCTGTGTTCAACCTTTAACACAGGGCACCACAGAAGGGAATTGCAGTCTATTTTGTTCTTCCATGCATGTCACTGTTGCTATTAGCATCTCACTTCATAGATGCTCTTATGTATTTCAATTGTTTTCATTGATGAGAGCATTCCTATCACACTGAATCCTGGGACCACAGAAGAACTTTAAAAAGGAAAGGCTGATGTTCAGTTTGTCTCAAGGATTATATCCAGTTTTAAGTCCTTCCTGTAATATAAAAAATGTATTCCACTTTGAGAAACTTCACCACTCTTATTGATAGTTTTCTTTTTCTTTCTCTTCCTTCATAATTACTTGGATGTTTCACTAGAGCAGAAAATTTGACATTTGCCGTGAAATTTCAAAGTCAATACTAATGAAGGACTATGTAGAACACAGTTCTTTACCAAATTCGTTTTCTCATCCTGTAAAATGCCTCAGATTGATTTGCCTTCAGTTTAGGTGTTATACAGTCTTGCACATGAAAACCTCATTCACATAACTGAAGCCACTGTGAGGCTCTGGGTCTTAAATACTGTTTTAAAAAGAGATAATATGATGTGTTGTTGTTTGATCAGTGTGATCTCTATCCCAACCTCCTCCTCACAATTTGAACTCCAATGGCTTTGAAATGCAGCTATTTCCAAATGAGATTTGAGGTGAAAGGGGCAGAACAATAACCTTTATTAATGTTTTTGTTGTTAGAATAAGGTTATTCAGTAAAGAGACTTGAATACAGCTGCTACACACAGCATTAGTGGTCACAATCTATATGTATAAAAAGCTAACAGTGACTTTGTTAGTCATGCCCTAACGCCGAAACGGCTGGACAGATCACCCCCAATTTTTCACATGACGTTCCTCCCTGTTGTGGGCAGGTAATCGGACCTTCAAATTGCCAAAAGTCCATACCTGAGCCAGGTAAAATGTCTTTTTCCTGGTGCACCAGGAAGCTGGCTGTGTTTAATTTGGTGTTATCTGCAAATTTAATGAGTAGTCCCTCCAGCTACTCATCCACATCATTGATCAAAATACTGAAAAGTAAAGGGCCAAGAACCCACTTGACACTTCCCTCCATTCAGATGAAATGCCATTAACAACTACTCTTTGAGTGCGGTTCTTGAAATAGTTCCATATCCACCTGACTGCTAGAGTCCAGTCCACAGAACATCATCAGAACATCATGGGAACCCTGTCCAAAGCTTTACTGAAATCCAGGTAAACAACATCAACTGCATTCCTTCGATCCAGTAAGCTCATCACTCGATCAAAGAAGGAAACACAGTTAGTATTGCATGACTTGTTAGGAACAAATCCATGCTGACTTCACCACATCACCAAATTCTCCTTCAGATGCTCCCAAACTGACTCCTTTAAAATATGCTCCAATAACTTTCCTGGGACAGAGGTCAGACTAACTGTACTTTCCTGCACCATTCTTCCTCATTTTCTTGAATATTGGGATAACATTCTCACTCTTCTACTCTTGTAGCACATCTTAAAGATGATGGACAATGGCTCTGCAAGCTCTCCAGAAAGTTTTTGAACATTCTCGGGTGCATACTGTCTGGCCAGGAGGAGGGGGTGGGGTTGTACACATACAATGCAGCCAGGGACCTTTGAATAACCTCTCTGTCCATTTCAACCAGCAGCTGAGATGTCAGGCTTGCCTACTGGCATCTCTAGTCAAGTCTGTTGTCTTCTTTAGGGAAAAACCTGAGGCAAAATAGGTATTGGGTCTTTCTGCTTTCACTCTGTTCTCTGTCAACATTGCCAAACAATCTGAAAATTGCTCCTCACATATCTTAAGAAGCCTTTCTTGTTGTAGCAAACATTCCTGCCCTGCTTCAGCTTTGGCCTCTGACGGCTGAACTACAGCACCAAGCAACCCCCAGATATTTTTCTTTAGAGGTATGACCCTGTCTGCATTTCTTGAACATTTCCTTTTTGTTCCTTAGCTGTTCATTGAGTTCTTTGTTCATTTGCAGTGACTTCTTGGACCCCCTACTATGTTTCCATCTTGTTGGAACAGTGATGGCTTGAACTCTCAAGAGCTCTTCTTTTTGGATCCCCCCCCTTATCGTGCTTCTTTCTTTTTCAGGATTCTTGCCCATGGAATGACTCTCATCTTGCCTCTGAATCAATTAAAATCTGCCCTACTAAAATATAACATCTGCCTCTGGCTATAAACGTCCTTAGTTCCCTACAGCAAAAGAAATTTTAAGAGGACATGGTCACTTCCTCCTAGGGTCCCCACCGCCTTCACCCCGTCTACCAGTTTTTGCCCATTGGCTACTATTAAGTCAAGTGGAACACGTATTTATAACTTTTTTTAACAGCAACATACGGGAGTTGAGATGGGGGTCAGTTTTGGTTCTCAGTCAAGAACTGGGAAATCCACCAGCTTATTAACAACTCGAACATCAGCCTGGAAGTTTTAACTCCAAGATTAATACAAATTCAAAGTCTGAGATTTCTCCAGAGAACTGCAGGGAAATGCAACAAGGAAAAACATGGCTAAAAATAAGTCTAGTCATGCACTGGAAGGGGTGGCTCTCGTATAGCAGTAGTGAATTTTAATTCAATAAGCATAGTTTTTGAGGTTGAAAAAAATATGCATGTGTGGAATTTTAAACCAAATGATCAGACACCTGAGTATATAATATCTTGCTTGCTAAGATGACTTTAACATTTACAAATGGCAGATTACTCAGTGGATTACATAGTACCCTGTAATGTAGAAATCTGAGTTTCAATTCCAGTTCCACCAGGCATAAATCACAATAGAAAAATCCTTTATTGACATTTAAATAACAAAGGGCTAAAATGAAATGGGACCAACACAAATAAATTAAAACTGGGCAGGGACAGTCCAGAATCAACCACGAAGCATTACAAAGCATTAATTGCAAGGAAAGGGCAATGATGACTTTTTTAAAAAAGGAATGTTTTCCCTTTGTAAGGAAAAAAAATCAAATTTTATAAAAGAAAATAATTTTTGGAAGGGAATCTTTTTATATTTTAGTTACATCTACTTCATCCTGAGAAACCTAAAGTGGGGGATAAGTGACAAACAGTTCAGTCCTGTGCAGAATTATTGCAGTCTATGCCCATGGGAATGAATGGGTTTAGAATGGAGTAACTCTCCTTAGAATTTCATTGGAAGTGTTTAAACTGTGAAAAGATCCCTTAGTATCACATCTAGGTTAAGGAATGCAAGTCTAGCTTGCTGAAACCATGCCGATGGTAAAGTCCATTCTCTGTTAAACTTTTTTCAGATCCCCTACTTTCCCATGCTACACTCAGTATGTGGAAACTTTTAGCATCCATATTTCAGAAAAAAATGATTTCAAAATATTACTTGCTTTCAGTGAGAGCAATACAACTGCACAGTGTATTTGGTCCTGTCCAGGTATATTATTAGGCCTTGGGTTATTTATTAGGGGAAACACTGAATTTATCTGCTATTTATTTGTCAGTAGAGTTATTATTGGAGTGATGATGCCATTTGATTTTCTGTCTCAGAGACTAACTTATTTCTGTTTCAGGGACTAAGCTACTTTACTGAAATACACACAAAAATTGGTGTTGCTGTATCAGGCCAAATGTTCTTCTCTAGGCCAACACTTTCTATGGCAAGTTAGAGGGTTAAAGTCAGCAAAACAATACACTGAGGACTTCTTTGCATGCACAACTTATCACAGATTTTCCCAGTTATCAAACCTTATGTTTTGGAAACATTTTCTGTGACATCATTCCATATACCTCCTTTGCTCCTTGTCTCTTCAGTTGCACATATTTAACACCATACTGCTGAAAATATATTATTCCTAATGGTGATGGGATGACATCTGTGATGCAGAATAACCCTTCCTTTTTTTCTTTTGCACAGGTTCTCTAGGACCCATTCTGCATGGGTCAATTAAAATGGGTTTAAATCCTTTTTTAAAAGCATTTTTGGGGGGAGTTCCCACAGAACTCACCCCCAAAATGCTGCTAACCCATTTTAGTGGCCAGACCCCAGGTTTAATGAAAATCGCTAATTCTGTGAGTTTTCCCCTTAATCTGGGTTTTAGTTGCTTCCTGTTTGCCTGTGCGAACTACGGCAAGCAAGAGTGCTCAATCTCCACCCCTTTCCCTCCACCATTATGGTGGATTCCCCAGGCAGCCAGTATTAGAGGGGATACTCTCATACTGCCATCCCATGCAGGTGGGGGGGGAATTCTCAGGTGGAAGTGGATTCTTGGGGGTGGATACTCGGGGGAGTGGATTCTCGGATGTGGGGAATCTCAGCTTCATGGTGAATCATGCTGCCTTCCACCTCGAGGATCCCAGAAATCCCAGCTGGCTCTTGCAGCTGCCATGCAAATGGCGAGAGCACAGCAGAAATGAATTCCATGAACCCATTGCTGCCTGTGCAGAAGGGGCCTAGGATTCCTGTGAAATTAGAAGGAAGCCGCAGTACGAGGAGGAGGAGGAGGAGGAGGAGGAGGAGGAGGAGGAAGAGGAAGAGGAAGAGGAAGAGGAAGAGGAAGAGGAAGAGGAGGAAGAAGAAGAAGAAGAAGAAGAAGAAGAAGAAGAAGAAGAAGAAGAAGAAGAAGAAGAAGAAGAAGAAGAAGAAGAAGAAGAAGAAGAAGAAGAAGAAGAAGAAGAAGAAGAAGAAGAAGAAGAAGAAGAAGAAGAAGAAGAAGAAGAAATTGTTGAAGGGGAAGTTGGGTGGAAAAATAAACATAATTGCATACTCAAGGGAAGCTGTCTCAGAAATAGATTTTAAAAAACAAATGCGGGAAAAGTGGGAAAACAATGGAGGAAAAATGAAGGGAAAACATTTCTGGAACCAAATGGAAGGAAAAAATTAAAGGTAAAAAAGTAGCATTTGATGGAAAACATTTTAAGTGTCAAGACTCTTGCAAGTGTCAGTATTCACAGTAAGCAACTCATGCAGAAAAGACCAATAATTGTCTTTTGTTTCTATTCAAAATTAAGGATGCTGCAAACCTTGCAGCAGGCAAGTTGTACAATGGAGCCCAAGGAGATGGCAGTCTACCTGCCTCATTTTTGTCTCATGTGAGAGCAAAGGAGAGCAAAGGAGCTTAAATCTTGGGGCTTCTGTAACAGCTTGAAGCTACTTTAAGAAGTCAGAATTACTCATTTTAACTCTTTTTGACTTTAAATCACTGTTGTCAGGCCAAACAGCACTTGTTAAGTTTTTCAGTTAAGAAAAGAATCCAAGAGAGATCATTTGTATTATGGAAGAAGCATTTTTCCTGCTTTCGCACTTTAAGAACTGATAGAGTTCTTCCTTCCCTTTCCTACCATGCTTGGATATGGCCCACCTCTCTGACTTTCTATGCTGTGAGCAGTATTTCCTCTAAATATTCCCTACCTTTGTATGGAAGTTTCCTATGACTGAGCAGAACTTCCAGGTGGCTGGCCAATCTGTGGTCGATTCCCCACTGAAAAAATGAATGTAGATCCAAACCAGTTTGGAAAGATTTGGCACCTTTTTATCACGCTTCCATGGTCCCCACTGCAGCTTGTGGCCCCCAAACGATCCTTGTTCCCAGCAAAACAGCAACAACGCAGGACTCCCCCCTGTTGGAGGATCGAACGTGTGATCCGCTCAGAGGCTTTTCTGATTGGCTGCTGCATTGTGTTGGGGCAGGATTTTTAAATTTTATTTCCCACTTTGTGGATCCACGTTTGTGCGAGCATGTGCAGAACGACTCTACATGGAGACGAAGAAACAGGCGATTTAAGCAAAGGCCTGTTTCCACGCACCTCCGTGAGTGCTTTGTATTGCCTTCTACTCAATCAGTCAATCAGTCAATCAGTCAAAACCGACCCCATGTTGCTTCGTATCCACATGGATCTCCGGTGCACGAAATAAAATAAAATACCAACCTATCTTAAAGGTATTGCCATAAAGGCGCCTATAACCCAATACTGCATATGATGCATTGTGAACACTCAAAAGGATCACAAAAAAGACAAGACCCAACTGGTATTACCACAGAACAGATCTTCCTTTTGATCATTTGCATTCATAGTTTTATAATGAAACTTCTAAAGGTTCTCTAATTAATATTATGAATGCATTAATACCTTTCTTTTAACAACTTGTCGCAAGCCATCTGGTCAGCTTTTTGTATCTAATTATACAGCAACTGTACAAAGCATATGGAAAATGGAAAATATAACACTCATGTATCTTACTAGATATTTTTGGAGCACATGTGTTGAGAAAAAATTATTTGTGTGTTGAGAAAAAAAATTATAAAAGTCCAAAGTTGTAGTTGGTCAGGATCTGAAAACTGGTAAATACATATCTACAGTAAATTTCTCAAAACACACTCTTCAGGGACCAGTCTAGAAGATCAAATAACACATGGCAGCCACTGAAAAGAGCAACCAAACTTAAAGGTCTCTGTATCATATAACTCTGGTGTTATCCAGAATATTTCCCAAATGCTGCAACTGGCAAAGACAGGGAAACCAGCAGTCAAACTCTTTGAATAAAAGTTAAAGGCAAATGTTCATCAGGGAACTACATTTCAGGAAGGAAGGATAGAAGATAGCCTGCAGCTACTTTGCTAGCTAGGAAAAGTGGGAGAGAGTAACTTATGAGATGAAAGAGGAAATTAGACCTAAGAGTATTAGTCTAAAAACAGACAAGAGGTGGCCCAAAAGGAATGAAGGGTCTCTAACCTTCCAGTCCTACACAGCTGACCACTTGTCTGCCCCCTTCTGGATTTTCTCAGGCCCTTTGCACACTAGACATTGCTTCTTTCAACCCTTCCTTGCAAGGGCTAGTATATTCCCACCTTTCCCTGCTTTGTTCTGTCTCCCATGCCCTACCTACCAGCCCACCTTTTTTACTGTCCCCCATCTTCAGCCACATTTGCATCATTTATACCACATCTCAGTTCCCCTGTATAATCATGTTACACTTTCCAGTCTGTAATGAGAGCTTTATTTCGCTGACTTCTGCTAGAAATCTCCAGGCAGAAGATTATGTAGGGAGCTCTGAATCTGTAAGAACATGAATGGTCTGGTGTTTTTATTATGTTTATAGAATATATTGTGATTTGCTGTTCTTCACCAACATTCCTGATTTAGTAGTTTGAAATTGTTTGAATTAACTTCCTCAGCTGTTGTTGGCTGCTTTGTCTCTATTGCGAAAGGTGAGACTTTTTTTTTAAAAAAAACAACAACTCCAATTTAATGAATTTGTGTAACTCACTTAGGAAATGTATAATTGTGTATTAACTTTAACTCATGAGCATTTTTATATAAGGAAATACTTCAGACAGCAACTTGATTGAAGAAGGTTCTGTATCGTAGGTTTTCTATCGTATTCAAAACAATTTAAAATAATATCTATGTTTAATTTTTGGTTACTTATTGAAGTGAATATCATAAGAGGTCAGAACAAATAATTTTGGCATACTTTTTATTGGCATACTGAAAAAGAATTCTCCAAAACAGGACTAAATCTGGATTTCTGTCTTCTTATTTGTTATTCCTCAGTCATTGTTATCTTTGTGGTTACTCCTCAATTTTGATTGTCTTTGAATTGTATTTGAATGTAAATTCTGCTTGTCATTGTTGGAATGTGTTCAATTGTTTGTGACTGAATACACACTGGATGCAGGCATTGCTCATACAGCAAACAGTGGCCTCATCAGGACCTCTACATGCATTTAAGGATAAGCATAGATAACTTGTGGAAACATCCATGCATTTCAGTGGCATTTCCATGCAGAAACAGGGTTTAAAGATGGTTGCTCTATTTTTTAAAATCAGAGATAATGCTTCAAATACCTTCCCAAATGTTTAGACGATTATTATATTTCAAATAGCATGAGAAAGGGGGAGAAAATCCACCATTTGGAGCAGTGCCACACCAGCGGATTTGCCCTCCAGGGGTACTTGCCCTGGTGAAGGGGTGGATCTGCTGGTGGGTGATGCTGTAGACTTCTGTGGTGGTGGGACACTGCACTAAATTCCAAGCTAGCATCCCTTTGCCCCCACTGCCACTGCTGGCATAGCAGGGTGGTCCAGGGGTGTGGCCAGGCACCCAGCAGTTTCCTCGTTACACTGGATATTTGGGCTTTGGACTTACATGACCTTTTCAGTGGTATAAATCCATTAAGTCCAATGGGGATTTTCCAGCAGCAGGGAAGCTTTTTTGAATTCTTTGCCTCCCCGTGCCACTGGAAAGCCCCCTTGGGAATTATGGGGTGGGCCGGCTGCAGCACCACATCTGGACTTCTGGTCCTTTGGATGGGGCTGATAGTTGATCAGATTTGTAGTCATCAATCAGTTAGATTTCATTTGCAACACCAAAACATTTGGTAGACAGTTCTTCAGCAACACTCCCCATATATGTATATAGGACTGATGAATTGTTTAGGAAGGGGGCATAGCTCGGTGGTTTAGCATCAACTTGGCATGCAGATTTTCCCATGTTCAGTCCTCAGCATCTCCAGCTAAAGATGATAGGTAATGTGAAACACCTCAACCTGAGACTCTGGATAGCTACTACCAGTGTGTAGACAATATTAACCTTGATGGACCAAGATATGATTCAGAATAAAGCACTTTTGTGTGTATCTTCTATTTGCATTTAAATATATTCTTTATCATTTAAAGTGCAACAGAAAAGCTTCAAGTATCTTATATATTCACTATACTTTTCAAAGTTTGTTTTGTAGAATTCTGTATCCATGAAATTTTGAATGCTGAGATACGTAAGAAAAAATACAGCTGTCAAGGTCATATTATGCCCTAAACTTAAGATCCCTCACAGAAAGTACAAATGATATAACTCCATATTGAATAACTCCTTGACACAACATTGTTCCCCACTTTTTCTATAAAAAAACAGGCTCCCTAAAGGACTGTAGGGCTCACACAGCATAAGCAACAGCAAAGAGATGTTTCAGAGTCGACAATTATTCTCGATGAACAGAACACTAGTTTTATAGATTCATTCAAGCCACATACAATTTTGTGCAATTTTATAGGGATGCTAAATCAAGAAGCAATTTTCATCCTTGACAACAACAATATGGGGAAAAAGAACCATTCCCCACCCCAAAAAGCTTACCTGCTCTGAAGAGTTCAGTCTGAAATGCTCCCTTTCTTTGAAAAATTTGATATGGTTAAAGAAAACCTTGTAATAAGACATAGTAAAATTTATGTACCCTAAATCAAATAGTGTGCAACTTCCAAGGTCACAGTTATATTACTGAACATAAGAACAAATGAAGCTTCCGTATACTGAGTCAGACTATTAGTCTGCCAAGGTCGGTGTTGTCTGCTCTGACCGGCAGTTGCGCTTCAAGGTCTTACAGAGAATTTTTCACTCTAGCTGCTGGCGATGCCAGGAATTAAACTGGGGACTTTCAGCATACAAATAGGCTTGGAGATTCAGGTAAAACAAATACCAGATTCGACCCGAATCTGGGCAAATTCGGGCAAAAATCGGCGGAATATGTCCTGCCTGAATATGAACGAATCTGAACGCAAAGTATTCAGGCTTTGGGGGGGTATTTTTTGTTTTTCACGTTTCAGCCTGCAGGGGGTGCATTTTTAAAGCTTGCAGCACCAAAATCTCATAGTATCATCTGGAGATTGTCTTGATGATACCATCCAAGTTTAGTGAAGTTTGGTTCAGGGGGGGCAAAGTTATGGACCCCAAAAGGGAGCTATGGTTTCCAATGGGAGCTAACAGGATGTGGGGCTACCCCTTTGGGGGTCGATAACTTTGCCCCCCCTGAGCAAAACTTCACCAATAGTGGGTGGTATCATAAGGACAGTCTCTGGATGATACCCTGAAATTTTAGTGCCACTAGCTTTAAAACTGCTCCCCTGATAGGCACCTCAGGAAATTTGCCCAGATTCTCTACTTTGAAGTGTCTTGGCTCCATTGTAGCCAATGGGGAATTTCTGAGTGTGTAAGCAGGCTGCACATTTTTGAAGATAGAGGCACTAGACTTTCAAGGTGGCTCCAGGAGGCCCTCCTGGTAATAGCATCCAGGCTTGGTGAACTTTGCTTCTGGGGGTTCAATTTTATGGACCCCCAAAAGGTTTATTTTGTTTCCCTGCTCCTGCACGTGAAGCCTGCTGGCTGAGTTATCTTTGAACTCTCTCAATGCACACATTTCCACCGCCCCCAGAAGCAAAGTTCATCAAGACTGGATGCTTGTGTTACAGGAAATGATATCACAGTATCAGTGCCATTTTCGTTCAGTGGGCTGATGCTTTATGTATCACTTAGTCATAGCGTCCTCAAAACACTTTTTAGTCACTACAGGTAGGGTAATTTTACTCTTCCATATTTTAAAAAATGTGTGGGTGTGTAGTAGTAGTTAGTTTGAGTATGGGCTATGCTATGCTTAGAAAATTTTGGTTCACACTTCTTCAACCATGAGCTCCCTAAGTGTCCTTAGCTAAACGTACCTACTCTGAAGAGTTCAGTCTGAAATGCTCTGTACTTTCTTTATAAAATTTAATATAAGCCCAACTAAAAGGAAACTTAATTGAATAGACCTCAATCCAATTCTGAGCAGAACTGCTTAGAATGGAACTGTATTTCTTCAGCTTCAAATATTTCAATGCTGGAATAAATAACACTAGGGATGCACACCTTTGGATCCAGATATCAATATGCTGAAAAATTCCAGTAGTCCCAGTTTTCAGGTTCCAAATATCAGTTCAGTATTTGGATTTGAGGGTATGTGTGGAGGATTCTAGTTAAATTTGTTTCTGTTTTTTCCTATGGATAATCTTTCCAGAAGAATGCAGAGGCTGTTTTTTTTTTTACCAAATTGCTGCTTTTAAATAACTTCAAATTTAAATGAATTGGAGCAAAAGGTCCATTCTCCAGCTGATATGCAAGCTGTAACCATTCCTTAAAACTAAAGTTGCCAGACCCCTGCTGGGAGTGGGGGATCCCTTGTTTTCTGCCCTCTCTGCCCAAAATAATTGAGCAAACTGAAATCATTGCGCAAACTAATGAGGTCTTTACCAGCCATAAACTAACGTCTGGATATGTTGCAGTTCAATGGAAATGTACAAATAATCTTGTATGTATTTTTTTGCAGGATCAGTGTTCCAATGGGAGAAAAGAGGTTTTATAGTGTGTGGGGCAGAAGGAGAAGAAACAATGGAGGTCAGGAGAAGTGCTAAATGGGGTGGTGGGTGAAGTGAGAATTAGTGAAGGGAATTGTACCAATACACTGCCAAAATGAGCCTTATGCAAGAGATAGGTTCATTAGAGGGCAGATGTAAGGATATTGAATTGTATAAGTTCTTAGAAGGAAGGCAGACTTAGCTTCTTCTTCTCCTTCTTTCTTTTTTAAAGCTCCTGTGAAGCAAGACAGACAGGGAGAATTGAGGACTGATAAGCTTGGACCCATAAGTGGTGTGGAATGCTTGAGAAAGAGAAAAAGGAAATAAGAGCGGGCATGAGAGAAAAGACAGATTCAGCAGGTGAAGTGAATATTATGCCCATTTTGGTAGCTTTGAGTAGGATCCCAATTTTCAAATTAAATTGAAAAGAAAAGCCAGTTTGAGGAGAACGCAATACAATTTTGGAGTCCTGGTCTCCTTCTTTTGAAAACTGGTGGGCCATTTGGGTCATGAAATTTAAGGCCGTTTCTGCACGGCCCCCCAGGTGCCTCCACGCCGGCAAGAATTTTGCCGGCGTGGAGGCAGAGGCCGTTCGCACGCACGCGTGCGGGCGGCCTCCGGAGAGGCCGGCAGACGGCAGGCGGCTCCGCATGGAGCCGTCTCTTCCCCCTTCTCCGTCCCACTCACCTTGTCCCCGTTGTCGGCCTGCTGGCCGTCGAAGCCCCGCCCACGCTGCCCTCTGACCTCCAGGGGTCGGAGGACAGCGGCGAAGAAGCGGCTCGGCAACAGGCGCCATTGCTGAAGACAATGAACGGCTAGCGTGTTCCAGCGGTGCTGCTTTCGCTGCCCGGCGCCCGGCTGGAGGCTGCGCTGTTCTTGAAAAACAACCGCTAAAGGGTTGTTTTCAGAGGCGACCTAACCGCCCTGGGGAGGGGGGCGCCAGGTCGGGTGCTGCTGCTGTAGGAGCAGCGCCGCCTGTCAGCTCCCAGGGGGACCTAACGTTTTACCGTTCCCAGAGCCATAGAAGCAGGCGATCTTGAGGAAACGGCCTAAGAGAAAGGATAGGGATCACCTCATTTATATCCGGGTCTATGCTAATTTGGGTCAAGAGGTGATCTTATTTTGGCAGTTACTCAGAAGATAGCTTGATTTCTCCTCAAGATGGCACCCTTATGTGCAAGAATGGATTTTGATTACCTCATAGTCACTAGTTATCTTGATCTCAGTGATTCATTGACCCCAGTTTCAGAAGGATTGGCATGGTGCAGTGGTTAGGAGAAAGAGACTCTAATCTAGAGAACCAAAATTAATTTCCCCCTCTTCTACATGAAGCCTTTTAGGTGACCTTGGACTAGTCACAGTTCTCTGAGAACTCTCTCAGCCCCACCTATCTCACAAGTTGTCTGTTGTGGAGGGAGGAAGGGAGGAAGAGAAGGTGATTGTAAGCCGCTTTGACACTTCTTGAGGTAAAAAACAAATGGGGGTATAAAAAAAGCTTTTTTTCATCCTCTTTTAAATCGCTTTTACAAGTAATTTACAAGATGACAACTGCATAAACTTAGCTCCACACACATTGGGAACTTAAACATGCTGCTAATAATGTTGGCTTGAATTGTCTACTCCCAGTATGGACAAGCGCCATTGAAAAGAGTGGCACTGATAAAGCAGCTTTTTTGGCCACGAAACAGATGAGAACTGAAAATCCTGTCAAGACCTTAAACTTTCCTGTGTCCACATTTGCTGGATGAATGTATGACTCACCTATCTCTGCCCATGCACTATGAAGAATTAAGGGCTTGCCTGTTTGGGAGTTATATGTACCAGGATTAATCTTATTCTTTTCCAAGACATTTGTATTATTTTGTTTTGGAAAAAAATGGATGTCTCATGGTCGTTGATTGGTATTTGAAAATCACATTTGCACTTTATTTGTTGCTTTTGCCACATATTAAAAAAGCACACTTATTCAATGTTTGTTGGTATTGTCTTGCCTATAGCCAGAGTATAGTAGTTTTTCTTATTATACTTACCTTGTGGTCCACTGTACCCCATTGGGATAGTTCAAAATAAAAATCTCTTCACCTGACAACAAAAGGCGATCAAGGAAGGAATACACAGGACTTCCATAGGAAGAGTGTTGCAAAGTCTGGGCACAACCTGTCATCCCCATTTTCACGCTGCTGCTGATTGTTCATCAGATGAAGATTTGTCGAGTTTCACAGAGGCAAACCAGATGTGTCAACAGAGCAGAACTTGTCGATTCAACACATGGAAGTAGAGCGTAAAAGTGCCCTTCATTAAAATCTCCTGTGAAACGAATCATTTTACTCCCCTTTAGATTGGCATCCTTTACTTGGCAAGCAGGATTTTAACTGCCACCTTTAGAATGTTCGTGCAGTTGGCCAGAGTTCAACAGTAATGCAGATGGCCAGAGTTCAACAGTAAATGTGTCATAACTCGAGTAAAACTGAATATTTTGAAAAATCCTTTCTTAGTGAGCACCTAAACCACATAAGCCCTTCGGGGGTTGGGCGGTATATATGTTGAATAAATAGATAGATAGATAGATAGATAGATAGATAGATAGATAGATAGATAGATAGATAGATAGATAGATAGATAGATAGATAGATAGATAGATAGATAGATAGATAGATAGATAGATAGATAGATAGATAGATAGATAGATAGATAATGAACCAGTGTGCCAAATTTCAACATTGTAGGTTTGGTTTTTTTGAGTTCTTTTGGCGAGTCAGTCAGTCAGTCAGTCAGTCAGTCAGTCAGTCAGTCAGTGGTATTTTGCGTTTATAGATACAGATTGAAGACTGATCAATAATTTCTTAAAACAGTGGAATTCAAGGAAATTTTCTTTAACAGCAGACTTGTAACTGTTTCCTTAAGGATGGTGAGAACAACACTACTTCCTTTACCCTTTTGCAATCTCACATTGTATTCTCTCTTTGATGCTTCTCTGTTGGTGACTTGCTATTCTTAGGTCAGTAATGGAATGCCATCAAAGATTAAAATGTTTTCTCAGTGGTTTCTGAGAGAAACCAGTGGGACAACATTTTAATCTTCCAAGATATTCCAGGATGAAAAAGAGAAACATGTAATAAACAAAATTGCCAACTATCTTTAAGAGTGCAATGTCAACATTAACCCAAACAAATTCAAAGATACACACGTTGCACTCTGGCTGGGTCTGCTCTTATATATTGATCTTATATTTAATTGTTCCATTCAACACTTCTATTAATATTTACATTTCCTTCTCAATAAGACATCAGTCTTTCAACTCTTATAATTAGAAACGTGTGATATAAAGATCCCATTCAGTTCTCTATTTAGAAAACAAAGCTTCAGTTTCATATATTCATACAATCAGTAACCAAAACTTCAGTTTCATGTAGCAGTTAGGAGCCTCAAAGAACTGATGGAAGTTGTTTGAACATATGGGCACATACTGAGGGAAAGGCATTACGAAAAAAGAAGCGTTCTACCTGGCGGCTTGCAGGCGTTTCTATGGACTATATATGAAGGGGCAGAAGCTTTGGTTACTGATTGTATGAATATATGAAACTGCTACATGAAACTGAAGTTTTGGTTACTGATTGTATGAATATATGAAACTGAAGCTTTGTTTTCTAAATAGAGAACTGAATGGACTAAGAGACTATTAATGTTTAATTATAAGAGTTGAAAGACTGATGTCTTATTGAGAAGGAAATGTAAATATTAATAGAAGTGTTGAATGGAACAATTAAATATAAGATCAATATATAAGAGCAGACCCAGCCAGAGTGCAACGTGTGTATCTTTGAATTTGTTTGGGTTAATGTAAACAAAATTGCAACATCAAATTTTCTGGTGATGTAAAATATTAAAATATAGAGCATTTTTCAGAAATGAAGTATTATGGACCACCCATGACCATAACGATACCTTCAGAAAGCATTACTGCATGATGTGCTAACATTCTTGCCTCTTCATCATCCATGCAGGAAACCCGGAGCTACCAAAAATAGCTTTTGGGAAGATCCAGTTAAGGTGAACAAGGTTTTGTTTGTTTGTCTGTCTAAAAAGTTCTTAGCAATTATGAAACTAATTGTGCAGAAACATACCAAATCAAAGTTCAGCACAAGTCAATGGAGTGATTCATCTGGAAATGTAGGCTGGTATTAATCAGGGTCACATGCCACTATGACTCTTCAGCTGAAGTCCAATGCTGTACAGAATTAATCCAGTACCAGTTATGCTCATGCCCGCTGATTAACATCTTAAAGCAGTAATGTTTTAAAAAAACTACTCTACAGTGTCTTGTTAGGAATCTACGGCCCTTTCTGCATGGGCATTGTATGGCGCCCTGGGGACGGCAAAAACGCCGTCCCCAGGGAGCCATTCACAGAAGCGAAGCTGCTTCGCTAAGCCAGTATCGCCCATGCGCCGCCTGACCCGGCCAGCCATGAAGCCGGCGTTTTCCAGGTGCGGCTTAGGCGCGCACTTTCCTGGAAACACCGGCTGGGAGCCGCTGCCGTGCGAATGGCAGCAGCTTCCAGGCACTTCCCCCCCACTCCCTCCCTTCACTTACCTTGTCCCCGGCCCTCCGGCGCGTCGCCGAGGCCTGGGGACATGCCCCCCTGCCCTGCGATGCTGCAGCAGGCGCTTAGCAGGGGCAAAGGAAGAGTACGTAATCCCCAGGCCCCGGCGATGCACCAGAAGGAGCCAGGAGACCAGGTGAAGAATCCACCGGGCCCGAGCGGCTCCCCAGCGCGCCAGTCTTCCTGAAGTTCTTTCTGGGACCCGATCCATGCAGAGGCGGATCCCAAGCGGCATCGAAGTCGGGCGTCCAAAATCGCCCGGACCCGGCCGCTCGCCTCGTCAAGGAAGCGGCCTACTGCTTAACTACACACATTTAAGGTTCTTTTCTTTTGGGATATATGTCTTATTCCAAACACTCCCTAAATTCTCTTTCAATCATTTTGTACAGAAATCCAGATTCTACAGTAAATAATTTTTAGACAGCATACGATCAAGTTGATGCTAAAGATAAAAAGAATAACTAAAGATAGAAGAGTTTTGAAATCTCACGAAATTGCGGTAAAGGTTGCAAAGAAAGGCTGCTATTCAGCCTTGATTGCAACTGTTAACTCTAGCCTGGCTCAAGTGGTTAGGATGATAACATCATTTGTGTCCCTGTCTGACAACACCCAACATATTAGAACCCAAACTATTATCTATGAGGCTTTTGCAACCTATTTTGAGGATACAATCACTCCATTGTGAATTTGCTAAATTCCAAATTGGAAGAATACAAATCCAGATTCCAAACATGAATGTTGGTGCTAGTTCATGGCCGCAGATAAAAAAGCTACTCCTGTCTTGAAATGATATGAATATATTCTTTTATTGTGATGCCAATTCAATTCAGGGAAAATGCTTTCTTTTAGTCAGGTTCCAAGCACATTGATAATGCAAAAAAACAATAACAACTCCCAAATCCTAGCAGGTGCATTGGGCAGGTAACAGGTTTATTTCATACAGCACTACTGAACCTGCATCAGCACTGTTAATTCATGCATGAGAGGTAACTATATGAAATAGATGGCCAATGTACTCAAAACTCACAGGAATATGGAGCTTAACCTGATCACAGTAAAGTTTTAACAGCTATGGGATCATAGAGATAGAATGGAAATTTGGCCTAAAAATTGTAAAGCAGAAATGCAAAGTGTTTTCTCTTTGCCAAACTGTTGCTTTATAGGAAAAAAAACCCCTGTAACTAAATAAGCAAGAGTCACAAAAATGTTTTAACGGGGCTTTTAACCCTATTATGTAAGCTGCCCTGGAACTTCAGTGTAGAGTGGGGTATAAATGGAACAAATAAATAAATAGAAGAATCTGTAAAACTTTATGAAACCCCCATGGTATTAAGTTGCCCCTTCCAGAATTGTCATGCCCCTAGAGACACCCTCACTATTTTCTTTATTTAAGCCTCAGTTGTACCCTTAGTTAGAATAGGTTGGTTGCCTTTTGTACAGTATTCTGTGGGAAGGAACCTTAGTTAGACCTTGTCCCTTTATGAAGCCCTCTACTGGCAAAGCATTATAGCATTCTTGGTAGTTAGCAGACCCAGTTTTACAGTCTGTTTAGTTTTCAGGTGTCTGGGAGACAGCAATATCTCAGATGTATTAGGTGTTAAAGATCCATGGTATTTGAGTAATCAAGTTTCAACAGAATTGCAGTGAAACAGAGTCCAAGTAGAAGACACCGGGAGATCTCAGAAGCGGCAAAGCAGCACAGACTTCCTTAGAAGCAGCTAAGGAAGAGTTGATGTCTGCAAGTTCCTCAATCTCCAATCGTTTCCAGCATTGCAAGTATTCATTATTAGTTAGACTTCATGGGAGGAGTCAGAGACCTAAACTTTCAATATTATTCAACTGTTTTTGAACTGGTACTTATTTGTCTGGAGGTCTTACATTCTGTTCTGGCCAAATGCGAGGCACCTGATTTTAGTTTGCTTGGGGAACAGAACAAGAATCATTTTAAAGATATTCCTTTCTCTATATTTTGGTCTCATTAGACTCTTAGAACATGATTAATGACTTATTTAAAGGGTAATTTAATTTGCAGTATAGTATGTAGGAAAGGTTATTTCTTGTTATGCCCTAGTCATATAAATGGTACTTTTAGAAAATAGGGACTTCAGTATCTCAATAATAAAAACCGTAGAAACATTGTATAACAAGGAATCTAGAGGATAAGATTATCTAACAAATTATATTGTGGACAATAATCTACAGCCCACTATTAAATCCACTGTTCAAATATGCATTGATTTACCTTTTATCCTAAACCAAGAATTACATCTTCTGAAAGAGCAAACAGAGAACAAAATATAGAAGATAGATGTACTACCATATATACTTGAAAATAAGGTGACAACCTTTAATTCATGTGTGAATGTAAGACAACCACCTTAGTTTTATTGCATATCTGTGGAGGAAAAAAATAAAATAGGTTTGTATCACTGTGAACAGAAGGCAAATGTGACTTCATAGCTAAACTACAAGATGAGGATTGTTGATTCCATCTCTTCAGCTTAGACATGGGTGTTTTTTGCACCCCAAGATCCAATTGTCTTATGCAGTCACAGGTTTGGATGAAGTCATATTTTAATATCAAAGCAGGGTTGTTCAATCAAGAACTTTCAAAAGAAAATAGCTTCACTTCTTAAGAGTTAGTTGGGATCAGCCTCCAGGGTCAGTTTGATCCCAAAACTCACCACAATCTGATCATGAGCAATGAACTAAGTGTACAGAACAATAACCTACCATCTTAGAATCTCCTTCATTAAGTGAATCTCTCTGAAAATTCAGTCAAGCACCCAGGAAAGGCCATTAGCCAATCTCCTGGCCATGGTCAAGAGATCTGAGTTACCTACTTACCAGGTTAATTATCTGCAACTGGATATATCTTCCTTCACTATAATATCACCAAGGTACCCCTTCCTATACCCCCTTCACAACAGAAACTTTGAATTAGTCAATGACAGCTCTGATGCTGACCCATTCACGGGGTCTCAGATTCTAATTCTACCAATCTTTATTAATAAGCAGCCAGATGCTTATTGCAATTTGCATTTTATTAATAAGCAGCCAGATAATTTGGTCCAAGCCATTGCAGATTCTACTTCTGCACTAATTTCAGCTAATAGTGCTGCTTCCTGTATTCATGCCAAAATAAATCTAGGTGCATAAACTGTCTTACCAAACTTCCATTTTTATGTTTGGTTCTGAAATTACTGGATTTGCAAGATGGGAAATAGTATTGCTTTTCTTTCTCCTGTTCTACTTCCCTTCTTTATTGATTTTTTATACTTTCTCCAGTCTCTTGGCTTCTGCCTTCACCTTTCCCTACCAATCATTCCTTACAATCAGTTGATCTTCCTCCATAGGATTCTCGCCTGGCTAAGGACTTTTTCCTATCCCCAAAACCCTTCCCCATTAATTGTTCTGCAATTTTGGTCCCCATTTGGACTGCTCCATCACCTATTCCTTCTCCCTGTATTGGTTTCTCTGGACTATCCATGACAGAAGAACACAGGTCAAAAGTAACTAGAATTGGGTATTAGCTTAATGTAATTATTCTGAACACCAAGTGCAGACACAATTGTGCAGACACAGATTTTTATTGGAGTACCAAAAGCAAGTTGTTGTACATAGTTGCTATTTAAAAAGTTCTGTTCCCACTGTCTTGTACTACTCCCATTTCCTCTTTTTTCTGTTTTTTTTTTTATCTTGGTTAGGTCGACAAAGGTTATTTTCTCATTAAGTATCTGTCTCCCTCTTCTTTCTTGCTTGGGAGACTTATTGTTCAAGGTGTGTAATTCACTAGACTCAAACGATCCCTACCCTGGAATTTGTGTTCTGGACTTACATGTTTCAAGGATGCTTTTCATATGTTTGTCCAGACACGGGGACCAATTTGGGCAGCAAAATAATCAGTAATTGGTGTTATTTCTACCAATTCACTTTCCCTTGTGCTTTCATTGCCACTTTTTGTATAGGCTGGTAAGAAAATGAATGTGCTCTGAGGGAGGGTGTCTGAGTCTTAGCAGAACACTTCCATTATTGGACACCTGGTAGCAGAGCATTTCATTGATTTTTTTCCATTTAGAACAGAAAGGGAGTGCTTAGGAAGCAACAACAGCTCTTCAATGTTTGCAGGGGGCAGTGGGTGGTAGATGGGTCTTGTCTGGTTGCTCCATTGGGGCACAGTCCAACATCAGAAGAATGTGCTGTGAACACATTTTTTATATATAAAGGTTGTCTAAATCTTCACATTTGTTTTGAGCGCAATGCCCACCTTTACAGTCAGATTTGTTGTCCTCACAAATGCTTGATTTAAATTTCAATGTATGGAAACTACTATGCATGGTGAAACATTTATATATGAACAATGGGGAGTACAACTTTTAACTTGCACCATGCCGGTGTACATCATCATTATCCTTTATAATAAATATGACTAAACCAATTAAAGGAAAATATCAGTGCAGCACTAGAGAGGGTTGGGGCAAAAACAACAGGGAAGCATCAAAACACAAGAGTAAATGCCACTTGTGCCAGTATAAGGTGCATTTATGCTGATGCACACACATTTATGCCAGTGAGGGGGAGCTGGACAGCAGTGCGATGCCCAGATGCCACTGCAGTTGTGATGTCAGCACTCATCCAGCACAGGAGCCCATGTTGGCATTGAAGGGGGCATTATCAGAAGCAGAGCTGACTTTAGTTGACTTTCTGAACCTTTCAAGGCTGGGAACACCCACATTTCAAATGTGAAAAAAGTAATCTAAACAGAAAGGCAAGCAATAGTGATGTGGATAATTATATAAATGAAAAAAAATTGAATACATAAAAAGTTTGAAACAACATAAGTATCACAGTGAAGGATGTGTGCATAACAAAACCATTCACTAAATTACAAGATAAACAAAAGAATAACCACCATATAAACAATGAATGAGAAAAAAGCCTAAATATCAACATTTATACCTAGAAAATAATAGGAAGTAATGAAATGGATATCAATTTTTACATTGGACGAGTTAAAAATGGCTGTGAAGTACTGTGAGAACAACACAGTCACCCAGCTAATAAGAAGATGACAAAAAGTTTCCCAAAATAAAGTTTAAATAATCAAACCCCCTGCAGGTTGGATGCAGCATCTTCTTCCCAAATGTAAAATTTGTCTGCTGTAGTCCTTCACTGTTGAGAGTGGTTCATTTGGTGCTTGGCATTTCTGCTTGTGCAAGAGCCATGCCATTCAAGGAGGCAAAAAGTGCCCAGTGCAAGAGGAACACAACTCATGATGAAGGACCAACTCCACAGTGCACAAAGAAGACTGTAAGCAAAAAGGTTTACCATCCCAATCTTATGGGGTAGGGAAAATGGGCATATGGACTGCATGGGGTCCATGGCAGCATATTTGTCCACAGGAGAGGGGCCAAACTGGGAGGTGGACAGGTGCCACACAGCTGACTGGCATCTAAACCATAAATGCCTACCTCCTGTTACCTCGTTTAACAGCTATGAATATATTTTTAAAGTAGCAATGGGGAAAATAACTAGGCTAGGTGGGATCCTTTAAACAGCTATACCAGAATTGGCTTTTGAAACGTTCTACAGAGAATGTACAAGAGACCAAATTGTAGTTTAAAATACTTTTATATAAATTTTGGTTGCAAACAATCACAAAGTAAGATATGGAGAAGCATACACACAGTTCCTAAGTGATATAAAAAGGGAGGAGAGGGATAGGTTTGGATGATAGAGTAGGGGGGAGCAGGGGACTTATTCTGCAGAGAAGTTCTTGAAGAAGGCAAGGATTCCTATGCCAGCATAGGGATCCAATGTGAAGGATGATATCATGTCTCAAACCCACATGACCAAGAGAGGTTCAGGCTAGTATTGAGCACTGAGACTCGGGGGTGCAGTATTTTTATACCCCCCTTGCACAGGTAAGGTGGGAAATTCAAACTTAGGTTTTGTTTCTATGCAACTGCTTGGGGTTTCCTTGCTGGACTTGCTGGTTTGAGCTAATTAGCAGCTCTATCTATGGTTTCTACTTCCCGGGACAATGGGGCCAATTGGCCCTTGATTACATCAGTGAAACCTTGAATGGTTTATGCAGAGGTACTTCCTAAAGTCTCTGCCCAGAGTATTCAAATTTGGCTGAGGCGTTTGTTATCAAGAAGGGATCGTTTTGTTAGGGAGAAAATACAAAGAGATACTACAATCTCAGGGCAGGATGTTCCTGTACTATTTGCATAGCTGCAACCATGGCAAGGTGTGGTATCCAGGAGTTCTACAGATGTGGCAAGGTGTGGTATCCAGGAGTTCTACAGATTCCATTATGTTAACGGAGTGCTCTGGCAAGGTGGGATAATCAAGATGCATGTCCTTGTCATGAGGCTTCCAGATTGTATCACTGGAGTAACTCAT
Source organism: Sphaerodactylus townsendi (assembly GCF_021028975.2). NCBI lineage: Eukaryota > Metazoa > Chordata > Lepidosauria > Squamata > Sphaerodactylidae > Sphaerodactylus > Sphaerodactylus townsendi. Next base: position 39,675,399 of record NC_059427.1, on the reverse strand, counting down.
AGATCTAATCTTTGCAAACAGACCGTTTTGCCTTAGGCTTGCTTTCAGCTTGTACACTCTGCTATCCACCCATACAAACATGGAAACTGGCATCTTATAGCACACTGTGTAAGAAATAATATGAAAATCCAATATTTCATAAGGCAGGAGATGAAGGCCATGCTAACACTCCTGAAGAGCTGCACTGGCCTAAACTTGACCATCAGTGCAGCTGAGGGCAGACTAGTGTTCCTGACTAATGTCAGCTCCCACCCAGGCTTTTGAGCCAGGAATGCTGACTTAGGGACCTCAGACTTACATCACTCAAAAGGGTCCATTGAGGTCTATGGAAGACTTTCAAAGTGGCTGGGTTTTTTCATTTTTACTGCCTCCCCACACTGCTTGAAAGCCCTCTGGAGGCATTGAAGTGGCACAGCAATGGCACCTTCCCCTGTTGCTATTGGGTGAATATTCTGGCGGTGGGATCAGAATGCTTGGTTACAAGCTGGAGGCAGGACCAGTGCATTCACTCCATTATTCTCTTTGTACATGCTAGCCCTGTATGCAAAAACTTGACTGGTTCCAAGTCAATGGAACAACCTCCCAGGGCCAGTGTGCCTGCTCCCCTCAGAAGACACCAAAGATAATATTATTTAGAACTGCATTTGACCGATCTATTTTTTATTTACTGCCAGTCCCAACTGAGATTTTAAAGTGTCATCTTTTAGGTATTTTATACCTGTTGTTAAAAACAGTTTATAAAGGCAGTTCCACATTGAATGGGTTCCAGTAATCCAATCTGAATCAGAGGCGGAGCTGCCGGGGGAGGGGGTATGTGCATTGCACTGACCGTGTGCCTGAGGGGGTGGAAAATCACTCTCGCCCCCCCCAGTGGCACCCCCCCCCCACTTACCTTAGTGAAACAATGCAGGCTGGAGAAGCGGTCTGTTCTTTTCAGGCTGAAAACTGCCTGGTGGGAACTACACTTCCCAGGAGACCTTGAGAGACCCAGGGTCTCATGGGAGTGTAGTTCCCACCAGACAATTTTCAGCCTGAAGGGAACAGGCCACTTTTCCAAGCTGAACTAAGATAAGGAAGGGGGTGGAGGGGCACAGCAGAAAACACAGAGTGTGCACCGGGCACACTCTGGCCCAGCTACACTTTTGTCTGCATGTAATCAGGTCACAGGAAACTCTGTCCAGATCTTACTACAACAGGAAGGGGTGCAGTTGGCAAATCATTCAACATTGGTTAAAGATACTGCTCCCTATGTGTGAGACTTGGGACTCCAAATGGAGGATCTATATCCTAATTGCCACACTTCCAAGGATGTTTTTTGGGTGATTTTGGTCCAATCATACATTCTCAGCCTAACGTATGTTAAGGGGCTGTTGTGAGGATAAAATAGAGGAGAGAAGAACAACGTAAGTCACTTTGATTTTCTATTGAGGGAAAAGCTGAGGTATAAAAGAAACTAATAAATAAGTAAATATCTAGCTGCAGATTCAAAAGAGCCCTAAAGTTATGAATCTGCCCCTCCAAGAGTGCAAAGAAAATAAACTATGATGAACTGAGAAGTCCTTGATTTGACTCTGCCATGAACTTGCTCAAATATTATTAAATAATGTGCTCTCTCTTGGGCTCACTCTGTCATTGCCAGCACAGGAATGGTATTATTTATTTGCAACAATTACATGGACAGTATTACTACGAAGACTGCAAGATGATAAATCTGCAGCACTCTGACCATACAAAAGGTGAAGCTCAACCTCTGTGGAGCAGAGAGGATTGGACATAAATCCTGATGCCTGTACAGTATTAATCTTGAGAAAAATTATTATTACTATAATAATATGATGTTGTGCTATACTGTATTTTGTAAGCCACCTTGAATACGGCTTTAGAAAGGCAGAGTATAAATACTTTTATAATTAAATCTGAATAATAATTTGCTAAGGGATGGAACATCACGATGATGAACCCACAGCCAATGTGTGGGCTGGACTCAAGACGTGTGTCCTGCCCACTCACTGGCTGCAAGTTCACCTCCCTACATTCCATTCCTTAGCACTCCTGATCTTTGGTGCTTGACCCAGCTTGCTGAGACCATTGTGGAGGGGAGGGGAAATGCTTGCTAGAGCCCATTGCATCCCCCCCCAGCAATTAGCTTTTATTGCTAATAAGGAAGTAAGTAAGTAAACAAGTGAAAGGGAGCACACAAAATATCAGAATTGTAATTTATATAGTTCTTTTAAAGCATTAATTTTTTAAAAAAAATCTTGGTCAACTAATTGATATTTGTTGGTTTTAAAAAATCAAAATTAAACTAGAACATACTTTTGGGGGAATATTTAGTGCCGCACAGCTCAAACTGCAAGCTGCTCTGAACCTCCTCCCCCACTTTCCCCCCTGAAACTATAACTGCCTAAAATAACATCCTGGCCATTGTGAAGATGGATCATTTGTGTAATTCAGCAAAGCAATTCTTAATTTTTAAAATGAGAACTATTGTGACCAGAGTCAGTATTAAATGTAGCATTTGATTTATTGTAGCTGCTGTACACATGCGAGCCAACTGTGGATGTGGCAAGACAATGGGAACACACATCTGTGAACTCAGACTAGTCAGTGCCTCTAACCTTGAAATACAATAACTGCACTGAAATGCTTGCAAACTGTTTTTCCCCATTGACAGATAAGTTCACAAAAATCAATGGCACATTAAAAATGACATATCTAATTGCCAGGTGCTTTTAGATCATTGTCTCCTTGAGAAAATAAAAATAAGAAAGTGACTTTCAGTGGAGACATGTTGGACAGAAAAAGGAGAGGGCATCTGTGAACTCAACACATATTAATAACTGAAAGGGGGAGTTTGCCTTTAATCTTTATTTTTACATGGAACAATGTGAATGAAACTCAATAGAAGAGTAGACTGGCAGTCCACCAAAAATTACTTGGCGGGCTTTAATAAACTCTTGGTTTTTACTGCATCCTTTGAGGATAATGACAACTTCTCTTGGTTGGTAGAATGAGTTTCTGTTTCTTTCAGCTTTGCTGTTTTCCATCTTTCCTAACAAGTTGCTGCCATGAAAAATGAATAAAACTAGCGGTGCTTCTGACCATCTTCCTTAGTCTGCCCTTTATATAGACTGTAGTCACTTAAAAAACAACAGTAGTAATTTTTTTCCTGCCCAAAATAGGAATGCCATCCATCCAAGTTGCAGATTGGAATGGTGACAGATACCAGGGAAGAAGAAAAAGGAGGAGGAGGAGGAGGGTTGGCTTTTATACCCTGTGTTTCTCAACTTTTAAGTAGTCTCAAAGCAACTTACAAACGCCTGTTCCTCTCCCTAAAATAAATATCTTGTAAGGTAGGTGAGGCTGAGAGAGTTCTGAGAGAACTATGACTAGCCCAAGGAAATCAGGCTTCAGACAACTAGCCCAACAGGAACATTGTAAATCCCAGTAATCTCATTAGAGCTACAAGCCAATGTGCCAAGCCAAACAGAGCCAAAAACAAACTAGAGATGCTTTGCAGTTGGGTGCACTTTTGCATGCTCAGCAGAACCAAATGTAATGGACAAATGCCCAGCAGAAACCAGGGCCACAGAGCCAAAAACAAACTAGAGATGCTCTGCAGTTGAAACTTAAAGTTGGGTGCACTTTTGCATGCCCAACAGAACCAAATGTAATTGACAAATGCCCAGAAGAAATCAGGGCCACTCTGACTGTGCAAACCCAACAGAACCGCTTCCGGGATATGGGGCACTGTCCTTCAGTGGATTGTCTCATTTCTCTGGAACCGGAATCAGCAAGTGTGGTATGGGGACCAAGCCTCCCGGAAGTGCCTGCTTTATTGTGGTGTACCCCAGGGGTCACTGCTATCCCCGCTGTTATTTAATATCTATATGCGACCCCTTGCTCAGTACAGAGATTTGGGCTGATCTGCTATCAATATGCTGATGACACTCAGCTCATTCTGCTGATGGAGGGGGGAACGGTCACTGTCCCTGCAGTTCTACAGCAATGTTTGGAGGCGGTCGCTGGTTGGTTGCAGCAGAGCAGGTTGAAGCAGAATCCATCGAAGACGGAGATCCTCTGGCTGGGCCGCGAAGGGGAGTCTGGGGATTTCCAGCCACTCGGGAGGGGGCCAAATTGGCACCGGCCTCCTCCGCTCGTAGCCTGGGGGTCCACCTGGATTCGTCTCTTTCAATGGAGACCCAGGTGGCCCATGTAACTCGGGCTGCGTTTTTCCATCTGCGTCAGGCCTGGCGGCTGGCCCCCTACCTCTCCCAAGCGGACCTAGCCACTGTGATCCATGCAATGGTCACCTCCAGGTTAAACTATTATAACTCGCTCTACACGGCCTGCCCTTGCGTCTGATTCGGAAGTTGAAACTGGTCCAAAATGCGGTGGCTCGGCTGCTCACTGGTGGTGCCGCTAGAGATCACATTTTGCCAGTGTTGCGTCATCTGCATTGGCTCCCAGTTGAGTTCCGAATCATCTTCAAGGTGTTGGTTCTAACCTTTAAGGCCTTACGCGGCCTGGGACCCTCGTACCTTCGGGACTGTCTGACCCCACATGTCCCAGTTCGGCCTCTGCGTTCGGCAGAGGCCAATCTTCCGGTAGTCCCCAGCCCCTCAATGATGCAGCTGGCCCCTGCCTGGTGGAACGCTCTTCCTCCAACTGTCCAGGCCCTGCGGGATCTTGGAGAGTTCCGCAGGGCCTTTAAGACCGAGCTGTTCCTCTGGGCCTTTGGAGATGCCAGCCGCTGATGGTGCCCCTTTCTCCCTTTTTATCATCTGTGGCCCTTTTCCATCTTGGGCCTTCCGTTCCCTCTTAAGAGGGGTTTTTTAGATGACTGGATGCTATATTTTTACATGTATATTTTACTTCATTTTGTATATTGTATTTTAAATGGTTTTAATTCAATGCTTAGAGCCCTTATTTTATTTTATCTTATATTGTATTTAATTTATTGAGAGGGCTCATTTTGCTTATTTATGCTATATTGAAATGTTGTACACTGCCCAGAGCCCTCCGGGGGTGGGTGGTATAAAAGTATAATAATAATAATAATAATAATAATAATAATAATAATAATAATAATAATAATAATAATAATAATAATAATAATAATAATAATAATAATAATAATAATAATAATAATAATAATAATAATAATAATAATGGGAGCAGGAATAGGGGAAATCAACATCCGAAGGGGAATATTCCAAGGAGACTCCCTGTCCCCACTACTCTTCATCATTGCTATGATTCCGCTCTCTACAATTCTGAAGAAAACAGGTCAAGGATATCAGACAGCAAGAAACTCACCAAAAATTTCACACCTTCTATACATGGATGTCCTAAAGCTCTATGGAAAATCAAAAGCAGAGATTGAGTCACTACTGAACACAGTGAGAGTCTTTAGCACTGACATTGCAATGGATTTTGGACTTGACAAGTGTGCAACTTTGGAACTCAGTAAAGGAGTGAAACTTGCAACATGCGAAGGTGTGAATATGCCAAATGACATAGAAATAAAGAGCTTACCAGTGAATGAGAAGCTACAAATACTTTGGGGATACTGCAAGCAGAGAGGGAACATCAAGGCATGCACAGAAGTCAAAGGCTAATTAGGAAGGGAATATCTTAGAAGGGTAAGAAAAATTTTGAAATCAAAGAGTTAAATGGAGGAAATACAATAAAAGAACCAATTAATACTTAGGAGGCGGTGCCTGTAGTACGCATACACTGCTGGCATAATTAACTGGACACAAGTTTCGAATTGGATATCTTGGACCCAGAAAAACAAAGCGAAAATTATGACCATCCAATCCCGGAGCACTGCATCCAAAGAAGTGATGTAGACCAGACTCTACCTAGCAAGGTCAGAAGGAGGAAGAGGGACTGCTCCACATCAAGCAATCCAGTAGAGGAAGAGAAAAGAGGCCTGAAAAATACATCCAAAGAAAGTCAAGAGCCAGCATTGAAAGGAAGGATCCACAAAGGCTGAGATGCTGAGAAAGCCAAAGAATCAAAAGAGTTATAGAGTCCAACAGTTTAAAACACGAAAGGAGCAGTGGCTAAACAAGCCACTCCATGGAGCAGAATTACTTTAAGAACATTGAAGGGAAGGTTGACAACAAGAAAACATGGGAGTGAAGCTCAGAAGGGGGGAACTCTAAAGAAGGAAACTGAGGAGGCCTGATTTTTTGCTGCCCAGGAGCAAGCACACGTGGGACAAATGCAATAAAGACACTAAGTCGAAAAGTCCTACAATGACCCAAAGTGCCGTCTCTGCAAAGAGGGTGATGAAAACCGTGGAGCACATCATCTGCTGTTGTAAGAAAATAATATGCCCAAAACTGACTATCTTGAATGTCACAATGGAAGCTAGCCCAGCAATGGTGCACTGGAACCTTTGCAAAGTCACAGTACGGCCTGCCCTGTAGCAGAAGACCTGAGTGCGATGCACAATGCCAGAGAGAGAGACCACAGAGAAATGAAGAAGCAAAAAATACTCTGGGACTTTAGAATTACAAACAGACAGACACCTGGCACACAACTGCTTACCCCAGACATTACACAGTGATAGAGAAAAAAAACATGTTTGGATCATAGATGTTGCTGTGCCAGTTGACAGCTAACAGGAGTAGAGGACAAAGAGCTGGAAAAGATCACAAAATACAAGGACCTACAAATTGAAGTTGAACGATTGTGGCAGAAAAGAACAACAGTAATCCCACTAGTAGTCGGTGCTCTAGGAGGAATCCCAAGAAATCTTGAAAAACATCTGGAAAGCCTAAACTTGGACAGAACATCAGTCCACATGCTGCAGAAAGCAGCACTTCTAGGAACTGCACACATTCTACGCAAATACCTCTAATATCCTAGGTCCTTGGGAAGGACTCGATATTCAGAGATGAATTCCAGACACTTGTGCTGTGTTGTTATGTGTATAATAATAATAATAATAATAATAATAATAATAATAATAATAATAATAATAATAATAATAATAATAATAATAATAATAATAATAATTGTTTGTAGGTCATCAAAATGTGAAACATGAATTGATTACTTCTAAGTAGGAAAAACACAGTTATTGCAGTGTTAGAGGAGGAAAATATTTGACCCTATAAATCCAAATAAGAGAATACCCAATTTGTTTGCTTATTATTTAGGAGATTTCAGACGACTCCTCCAGAGTCCTGCTTGAACTGGCTTGCAATTACACTAATTAATTATCAATAAACAAGCAATTGAAATAAACCATTAAAGCAAGCCAGGGGATGTAACAACAACATAAAATTTTAAAGCAGCATGTTCAGACAGGAGAGGCTGGTTTTAAAGTCTCATCTACCCCTTGGATATCTCAAGGAACTTGCCAATCTAACTTAACAACTAGCAGCCATTTGTACTAGGGATGTACATTTAGATATGCCCAAACTTCACATACACGCTACAGGGGTAAGTTCCATCCGTCACAGACCAGGAAGAAGAAGAAGAAGAAGAAAAAGAAGAAGAAGAAGAAGAAGAAGAAGAAGAAGAAGAAGAAGAAGAAGAAGAAGAAGAAGAAGAAGAAGAAGAAGAAGAAGAAGAAGAAGAAGAAGAAGAAGAAGAAGAAGAAGAAGAAGTAGTAGTAGTAGTAGTAGTAGTAGTAGTTGCATGGTTCAACTGTCATATCTTGTGCATAGTTCACACTTGAATGAGAATAGGTGTCAGTTAAGTAGAACAGTTCAGTCTACAAATGTTGAATTCCAGTTCTGAGTGTTATTTTTGAATTAAAACAGAGAGCAACAAGGAGAAAAGATTCTACTCCTCTCTTTGTTTGCCGGGCTGGTTTTGTATTTGCAGAGAGGTTTTAACATAGCGAAACATTCAATAGCATTCTTCCTGATTCTTCATCTGCACCAGAAGGGGTACAGTCTGTTGTAAATTGTTTTCATTGATTGCCAACTATTTCATTTCATTATAAATCCAGATTTTCAGTATTAAACCTCATAGCTTTTCCCAATCATATTTGAATAAACTAAATGGGTATTAGCATTGTTAATAAAACCCCTTTTTTTCTCCCTAGCCTATGGTTTGTAATCCCCTGATTAATAAAACAGTGAAACCCCATTCTCTGATGTGTTCAGTTAAATTATCTCTTCTTTGCCCGTATGCTACTGTTCCCTCTGAATTCTGTCTGAACAAATAATTCCAGCCTATTTAATATCTTACCCCTTGAGTAGTTCCACTTCTCACTGGCATTATTCATAGACCCATACCTCATTCAGCATATTCATTACAAAATTAGACCATGTATTCATTAAGTGTAACTTGCCTTCTTTGCTTATAAGGAACTGAGTTTCATATTTTTCTTCCCTCCATATATATTTGGATACAGCTTCCTATAATTTGCAAATTGCCTGTATCTCTCAGTCACTTTGAATTTTCTCTTATATTCTACTTTTTATGAAACTAAATAACGCACATATACAGATCAGGTGGATTCACATGATCAGTTTCCCCACAGAAGATTATTTCAGTCATAAAGTTATAATGAATGAAAATGTTCATTGCAATGCTATAAATAATTCAACACATGTTCAAATCATTAGCCAATCTACATTTAAAAATCTTTAGATGTCAAGATTCTGCATGTGAGTTGACCTAATGCACATTCTATCTGGTTGTCCCCAAATTGGGGAAATGAACAGATATTTTTCAGTATTAAACACCTGCCTTTTTCTCTAACTGGTGCAACTGTAATGTTTTGGTCCCCCCCCCCCACAAGGAGATTCATAGTGATAATACAGAAAAGCATGGAATAGGGGAGGAAAAAGGAATTTTACACATTGAAAAGTTTTCTGCTTGAAGTAGCTTACAATTCGAAAAATCAACAGTATGAAAACAATGGTATGCTGATTTGTAGAACTGGCACCATATTCTGAACCATGCAAAATTTTTAAAGATTTCTGAAAGACAGACCCACAGGTAACTTATTATTATGAACAATGTCAACCTTATTAAGTTATGAGTCAGTGTTGGGACAGCCCCTTATAGAACTTGTTTCTTAGAATTCTGTGGTCCTCACAATTAAAAGAACAATCTATCTGATCAACATATGCACAACTGGCACAAAAAAGGAAGAAAAAATGTAAAAGTAATATATAAGGTGGAGCAGCTACAGATTTTCCTGAATTATGCATAGGTGTTGGATCCCTACCAGTCCAGTTTCCATCCTGGTCATGGGACAAAGACTGTGCTACTTGCCATTGTGGATGAACTCAAGCTTCAATTGGATCAAGGTGGGACTGCTCTGGATTTATTGTATTTTACTGCAGCATTTGACGTAGTAGACCATGAACTAAGGGTGCACCACCTGGCCGACACTGGAGTTAGAGGGACAGTTTTGTGCTGGATGACCTCTTTCCTCCAGGGCTGGGGACTGCAGGTAATGACCGAGGGGTGTATCCAAGCAAGTATCCAAGCAGCAGATGTGGAGTGCTGCAGGGAACCATCCTTTCCCCGATGCTATTTAACATCTTCATGCAACCCTTGGCCCAGTTGGTACATAGCAATGGTTTACAGTGCCCTCAATACGCTGATGACACCAAGTCACCCTTACAATGGAGGATCAGCTGGACTCCATTCCTGATGCTCTCCAGCACTGTTTAGAAGCTTTGGCTGACTGTTTGAAAACAAGCAGACTGAAACTTAATCCAGCAAAGATGGAGATCCTGTGGCTGGGTTGGGGGAGGAGGCAGCGAACTTCCAGTATTGGATGGTGAGGCCCTACATCTGGCTTCACCAATGAAGAGTCTTGGCATGACCTTGGAGTCTACCCTTTCGTTGGAGGATCAGGTAACAAGAACAGCTCAGACTGCATTTGTCCACCTTCACCAGGTTAGGCAGTTGGCCCCCAACCTCTCCCAGTCTGACCTTGCTGCAGTCGTCCATGCAACAGTCACCTCCAGGCTAGATTATTGCAACTCACTCTATGCTGACCTACCTTTGTCACTGATCCAGAAATTAAAATGTAGCCATGAGACTGCTTACAGGAACAGCCAGCAGAGACCATATAATACTGGTCCTGGAGTATCTACACTGGCTACCCATTGAGTACAGGATCATCTTCAAAGTTCTGGTGTTAACCTGTAAGGCCATAATTGGCCTTGGACCCACATACTTGCAGGACCACATCTCCTAGTATCACCCTCAGAGACCTCTCCGCTCAATGGAGGGGAATCTACTGGTGGTCCCAGGCCCGAGGGATATCTGGCTATCCCTGGCCCTAGCCTGGTGGAATATGATGCCAAGTATCATCAGGTCCCTGCAGAGCCTGACCTAATTCCACAGGACCTATAAAATGGAATTGTTCCACCAAGCTTTTATCAAGCCAGCCAGGTGTTTCCCAATTATGATATCTTCCCTGAGCCTCCCATGGGAAAAATAATATGTCTTGCCATTTGGGTTTTTACGTTGGATTGTTTTAAATGTTTTTATGATTTGTTTTAATTTATTGTTAGTTTTTACAAATGTATGTGTGATTTTAGGCTTTGTGCCATTGTAAGCCGCCCCCTTTAGGGGCAGAGTGGGAAATAAATAAATAAATAACTTCTCATTACAAATGTTGCCATGCTGAAACTCTAATTGGTTTAATCTCAGCTTTGTTTACTCAAGCTGCATCTATATAAGCAAGATATACTTGACAAATCCCTTTCCTGGTCTGTGACTGATAACACTGACCCCTGTAGCGTGTATGTGAAGTTTGGATTTTTTGCCCCTATGTGCATCACTTTACATTTTGCTACATTGAAATGCATTTGCCATTTCTTAGCCCACTCACATAATTTATAAAGATCCGCTTGGAGCTCGTTGTGATTCTCACTGTGGTTCTGCCCAAAAATACTCACGAACAAGGCGGTCAGCAGTAAGCAGTTTATTGTAGTCATGACTGCAGACCTGGAGAGAGGGCACCTTGGTGGGTGCAGCTCTCTAAAGTCTGTGGCACAGCACAGCTCAATTTTAAGGTCCCTGCTCTGCCTTCTTGCCCACCCCTCAAGTGGACACGAGGTTCACAATCTGACCAATCAGCTTTTAACACATATCCCCTTGATACATTAGGGGCTTTCCACATGCAGGTATTAGCTAAGCGAGCATAGAATACTTTAATTAGGAAATCAGCTAATTCTATATGTGACACAAACATGCGTCAATATCTTGTGTGTCTGGCTACCACAGGCCTAGTTCCCTGTTCTTTTCTTCCTTTAGTTCCTCTTTTCTCTCTGTCTCATTTTCCATAGTTATAAGCAACTGTGACCTTCACACTCAAGAAATACATTTTTCCATATCACTACATATCACTACTACATTTTTCCATATCATTACATTTTCCATATCCTACATAATTTGGTATCATCTGCAAACTTGGCCAACACGCTACCCACCCCTACTTCAGGTCATTTATGAATTGGTTAAAGAGCACTGGTCCCAAAATGGATCCTTGGGGGACACCACTCCCCACATCTCTCCATTGTGAGAACTTCCCACCCTTTGCTTCCTGTTTCTCAACTAGTTTTTAATCCATAGGAGGACTTCCCCTCTTATTCCTTGATTGCTGAGTTTTCTCAATTAGTCTCTGGTGAGGAACTTTGTCAAAAGCCTTTTGGAAATCCAAGTAGACAATGTCCACTGGTTCCCCCTTATCCTCGTGCCTGTTTACACCCTCAAAGAACTCTAATAAGTTTGTAAGGCAGGACTTGTATTTAGAATGCCCTCTCCTCACCTGGAGTCTACCTTTCCAGTCAGGCTCCCCTGGAGCCTACCTTTCCTTTAGGCCCCAGGCTAAAACTCTCCTTTTTACCTATGGTTTTAACTTTAAAAACCCCTTTTAAAAAGAATTATGGTTTTTTCTGGCCTTTGGATCATTCTATTTCCATCATGTAGGGTGCCCAGTGTGTATATTATGCTGCTGTGCCCTAGATTGCTTTAATAGCCTCTTGTGTTTTAGTGGCTTGTTGAAATGTTTTCAATATTTCAATTTTTTAAATTTTTAATTTGTGTTGTAAGCCACTGTCAGCAGGCGTACTTCTTCATAGATGGCAACAAATGTCTGAAGCAGTGCAAGACCTTAAAAAACAACCCATTACTCGTATTATGTTATTTGATCATAGAACACATGCAACTTTTAGTATCATCCTGCTTCAGAGCAAGTTTCTTGCACTATATGCTTTCAAACTTTCATATCATACAACAGTCTTTGCAGTTGGCTAGATGTCATAGAAACAAAAGGATTGAAACACAAATAGAATGATCTGCAGGTAAAACACTCAAGTGCAAAACACCATTGCAACATTTCTCTAGTTGTTTTTTTCAAACAGGTAATCTGTTCTTTATTCTCTTACGAGAGAAACTCCTCTCTCACAACCATTGAAATAAGCTGGCAAGAGTTGTTGTTTTGCAAAGAAGGAAACATTTGAAAGCAGTGATGAGTCCCTTTCCCTTTTTAACCAGCAGCATCAAACCATGTAAAGGGCTAAAATTAGCACAGTCAGCCTCTGTATTACCCATTAATTGCACCACACATTTTAGAAAATGTTGCTGTAAAGTATTCAGAAATATGCTTGTATTAATGTCTGGTTAACAGCACAGTTTCTTGCAATATTTTGATCTCATGTGATCCCAAATTCAATGCATACACATATTCCTTTGCAAACAACGAGTTCTGGCAATTTTTAAAGATAAAGCATCCATTGAGGGATAGCAAAGTTCCATTTTTCTGTGTCTGCCTTATGCTAATCCAAATCGCTACCAGGATGGGGGGAGATACAAAAAGAAATGCAGCTATTGCCCCAGTGTTATTCACACTGCAACAGACAGACCAATTTTGTACTTACAAACTGTAACAGCCCAAACGTCTCAGGATCTTTACAGCTATCTGCCGAACAGTTACATGCTCTCAGCAAGCCACGTTGCACATCCAGGCAAACCCAAACCGTGCAGAATGTCTATGCAGCTGGGAGATAATGGAACTCTTTTCCCAGCTGGGACTACAAGTCTTTTATCCGCTAAGCATTCCGTGTCTCTTTGCTGGCATTAACTGTGAAATACGCGGCTTTTCCACAGCATTCATGGCAAGAACTCACACAAATTAGCACACGTGCACAAATTCACTGTCAAAGCTTGTAAGCACTCATACACAGAGACCCTGCCCATTTTAAAATTACTTCTTTACTTGGTTTTCTGTATGTTAGACAAGAAAGGAACATGAGAGTGAGAAAAAGAGAGAGAGCTGTCACCCCCCCCCCAGATAGATTAAATGTTCTCTTACCATTTCCCCCCATACAGCTGAGAGCTCTTGCCAGGTATTAAATGCCCCCTTTGCTCTCAAAATCTGGGTCGCTAACCAGCATATTAGATTTATGACAGGAATAATAATGATTTCATTTGGTTCCTGTTTCTATAACGGCACAGTTCACAATAGACTATTAGGTTTGTTTGACATTCACCTAAATGAGGTGATATTCTGATACAGGTTAGCTTCATTTAATATTTAAATAACCTTATCATGATGTGTATATGAAAATGTAAATGCTCTTTTCTTTTTTCTTTTCTTTTTAAAAAATGTATACCACAGAATAATCACTCCTATTGCCCCAATAGGGCATCCTACATTCTCATTCTCATCATCACTTTTACACTTGGGCTTTCAAAAATCAAAAAGCAATGTTACTTCATGAAAGGCAAAATATGTGTCAGTAACTTCATTAATTTTACCAAAATCTTTTTTACATTTTTCTCATAGTTCCTACTATATATATATATATACTTGATGCCACACATTTTCCTAATCTATCAACTCTAGCCTTCTAACGTGGTTTGGATGAATTGTTCCAACCTCCTGATGTCGCCCCCTGACAGCTCACCCCCAGGGGCAGTTGTTGGGTCTTTCCTTTGGCCTCAGGTGTGGGCTTCTCCCTTTCACTGAGGCTTCTCCCTTTCAGTGGAGCCTTAGCCCTGTCTCAGCACCTCCAGTCCCCTGTCAGCATGCCCTTCCCTACCCCCAGCCTTCCAGGCCCAATGACGTTTGTCATTTCCCCTCACCAGCCCCACCTTTCTGCCAATCACCCTTAAGCCATGCCCCCATGACTGCTCCTTCCTTCTCCTGAAGGAGACCTCAGGAAGCTTAAGTGCCCAACTTCTGCTTCCTAGGCCAATGCTCCTGGTTTTTCCCAGCCAGTGGTGGGTCCTTCCCATTCCCCCCAGTCTCTGGGCCTGCTGCCTAGGCTGTCTCCCATCCCAGTCATACTCTGGGGTGGTCCCACCCCTAGCATACCTCTGCAGCTAGCTCCAGCTTTCCTTGAGGCTTAGGGCAGCAACTTATTTATACGTGTCTATTTATTCCCAGTTTATTTATACCCAGTATCCCATCTCAGCAGTCCATTGTCATCAGAATCTGATAATGGCTTCTTGTATCATACTCACACAATGGTGTCTTGCAGATAGGCACTGTCAGAGTCCTGAAACTCACTCTGGACTTCCTTTCCTCCATTGGTCCAACAAAGGCCCAGCCCAAGAGTCTTCCTGCAAACGATATAAAGCCATTTCATTCTGGCAAGTCAATTTAGCTAAGGATGAATTGGTGACTATTTTCATTCTTTTAGTAGCTGATGCCTTTAAAATATTGCATTTAAATCTCTTTTTTTAATACTGTTAATTGCTTTGGGAGCAGGGTAGGTTAAAAATAAATGCATCAATAAATAAAATCCCAACTGAACGGTGATGAAGTTTTAGACTTTCCATGTTTTCTTTGTTCTCTTCCTCCAAAAAGGAAGGTGGGCCAACTAAGACAAATAGATGCATTTTTTCACAAAAGAAGTAATTTGTATTCACAAAGGAGGGAAGTAGAAAATGGCAGTGAAGAGTACACTTGTGCCAAAAGAAAGGCACTGTTTTAAGTCCTTCCATTTACTAAACATTTTAATGTAATCCAATGTAAATCCATTAGTCCATAATAGGATTAATTGCATGCCTGCTTGGACAATAAGATGTAGAGAAGAAACAGCTTGCTGGCAACAAAAGATGCACTTGTGCGTTTTTAGAGCCCCCAGCTGCACACTGGTAAATAGAAGGTGGAAAATATTTTTTCTTATGTCAACAAAGTGAATTCATTCATTAAAATAAAGGATATGTTCTGAAATTATAGAATGGGACAGTCTTCAGATATCTAATGCAAACCTCAGTATGCTCAACAGAACACTGTGTATGTGCCAGATCTCAGGGTCTAGCAATTGTCTTTGTCTCCTCCTGCAACTTGAAGGGTTCCTTTATGATACAGTGTCATGAACAAATGAATAAGCTACATTAACTTCTGGTATATAGTGTCCAGCAGAGCCCCCCCCCCAAAAAAAATCCTGTGTGTAGCGTGTCTTCACATGTTACTCTGCTCCCCCCGCAAAAAAAATTCAATTGAGGGAATAAATTATGGGGACAAAGTTGGTTAGTAGACAGGGTTGATGAGTGTTTAGTTGAGAGAAAAAATGCAAACTCCCAGAGGCGCATCCAACAACAGTTTTAAATACTCACCCTCAAGCCTTGTGTTACATCTTCATTTTCCACTGGCCTGGAAAGTCAGAAATCCAACTTCAGGTTGATCTTCGCTGGGTGGCCTTGAGAAAACCATACTTTTTTTTCCTCTTGCAGAGTATAATCTACTTTGTAGAGCTGTTCTATGAATCAGAAATGTAAGAGTCAAAAGCACAAGAGGACGTAAAAAAAGATATGTTACCTAAATTATGGATGATAATGACTCACTTGATTGTGGTGTGTCTGTGAAATTCCTCTTTAGCAGCAATTTTAACAAAGCAGTATAGCTTTGAAGCCAGTTAGTCACTTGTTATTCAGCTTAAGGTAAACTACATTTCCCACCACTTTCATTGTTCTGGAATGAGAACATGTTGCTCCACTGTACATTATGCTACCATAACTGCTTTCTATGAATTTCTATGATCTGAACTCTGAAGTGTTTGCCCCCACAACCTGAACAAAGAGGTAAGTCTTATAAGAAATATAATTATCAGTATTCAGTATACATGAATAGTTAAGGCTAGGACACAAATATGATGGTAATCAGGTATCTTTCTCTTGAAAAACAGTCTAAAATAAATCTAAATCTTGCTATCTTTGATTTTACTGATCATTTTGGGAAGTATGCCTATATTGTGTATTTGACTATTTACTTAACAGATACTAATTTTGTAATATTAGCTCCCCCTAGATGCGAACATTAAGTTTTCGGCTGGCAAAATGAAGAGCTCTAGATAGGTATTTGTGATAACTGAACTGTGCCTACAGGGGCTGGTTTATATCTAGCAACAGAACCATCCTGTGTGGTGAGCCTCGGAACTGCCTGGCCTATGGTGGACCAAGGGACCATTTTTATTATTTATTTATTTATTTATTTATTTATTTATTTATTCGATTTGATAAACTGCCCTACCCCCGAAGGGCTTTTCCATACAGTGTCAACTCTACCACCCTAGGTAACCCTTGGGGTGCCTAGCAGTGCAGCGCTAAAATAGCAGAGACTGCTTTGGGCATTGCCTCAGTGTGTGTCTCCCTCCAAAGCAACTTGCATAATGTTCTCTCAGAGCCTTCCTGACAGGATTACATCTATACAAAAGACCTTGTCCTGGAGAGAGATTTCATCTCCAGATTTGGACCATACATCCTAATGAAGACAATAAATGTATTAATGTCCTTACCTGCCCAGTTTTGTACTAACTTATGTTTCTTCCTCTGACTAATACCTTGAATGTCCACCTTACTTTGCACTGTCATTGTTTTAATTTCTGTAATTTCTGTAATGCTGTGATTTCTTCAGTTAACTTCCTCCTTGGAGACACTCCCGAACCTGGAGACATCAGGCTAATGTCGCAACCCATTAGACCAACAACCCAGCCATTGAGGTTGATGTTTGTCTCTTGTGTTTCCCAAGAAGGGCAGGAAATTCCTTTGTCTAGGGAGATTCATGATCACTCTGCATAAGCCTATATTTTTCCTTGTAAGAAGCTGACTCTCCCAATAGACAATGTTCAGTATCTCTGGACAACTCTCTGTCTGTGATACTGTTCCACAGCACTGTTTCTTCCAGAACACAGGTCACTCAGGTCTGTTATTGGACCATTATGCTCCAAGATCAGGCAAGTATAACTTTTATTGCCCCTCACCATTTATTCCTTATCTATTCCAGATCTATCTTCTCACAACTGTATATATCCTGTTTGTGTTCTGCTGTTTTTATTGTGTGCTTGTGTATCCCTATTATCCCTAGATAAAAATTGTTAAACTTTATTCTCTCTCCTGCGAAGTTCTCCTGTGGAAAGCTGACTCTTGTATACATAAGCAAGCAGGACTCCATGTTGCCTGGTTTTTTGCAAAGACGAGTCTGTTCCAGATAATTTCCCCATACTAAAAGGGAGAGACTTCCCAACACTTTGGGTAACAAATGACTGATTAAGCATGCATGACTTCTAGCATCTGCCTGTGCTTTACAGTTTCTAGAGATCAGTTGAGATTTTTGGTGCAAGTGGATTCATCAGGGATGGGGGGGCATGGCCATCAACTGTCAATCAAATTGGGTAACTGCCCTGCAGCATTCTTCTAGTAACATTTTGCTTTTAGGAAGAGTGCTTTACTCCAACTTCCCAATATAGACTGAAGATATAAACATAAGCACTGACTCACTTCACTCACCCTCTAAGTCCAGAACTGGAGAGTTGGTCTTCAGGAAGACCAATTGTTAAACAATCCAGTGGAACAGGCATGAGTGATGCAGGCCCCAGTGGCATAGCGCCAAGGGGGCAGGGGGAGGGCGTGAAGCACCAGGCACATGCCCCTGTGGAGGTGTGCTGGGGCATTCCGGGGGCATTCCAGGGCATTCCAGGGAATGGGAGGATGGGGCATGGCAGGGGTGCAGGGCGCATGCATGCCCTGGGTGCAGTTCCCCCTCGCTCCACCCATGGCAGGCCCACAATGTTGCTAACATGGGAGAAAGCATACTCATATTCATCAGAGAACATGAGAGGAGCTTCTGGGCTACAATAGAAAGCAATCTCACCATCTCTTTCATGACCCAGCAGTTTAGAGGATTTTTGATCTACCCAAAGTAGGGCTCAGCAAGATACTCCCTCTCCATTGCAACTGCTATATCCTATCTTGTGTGCTTTTTACTTGCACCATGAACCCAGAACATCTGCCTCTATGAGACAAAATGTATACAGATAAACAACAACGTCATCAAGACTTTCTTTCAGTCATTGCCCAATGAACTAATCCCATCTTCTAGTCTATTAACCTCTCCAAAAAAAACAACAACCCATCTTTATCTGCATTGGCATTATCCCAGAGCTGTAATGACATCAGCTCCATACTAAAAGCCAATATTTTCTGGGCATTCCTTGGCTTGGATTGTTAAGCCTAAGTGTCCACCTCTTGTTTCCCTCCAGAAAAAAAAGAGTCACCCTTGTCCAGGAAGATCTAACTCTCTTAACGTTGCTATATATTTTCCTATAAATTAGCTGTCCATACAACAATCAGTGCCCAGTGTTTTTTGAGCCTGCTTTTATCCTGTCTCTAACAGAGCTTAATGCAAGCATTGAACTCTGTTTTTCTGGACCTTCAGGATAAAGTAATTATCACCCTTTCCCCCAAAACCCTGACCTATTCCAGATCTTTACCCTTAACTCTTTCTAAATCCTAGTACTGTGTGAATTTTCTGTATATTTTGACCATTTGTGCGCTTGTATGTTTATTATTTTACTTTTCAAAAATTGTTAAAACTTTTACACCAGCTTCGAGTGAAACCAGTCCAAATGCAAGAATGGGACATAGGACAACTTTGCAGACCTTTAACTGTTGCTATTCCACATTCCCAAATAATCTCAAATAAACCTGATTTTTTTTCTGATTTTTTCAGGATCTGGATGACAAGTTAGCATTGGAGATTCTTTAACATGTTTTCAAACAAAAAATATCCCCCAGAATACCAGTAAGGATTTTTTTTTAGCATTTTGTTTTGTTCAGTTACGCCAAAAGCAAATCCCAGGTGCATTTAGCTTCATGATCTAATAGAAAGAGGAATCCTTAGTAAAGAAAATTAATAATACTTAAAGTGCCTAAAAATTAATAATGCCCGAAGTGCCTAAAAGGAGCCCTAAAAATGGGCTCCTACAGTTCTATTTGATCTGCATTGGTCTTTTGTGCCATTACAATTATGTCACTGAGCCACCATATTTGAAAACTTTCTGCCCTCCACAGCTATCTAGTTCTTGATAGAAAAAATAAAAAAGAAGACCACTCAAATCAATATCTCTCAGCTTATCTATAATGAAACTGCAAGCTCTTTAACCCTAGAACTGAACTCTCAAGCCTGATTGGAGATAATTGGGCAAGGAAGTTCTACAAGTCTTCATAGAAATAATCAGAGAAGCTTTTTATTAAAGCTATTTTTAAAACAGCTGTAGGTGTTGTATCGAACGTGGCTTCTGTTTCAAGTGCTGGTGCAGCTGCAATTTATTACTGAGTGGGCTTTAGGCGGAAAGACAATTATCACATTCTTAGTGATCCTTTTTAGTGCCCTCTAGGTAGCTTTGTAGCAATCTCTGACTTGATTTCTTATTCATATCACGGTATCGTAACAAGTCACATTTTATTAGCAATCAACAACGTGACAAAGCAATAGTTACGACATTTTTTAACAGATCCCCCACCATTTATGTCTGAGGCTTCCTAGAAGTGAAGATATCTGATAAGTGGGTCACTGCTTGGATGGATTTTTCTTATGGAAGAGAAAACTAGAAGAATGGAGCATGGCAATTACAACGAACCTGGAATGATGCACTTTGTAAGCTTGCTAAATGCTCATTGGATCAATATCCTCCATTTGTGCTGTGTGGGAGAGAAGCCTACAAAGCCATCAGATTGGCTATAAATGTGGGGTACTAGATTGTGCTTAATGTGTGTCAGCTGGAAATAGTAAGTCAACAGGAACTGAAAGAGAGGCAAAGGGGCATTTATCAAATGTGCAAGTATGAGTTGCCTTAGTTGGAGATCTTTCATAAGGAGATGATGAAAATGAAACACATAGAGCCGATGTGTGCAAAAAAAGTTATGGTCAAAAACGAATGCTGTCAAGAGAGACAAGAATATCCCTGGGTCCCAAATTTTTTTAAAATCACTTTCAGGATTCACTTTTTTTGAATCTTGGGGACAATATGATCCCTTCCTACTACTCACATGTTTACCAATAATGCTATATATAGCTATATATTTCATATAGAAAAAAAAATCTCTTTTTCAAAAGTACCCTGTAAAGAATGAGGGAGCATCATAATGTTAAAGGTGCTAAAAAACCTCATGACTTCTGCAAATACACAACCACACATCTATTCACACCTTGCAACTGCTGTACCTATAATATGCTGGTAAGAGCCGAGACAAAGCAAAAGTAAAGACCAATGCCCTGATATTCAATATTTTCTATAATGTCTAGTTCTGCCAGTGTTACAACTACATGTTCATTGATACTCTTACACAGCTGCAAATTGCCTTTATGTGGAGCAGAGGTCTTCAAACTATGGCCCTCCAGATGTTCGTGGACTACAATTCCCATCAGCCTCTGCCAGCATGGCCAAGTGGCAGGGCTGATAGGAATTGTAGTTCCTGAACATCTGGAGGGCCATAGTTTGAAGACCCCTGATGTGGAGGAAGAGTGGGTATGTTCCCCTTCATCACAAAACACAGGCAATTCATGTAGGCACCCCTACAGGATACCCATATCTTATATGTACAACCTCTCTCCCCTTATAGAAACAAGGATCACATCACTCAGTCCTCTGTGTTTATGGTCTTCCTCAACATGAAACAATTAGGTTTGTGGAAAAGGGGCCAAGCAGGGTATACACCTGCTTTTCTGCCATTTAGAGAGAATCATGGGCTCAGTAAGTGTAATACCAAATCTTTCCCCCACCTATACTAAGGTACGCCCCATTCATCATTTGTGAGCAAGTGCTACACTTCTGAAATTGCACATCAAAGACTGCATGGCATGTAGTTTTCTTGCAAAAACCCCCCTGATTTTCAACTGCATCAGCAATGTTAAACAGTGTTTAATCAAGTTCTGAGCCAAGACGGAAACTGTTATGACTTTAACAGAATGTTACTCATGCAGTTGTGTTTACAAAATGTCCAGTCAATATAAATCACAACTTAAGCGGGGAATGCAAAGCCCCATGGGTTGAATGTCATTTTGCTAGATGACAAATTGAATAAGGTGTAAATCAGAATCATATAACGTCTGTTCCTAAAAAGGAATGTCTGTCTGTTCCTAAAAAGAAGCTCTGTAGTCTATCCTATGGATACTACCTGCTATTTCTCCAGCTGTGAGAAGTCAGAAGACATCTTCTGGAAACTAGTTTTAGCTTTGTTGTTGGATAACATAGAGAGCAATTGAAAGCAGGACTACTAAGAATCTTACTCAGTTCTGTTCAATGGGGCTTACCCTCAGGAGCAGATTACTCTGCTGACAGATATGCTTCCCTCCCCACCTTCATGCCCTATGTGAATTTTAAAAATTCAGGCAGAATGCCTACATGCAGAAATGTATTTGGGAATTTTGTGATGGCAGGTCAAATTATTTCCATATTTATTATAATATCACAGGAATCCTGAGCCCCTAGGGGGAGGGCGGTCTAAAAGCCCAATAAATGAAATTAGGTTGTTTTATTTATGCATACTACTTCTTGGTTGCTTTCCTCCCCCAAAAAGTTCACAGTGGCTGATTATGCACAAGACATCTGCTGCACATGTACGTTGCTGCAAGATTTCTTGTATGGATGTATTTTCTCAAACCCCGCTGACACTTTCTATTCTCCCCAGGCAAATGAGATCACTTCTAGTATTAATTTAATTTTCCTTCAGGCCAGTGGGCACAAGCTTGCCCCAAGCCTCTTCCTGTCCCCCACAGCCAGCACACCTAATCTCACCCTCCCCATTCCCTCACACTTCTTTGTACATTCCCCCCTCACCTTCCTCCCTGTTGCCAATTCTTTCCTGCTTCTCTAAATGCTTGTATTGATATATCAATACCAAGCTGACTTCCTTTCTGGCTCCACTCCATCTCCCCCACTCTGCTTCTGCCCTCCTCAATGATCAGGAGGGCATTTTAAATACTTTCCTTCAGACAAGCTTCTATGTTAAAAACAAGCATCTCTTTTCCAGCAGCAGTGAGAGAAAGAGAGAGTGAGTGAGTAGGAGTGTGTGTGTGTGTGTGTGTGTGTGTGTGTGTGTGTGTGTGTGTGTGTGTGTGTGTACAGGAAGGGAGGGGAACAGAATATCAGCAAGATCTGTGTTTTTAAAGCTATTGATGGGTTGAGTTAAGAGAAGCAGCAAAAGAAGAGGGTTGAGACTTCAGGAAGCAGCTGGGCCGGCATTGTGCTGCCTCCTCGCATGTAAACATAGTAATGCAAGGAGAGCCCTCTGCAAGCTCACTGTGCAGAGAAAAGTCCCAAGGTTAGTGTTCTCTGCTTAATTGGCCAGTGTATTGCAGTCAGGGACAGAACTGGGAAACCCAGAAACCATCTCTGAGCATCAAAAGAGGAACTGTCTTAGGTTTTCAGCTGTACTGAACACCCGCAGTGTTGTTTGAAAAGCTCAGCCACTTATTCCTTTTGCTGTAAGGACTCAATCTCAGTTTCACCTAGGGGCTAAGACAGTCTTGCTTTATCAAACTATGGGGGTCTGATTGTCCCACTTAGTGAAAATATGCATGCAGAAGAAAAGGACATGCTCAGCAATTGGCTACTGCAGGGCAATAGCTCTGAAGTAAAAAATTTGACCTAGAAAAGAAGGTGTTTAGATTTTTGAAGTTGGGAACTCAGAGTGAAAGAGAAGGGTTGTTGAACTTAGTTTAACAGGAGTGTGGATTTAATATCTGTTGAGGTTATGAGCTCCTTGTTCTCCAGTTCTGTGCCTTTACACCACCAAGCATAGCTGTCCAATCACTAGGGTTGCTCCACATGGCACCTGGAGATATCCTACTATTACAATCTAACCACAGATGAACAAGATCAGATCCCCTGGAGAAAATGGAAGTTTTGGAGGATAGATTGCATGACACTATATACTGCTGAGGTCCCTCTCTTCTCTTATCCCTACCCTCCGCAGGCTGCACCTCCAAAACCTCTGGGTATCTCTCAACCCAGAGCTGGCAACACTAGTGACCACCAACCATGTTATGTTTTTGTCGGGGGGGGGGGGGGGGGGGGGTTTGATGCTACTGGATTTCCCTCAGATGACCTTGGGAATTGAGCTAAGTGGGAGGCCACTCCAGCCCTCTAGGTCCAGGAGGATGAGGTGCACAAGAGACAATACAGTGGCTGACATGGTGAGGAAATGTCTTTTGGAGCTGTACAAGTTGCATCTGCTGACCTCCTAGGCCATGAAGAAGTCTTTCTGGCCATGCATCTCTCTTGTGATGTACAACCTCCTCTGCTGCCCTGTGACAAATGTGCCAGGGGAGCAGGGTTTTTTGCCATCTGAGTCAGATCACTTCTGCCTGCTCTGATGAAATGCTAATCACTATCAGGTGGAGAGGTAAAGAGTCAAGTAATCAGTAGAGAAAAAAAAACTGTACCCATGGCTGCCAAGTCACAAAGACTATAAAAAAAATTAACTGATCACCTTAATTAATGCAAAGATTGTATCTACAGAGTTTAAAGTAGACAATGTGAATAGTTTCCAACACAATGTCTCTTGTGTTTTGTTACATGCTTACATAACAAACAGTTCATAAATCAAGATGAAATGGCAGTGTTATCCAGTCACACAAAGTTCCCCAGTCAGAAAAATCCTTGGAGTTGAAACCCACATGAAAATCTCACAGTAAAAGGAAATAAACAGCAAACTCCTACGCTGTCAATGTCCAACAAAACAGCAGACACTTGTGATACCAAAAAGCATCACAAAAGTTTCTTAGGGCTCAAAGAGCTCTTTTTAAATACACTTAAAACATCATGCAGGTGAGCCAGCTCTGGTATTATGATGAGAATAATGCAGCTGCACCAAACTATTCTTCATCTTGTTAGATATGATAAAGTATGCAGTAGGATCAGGACCAGTGTGTGAAGCAGAAACCATCAGAACCTACAAGGGTGCCACAAAGAATGAAGCTAATCTACCCTGTTTCCCCAAATATAAGACATCCCCGGAAAATAAGACGTAGTAGAGGTTTTGCTGAAGTGCGAAATATAAGGCATCTCCCAAAAGTAAGACGTGGCAAAGTTTTTGTTTGGAAGCATGCCTGACGAACAGAATACAGAAATATAAGACACCCCCTGAAAATAAGACATAGCACATCTTTGGGAGCAAAAATTAATACAAGACACTGTCTTATATTCGGGGAAACACGGTAGATGTGTTTCTGAAGAAGACACTTGGACTGGAGGGGTGCCATTCCTCCTTGGGAACTGGTAGTCAGGGGTGGTATTCTGTGGCGTACGTATAATGGGGTGAGGTATAATGGAGGGTGGTTTGTTGCTTATGCTAAGTTCTGGCAATAGAAGTCTAATTGTTTATTCCTGATGTTGTTTCATAATAAAGAAATCATCTGAATTCAGAGTCTCTTTATTGAACAGTCCCGGGGCACAACACAGCCTGAGTTACTGCTTTGCTCTAATTGCATTCAATGGAGATATTTGTGGGGCTTGGGGGGGCGGGGTAGTTTTTCAAAGTAGAGGCATCAAATTTGCAGCATACTTGCTGGTGATTCTTGGTGAAGTTTGGTGAAGTTTAGGTCAGGGATGAAATTCTATGGACACTCAGTTTTCCTCCATTTGAATGTTCATAGAATTGGACCTCCAACCTACGGCCTAGGGATGGGTACTCAGCTTTTCTTGGCTTTTGCAACAATTTTTTTCAGGCTCAGTAAACCCAAATTTAAAAAAAAAACCCTAGAAAAATGGTGCACACCCCTAATTTATATTATTCTAAGAAACAGCCTTCAAGAGACTGTAGTTTCTATCATTTGGAAGGGAAATCCTGCTGGAGAAGTTATTACCACCTGTAATGATATTCACAAACTGTAACAAGACTGGATCCATCATCAATAACACAGTCACTGGGGCAGCTGTTTGTTTTCTCTCCCATCTGGATCACAAGTGCAGAGAACCAGATAATTGTTGATTAGGGAGACACAGGGTGGTGAATTAAGAAATAAAGCAAGAAAGCACTGTGGCCAACCAAATTGATTTTTCTTAAATGGAGAAAACGGTATTTCCTCTAGAAGCACTAAATGTTACAAGTGCATATTTGTCAGAGGACTGAGCAAACGTGTATCGACATTTGCAAACAACACTCTAAATATGGAGGGGACTATCTATATGATGTTTTTATTTCACCTTTTCTACAAGGAACTTATGTTTCTTGCTGAATTTCATATTTTAACTGGATTTTATTTGTTTCAATGTTTTAATGATTTATGTTTGCTGTGTTATGGATCCTGATTATATGGAAAGGTGCCATGAAAACATTTTAAATAAAACAGCATACACGGTTCTTTCACCATCCATTTTAGCATAGGGTATTTTAAAATTATCATAATTAATTTGAGAACAAAATAAATCTCTCATCTAAACAGCCTCTAACAAGAGAAAAACAAAACAATACATGACTTGCCATACTTTTTTTCTGGCTTCTTTCATTATTGCAGTTTCTGTCTCTATTGGTTCCAGTTTTGCAAGGCAGACAATAGTCAATTCTGCATAACACAAATACAACATCTTGCAGAAGTTTTTAAAAGAACCATTTGGGTTTTTTTCCTCATGCACACCTTGGGAAAATAAAGTGTTTCAGTACAAAGCTGTTCTTTTATGTGCCCCCCCTTCATTAGGAGCTCCTTCTTTCATTTTCTCCTCATAAGAACATAAGAAAGAGCCTGCTGGATCAGACCAGAGTCCATCTAGTCCAGCACTTTGCTACTCGCAGTGGCCCATCAGGTGCCTTTGGGAGCTCACATGCAGGATGTGAAAGCAATGGCCTTCTGCTACTGCTGCTGCTGCTCCTGAGCACCTGGTCTGCTAAGGCATTTGCAATCTGAGATCAAGGAGGATCAAGATTGGTAGCCATAGATCGACTTCTCCTCCATAAATCTGCCCAAGCCCTTTTTAAAACTATCCAGGTTAGCCATCACCACCTCCTGTGGCAGCATATTCCAAACACCAATCACACATTGCGTGAAGAAGTGTTTCCTTTTATTAGTCCCAATTCTTCCTCCCAGCATTTTCAATGAATGCCCCCTGGTTCTAGTATTGTGAGAAAGAGAGAAAAATTTCTCTCTGTCAACATTTTCTACCCCATGTATAATTTTATAGACTTCAATCATATCCCCCCTCAGACGTCTCCTCTCAAACTAAAGAGTCCCAAACGCTGCAGCCTCTCCTCATAGGGAAGGTGCTCCAATCCCTCAATCATCCTCGTTGCCCTTCTCTGCACTTTTTCTATCTCTTTGATATCCTTTTTGAGATGTGCCGACCAGAACTGAACACAGTACTCCAAGTGCGGTTGCACCACTGCTTTATATAAGGGCATGACAATCTTTGCAGTTTTACTATCAATTCCTTTGCTAGTTATCCCCAGCATAGAGTTTGGCTTTTTTCACAGCTGCCATGCATTGAGATGACATTCCCATGGAACTATCAACTAAGACGCCCAAATCCCTTTCCTGGTCTGTGACTGATAGCACTGACCCCTGTTAAATGTTCTGAGGTTCTTCATTGCCTCAGAAAGTGGGCCTGAAGCGGAAGGGGCCTGAGGAGGAGCTTTGGCCTTTTAATGACAGCTAGCCTGTTGGTCGTGAAAAATGATTTCTGCTGTGGATGTGAGGGTCTTTGTTGCCATGGCCAGTCTCTAAGTGGCTGTTGACTTGTGCTGAAGGAAGACAGGCAAACAGTAGTTAATGGCACACTTTAGAAAACCACAGAAGGGGGGGAGACATACATGAGCTACTTTTTCAGTGTCTCTGGAGAAGCCTGTTCATGTGAGGATGATAATAGAAAGGTCTTCTTTCAATTAATGACAAAAATGTTCATTCTGCTAATTGCATGCATTATAGCTGGGTTCTCTCCAATAATCATATTTTGTTCAGGGTCTGCTGTGACTTAGCAGCTCCATGTTCTCCCAGCATGGCTGGCTAAAAGTAGGGCAAGACTAGAATTGATGGAGAAATGCCAACATCAGCATGCAGACTGGCCCAACAAAAGATGAACTACAGGAAGGGTGAGCGGAAGTCGAGGAAGTACAGATGAGAATGTATTTTAAGGTCTGTGGAACAATCTTCTGGAAGAGGTCAGGGGAGCTTCTGATCTCCAGACTTTTCAGTGATGCTGTGAAACAAAGTTATTCTGTAGACCTTTTGGGGCAGTCTGAACCTAGGACAAATGGGTTTATCCTCCTAGTGAGACAGTATTTTCAGATAGGTTTTAGCCAACTTTTAAAAAGTATTTCATGTCTACTGGAATCTTTACTTTTACCCAATTATTTTTATATTGCTTTTCTATTTTACATTGTTATTGCTTTGGGTCCTGAGGTGCTCAAAAGACAAGCTCGTAAAGATATATTTGTATTAAATAAATAAATGGCAACACAACCCACAGTGCAAGAGTCAATGGCAGCATGAGTCACATGTGTTCTTTTTCCTTTAGGTAACAGTCATAGTATAGACTCGGAATTCTTGTGCTGGATCATATCAAAGGATTTTTGTGACTGCATAGAACATTCAAATGAGCACATAGGGATCTAGGAGTTCAGGAATTATATTTGGATTAATAGCCAAACTTCACAGGAAGTTGGGAGTTTTATGACTGGGTGTGATTAGGCCTCTGGAAGGTTAGGTTCAAATCCCCCCTTGGCCATGAAACTCACAGGGTCTCTCCTCCATGCAACCTAACTCTTAAGGTTGTTCAACAGAGACAATGGAGGATCAGATATCCATGTTTACCACTCTGAGCCCCTTGGATAAGGAAGAGCTGTATGGTGAGTAGATAAATGCATGCTTGGATCAAAAATCAGCCGTGGGACTAGAGATGCAGTTCAGAAAAAATACAGTTTAATGCTCCCTCCCTTGGCCTTTCCCCAATCAAAATCATTACCCAATGCTTTAAGTCACTGCAGGGAAAAACATGCATAGCATGAATACCTACTGGGGGAAATAGCTTGTGAGAAAAGCATTTTGGACAGCAGAAAATTGCATTTGGGGAAAATTGATCCCCATATTCCACAGTGATTTGAACTAGATCCATCTTTTTCTCTCCCACACAGCTGTTTTTTTTTAGGACCAATCCTGTGAAGCACCTGGTTTTTGGACTATCATGCAATCTGGAGGTCAAGTCTGTACAATTAGTAAGGAATGGATTTTTAGAATAATGGGTAACATTGGGTCCTGGCATTTGAAGATTGCTATCTTGAAGATGTTTAACCTATGTACATAATAAGATAGTCCCTGGTTTTTTTTTTTAGCAGCTCCAAAGGTCCACTGAATCTTGCTTATTCTTGCAGTTGGTCTTTCTCCAAGGAGACAGCACATAAACCCCACTTATTATGGCGAGATATGCAGCATTAGTGACTAAAATTGTATATTTTTTTTACTGTAGAAACTGCAGTTATTTGGGGGATCTCACAGGCAATAAAACAGTATATAGATTTTTGCAGCGCTGTGTTAGCTGTGTTAAAATTAAAACATAAAATATGTTCTTCATGCTTCTTTAGGGAAACTGTTCATTTAGATAGCGGTATTTTGAACAAGCAAACACACAAAGCCATTTTCCCTTTTAGAGATAGCCAAAGTTAATGAAATTAATCTCATATGTTGAAAGGAATCACTTGGCAGATGTTTTGCACAGAAATATTCTAATTTGAGATCCTGATTTCTTGTTTTCTGATGGGTGTACAAATTGCTTTAATCAGTACTCAAATATTTCATTTGCAACATTCAAAGGAAGGAATTACATTTGGTGCATTATATCAAACTCCGTCATGAAAATAACTCCTTCTTGTTCCATTTCATTGACCTCTTCATTAGAGAGAAGTTTAATTAAAACTAATAACTCTTGAATGAAATCTTCATTTGAGAGCTTTAATGAAGATATGCAGCTAACCTTTTATATTATATAGCACAATGGTTTTTTTCCTTCTCGTTTTTTAATATAATACTCGAGAAGGACATTTTAATTAAAGATCAGCGTGGTTATTTGTGTAATATCCCATTCTTATAGCAAGTAGATATTATTCCATGAAAACAAATCCCCTATAGTCCAAATGTTCATATTTTATAATCTCTTATGCTGTTCTTTAAACAACATTAAAGAGCTATCAAGGTAAAAGTTCTTGGGCAGATGTTATCTTGGCAGTGTCTGTCTGGAACCCAGAATAAGATCTTACTAACTGCTTCCACTGTGAGTAGTCAGAGAATTTACTTATCTCTATAGAACCAGTGTTCTGAAGTGACAGTACCAAGATTTGTGAGACTGGGACGTGGGGAATCTGCATGCAAATCCTGGTTTTGAAAACAGATATTAGTGACAACAAGAGCATCTCCCTGTTGTATGAAACTCTCAATGCAGTGATAGTACATTTCATTAACTCTTTTTAATTTTTAAGGCTTATCATTTTAAGATAAACTTGCACAGGCATTTTTTTTGCGACAACGAATTCTTAGAGAGACTTTTTCATTAGTGTATCTAAATCTCTGTAATTCATCATTTTTTTCAAATGCTGCCTACCAACTTCAGATTCACTGAGAGGGGCAGAAAGATATCCTGCTCCTTGTTAGACTGAAGATTGTCCCAGAGCCCAATGGTCCTTGATTTTCAGGGAGAGCAACTTTCGCTTTCAGCTACATTCTGACCTTGTTTTTTAATCTCTGTCCATAAAACTGAATTTTTATTGCTTCATAGATATTTGAGGGATGCATTCACATTTCTCATTAATTGTGATTGAGCATCAAAAACCCAGCATCAAAAAACAAGTATGCTCAATCACCCATCAGTTCATTTCATGGCCTGCTTGCCAATTGCTATCAGGGAGCTTATTGTTCCCTGAGCTGTTTGGATGTATCCAAATGAATCAGGATGTTCCTTCTGCATGATTACTGTAGACCTCACCATTCACATATTTGTGATTTCACTTGTTCAGATTTCGAAGACCAATCATGTGCAGTCTCCAACCTGTTTTTCTTCCAATGCATCATCACTGTAATCACTATATCATTAGAGTTTGTGGGATTTTTTTTTGTTACTTGGAGGCAGTAGAACCTTGCTTTCCATTTTTCACACGTTTCATTATTCGCAGTAATCCCACGGATGGGTCATCTGTGAATGCTGAGGATCTACTATCACTGCTTTCTTGCATACCTGGTGCCATCTCCAATTATCAATATGCGCACAGTTCAAAGAAAAAACTATATTGAACATTTTTGAGATGCAACTTTTTGTTTAGATGTCTATGTGTGCCTTTAGTGTCTGCCCATATACTTAACTATTCTTGCTGTCTGGTCTTTACAGATAAATGCTGCTGACTGCACAAGTGCAAGTTCTGCTAGCATTTTCTTTATATTGTTAAAGAATGTATTTAACTGCTCAGATATGAAGATGAAAAGAAATTCATGTTTGACAATGTTTGATTCCATGTTTGACAAGCCAGTTAAATGATTGCACAATAGGAAATTGTGTAATATAGATGATTTAGTTCACCCTGTGGAAAGTCAAAAGTAACTGTGAGGGTCTACAGCACAACTACAGCACAAGTTCTAAGGTGTTCATCATGATGCTTGGTATCAGTTTTAATGGAAATAATTTGAATCTTAATTGTAGAGTCCTGTAAACATAATTTTAATCTTCAGAAAACTGTAAATGTAAATTCTTTATTGAATTTTGTACATATGATTTTAGACATTATGTTGTTTATAAAGGTACCTTATGGTCATGCATTAAATAAATAAATGGGGGAAATGGAAATTATTGAGATGATCTGATCAGGAGCTCACTTCATATGTCAGCAAGGATGTACAATAAGACAACTTTGTGTCATATCCTGTTTATGTCAAAGTTCTCAGTATTTCTATCAACCATCTTTTTTTCATTCTTGCATTGCATAACTTAAAGACCACCTACTCCCATTTGAACCTAAACAACTATTATAGCCATTTTCTGAGACCTTACCTCAGGTTTGCTCACTTCTGAGGCAGGAGGCAACTCAAGAGAGGCCTATTCAGAAATAGCTCCAAGATAAATGGAACTCTCACCACAGAGATATGTGTGCTTGTCCCGTTCTGTTAACTGTCTTCTCTCAGTAGGTGCAGAATTTTGTTTTGTCTAGTATTTAATCAATAATTCCTTCTCCCTGCCCTACGTCTTAGTTGATATTTATTTGATTATATATGCATTCACACAAATGGGAACACAGAGGGAACTTGCAGGGAGTGGGCATTCTATCCCCCGACCTTTGCTTTGTCATCTCCCCCTTATCTCAGACAGTGTTTCTGTCTTTCTCTATCTCATAGAATCATAGAGTTGGAAGGGGCTGTATAGGCCATCTAGTCCAACCCCCTGCTCAATGAAGGATCAGCCCAAAGGATCCCTGACAAAATGCTTGTTCAGCTCCTGCTTGATGACTGCCAGTCCCCCCGTCTCTTATCTCACAGTTTTTCTTTCTTCCTTTTGTCCTTCTCTTAGAATATTTCTCTATTCTCCATGCAGTTGGCCAATTGGTCAGAAATGTGTGAGGCAGTTCACTGTTCTTGCTACTGTGACTGATGAGCAAGCCATCCTGTTCTCCATTGCTGTGATGCTGGGTCATTTCATGGGACAGCAATGCATAGGGAAATGTGGGTAGCCAGTTTGGCAGTGGGAGGCAGCAGGTGTTTCTTCTTCACTCACTCATTCACCTTCAATGGCTACATCTCAGCAATGGAAAGAGGCTGATGGGGCAGTGGGAGTGTTAGCGATGGAGGCTGTTTCAACCCGGTGACCTGTGCAACTGATGGGAAAGAGCTCCCATTCTTCCTCCCCTGGCCAATAACAATGTTGATTCCTAGGTAGTTGTCAGTGCAACTATTTGTTTGTTAACCCCTTCCTTCTTGTTTGCAGTTTACAGAAAAGGGTTTCCCCCCCCCTCAACATCACCATAATCTGCAAATGGGACCCTGTTGACTATTGCACACATTGACAAGCAATGTCCTAAAATTTTTACAGAGGGCATTTCCTTTCCCTACTGTTTTTTCTTTCCCTTCCCTTATAGCTCCTAAAGTCTCTCTCCTGTTTCCTTCTCTCTTTCCCAGCCACCAGCCAACCTACCTTTACTCTTTTTTGTTTCAACTTTCTTCCCTTCCCTTAGCACTGGCAGCCTCTTCCGGGGAAAATTCTGCATGGTTCCAGCCACTGAGCTAGGATGGCCCCATGGCGTACTGCTTGTCACTGATGCAAGTCCAGTTTTGCCATAGGTAAGCAGTAATGAGTTACAAGGAGTATGCCATTTCCCCTTGAATTGTCTTCCCACACTATTTCTTCATTTCCTCATTTCCTCCACCTGGCATTCCCCATATCCTCACCTTTCTCTGTTTTCATTTCTCGTTCTTGCCAACTATCCAACTTACCTTTTATCTTTCGCCATCATCCCCTATATTTAACATTTATTTAGCTCATTTATGTCCCACTTTTCTCCACAATGGGGACCCAAAGCAGCTCACATTATTATTCTCTCATCCATTTTATCCTTACAATAACACTGTGAGAGTCTCTTAGTCTCTCATCATTTCAAGATGGCGCCGACGAGGGCTGCCTCGGTGGAATGCTCTCAAATGGCTTCTACATTTTCTACTATTTCCTGCAATTTACAACGAATTTCATACTCCAGAGACCATCTGCTAAGAATTAGGGAACGTTTTCTTAAGGAGTGGCTCTCTGCAACTTTACCCCTATCTGTCTTTACAACCATGGAGGAAATTTCAGCACAGGAGGCAGCCATTTCCCGGCAACAACAGATCAGCAAAATTTCAGCACAGGAGGAAATTTCAGCACAGGAGGCAGCCATTTCCCGGCAACAACAGATCAGCAAAAACAAGCACAGGCGGCAGAGACGAAGAGGTAAAAGGGCGGGAATTTTAAATAGACTAAGGAATAAGGGAATTAAAAACCCCCCGCTCCCTTCAATCTTTCTTACCAATTCATGCTCACTTGCCAACAAGATAGATGAAATACTTCTTTTAAACAGATGCAATTCTGATTTTTACAACGCATCTGCCCTATGCTTTACTGAAACCTGGCTAAATGAGAGCATTGATGATAATAGCATGTGCATACCAGGGTTTCAGATATTTCGTTCAGACAGGATTGCAGAATTATCAGGGAAGAAAAAAGGAGGAGGATTATGTATATACATCAACAAAAGCTGGTGCCAAGACATAACAATAATTCAAAAATTCTGTGATGAAAACTTGGAGTCCTTACTTATTAATTGCAAACCCTTTTATTCCCCTCGAGAGATAAATTCAGTTCTGTTTTTTTTGGTTTATGTGCATCCACAAGCGTCTGTAAAAAAGGCATTAAGAACTCTAGCCGATCAGATTATGGAGGCTGAAGTCAAATACCCTGATTCACTGGTTATTATTTTGGGAGATTTAAACAAAGCAAACTTAAGGGAAGACCTACCAAAATACTTTCAGCATGTTAATTGTCCCACCACAGAGGCAAGAATATCTTAGTAGACCACTGCTATACAACACTGAAAGATGCTTTTATCGGTTCTACCACGAAAGCAGCTGTAGGCCACTCTGATCATTGCATGATTCACCTTGTACCTGCTTACAAACAAAGATTTAAAAGCTACAAAACCAATAATTAAATCAGTGAGGACTTGGACTGGAGAGGCAAAGTCAAAGCTGCTAGCGTGCCTTTTGTGTAAAGACCGGAATATTATTAAGGAGACATCTGCAGATTTGGATGGACTCATGGATACTATAACCTCACATGTGAGCTTCTGTGAAGATCTTTGTATCCCAACCAGGAACTTATGTATATACAGTAACAACAAACCTTGGTTCAATAGCCAAACTTAAGCAGTTACGCTGCTCCAAAGAAGAGGCCTACAGAAAGGGTGATAGAATGCTGTACAATCAGGCCAGAAATGTATTAATTGAAAGGAGATCAGAGCAGCAAAAAGAAACTACTCTGAAAAGCTAAAAATCAGTTTTCACCAAACAAAACAGCAAACATGTGGAAAAACTCTCCAAAAAATATCACCGGTTACAGCAAACCACCTTCCCCAAGCTGAAGGAAATCAGCAATTGGCAGGCGACCTGAATGTGTTCTGTTCTACTGTAGGTTTGAAAACAATCTACAGTCACCTTTCTCCACAACCTCTATCTCAGATGCACCAACAATAGCCAAACTTCCTACAACTGAACCCATTTCATTGGGTTTACAACCCCTGGTGATCTCAGAAAAGGAAGTGCAAGATCTATTTCACAGACAGAAGCCTGGAAAGCACCAGGCCCAGACAAGATAACACCTTCTTGCTTAAAAGTCTGTGCTGTCCAATTGGCCCCCATCTTCACCCAAATCTTCAACAAATCACTAGAGATGTGCTATGTTCCTTCCTGCTTCAAACACTCCACTATCGTCCCAGTGCCGAAGAAGCCTTCCATCAAGGAACTGAATGATTACAGACCAGTTGCTCTAACATCTGTAGTTATGAAAACTTTTGAAAGGCTAGTGATGTACCATTTGAAAACCATCACGGATCCACTGTTGGACCCCTTGCAATTTGCATACTGAGCAAATAGATCGACAGATGATGCTGTTAATATGGCTTTGCACTATATCCTACAGCATCTTGAATTGCCAAAGACCTATGCAAGGGTCCTCTTTGTTGATTTTAGTTCAGAATTCAATACTATCAGACCGGACATTCTTCTAACCAAACTAAATCAGCTAGCAGTACCTGAGCATATTTGTAAGTGGATTACAAGCTTCCTAACAGATAGGAAACAGCAGGTGAAGCTAGGAAAAATTACATCAGACACCTGTAAAATGAGCACAGGGGCCCCCCAAGGCTGTGTACTTTCACCACTTCTCTTCTCTCTGTATACCAATGACTGCATCTCAAACGATCCATCTGTTAAAATACTGAAATTTGCAGATGATACAACAGTGATTAGTCTCATTCGAGACAACGATGAAACCGCATACAGACGGGAGGTTGAACAACTAGCCTCGTGGTGCCACTGGAACAATCTAGAACTGAACACACTTAAAACCGTAGAAATGGTGGTAGATTTCAGGAAAAACCCTCCCATCCTACCTCCTCTCACAATACTAGACAACACAGTATCAACAGTAGAGACCTTTAAATTTCTAGGCTCCATCATATCTCATGACCTAAAATGGACACCTAATATCAAAACTGTCATTAAAAAAACACAACAAAGAATGTTTTTTCTGCGCCAACTCAGGAAGCTCAAACTGCCAAAGGAGCTGCTGATACAGTTCTACAGAGGAATCATTGAGTCTGTCATCTGCACCTCTATAACTGTGTGGTTTGGTTCTGCAACCCAACAAGATCGACACAGACTTCAGAGAATAATCAGAACTGCAGAAAAAACAATTGCTGCTAACCTGCCTTCCATTGAGGACCTGTATACTGCACGGGTCAAAAAAAAGGGCTGCTAAAATATTTACTGACCCTCGCGATCCTGGACATAAACTGTTTCAACTCTTACCCTCTAAACGTCGCTACAGAGCACTGCACACCAAGACAACTAGACATAAGAACAGTTTTTTCCCGAATGCCATCACTCTGTTAAACAAATAATTCCCTCGATAATGTCAAACTATTTATTATATATTTATTATATAATTACTGCACTACTTTTTTCATCATTCCTATTGTCCATCTCCTCCCACTTATGACTGTATGACTATAGCCTGTGCTGACATTTCATTTTATTATATGATTTTACATTTAATGTTTTCATTACTATTGATTGTTTCCTGATTGCTTACTAGACCTATATGACAATCATTAAGTGCTGTACCTTATGATTCTTGACAAATGTATTTTTCTTTTATGTACACTGAGAGCATATGCACCGGAGACAAATTCCTTGTGTGTCCAATCACACTTGGCCAATAAAGATTCTATTCTATTCTATTCTATTCTATTCTATTCTATTCTATTCTATTCTATTCTATTCTTACTGGCACATCCAATGACCTTCTACAGCAGAGTGAGGATTCTGTCCTGGGTCTCCCCAGAAACTCTGACCAATACCACACTTGGTTTTGTGCAGTAGCTCTGTTGAATAGTAGCAAACAGCTTAACCTACCTGTGGCTGCATCTGACCCCGGCTGTTTGAGTCCTCTCTCAAAGGCCAGAACAGCCCTGGAACCCTATGGCTGCTTCTTACTGACAGAAAGGAAGACTTGAAGGCTAGCATCTGTCACCACGATC
Organism: Sphaerodactylus townsendi; assembly: GCF_021028975.2. Lineage (NCBI taxonomy): Eukaryota > Metazoa > Chordata > Lepidosauria > Squamata > Sphaerodactylidae > Sphaerodactylus > Sphaerodactylus townsendi. Next base: position 39,638,862 of record NC_059427.1, on the reverse strand, counting down.
ACTGCAGAAAACATTTGTTTCTTAAAGTTGCAAATGCTGCTTCTATTTGGAGGGATTAAGATTTCAGATTGTTCTGGGGATTTCTAAGGTTAGTGGAAAGATTTGTCTTGTCTGTTCTTGGCTTCAGTTTCTAAATTTATGTATCCACAGATACAGATAAATAGTATCACAGTGTCCTGATACCAATCAGGGCCATCAAGGTGACTAACAACTAAAAACAGAATGTTGTAAAAATACATCAGAAAACAAGGGTTTTAACTTTCTTTTTAGCTAACTTGGTTATGATGTGTTTTCTTGTAGAATTATATTTTTAATTATTAGTCACCTTGATGGTTCTAAATGGGCTAAAAGGTGTAATGTAAACATTTTAAACAAATAAATAAATTGTACCAGAACAAAACAAGTAAGATAAACAGATTTTTAATGTAAGTTATAACAATTTCATGCACACATACACAAGTTTCAGATATGTATTGCTAGTATATAAAATGCATTCAGACTAGAAACACCCAACTGAGAAAAACAGAAACAAAATCAACAAAACACTATATTGTAAGCAAACAGGAAAAGAAAGGGAACTCTGAAAAATATAATTGGACCAAAAAACACAATGAAACATAACTTGTTTGTGTATTCCTAGTTGTTCTTCCCTGATGTTTACCTTCACAGCTCCAAGCAAGGACAATGACAGCATCATCCCACTTATTTATTTTTTCTTCGGAGACAGATTACTGAACATGATACTAAGTTGTATGAGGAGGAAAGCCACTTGGATCCACTTTATAACTGGGAGCATGATTTGCCTTCTAATTCATCTCTTTTCCTTATTCTGTAGAGATTTTAATTTGATTTTAATATTTGATAAGTACCAAGGGGCTGACAGTAGAATTTTCTCCTCTCGTATTTTCCATTTGCAGTTCTTTCTTTGACTGATACAGGAATGAATGTGAAAGTTTCCAAATAACACACTGATACTTGGATATGCTTGCAGTGCAAACCTAACCACTTTGTGCAGGATTACACAATAAGTTTATGCAACTGTCATGTTAACTATATTATATTACTATTCTGTTCAGTGGTAGGATCCAAAAATTGTAGTAACAGGTTCCCATGGTGGTGGGATTCAAACTGTGGCATAATGCCAATGGGGCTGGGCGGGGCACAACGGGGGCGTGACCGGGCATTCTGGGGGTGGGGCATTCCTGGGTGGGGCTGTGGGTGGGAAATGAATGCACGCAGGCGCAGGCTGCCACGCACGCCTGTGCACCTCCTGCTAGACTGCTTAAAGTTCTGTGTGCTACTGCTGAGAGGAGGGGCGTAACTAAGGCAAAAATCACGTGGCAAAATCACCAATTAGTAACCCCCTCTCGCCACAAACAAATAATTAGTAACCTACTCTCAGGAACCTGTGAGAACCTGCTGGATCCCACCTCTGATTCTGTTACACTGCATTATAACATATTAATATAATATAGTAATTATTATATTGCAATCACTAAAACTGCAGTAGTTTCAGAAGTTTGTGCGCTCAGCATAGTTATATCTGTTTGCACACAACTCCATCCATTTTATCAAGCCACTTCTCGAGTTGCTGATTCTATGGTACAGTTGGGAGTTGTACCATGTTTCCTTGTGTTTAAGTTCATGTATCAGTTGAGGAGCTGCCTATACTTTTGCATGATACAAGAGAGTTTCAGCTACCTTTATGATTAAATGGTCTTAATGCTGCATCTTTATACTATGTTAATTCCTTTCAAATTTGTTTCTGTTCTGGTGAATACTTTTTAGAGAAAATGTGAAATGTCTCAAATAAAGATCGGGACAGAACATTTTTACATTTCAATATGCTGTGTGAGGACTGATAAACTGAATCAACTTGACAGCTATTTCAATTAGTAAACAACATACATTGCTGAGTGCATATTACTGTAAATAGTTTGTACATAAACCTAGAGGCTATGTGTATTCTTCTAATAATTAATTTATTAATATTTTTCCTGCAGGAGCACCACTAGCTTCTAAAGATTCAAGAAGGTGAGGAAAACCAGAAAAGGCATTATTCATTCTGTGTACCAAAGATCCTTCATTAATAACACATCAAACTCCTATAATTGAACTCAAGGGAGACTCAGATTTCAAATTATGCATATGAAGTTGTCCTGCTGGAATATCTTGAGCTCTCAATGCAACTCTCCTGTTTTGTGTGCAATGTAGGTAACTAATGTTACTTGCAGAAATAACTGAGAGCTGTACTTTAGAGAAGAGTGTTTTAGAGGTTTTTTGCATGTCAAAAATGCCCCGTTGTTGGCACGGGGAATGCCCCAGCACAATAGGAAGTTCCCCACAGCACCTGGTGCTGCAGCGTGTCTGCCACACTGTTGCCTCAGCACCGACCTGCAGTAGTGACTTTGCTATGGGACTTTCCAGAATTGCAAAGGTTGATGACCTTTTGGAATGCCCCTCTGCCAGCCCACCTGCACCAACAGTCAGGATTTGGCTCTTAGTCTCCTATTTACTGGATTATAAATCATAGTCTTCATCTCCCCATTCCTCACTACAGATTAGTTGAAAAATCTCATAGCTTTTGAGCAATTTAGTTCAACAGCAGAACAAAAAATGCTATTTGCTACTACAGTGATCAACCCTTTTCTATTGTAAAAGCAAGAGAAAAAAGGAAATATCTAGTTTGAACCATGAGATAGCATGCCACGGTTCCCTGAAGTTGGAGAGAGTATGACTTTGGAATGTCTTTACAAAGCACTTCAAACACTGGTGTTGAGTCTCCATTTAGCACATGTGACAAAAAGGTTTACAGAGGAAATCTAAAGGAATGAGCTTCACTTTGTTCTTGTTCTTTCCTTGTGATATCTACATTCAGTGTACATGTAATAGTACAAGAATGTGATCTGACCTATGCACTCACTCCACCCTCTGATTTCCACATGTTCACCTGATAATTTAAACTTGGGTTATTGCAGCAAAATAGTATGAGCATAATTTCCATAAATACAATTGAAATGCTGTGAGAAATGTTGTGTGTCAGCCATTTTTATCACCTGTGGTGTAGTGGTTAAGAGCAGGTGCACTCTAATCTAGAGAACCGGGTTTGATTCCCCACTCTGCCACTTGAGCTGTGGAGGCTTACCTGGGGAACGAGATTAGCCTATGCACTCCAACACATGCCAGCTGAGTGACCTTGGGCGAGTCACAGCTCTTTGGAGCTCTCTCAGCCTCACCTACCTCACAGGGTGTTTGGGGGGGGAGGGAAAGGAGATTGTAAGCCCCTTTGAGTTTCCTTACAGGAGAGAAGGGGGGGGGTATAAATCCAAACTCTTTTCTTCTTCTTTGTGTCTCTAAACTGTCTGGGTCACATCCTGGAGATGGGCTATCTAGTTAAATGCTTTCTTTAGCTGCATAGGGTAGTTCATGCAAAATATTTGTTTTAATTAAAGAATCAGAGATTGTTACAGTATAATTTTTACCAAGTGAAAAGCTCCATACTCTGTGTGAAATGTATCATGCTCTTCCTTGGGTCATAGTCACATTGGCTTGTATTTCCATAAACACGGATGGGGATTTATGTTTCCACAACAGCATTTCTGAGTGCCATCTCTGGAGGTCACAGAATGGAAAAAAGAAGGTAGCCAAATTTTCAGAACCATTTGTAACACCATGTGTGTGTGTGTGTGTGTGTGCGCGCGCGCGTGCGTGCGTGTGTGTGTGTGTGTGTGTTAGAGAGAGAGTTATAAATAAAATTATTATTGGGAAAAATCTGCAAACTCAAGAAATATTAAATTTGTTTTGAAACACATTCAGGGAAACATGGAAAGAGGTGGAAATGGCTCATTCTTATTCTTGTGCTTAAGGGAATTAGATCTGTTTTCCCAGCCCAGCTAGCAAAAAGCATGTCTTAGATGTCTAAACTGTCCAGGTCAGTGATTTATACCATACTGCACTGAAAAACTGTATAGAATTCCATTAAGAAACCATAACGTAGTCTTTTATGAGCACAGTACTTGACACATCTATAGCAAAAGCAGAGACGATGAAGAAGTTAACACAGGAAATCATATTCCTCTCGAAGAAACATTGATGAATAGCCCGTACTGTTCTCAGTTCTATGATGATAAAAAGAAAGTTCTCATAACTGTAGGGCTAGAATACATTTCTACTATTACCAATCACAAAATACCCCATGCAGCCCCAAGATTATGTATCTTCCCTGTTAAGTTGCATCAACAGCAGAGAGTGCAGGAAGGGGGCTTGGTGTGCTTTAACTGCTCTTTTCCTCACTGACAGTTAGGCTTGGTCAATACCCTAGAAATTCAGTAAAATTTGGATTTATTCGGGCATAAAATTATCTGTATGCCTGAATAAGACAAATAACATATTCAGATATACCCAAACAGAGGCATTGCACCAATGGTGTGGGGTGAGGCGCAATGCCCCAGGTGGAGCGGTGGGGGAGGCGTGGCCAGGCCATGGAGGGGGCATTCTGGGGGTGTTCTGGGGGCGTGGTGGGGCAGGCATGGGCACCGGTAGGGCAGGGGAACACATGCACGCCCTGGGAAGAGGTTCCCCTTGCTTTGCCTCTGTACCCAAATATTCGGGTACACCCGAAAAATTTGGGTCTGTCTTTTTTTAAAAACATGTTGGTGTTTTTTTGTGATTTGGCCTGCAGGGGGCATATTTTAAAACTAGTGGCACCAACATTTCAAGGTATCATCCAGAGACTCTCCTGATGATGTCACCCAAGTTTGGTGAAGTTTAGTTCAGGGGGTCCAAAGTTATGGACCCACAAAGTAGGTGCCCCATCCCCTATTATTTCCAAAAAGAGCTAACAGGGGATGGCAGCTACCCCTTTGAGGGTCCATAACTTTGCCCCCCCCCCCCGAACCAAACTTCATCAAACTCGGATGGTATCATTAATGCAGTCTCCAGATGAGACCCTGAAATTTTAATGCCACTAAATGTAAAGATGCGCTCCCTGACGGCCAAAATGTGAAAAAAAAAACCAAAGCCCGAATACCTTGCATTCAGACTCATTCATACTCGGGCAAAACATATTCAGCGGATTTTGGGCCAAATATGCCTGAATATGCCCAGATTCAGGCCGAGTTCAGGATTCGGTGCACCTGAATCTCCAAGCCTACTGACAGCTCAAAGTCTGGGCTTGGGGGCTTCCATGAGGTTGAGCCTGGACCAATCTCATCACAACCTAGTGCAGGTGAAGACCACCCCCACCCTATGTACAAGTTGCTGTTTGGGTTCTTTAAGGCCTGGCTGCCACAATCATCAGCAATTAATGCTGGACCAAGGCTAGGGTGGTGGGGACAGGATGTGTAAAAGCCAGCTGATTGATTGGTTTCATTCCTGGCTTCCTGTGAGAATTTCTCTTCTCACAAGAGGTCAAGAGGACCAAGTCAGCATATACAGGCTCACTGCACCAGCCTGTTGTCCAGTTACAAGGGAAATAGCAGCTCTATTTGCTGGCTGTGGAAGAGAAACTGAGGAGATGAGGAGAAATAAGGCATCAAACTCCCCTCCTTCTCCCTACTTAAGGCTCTGCAGGCCCCAAAGGGATCTCAAGCTAGGATAAGGGAGAACATTAGCCTGAAGGAGGGGTTCAGGCACGCAGTGTAATAGCTTCTTCAGCTTTTAACAATCTAGGCTCAGACAGCTTGTGGCCTGTCAAATATCGTAAAGCCTTCCAAACATATATTGAGAGCAGTGACCTGTTTAACACCTGTTTAACACCCAGCACTTAACATTCCCTTTAATATTAAGTGCTGGTCAGACATCCAAAAGAGAAGCTTATCAAAATCCCAAGGAGGAGATTGGGTCTCTGTACACATAGCTGTTATATTTGGCTTGGTACATCTTGAGTTATTTAAGCATAGTGGTAGCAAACATTTACTCAAATTCTGTGGAAACCTATAATCTGAACAATGAATTGGATTAGCAGCAGTGGTGAAGATATAATGGGAACATCTGGGTACAAACACTCTGGGAACCCCCGGTGAGTCACGTGGGGGTGTGTGGAAAATTGCCCCCACATTCCTAATTGGATTAGCAGCAGAAGCGAAGTGGTTAAGAGCAGGTGCACTCTAATCTAGAGGAACCAGATTAGAGTGTTTGTTGTGGGGGGAAGGGAAGGGAGTGTTTGTTATGAGGGGGAACAGAAAGGAGATTGTCAACCCCTTTGAGTCTCCTTACAGGAGAGAAAGGAGAGATATAAATCCAACTCTTCTTCTTTTCCCTTTCCCCCTCGACCCACCCTGCCAGGCTTGGTAGAAGCTTTTCAGTCAGCTGCTCTTTGCAGCTGTCTGAACTAATGTAAGTGGGCAAAGGGGCTGCAGGGTGGTGGGGTGCCACAGGAGGTTCAGGGGGCAGGTTTGGGGGAGCAGGGCCTGGGCACCATTTCTCCCCCTATGGCTCTGATTAACAGTCTGTTATTCACCTATGATCTCTAATATTATGTATCTTCTCATGATATGGGCTCTCCCTCATTAAAGTTTGTGCCACTCATTAGTCCTTAAGGTCCCATAAGATTCCATGTTATTTTGGCTACAGCATCCTAGTATTGCTAGAAGGCACTGTACAGTAGGCTTGGAGATTTGGATACAACAAATATCAGATTTGGCCTGAATCTAGGCACATTCGGGCATATTCAGGCAAAAATCGGCTGAATATGCCCTCCATGAATATGGACATAAGAACATAAGAACTAGCCTGCTGGATCAGACCAGAGTCCATCTAGTCCAGCATTCTGCTACTCGCAATGGCCCACCTGGTGCCTTTGGGAGCTCACATGCAGGAGGTGAAAGCAATGGCCTTCTGCTGCTGCTGCTCCTGAGCACCTGGTCTGCTAAGGCATTTGCAATCTGAGATCAAGGAGGATCAAGATTGGTAGCCATAGATCGACTTCTCCTCCATAAATCTGTCCAAGCCCTTTTTAAAGCTATCCAGTTTAGTGGCCATAACCACCTCCTGTGGCAGCATATTCCAAACGCCAATCACACGTTTAGACAAATCTAAATGCAAGGTATTCAGATTTTTTTGGTGTTTTTTCACATTTTGGCCTGCAGGTGTCGCCCTTTTTAAGCTAGCAGAAAAAAATCAGGCTACTATCTTAATGATACCATCCAAGTCTGGTAATGTTTGGTTCAGGGGGGCAAAGTTATGAACCCCCAAAGTGGGTGCCTCATCCGCCATTGTTTCCAATGGCAGCTAACGGAAGATGGGGCTACTCTTTTGAGGGTTCATACCTTTGGACCCCCTGAACAAAACTTTACCAAACTTGAATTGTATCATTAGGACAGTCTCTGGATGATATTCTGATATTGTGGTGCCACTATCTTTAAAAATGTGCCACCTGCAGGTCAAAATTAAAAAAACACCCCAAAATACAAAAAAATTCAAATGAACCCGAATTTTTCGGATATACCCAAATATGTCCACATTTGTGAGCAATGCCCACATTTGTAATGTCTGGTAATCTGGGGATAAGATTTAACAATGGGTCTAATATCTGATCTGATTAACTTCTGTTTCAGATTTTGAGTGCATCTGAATCCTATTTTAGGTGGTACAGAGCATCCCGGAATGTCAGACACCAGGTGCCAATGTTACTAAATGATCTGTTTAATGTCCTGAGCTCCTGGTGTATAATCTAATGCCCATGTTATTGTATTGCATGATTGTTTCTTTTTAGGATGTAATAAGTCTATACATGATATGTGTTGAACACGTTCCCATGCTGTTTTTAAAACTGGTATTGGATAATTTCTCGAATAATATTGTTGCATCACTTTCCTGGCTTCTGTCTGAAAAAGAGTATTATCTGTAGAATTCCTCTTTGTTTGAATAAGTTGACTATAGGGTAAATTAAACAGGTAAATGTTTTGGGTGATGTGAATGGAAATGTAAAACTCTGTTTTGATCTGTTGGTTTATGGAATGGTTGAAAAGCAATAGATCTTTGGTCATTAATATATACAGTTGTATCAAGAAAATTAATTTTAGATTCATCACAGTGATCTGTGAGTTTGATTGATTGATGCAAATTATTAAGCCATATCAAGAATTCTTGTATGTGGAAACCCAGTCTGCCAATTAAAAATAAATCATCAATATACTATTTGTAACCACTAATGTAAGCAAAAAAAGGATTTAAATGGGGATTGTTGATATACTGGGATTCAAGAAATGCATGAATATACTTATGACACTGGGCGTAAAACTGGATCCCATACTTAACCCCTTACATTGAAAATAAAATGTGCTGTCAAATCGAAAATAATTCTTGTCTAGTATAATTTCAATTAAACTAATCAAAAAGTGAGGTTGGCATTGGTCTCTGCTGTTCAGGATATCAAACAGGGTTTGTCTAATCTCCTTATGGAGGATATTTTTATATAGAAATTCCACATCCAATGTGATGAGGCACAAGCCTCTGGAACAATACATCCCTTCCAGTTTGGTAATAAAGTCAGATGTATCCCTTATATAAGATGGTATATTTTTCATGGATGGAAAGAATCCATGTACATGGCTAGGGGTTCAAGTCCAGATGCTGAAGCTGAAACAAAGGTCTATCTGGGGGAGGACGTATAGTCTTGTTAATCTTTGGTAATGCATAGAAAACCAGAACCCTGGGAAATGGATTAATAAGGAATTGTGTGGTTTTGTCCTATATCTATCCTAAGTCTGAAGCTTCCTGTACAGCAATTTTACTAATGGACATAATCTGGTCAGTAGGATTTCGGTCTATTTTCTTATAGTATACATCATTATCTAATTGTCTATGTATTCCTGTAATATAGTCTACATGATATTAGTTGATTATTGCCCCTCCTTTAACAGTCTTTTTTATCACTATAGACTGGTCCCGAGCCAAATTGTCAAGAACTTCTTTATGTGAAACTGTTAAATTGCCTATAAGCATATTTTTCTTTTCAAGAGTTGCAATATCTCTCAGAATAACCTTCTCAAATGTAATAATCAAAGGATCCTGTACAGTAGGTATAAAAGTGGATTTTATCCAGAATGGATTACTATATATATTAGAGTATGTATGATTATTTTGTGAAGTAATAAGCAATAAATATATATTTTTAAAAAACAGAATGGATTTTCATTATTAATATCATCTTGTTGAGTGGCACCAAAAATGCTTTCAATTTTAGTGTCCTGATCAATTTAAATATATGTGTCTGGTATTCATTGTATGTTGGTGTAATCACATACCCTAATCCAAAAAAAAAAAATTACAGGGATTTATAAAGCAAGTAGAACTAATAGAAACTCCGATAATACATCTGTAAAAAATTGCTTCTTCCGGAATCCCATGGACCACTTTCCTCCAAATAAAAACAAGTCATCTGTGAAATCCATAGAAACTGAAACTAAAGCTGCAACTAAAGCTGTGGGATGCTGCATACAAACATCTTACAGAGATCGAACATGGCAGATCTTTTTGAAAAAAATGACTGCATCACAAATTCTTTGTCTAACACCAGAAATCCAGTGCCGCGTGTGTACAAAAGAATACCGAGTGAGGCAAAAACAAATATAAGTTCTGAAATCCTAAATCTAAAATGGGGAAAATGTTGGCATCAATGTGCTCAAATTTATCAAAATTTGTGATGTGTGTTACTTGATAATTTTGTTTTGTTTTGCAGAATTTTCATTTTTAATTGTTTAATTTGTTTTAATTGTTTTAATTGTTTAATTTTAAAAGCATTTCTAAGGCAGCATGTCTCTGCAACAGGTGAAGGCTAATGAACTCAAGGTCATAGCATACAATGCCTTTTCTTCTTTTGTGTCATCTTTTCATCTTACTCCTTAGCAACCAGTCTTCATGAGGAATTCTGGCAAGCTTGAAAGAGTGTACATTGCTTTGCTATTTTTTGTTTGTCTTGATAAAGGGTGTTACATAGATTTTGATCTGGGCTTTTCCCCTCCTTTTTCTGTCTCACCTGAATGTTAAAAAAGCACACATAATAGATATCCTGAATAAACATGGCAATAAAAGGCAAGGGGAAAGAGAGAGAGAGATGCCCTTAAATCACCAGCAGTCAGTTCCTTCAGAATTTCTCCGTCTTGGTTTGCATAACTAAGAATTAAAGTTCCAACAAAAGTTGATAAAATGAATTGAATATTAATGGAATGTATCTCAAAACTGTTCAAGTAAGGGAAATATCTTAAAACTGTAGAACATGCTAACACACAACATCCTCCGCAGGTGGGGAATCCAAACCCAAATTCTGAAAATCTAGGGATTTTTTAAAAAGTTATCTCATGTCAACTTTCCTTTCATCAACAACTATCACCCAGAGTGCCAACATGGTGCAGTGGTTGAGATGCTGGGAAAAATTAAATTCAAATTTCCATTCACCCTCAAAATTCGTGGACTTCCTTGGCCAGTCATTTGCTCTCAGTACAACGTTGTTGAAGAAAATGCAAATTAGGAGAATCACAAGCCTGAATGTTTTGGAAGAAAAGTGGAATGAAAATGCCTTGGTAGAAGTTCCCTCCTCCACTTTGATATTATACCTGGGAAATGTAGGATAGCCGGCTGTTTAAACATATTGTTTGACCCCAAGCTGAGATGGGTGGTTACCAAAGCAAGAACCAATGCATTTCCTCTTACAGTATTCCCAGACAGATTTACAACATCTCTACACCAGAAGCGTGTTTGTGCATATTATCTAACTTCTGAAGAGCATATTTTGTTTGTCTGCCCAAAATGTACAGAATTTAGACCCAATTTTTTTCTTAAGGCTCCAATTTTGGCAAGCCCGTGCCCTCCTAACTCCAAACTGAATTATCTCCTGAATAATCAGGATCCTGTGTTATTGGAAATGGTGGCCAATTTCCTCATTAATACTATGAAATAATCATCTGGGCTTCCCACTCTGTATATATTGTTTGTACACTTTTGACATTCCTCCCAGTTCTCTTATTTTGTCTAATTTCATCTGGTGTATCTCTTTTTGATGCCTAATAAAGGTTACTGTGCTGTACTGTACTGCCTAGGTAGAAATTCAAATGTATATCTTGAACACACACTCTTGCCAGTTTCTTGAGGCTACTGTGGGAGAAATTTTGACATAAAAAAAATGAATTCATCTAAATGGGCTGCTCATTTTGCAGTCTGGGATATATCCAAGACAAAGTCTATGGTTCTGAACACATCTTGAGCCCTGCTCTCTAAATCTCTTGTCTCTAAAGACTGGAGCATAGTGGAACATCTACATGATACTGTATTGCCAAAAGTCATTGTATTTGTATGTAAGCCACCGGTGTGAATGGCTGCATTATCAAGGGCTTAGCATTACTCTATCAGCCTTTAAGATGACCTCTGGTCTTTCCTGTCCCTCAAGCAATGATAATTATGTCTAAGTTCAGAAAACCATTCTCTGAGCACAGCAAAGAAAGGATTGTCAAAAGTTGTCCGATACCCAAGGCTTGACCTCATTTATACCACTGACAAGCTTGCTGAATTAAGAGGTTTTCCAAGGTCAGAGTATTGAACAAATACCTATACCCCACAAACACCTTGGCTGTCCTCACCCCCCCCCCCACCAAGCTGTCTGTATACGTAAATCAGTGTTTGTCTGTTAGGCTGTGTCAAGGGTAAACTGAGTGACCTTAAAGGAAGATCAAACATGGAGAAACACTGATTGATTAATCAGCTGATTAAATGTGATATTGATTGCAACTGTTAAATTGCTACTCTCAGATTTAAATATTTTAAGTGCCCACAATGCTTATTGTCTTTTCATTGACTAAAATCAAAAGCTAAGGTCTTAAGTGGTGCAACGGTGAGATAAGGGCAGAGCTCAGGAGTTCCACAGTATTCCCAAATGTAATATCCCATGACATTAGAGAGGCTTCTTCTATCATTCTAAAAGGGAAGTATCGTGAGACTGGTGTGGGAGAAACCTTCAAGAGCTCAAATGATGGGGGACAATCCTGAGGCACCCTCCACATCACTATGAAGTTGTCTGGATCCCATCCCCCCCAAAAAAGTGTCAGCTGCTGGCTCTGAATGGTATACAACTTAATACTGCACAAACTGTGAGGAGCCTAATTATGTACCTGGATGCCTCCTTATCAATGGAGGCCCAGTAACACACGTTGCTCACATGGTTTTTTATCATCTAAAACATGGAAAGCACATGGCATCTTATCTGTCCCAGACCGATCTGCCCACAGTGATCCATACAATGGTCACCTCCCTGTTAGATTACTGCAGTCCGCTTCATGCAGGGCTACCCTTGGTCCTGAACTGGATGCTTCAATGAAAATGCAATAGTCAGGTCCTTACAGGGGTATGGCATGCACATGCTCAACCAGTGCTGCACCAGCTGCACTGGCTCCAGGTGGAGCACTGGGTCAGGTTCAAGGTTCTGGTTCTAATCTTCAAAGCCCTAAATGAGCTGGGACCTGCCTATCTACAGGACCACCTTTTCCAACATGTCAGGGCTTTTTTGGCCCTGGCCCCAGTCTGGTGGAACACTCTGTTTTGTACTGCAATGAATTAACAGAGCAAATAATAGGGCACAGATGCAAGTGAGTTGTTTTCAGTGGTGGGATTCAGCAGGTTCGCACCACTTCGGCAGAACCGATTGTTAAAATGGTGCTTGTAAAATGGTGCTTGTTAAATTATTTGAATCCCACCACCAGAACCGGTTGTTAAATTATTTGAATCCCACCACTGGTTGGTTTGTAGAACTTTACTAGATAACTAATGAATTTATACTAAATATAGGAACAGCAAACTCTATCTATGCAAGTGATCAGTCTGGGTCTCTGTGCAGTCTATCTGTGCCTGTCTCTCTCTGTTTCCTCTTTTGATGAAAGAGGAAATTTTTATTTATTTATTTATTACTTGGTTTTGTAGATCGCCCCATCCCCAAGGAGCTCTGGGCGGTGCACAACAGCGTCAGCATATATACAATGTATAACAAAGGATCACAATAGTGACCACATAAACAATTGTTACATTTACTAAAATCCATTAAAATCCAATTAAAACAGCGGTCAAAACAATGATGACAGGTGTCCCATAACCCAATTCATTAAAAGCCTCCCCAAAAAGAGGGAACGGCCGGATTCCACCCTAGGAGGGTAGCGAAGATGTAAACAAAGATGGAATAGTAAAAATAAGTGAGTAAACCCTACTCAGTGACTGGACACTCCAAAGGCCTGGCGGAACAACTCAGTCTTGCAGGCCTTGCGGAATTCACCAAGGTCCCACAGGGCCCGGACAGCTGGAGGAAGAGTGTTCCACCAGGCCGGAAGAGTGTTCCACCAGAAGCTCATGAGATTCTAGGCATGTGAGTTCAATAGTTAATTTTGCTTGACTGAATGAAGCAATGATTGTAAAATCCCAACACTCTGTCTGGAGAGATCAGAGCCCTGCAGGATTTAACACAGTTTGCAGGGCCTGAAAGACAGAGCTGTTCCACTGGGCGTATGGTTGAGAAAGTGATGGTGATTCATCAAAATAAGCCTCCCTGCTGGTGTTCTGTTTATATCAAATTGAATAATGGGTAATAATAGTAAATTGGACCCATGTATTAAATTAGAATGAGAACCTGCGAGAGTTCTTGCTGAAAATTTTTTTGTTTTAAATGATATTTTTGTATATGTGGTTTAAAAGTATTTATTGTTGTTTTATGCATCATTTTTACTGATGATTATAAACTGCCTTGAGCCCTCCAGGGAAGGATGGTAAATAAATCTAATTTTATATATATTAATTTTCATACTTATTTTCATGAAGCAAAAAATTGTGCCCCAAGGAACTGATCCATGGGCTTTGGGGTCAGAAATTCACTGGATTTTGAATAAATATAAAAATTTTGTTTGAGAAGCTTTCTACAGGCACTGGACTTGTACTGAGTTCATGCAGCCCACTGCTAACAAGCCTTTTTCCATTCAAGACACAAACTGTCAGAATCAGACAGGATTGAAATCCTAAGGAATTTTCCAGTTTGTGTCCATATTTCTTGTGTTGCACCACTTTGCATAGCGCAAGGGACAATACAGTCCTGCTGGATCTCAGCCTGGATCTGCCTCCTAGGCATCCACCAGTTCCTGTTGTTTTGGTTAGCAAATCCCCTGTTGCTTGTAGTCTAATCTTAGTTTTCCTATGTTCTTAACAGCCTTTCTGTGCACTGGCATTCTTGAATCAACTCCCTCCAGCTGGACTTGCTCATTTAAACTCTAGCCTGTTTTGAGCTCTGCTTCCAGATTTTGTAAGGATCCATGCAGTACTCTATCTATCTCTTTCCCTGATTCTGCCAAGGCTGACAATTCATGTCATGCTGTCTTTGAATGAATGTGCCCAAAACATTGGCTTTCCGTAGCATGGAAAGTTACACAGAACTGCATGTGTTTTTCCTGCAGAGCTGTCCTTGGTACTGAAATTAATGAGGAAACCTTCAGTTGAGCTCATATTTCTTTCACATAGATTCATAGCAGTATGGGAGCACTTTCACATGGTGTGACCTCAACTAGAAGAGCACGAATGTGACTAAGACAGGGTCAAATGGGTGGGTGGGGAGTTTACATACATTTAGCATTCCATTTACAGAGCGGGGTAGTGGTGGTGGGAAAGCCCAATCACATGGTTGTATTTATTCTGAGAGGATCCCATACTTTCCAAACATACAAGAAGGGATTGAAGTACCAGCTGGACATTAGCAGGTAAATACTCATGTGCAATTTGGTAGACTTGAGCCCAGACGACAGCCTCAGAGTCATTCTCTAAGAAGTCATAAAGACTAATGACAGGAAGTCACCAACATCAAAACCTGCAGCCTTTCCCCTAGTGGCTTATAACATATATACATGTTCATATTTCTGATGCAGGCCTTTGCATTCCTTTGTCCTACAATATGATACAGTACTGCTTAAATAGATTATGAATATTTAACCAAACGTGGAGCCAAACTGATGACTGATCACCAGCAAATGGACTCCTATGAATGCTGAGGAACTGATTCAGACCTAGTCATGTTTCCGCAGCAGCTGAGCATTGCTCCCCTCTCAATTACGTTAAATAATGCATGGGTACATCAAAATGTCTATTGCAATGGAAGAAAGGAATAGAGGCAGTCAAGAATACCCTCTCCCCATCCTGTTATCGCAAATAGGGTAGAGAGCAAATTTGCAAAAATGCTATTGGGCAAGAATCCATTTCAGTTCTTTTATTACAGAGCTAAATCTACATTTTAAACACTGCAATATCCTATGGCTTTGTAACAAAACCACTTTGCGCTGCAGAAGATTTTAAGGTATGCTGTGCTGCAATATGTTAGATTATAAATGATACCAAAGATCTTTTATATCACCATTTCAGGTCTCTCCCTGCCCCCATACATAATTCAAGGATCCAAACAGAGTTATAGAAACATTCTCCAAGAGCACAACACCCTTTTTATGTTTCATATGGGACTGGCAAGATTTATAAATGCAAGTTCAAGAAGTTTGATCTATAAAAGGGACTTTTTGTTCTTTAAACAACTACAGCAGAATTTTACAATTCAGGTTCTAAATCAAGTGAACAACACTCTGCCATACCGGCAACTGGTCATATTTTATAAAGAAATGAAATTTTCTTAGACTGGTATCTCCTCTTTAGACTCCTCTTTTAACTCTTGGTAAGTTATTTTTGACCCAGTTTCTGAAATATTATTTAATTATTAGCATATTGAAAAGTAAGTTGTGTTTTTAATCTACAGGCAGTTTTCAACAGATTTCTGTCATAGTATAATTAAAACCTAAAAACCACAAGAAACTAAGATTTTCACTTTTAAAAAAAGGGACAGATTAAAACATAAATTGTTGGCAGCACATACCATCCAAAAAGGGTCAATAAAACCCACAAGGTAGCATGAAACCTTTGACAGTAATAAACCAGAGTAAAACCAAGCAGCCACACGTACAGAGAAGGCACAAACCCGAAAATAATAAAATCAACCACTCTGGGATGAGAAGGGCAAACTACGAACTAAAGAATATAAACAGAAGATGAAGTGGAGTAACACAAACCAGGATTCTCTTGCTTTTACTAAGTGAAATGGACATAATTAGGTGCCTGAAGGTCCAATTAATTTGATTTATTTAAAAATAAATGATAGATTGTACAATCCTCTGTCTTCTGCCCCCTTTTGCATCTGTGGTAGACTCTCCATATTTGTGGTAAACATCTGACATTCAATTTCAGCATATCATCTAAAATTTCAATTTCTGTTCATGATGAATGAAGTATATAATCTATTTGAACTCGTTAGGAAGTAATTATTATACATCTAATACAAGTTTACAAAGTGCAGCTATAGGGTGCAGCTATAGGCCAGGAGCACAGGGATTTTTATAAATATCTCCCATAGTGGACTTCTGACCCCAAGTCCAAATTTACTGGACATGGTGACCCATCCAGAGCTATCCCAAGGTTTTTTTCACTCTTCAACAAATTATGATGATAGCACCCAACAGCCAGAGGTGCCTTCATAGCTGCAGCCTCCCCACAAGGCCCTCCTCCTCCTCTGCTGAGCAGGTCAGGCTCAAGCACCACACAATACATTCCATCTGTTCAGGCCGGATGGCAGCGAACCAGGCACTGGACCATGGGGGGTGTTGGCTGTGGCCCTCCTCCTCCTGCAGTTACTGTCCCTGGCCCAGCCGTTAGGTGAGACCCCATTGCTGAGCCCACCCACCTCAGGGCTGTTCCCCGAGGCCATTGCCACAGGCTCCTTGTGGGAGCTGGCCAGGAGGCTCTCCCTACTGGAACCCAGCTGGTGCGTGGCCCCAGGAAGCTGCCCCCTGCCTTCCCCAACCTTCTGCAACAGATGGCAGGTGGGGAGAACTGCAGGAGGAGGAGAGGCTGAGATGGGGCTGGGAAGGGGCCACCGGAGATCAAGCCAGCAGCAGTTGCTGCTACTGCTGCTGGTTTAATTGGTACCATGTAGGGAGTGATTCTGCACCCCCTCCACATGACCAGAAAACCTGAGCTTAGGGACATGTGACCCCACATGTCACTCTGGCAGGTACTCCCCTGAGGCCCTGACACTGTCAATGCACCTGCTGCCCAGGACTTGCCCCATCAAGCTCCATCTTCTGTTGACAGCAGCCCGCAACAACCCCTGCAGCAACCCTGCCAGACCCAGGAGTCCTAGTAGCAGGCTTCACTCCCTCCCCTTGGCACAGAGCAGTGAGGTCAGACCCACCTGGAAGAATGGAGGAGCAGGTGGCCACAGGCAGGGTGAGGTGTGGTGGGGAGAAGCCAGTGTGGTGGGCAGCAACGTTGAGGCAGAGAAAACATCAGAGTCAGTGAGTCTGATGAAGTCAGGCCAAGTGGGACATGGTGCCTAGCGTCTGGCCAGCAGAAAGAGGGGTTAGGAGAGAGTTGTGGGGAAAGCAGGGCCAACATGGGATGGACAGGTAAATGACAATGGGGCTGGGGAAGGGAAGGCTCAACCTTGACCACAAGGCCTGAATTGGGGACAGGGCAAACTGGGGTGAGAGGATAAGAAGGGGAAGGATGTGGGCCAATGAGGAGGATACTGGCTGAGGATCCTAAAGCTGGGGAACCTTGCTTGCCAAAAGGAAGAGGCAGTGGATGAGACCTCCTCCCTTGCTTCTGAGGCCCACAGGACCCCTGGGGAACTGGCAGAGGCAGCAGGGGCATATGACAGCAATGTGGCCCCAGAGCCATGGTGCACCATGTTTACTGATTAAGTACTGAAATTAAGAGTTTTCCAATGCAGTGTCCAACTAAATCCATCCATAGAACATATTGCTCATGGGGTGCTAAAACAAATAATATTTTCTTCTGAATAAAAAAATTCACAAGGCTCCCCTGAGGTCAACTACCTGACATAGCATCTTTCTCTGCTGTTTCAACATTATTCAGTTTGTGTCTGTGTAAAGTGCTGTCAATTTGCAACTGACATGGTGACCCCAGCAAGGGACTTTCAAGGCAAGTAATAAAGGGAGGTGGTTTGCCGTTGTCTCCCTTGGTGGTCTCCCATCTGAGTACTGATGTTGCTTCGCTTCTGAGATCTGACAAGATAGAATTATACCATGCTGCTTTCCTTCCCCATGCCCCAATTTAGAAAATATAAATATGTTTTTCTGTAATAAACACATTTCATCCAAAGATCTCCTACAAACATGACTAGCTCATGCTTCTAGCCTGCTGATTGAAGTTATTTGCTAGTGGTTATTACTGAACATTTTCGAAGAAGAGGGATTGATTTGATGGAAACGCTAGCATTTTGTTCTGCTCTTCATGCTGTGATGGCATGTTTTTGCCAGCTCCACCATGTTACCCTTTCTATATTAAAAACTAATCGCAGGTATGGAAACTACAACTCCCACCTACAAATAAGAGCTCTCCCTACAAGGCAAGATAATTCCTTAAGCTTTTTTTTTTTTTGCCTTCACACAGCTTTTTAGCTTCTCAGCATCTGCTTGGAAATTATTTTAGAAGTGTTCACATCAAAGCTGTGATTCTGGCTCTTCACTGAAAGAATCCAATACTGTACTAAAACAGTGGAGATGAAAATAAATAAATCTATCCATTTACTTAACCCATGGCAGAGAAACATTTTTTTCCTCCCAGTATTGCTTAGAGACAATACGCAGCACATTCTGAAAATGGTTTATAAATAAAATATTTCCTGCTAACACGAACCTTTGCCAAACAATGAACATGATTTCTTCCTTGCTTTTAAGCAAACCTGTTCTATATATTCTCCTGTAAAACTGATTATACTTTATTTTTCACATAGCTATTGAGGAAACTTTTATATTCCTATATGCCTTATGTGCATATACTGCTTTAGAAACACTGAGCTAACCAGAAGCAAAACTCTAAATGTTAAAGGATGAGACACTGTTCCTCAGTATCACCTGCCAGCAACAGGGATTGAAATGTTTTTATCACCAAAATACTACTTTTGCTGATTTAGAAATCTTGTACAATATTTCCAGAAACTGGGAAGGACGAATCTGTGGCCCCTTCCACACACGCAAAATAATGAATTTCAAACCACTTTCACAACTGTTTGCAAGTGGATTTTGCTGTTCCGCACAGCTTCAAAGAGCACTGAAAGCAGTTTGAAAGTGCATTATTCTGCATGTGCAGAATGAGCCTGTAAAAAAAATTGATATCTGAAGTCACAGGATTCTACATTTTTCCAACCTTCTGGCCAGGAGCCTATACCAGAATTTGATCTGAAACAGTGCATCATGAAACAGTGCCACAGAAACTTAAGTTCAAACTAGACATTTCATCTGATCTGAACATACCAGGCTGTCCACATTGTCCACAACCTCTGCTTGCTTAGTTCCCAACTGCTGCTCACTGGAAAATGGGAGGGAGGGGTAATTGACATCAAGTGATGCTGCAACATCCCTTTGGGTTTGTACCAGGAAGGGATGTCACAGAGTCATGTGACACTCCAGGAATTTCCCAAATCTCTATGGCAGAAATTATAGACATTTCTGAAAGCCTCATATGACTTTGATATCTGCAGACTCTCCCGCCCAGTGCTCCTAGCGATGGCCAGTTGGGGATTAGCAATCCTAACAAGTCAAATTAGGTTTTTCCCAACCCAAATCTGATCTTTGTATAGCCGAGCATATAGGAACCAGAGTTCTCAAGCATACCAGTGCCCAATTTGGCTCAGGAATATAGCATGGTAGGAAAGGCTGAAGGCCTTCCTCCCCTGTTCCTCAAGCTGAAAGCAAATTGTGCCCCAGTACACATGGGAAATTTGGTTCCCTGGCATGATGTTTGGATATGCAAAGATAAGAGTCTAATTTAGTTTTGGCCTCAGGAAACCAGTCAGTTGTCTGCTACTGATTTTGACCAAACAAGTGGTCTATGGTAATTTCCTCACTGGTGATTAATCCTGGGATTGTCACCCAAAATATTCAGGTTCCCTCATGATCTCCTCACAGCCAAACCGTGGAACACAAATCAGTCCTGTTTCTGTTGCTCCCCCCCTTATCATGGGATTTTCCTGGACCTGATTGTATATGCACCTTTTTGAAAAAAAAACACTCTAATGGGAGCTAATAGAAGATGGGGGCTACACATTTGAGGGCCCATAACTTTGGCCCCCATGAACCAAACTTTACCAAACCTGGGTGGTATCATCAGAAGAGTCTCTTACTCACACCACCCAGTTTTGTGAAGTTTGGTCCAGGGGGCCCAAAGCTATGGACTCCCAAAGGGGGTGCCCCCATCCCCTATTGTTTCCAATGAGAGCTAATATGAGATGGGTGCTACACATTTGAGAGTCCATAACTTTGGCTCCCATGAACCAAACCTGGGTGGTATCATCAGGAGGGTCTGCTAAAGATACTCTGAAATTTTGGTGCTGCTAGCTTAACAATTGCACCGCTGACATCAGACCCGACCCCCCCCCCCCCCCGCCAAGGAGCAGGGCTAGATGTCTTCACTAGAGACATGCTGTAGTAAGGATATTGGAACCTGGATGAAAAGGTGCTGATTCTTTTGAAACTTGGTTGTATCTAGATTAAATTTTCAGTGGGAATTCGGCCTACAATACCAGTGGAAGAACAGATACTTGATCCTCAGTGCTATGAAGACAATCACTATGAAGGGTAAATTTTAAAAAATGATGTGATCCTCAAAACACTTTCTTTGAAGTAAGCCCCACTTAATTGACCTGGGTAGATCCTGAGTAGGTCCATAATTTTGCTTCTTCTTTTTTTTACCATGGACATATGGCAGCTCTTGCTTCATATAATTCATTAGGCTTCTAATCATCCTTTACTGGCAACCATCTAACATATCTGCTATCCTTGCCCCTTTTTATTCATTCATCCTACAGGGGAAACAATACTTGCAACTCTTTGGGGTAAGGGCATCTTTGGTGATTTTGTTACTCTACAAGTGACAAAGCTTCTACATAAATAATAATGAATGATAATAAGCTAGAATTTCATTTCTGGAGTACGAAAATTAACTGAAAGTTCCTGTAGGACAAAAACCATAGGGCAGAGACCAAAGACTGTTGATGATATTTGTATGTGATATCCATATGCTTTCCCCGCATTTTTTTAAAACCAAACCCTTCCTTCAAAGCCATCTGTTTAAAAACTTTGAAGATGTCAGAACAAAGCCTGTATAACTCACTATCAAAAGTAGAAATAATAAGTTTTGTTTCCTTATATTTCTCTCCCCCACCCCCACCATCACCACTTTATACCTTCTATTGATTGGGAGTTGTCAAACTGAAATAATTGTCAGCATTCAAAGGTAATAAGGTTTTTTTTCCCAATGAAATGTCAGAAGGAAATGTGAGCAATTTGACAGTGGCATTGTTATTCTACTCATAAAGCTCTGATTTGGAAACTTCTTAAAATTAATTTTTTTCAAACCAATGAGCAATCTTTGTTCGTGCAATGCATCATAAGAACAGAATTATAAACATTCTGAATAATGTTTAAAAAGCCCTTTTGTTACACTGTGTTTTTCCAAATATATTGTAGAATAGTTTAATTTCCTTATGACATCCCATGCAAGAATTGTGTTAGAGGGGGGGGAATACAAGCTCAGTCCATCAATAATGCCTTCTGTTTGCACTGATTGGGTGTGACGATCAGAGATTTTCCTCATGTTATTGTTCCCCTCAGTAGCCCCTTCTAACCCCAGGAAATTTGATTCCAAAAGTCCTGGAGAGTCACATGGATCATTAACCGAACTGTATGTTGACCTGCTTTAAAAAGGCATAGTGGGAGAAATAACTTTCCCCCCTCTCTTCTATCAGTGCAATACAACTGATGCAAGAAGAAGGGGGCTTGCAATATATTGTTGAAGGCTTTCATGGCCAGAATCAAATGGCTGCTGTAAGTTTTCCGGACTGTGTGACCACGGTCTGCACAAACCACGGTCTGGTAGTTTTTGCTCCTAATGTTTCACAGGCATCTATGGCTGGCATCTTCAGAGGTGTATCAATATAAGATGTGTTTTCTTTCTCTGGCACAATGTGGAGTGTTTGTGTGGCATATGTTTTGTCTACCCCACAGGTAGGAGGAGGGGTGAAGCATATTTCATGTGTTCTGGTGGAGTTCCTTTGCAATTGTACTACCATGTGCCAGGTAGACTTCATTTGTAGCTGTATTTGAATGTCTTTGGTTTTTGGTTTGGGTGTTTTTTAGTACCAATAGCCAGGTTATGTTGATTTTCAGACTCCTTTCATTTTTATTGAAACTGTCCTTGTGTTTGTGTTTATGTCAGACTACACAGTGAAGGCACTGTAATCCAGCACCACATATAGGACTTCCTTTGCTGTGACACTTTGATTATGAGTTTCCCCTCACATGTTTTACTCATGCCTAGCCTTCTTATATTTGGATGCCAGGCCCCCCCC
Source organism: Sphaerodactylus townsendi (assembly GCF_021028975.2). Taxonomy (NCBI): domain Eukaryota; kingdom Metazoa; phylum Chordata; class Lepidosauria; order Squamata; family Sphaerodactylidae; genus Sphaerodactylus; species Sphaerodactylus townsendi. Next base: position 39,616,436 of record NC_059427.1, on the reverse strand, counting down.
CAAAAAAAAATATTTTCAAGCTTTAGTCAGCTTTGTATGGGCTTGTGCAGTTTGATTTTCTTGCCATCCCAATTCCTATTAGTTCATATTAATTTTTCTGTTATACTTATGATGGTAGATGTGATTTGTTCACTGAACAACTAAGAGGTGTTATTAGATATGCTTGTTAAAGGAGCGTCAGCAAACTCGCAGCTCCCCCTTCCCTTCTGCTCCCCTGGTTCAATTGCCCTTCTGGGCATTGTGCAGGCAGCCAATTGCAGCTGATTTCAGGATAAGACGCCGTGTCCTGACGTCCCACATGGGAGGGGTTTCCCTCACCTTCATAAACAGGCCCTGGCAGGCCCAGGCCCTCCCTTCTCTCCCTTTTCTGTTTATTGTGGGTTTCTTGTGTAAATTATTTTGTCATAGCCGGGTGGCAGGTTGCGCATGGGGGACTGATCTCTTGGTTAGGGTGAGCTATGAGCTAACCCACTTTGGTGAACCTCCATAAGGGGTTTTGGGGGTGAAGCAAGCCATGGGTCAGGATGCCCAGGTGTGGGCTACTGTGGCTTGCGCTCCTAGCAGCATTTGGAATCTTCAGACAGTGGCCTCTGCCCATCTGGAATTTCCATTGAGCTGCCATGGCTTATGCTTTTCCTGCATAAGAGGTTGGGGGGGGGGGTGCGTAGAGCAAGCCATGAGTCAGGATGCCCAGGCATGGGCTACTGTGGCTTGTGCCCCCGGCAGCAATTGGAATCTTCAGACAGTGGCCTCCGCCCATCTGGAATTTCCATCGGGCTGCTTTGGCTTATGGTTTTTCCTCAGCAGGTGGGCTTGAGGAAATTGTGAGCACATTGGCTGCCCAGCATATTGATCAGACCCCCATGCTGCGCTTACGCATCTGTTTATCTTGAACCAATTAAATTCAGGCTATGGCCAATATGTTTTACCACACAAAAGTTGTGCTGTGTTCTGTCAGTAACTGGTGGTAATGAGATGAATGCAAATCCTTCCCTTAGCTAGCAATGGCTTTTTTAGCATCATTTTTAATATGGGACATTTTTGTATTTGCTGTCTTTTTTGTTGCTTCAGTATTTATATGGGAGAAAGATTGAGAGTGGGATACAAATATTTTAAATCAGTAGGAATCATCAATGTTCTTTATCTACAGACTTGCTAATCATGCTGATCAGGATGGTGCTGCAGTTGAGGTGAATCCTTCAAGCAGTAATTGCTGTGACACAAAAAGTTATTTGTTACAGAGCAAATTGTAAGGAGAAAAATGATTAGATGCTATCTTTTTGATATTGCTGTCATGGGTCAGAAGTTTTGGTACAACTTTTTTTTTGGTTTTGGTACAACTAATTGTACCAGATAAGATCTGCATGTTAAGGATGACCCATAATGTCTAAGCTTCACCTAGCATACAACATCCAGGAAACGTAAAACATTTGTACCTACATAGGACTCAAGCAGAGGTAAGATGATAGCTGAGAGATTGTGTCACTCTTGTTTGCTTAGAAGAGAGGAGTCACTGTGGTTTGAATCTGAAAGATTAGTACTTGTGGGGAAGAATATTTTAAGAACAGACTGTCAAAAAGTTTACTCTCCTTCCTCTCCAGAATGTTCCTCTCTCTCTCTCTCTCTCTCTCTCTCTCTCTCTCTCTCTCTCTCTCTCTCTGTGTGTGTGTGTGTGTGTGTGTGTGTGTGTGTGTGTGTGTGTGTGTAAGGAGCTCCAAACATCATTTTGGAAACAAAAGGGATTATAAATCAGTGCTTAGCATAAATAAAACATTCATAAGATGCTGCTGCTTATCGAAAGCACTCCTTTTTATAAGGATACTTGAGTATCTTTGCATTGTAGTCAAAGTAACGTACTTGTACCTATCCAGCTTGCCAAAAGTACCCACTGAAGCCACTATACAGTTTTAAGTGGAGACAGATGTATGAATACATGTAGTTAAATGCTATTAGACACATAGGAAATATTGATGAGGTTTCTCATTAGACTGATTTGACATATTACCTAGTCATCCATTTAAATGGGGTGGGAGTACTGTAGTCCAGTTGCTGAATATATATAACTGTCAGGTTTTCATAAATTCTGCATGAACCATTAATTTCTTCAACAAAACTTCATGTTCCATTCAAAACATTTTACCGCTGAATACCCTAAATTATGAACAACTGAGAAAAGTAGGAATTAGTCTCAGTCAAAATACTCAATGACACACCAATGCAATTCACAATTTTTCTGTACATTGGAATGCTGATTGCACAAGTGCAAATTCATACTGCTTTCTTTTTTCTTGGTTGTCATGCTGTGGAGGGTATTGGTGTGGAGATCAGTGCAAGAAAACAACATGCAGACATGTTCTTTGGTAAAATAGCTGGCCACAGCTGTTTTATTGAATTCAAACTTGAGGAGCTAAGGTGCAGCATAGGAATAAATTCTGTTTTCAAGGATCTGACTGTTGATCTGATGAGTGCCATATTTTCCTAGCCTGCCCACTGAGAAAAAAAAAACCCAAAGAGTAGCAAGCTATGAGATCACACTGTATGGGTATTCCTTTACTACCTGAAGGTATTGGCCAACCAGCAGCATCTGTCTAGGCATGCAGCAATGCAGTCCACCATACTCCCAAAATCCTTTATGTGAGGCAGGTTTGCAGGCACCACCTTCTCCAAGAAGATCCAACTTCAACTAACCTTTATTAGGCATATCAGTAAAAATTCAAAATACAGGACAGAGCGGGTGTTAAAAAAGGACATAAAACTGGACAAAGAACATAAGGTTGGTACAAAAGAGGTGATCAAGCTTCCATTATGTCCTTGACTTGAGCACTTCTAATAAAAATTCAGTAGTTTTTCCAGTTATTCCACCATCGCTATTATTCAGCAGGTGAATAGTCTTTGTATACTCCGAACAACAGGATCCATTCTAATGCCCAATCTGCCAAAGAGCTGGGGCACAACTTTCCCCCACTCCCGCCAAAACACCCCTAGCCTGTTGTCAATCATAAAGAGCATAGTGAACACTGTGCAGTCTGATGTCACAACCCCACCATCATGAAAAAGCTCAGGTTACCTGAAAAAAAAATGTCCAGGTGCAATACTGTTTGGTCCCCAAGCAAATCAACAAACTGGGTGACTGCCTTGCAAACCTTGCTCCTTGCAAAGTTCATGTAGTCTGGGGAAAGGGTAAATCACCACTCAGAGATCCAGCAATCCAGACTGCAGAATTGCAGTACTCAGGAGACTCTGAGTAGTAATGTCCTCAATTATATGGAGAGCCAGCAGCGTACCCTTCTAGAGTGGGAAGTCATTTTCCCCCAAGTGGGTGATGATGGTCTATGTGTGGTCCCAAACAAAAACCTCCTTGGCAACTGTCAGAAGCAATGAGTCCTACTTCATACCACAATGGCCCAACCAATGAATGCAGATTGTGTCACCAAGAACCAGGTTGGGAACATAGCTGGATGATTCAGCATACTTCCCAGCCCAATATATGATACTGTGCCCCATGATGAAGACTGTGAATTTGAAATAGCTGAGATGAAGGTGAGGTTAGCATAACATTGGTGGGCTAACATCAGAAGCAGAGCAAGGAGAAACTGAGCCCGGGGCGCACACGCACCCTGCACCCTGCCACGGCGTTGCCCGCCCTGGAATGCCCCCAGAATGCCCCCAATCTGTTTTACACTTACATAACTGGATGTGTCCCACATCCAGTTGGATATCCAGTTGTATGAACTGGATATCTTAAAGATCCAGTGACCAGCTACTGACATTAGTGTGTGACCCCACCAGCAGCTTGCTGCTGTGGAATGTCCCATAAAAGACAAATGTGAAGGCTGCCTTGAAGAGGGTGAGCTCAAAAGCCAAGAAGCAATCTACCTGCACCTGGTGCATAAGCTTGCTCAAAACCCATAATGTGACCAGTCTGTACCCATTGGGGACATGCAGAGAGGTGGGCATTTTCAGTCTTCAATGGCCTTCTGACCAAGAAGGAACCACAATTGACAGTGATGAACATTTGCACCCAGCAGTGTTCCTAAGTGAATACTTAAGACAAACACATAGATTTAACTAGTTAATTCAAAGTTTATTCTACACCCAAAGTTGTTAACCTCTTTGAAGGTCAGACTGAACTAGCTAGCTTTGCATGGCTACCATCACTTGTGCAACTGCACCCTGACTCCAAGTGCAACCAGTAAGGAATTGCTGAGTTTTTATCTTCATCTGAAGATAACCATGAACCATGCAGAAAGGAACCATGCCAAGCTTCATCTCCCTGACCCACAAAGAACTAAATATCTGGTTGATACTACTTGGCATCAACTGTGTTCCCTCCAAAACTTGTTCTTCCATGGAACTAACAATGGGCCATTAAAGGAACATCCCTCTATTACCACACAGTGACTCAGTGAGACATCCCTTTCTATCATTTTATTTTTTATTTTATTTTATTATTGGATTTTTATACCACCCTCCCCTGGAGGGCTCAGGGCGGTGTACAAATAAACATATACAGGCAGGGGGAAAGTTAAAACCGGTACAAATATAATACAAGCCCTGTCTCCTTATTAAAACCAATAAACAGCAATACAACCAGCATCCGAGAACTAAAACCAAACCCCCTCGGGGGAACCCAAAAGGTTCATGAGTGACTTGTCCCATTCTTGCCAAATTAATTATGGTCTAACCAGGCCTAAATATTCCAGCCTTCCTGAAACAACATGAAGTTGGCAAATGGTCCCCTAAAATGACAACTGTAGGAAACTTCCGAAGTCCTAAAAAGCATCAATGAATTCCTTGGTGGTTAGCCTTTAGACTGCAACAAAAGTAAAAAAGAAAAAATGGAAAGTGGCACAAAAATGGTGATTGAATAAGTAGAGAACAATGAATGGGGAGGAGAAGATTAGTTAGGATTTACACCCCATCCTTTTCTCCTGTAAGGAGACTCAAGACAGCTTAAAAAAACCTCCTTTCCCTTCTTCTCCTCACAACAGACACCTTGTGAGGTAGGTGGGGCTGAGAGAGTTCTGAGAGAAAGGTGACTAGCCCAAGGTCACCCAGCTGACTTCATGTGTAGGAGTGGGGAAACAAATCCAGTTCAGCAGATTACAGTTTGTCGCTTATGTGAAGGAGTGGGAACCAAAACCTGGTCCACCACTCTTAACCACTACCCCACCCTTCTACCACAGGGAGGAAATGTGGTTATGCATAAAGCAGTACAGGAACTCAAAACAAGTTTACACACTCATCAAATTGATGAGCATCTTGACTTTGCAGAGAAGTGAGCACACACACACTGTATTTTCATAGACAAGACCTTGGCCTATTCAGTCATATTCCTGCATAAGCATTTGTTGCTTATAAAAGCTCACATCAAAATAATTGCTCTCATGTTCCAAAGGAGAGGTTGTGATTGAAGTAGAACACATACATTATTTTTAGAAGTTATCTTCAGAGGGCCTAACTAGCATAGGCACTGGAAGACCCATGATCAGGTTTCTTAAAAAAGGGAAGTAATAGTCACATAGAGTCATAGTGTGGAAGCAAAAGAGTTTAAACCTGTTTTCCTACTTGTTCATCGAAACCACCCCTTAAATTGTGATTATTCCTGAAAAATAAAAAAAAGATGTCCAGCAATGGTCTATCTTTTCCCCCCGTGTTCTTAGAGCTAATAACTATGGACAGAGAATCTAGGCAACTTCAGTCATAGCAGAATTCAAAAATAATATTATATTGAGAAGAACACTCCTCATCCCTCTGGTTTTACTTTTAGACTGTGCAAAGATTAACTTGCCAAAATGAGAGGTTACTATCATAAAATGAAGCAGATGGAATTGTCAGACTCTCGACTCTCAGACTCTCGACCCTAACTCAGAGAGCAACCCTAAGGGGTTAAATTTGGTTCTGGAATTGTATTAGATTAGATAAAATAGAGAGATATTGTGACAATTAAACACCAGGGTCCTTTCATTGGCAACTGCTACTGATTTTGTATTCTGGTTGAAGAAATACAGCAAGGTTTCTTACATTCATTTAGTCAGAGGAAAGATAACTTTAAAATTCAGCCAAAGCCTGTTAAGGGCTGGACAATTTATCTAGTTTTTCTTAATTTTTCTCTTTCCCTCAATTTCTTTTATGCAGTCATAAGCACATAATAAGCTCTAGCAGTTATACTTATTGGTTTTGTACCAAGCCTATATTATACTGTACAAATTGTAATTTGATTTTAAACACAAAGCTTTATTTATTTACATATTTAAACTGAATAACCATTGCTATTTATGCGAACTCAGTAATGTATTTGTATATTATATATTACAGATTCCCCTGAAGAAGGGTGTTGGTGAAATGCATAGGGAATTTTAACAGAGGAATAAAATATATATTTTACTTGCACCAATGGCTTGGACATTATTTTTTAACTCTTACTGACTTGTGCAGCCCATTATTTTCACCCCAACTTCAGTCAAGAAACTATGCAAGTGGTTAGTGTGTCCATGTGCATTCCTCCCAGTTTGGCTGTTAGGAAGCAAGTGCAAAATATTTTTTCCTGTGCTTATACCTCTGGGGATCTGTAGCTAGTCAAAATTGGTCCAAAACTAGATAGATCCATGATCTGTTATTTTATATGTCAAAGTGATATTTCAAGTCACCACAAGGTGCTGCATTATTTTATTGCTGGAGACTTACATCCTATGATTTTAGAATGCATTTCTGCACGAGACACATTTACATCTCAGTTGAAGCCGCTGATTTAGATAGATGCCTACAGTTACGAATTACTGCTTGATGGAAGACTATAGAAAAACAAAATCTGCTCATTGGTTAGCTGGTTCCTTTGTTCTCTTTGCCTTGATATCCTGCTTCAAACTCTCTTGCCACCCACTTTCATATTTAAAGGCTTCAAAATTCCCCCTCTCCCTTCAAGGACAGTAGTAATTTCATCACCTGTGATAACTAGAGAAAAAATGTGTGTCACAGCAAGAGGGTTTTAATGCATATCATAGGGAGAAAAAGGCTTTGGTCTTTATCCAGGAGTCAATGTTGTTATTAAAAAGAGGGTGGAAAAAACATACGCACAAACCTGTGCTACACACTACAGAAGGTATCGCAAGGACAGTTTCAATAATAAAAACAAGTGGAGTCAACTGTAAAATAATTCTCTTTTTTTTAAAAAAAGATATCTCTCTCTCTTTCCAAATTCACTGCAGTCAATTATTATGAAAGGCTGTGAGCAAGGGAAACTGGTTGAAGTGCTTTTGAACTTCACCTGAGTGGTGTCCCTCCCTTAGGGGAATCTTTCTTGAAAGGCAATGAAAAGGAAGAGAAGGTTAAAATAAAAGTTACAGGAGAAAAAAAAATAGTAAAGCCACAAGGAACAGGACAAAAAGCAGCCATTCCCTGGAGACTTTTAAATGAAAAAGAATTCATAAACAAAAGGTGACTGGGTTTGAAAAGCCACTGGCTTACATCCACTACAGCTTCCATTACTCCAACTTTATTAAGCATCTATGATGCTGGAGGCAAGCAATTTGTAAAAGGTGAAATTCACTCCATCCCACAGTTATGGTTTAACAGTTGCTCACACTTTGAAATGGGAGCATTATGCGGCAGCTGCTTCCTCTGGCAAAACATCATTTCTACTCAGGGATGACCCTCACCACAAAGTACTACATGATTTCGGGAGAGAAGTGGTATGATGCTAATAAAACAAAACTGATGAGAAGGGTAAACATGTTTTATGTGAGAGCATGGGATCCATAATTCTACAAGTATTATTAGTTCTATGAGATGATGCCAGCAAAGTTGGCTAAACACATATGAATTTTCTCCTTATGCAATACTCATCTGCAGGGGCAGAGGGAGAGGGAACTGAGCCCAAGGTGCACGTGTGCCCTGCGCCCCTGCCGCAGTGCTGCCCGTCCATGCCCTGGAATGTCCCTGCCACGTCCCACCACACTCCCGCCATGGCCCAACCACTCCCCCACTGCAGCTCTGCCTGGGGCATCATGTCCCCGTGCCCCATTGGCACTACCCCACTGCTCATCTGTATTAGGGGTGTGCATTTGGCAAAGCCAACCTCTGCAAAAAAACAAACCACTAATTGGTATTCCCCCCCCCTCCAAAAAAAATGGTGGTGATTTAAGGGAGCTGAAAAGTGGAACCCAAATAATAACATTTTTCAGCATTTTTCAGGCTGATTCAGCCCTGCCACCATTTAAAAAAGACTGGGGGAATCTCCTCTCCCACCCTTGCTCCTTCTCCCCCTCATTTACCTGTTGGTTACAAGGCTCATAGGCACAGTGCTGTTTCACTGGTGAACATGGAGAGGCAGGGGCTTAGGCCAGCACATTAATGTCTGCTCTCCTTCTTAGTTCCTTGTCAGAACATGTGGAAGGGTTGTGTTCTTTTCTTCAGGTGCCCACACTGTCAAAGAGTAACATTACATTATGCAAAACTTGTCAATCCACATTGGTTGCATATGGTTTGACTCAGAAGCCTGATATAATTCTGTAACCCTTTAAAAATTGGAGTTAGTTTTAGTTAGCACTTGGTGCAGTCTAACAATGTTGTTGTCTTCGTGAATGTTCAGTCTGAGAAATGCAGACCACACAGATGCAAATTCAGCAAAGGCATTCATAATATTCTCAATTTAATTACGAGAAGAAAACTACTTCCAAGAGCAAGAGAGGTCAACTTTAATATACAGATTAGGGGTGTGCGCCATTTTGGGATATTGAATTGGGGTTTAATGAACCCAGACATTTTTTAAAAATCTGAAAAAAGTCAAATTTCTATACTGGTATGGGTTTTTCCAAAAAAAAAAACATTTTGGGGTTTAATTAACCCCAAGCCCTCAAAATTCCACACTGAACTCCACATGGATCTCAGAGGCAGCAGATGCTTCACAGCTATATGCTGGAGTTTAGAGGTGGAAGAACAGAGCTGAATGCTGGGCTCAGCTGCCACCTCTGAGACCCATGTATTATTTATGAACTTTGTTCTTGTATATCTTTTATATGCACCTTTGTTTAGAGTCAGGGTCTATCATAGTCTGATTTTAGGCTCATCAAAGAACAAGTTATTTGTAATAAAAAAGGTTTCATGAGGTGTTCTATGGAGGGTGAGGATTACATACCAAGGGAAAATCCAGGAAAGCTAGACTTACAACATCCCTCTCTCTGAAAGCTGGAGACCCCTGGCCTTCCTTTTGAGATGCCATTCCATGGGGCTAATTGCTGGTCATACATCTGTGTAGTTCCCCATCAACCAGTGAGATCATAAGTTTTCAGTGCACACCTTGCTCTTTAAAAATGACTGCCCCCTAATTGCATACAAATATCATAATAATTGTGGGATGGTTTTCCACAGCTACCTTCAGTGTTAGTTCCATCTGCACTGTCAAGAAAACAGTTTAGGCTTTTCCTAGCCAGCTCACATGGGTTCTTGAGAGTAAGTGGATACACAGCAGACCAAATGAATAATTATATATGTTTAAATAGCAGAAGATTAGCTGAAACATATAAAAGAATACACTCACAAAAAAGCAAATATTAGCACAGTATTTAGCACAATTTAGCACAAATATTAGCACAGTATTAGCACAAATATTTAGCATTGCCCGTAATTTCTTCCAGCAAGCATAAGTCAAAAAGAAGTTACAGCGTTTCAGGTAGATTCAGAATAGAATAACAACTCTAGCCCCATAGTAAGTTTCTTATAAGGATTCATCAATCATGGTCAGGTGAATCTAATTCAACCAATCAAAGTCAAATTTAAGTGGAACTTTCCAGAGTCAAGCTTCTGGTCATACTCACATGCCAGATAATTAGTGACTTGGGCCAACCTGGCACAGATAATCACATCTTCTTAATGTTTTGAGAGACTGAGATGGGTAGCTAATACTTTCTATTCATTTTCACAACATCAAACAGGTGAAACCGACAGGGCCCTCCAATTAAAGGAGACAGAAAAATTTCACAGCCTAAGCAACTTGACCAAAATTCTGACAATGATTGAATTTCTTGACATGCACTTCTAGAGCTGGAGCTAACTGGCTAGGAATTGGCTGTGCAGGCCTAAGATAGAATGAGAGAATGCAAACAGGGGGCATTGCCAGAAATGTATGTATAGATTTTTATGGGGGGGTTCAAGGGTGGGGCCACACCCACACCTGCCCCTAGGGCATGGCCTCGCCTCCCCAAGCCGCGCCCCTGGCCTAGCGCTTATAAAAGCAGCTCTCCTGCCCTGCCCTGGCAGATTCCCCTCCCCTGCCCTGCCCTCCCCTGCCCCTCCCCTCTGGGCAGAGGCATAGAGGGAAAATGGAGTCTGGTGCAAAATCTGAGTTTTGCGCCCCCCTGGCAGCTGCTGTGATGCTGGAATCCACCCCCAAACAGCATCACTTTCAATGGTGTTTAAACTAGAGAGCCCAAATTCTCCTTTTAAATCCACCTTAAAGGGAGAATCTGGGGTCCCTAGTTAAACAACATTGAAAGTGATGCTGTTTTGGGGTGGATTATCCCCCACCCTGAAACAGCATCACTTTCAATGTGGCGTAGTGGTTAAGAGCAGGTGCATTCTAATCTGGAGGAACCGGGTTTGATTCCCTGCTCTGCCGCTTGAGCTGTGGAGGCTTATCTGGGGAATTCAGATTAGCCTGTGCACTCCCACACACGCCAGCTGGGTGACCTTGGGCTAGTCACAGCTTTTCTGAGCTCTCTCAGCCCCAACCACCTCACAGGGTGTTTGTTGTGAGGGAGCAAGGGCAAGGAGATTGTAAGCCTCTTTGAGTCTCCTACAGGAGAGAAAGGGGGAATATAAATCCAAACTCTTCTTCTTCTAAACTGAGGACCTCAGATTCTCCCTTTAAATCCATGCCGAAGGGGGTGGATTTAAAAGGAGATCTGGGGAAATTTGGGGGGTGCTTGCTGTCAGGGGTGCAATGGTTAAGCTAGAAGCACCAAACTTTCAGGGTATCTTTAGGAGTCTCTCCTAATGATACCACCCAGGTTTGGTGAAGTTTGGTTCAGGGGGTCCGAAGTTATGGACCCTCAAAGGTTTAGCCCCATCTCCTATTACCTCCCATTGGAAACAATGGGGGATGGGACACCCCCTTTGGGAGTCCATAGCTTTGGACCCCCTGGGCCAAACTTCACAAAACCTGGGTGGTATCAATAAGATACTCTCCTGATAGTACATCCCAGGTTTGGTGAAGTTTGGTTCAGGGGGTCCAAAGTTATGGACCCTCAAATGTGTAGCCCCCGTCTTCTATTAGCTCCCATTGGAAACAATGGAGGATGGGGACACCCCCTTTGGGAGTCCATAACTTTGGACCCCCTGAACCAAACCTCACCAAACCCAGGAAGTACCATCAGGAGAGTCCTCCAAACAATCTCTGAAAGTTTGGTGCTGCTAGCCCAAACAATGTGTCCCCTGCAGGCCAAAAACCAAAAAAGCACTAACAGGTTTTAAAAACCCACAAACGGGTGGACAGAGCTTCGGACTTGAAGGGGGGGGGGTTCAAACCCGAGAACCCCCCCTTACCTAAGTCCATGGTCATAGGGTAATGGTTGGTTAAAATAAAAGATCTGTGCAAACTTACTAGATTGAATTTCAGAAAGGTAGAGATGTAGAATCAGTACTGTAACTTTGGATATCTATGATGGTAAAGCTGAATTCCTTTGTAAAATATAAATAACTTGAGTGTAAGTTTACATTTGAGAATATATTTTCTAAATACATAAGTTTAATATTCATTTTTCTAGATTTGAGTCCAGTAGATTTTGGGGGTATAAGTTTTTGAGAGTCAAAAGCTCCCTTCACCAGATACTTTCAAAAGCTTATACTCCAAAAATCTTGTCTGTCTTTAAGGTGCTACTGGACTGAAATATAGCTCTTCTACTGAAGATCAACAAAATTATCCTCTGGAACGGTATAGTTTATGTAGCAAGTTGGGGGCTAGGTGCTGTATTTTTTGTAATGATTGCAATTCACAAAATAAAACATACAAAGTGAAGTGGGGAGCCTGCTTATGTTTCAAGCTACATTTGAACTGAAAGCGGTTTGCACCTTGACTTTCAAAACTAAAACAGACCCTTGGAAAAATCTCTCACAATAAAAGTTCCACATGTGTGATATATAACGGCAATATTTAAAATTTCCACATAAACTATAAAAAATAACCAGGCTAAAATATCATTAATGAAAGAAACCGAGAATATTACTCGCATAGTTTCCTCTGAAGACGTAGTATTGATCCATTTAAACAAGATTGATAATTTCCCATCAGTTTTATTGCATAAAGCATTGAACTTGATCCTACTCATGGTTGCAAAAATGCCTTCAGCTTGAAAGTGGAAATATACTTTATTGGCTAATAAATCCCAGGTGGTATGAAAAATGAAGGAGTTATTTGCAATTTAGAGCTAGAAGGACCATGGCACCACTGGCATAAGTACATAAGCATTCCAACCACTGCCAACAGGGATTTAAATGCTCCTTTCACAAATCAACAAAAAGTGTCCTGGGAAGAATAATGCAGATCTCAAGTTAACAGATGGGCTGAGAGTGAAGAAACCCCCAAGATTTCTAGATGGATCAGCTGAAGCAAATATTCAGGCATCTCTTCCCAGAAGAGTTACAGATCTCAAAAAAAAAATAAATTGTCACAAGGTGTTCTATGGAGATCAAGAGAAAATGGTACTTCTAATCAGGGATTCTCCAAATTTCACAATGAATCTGTTTGGAAGATGAATTTACTTTTTTTCAGCACTCAAAATCAGACCGTGACCCTAGCAGGGATAGGTTCAGTTATGCTGGCACTGATAGCCAGTGTGGTGTAGTGGTGAACTCTAATCTGGAAAATCAGGTTTGATTCCCCACTCCTCCACACGAGAAGCAGACTCTAGTGAACTCGGTTTGATTCTCCACTTCTGTGCATGAAGCCGGCTGGGTGACTTTGGGCAAGTCACAGTTCTTTTTGAACTGTCTCAGCCCCACCTACCTCACAATGTGTCACGATGGGGAGGAGAAGAGAAGCTGATCGTATGCCACACCTTAAAGGCAGAGAAAAGTGGGGTATAACAACCAACAAAAAAAAGCTGGGGAAAAGGTTTGTAGTTTTCTGTTCATCAGAGGCCGACTAAGAGTGGCGTACCTGAACAAAATGCTCCCGGGGCAAGAACTAAAAGGCTCCCCAAATTTACACCTATCCCCCAAATTATGCCTCCAAAGCAGCGGCAGGGGTGAGCAGGTGGCAGTGGGTTCCCTCCCTCCCTCCCTCCCTTTTTCTCTTTCTCTCTCTCTCACTTTTTCTTTCTCTCTCTTAAGCAGCTGCCCACCTTGGAGACAGTCCTCCTCTCCCAGCAACTCCACACTCTTCTCTTCTGCATGCAGCTGACTGGTTTCCTGAGAAGCGGCACACTGAGGGGTGCATGGGGTGGGATGGTATGCAGGGCACCAAATAGCCCCTCACAGGGCAGACTTTTCCTCAGGCAGGTGCAGGCAGCCACTTGGCACATTTTTCTTGTGGGAAAAACAGCAACTGAGCTGATTGGTGTGTGACCCAGGTGAAACAGCATTCAGCTGTGCACTGTGGCAGCCCAGGTTAGCTTTTGGATCTTCCCACATTCTCACCCCATCAGCCCAGTCAGCTGGAGAGGTGGCTGCCAGGCAGCAAAAGGAGATGCTGAATGCCCCATTTGCCTTCCAGCCTGGTGTTTCCCTGGTCAGGAAGTTCCCAGAGTTCAGCCTTGAGTCTTTCTGTTTGCTGCTGCTGGGAATGGGTGCATGGGAAGAAATGGGTGAAGGGAAGAAGCGGATGCTGGGTGGGGGTGCAACAGCAGGCTGAGGCAGCGGCTAAGTGGCGGAGGCTAGTGGGGGGAAGAGATGGTTGAATGCACCACCATGTGATGAATCCAAGTGGTACCTGAGTTGCAAGACCCACTGTCATACCCCCAGAGAAGCTCTTACTATTTCTTATTAAGTCTCAGTTGTCCCTTTAGTTACAGTGGGTTTAGTTCTTTTTGTATAGTGTTCTAAGGAAGGGTACCTTAATTAGACCCTGTTCCTTTAAGAAGCTCCCTAGAGGCAACATCCTTGCAGTCTTCCTGTTTATTACCCAGTAGTGCTACTGTTCAGTTAGTTATAGTCTAAGGTGCCAGTGGAGCTGGAAGGTTGTAATATCTGTTACGTCTAACGCGTATAGTATAGGTTGTATAAGGTATAGAGCACAGGTGTCAAACTCGCAGCCCTCCAGATGTTATGGACTACAGCTCCCATCATCCCCTGCCACGCATGATGCTGGCAGGGGATTATGGGAACTGTAGTCCATAACATCTGGAGGGCTGCGAGTTTGACACCTATGGTATGGCAGGGGATTATGGGAACTGTAGTCCATAACATCTGGAGGGCTGCGAGTTTGACACCTATGGTATAGAGCATCAAGTTAAGGTATTACAGAAAGCAAAGTCCAAATAGAGGACACTGAAGGAACCAAGAGAAAGCACTGACAAAGTGGACTTTCTTGGAAGAAGTCAAGAAAGGATCAAAGTCTCAAGCTTCAAGCTGTTCCAGTCAAGCAAGTACTTTATTTTAGTTGGACCCTGGGAGGAATTAGGGTCTTAATTCTTCTAAGCAATAAACCTCTTTTTTTAAACTGTTGCACCTTCGCTTGAATCTCCTACTCTGTTCTGGCCGAATACAGGGTACCTATAATATTTTATTTGGGGAACTGAACACCCACCACTCCCCCAAGATGCACTAGTGTTGACTGATCTACTAACTCCTCCATAAAATACCTAAGTGAGGCTGCAAAGGCTTTTTCAAGTAGACCTGGGACAGAAACAATCATTTGAATTTTCTGCATTACAAAAGGAAGAGAAAGAGCACCTGTCTCTTCCATCCCTTCCAAGCAATTCTTTTAATGTCTGTATTGGAAAAGGTAGGTAGAAGAGCTCATTTCCTCCCTCTGCTCAAAACTGGACATGGACAGATGTGATTTTTTTAAAAAAATCTGAGTTTAGTGAGCACTCCTTCCTTAAGCCTCCTACATGAATAAGGGTGCTTCCATCTGGGGGCTAGGTCTTTGTCTTATGAACTTTGGTGTTTCCCCAAGCATCTGAGTTTCTACCCTTTCCTTTAAAAAAATCAACATGGGCTGTTTGATGGTAACTAATCATGATACCAGATACTGTTTTAAATTTTTAAAAGTGTGTAAAAACACTCTAGCATTACAATCCAGGCTTTGTTTTATGCAGCTGATGTGAATAAAGGTGCTCATGTGGAACTCTATACTAGTTTACCATGAATTGTTCTATCCAGCAATACATGCATGAGCCTTTCTTGATTATGTGTAGCTTACACTGCTTATGATCAACAAACAATTTTCCCAGGTAAGTATGCTCAGAATCTTTATACTAGTCTGTGTTAGCACTTCTGATTGTAGTATCTCAAAGAAGATATTTCACAGCAGGGAAAAAAATAAGGGGGCAACTGAGAGGATTAACTGTTTAGAACACTTATCCTATGACAAGTAAATATGCCCCCCGTCTAGGTGACGGGCATATTTTAGCCCACCCGCAGAGACTAATGGAACCAGAACGGTTCCAAAATGCTCTACGGGAACTCCCGCCCACTGGCGCTACTCTAGATGAGCTGGTAGAGAGCTGGGACACCAGGCTTTCTGAAGCCGTCGACGGTATCGCTCCAAAGCGTCCTCTCCGTACCCGCATTAACCCGGCTCCTTGGTACACCGAGGAGCTGAGGAAGATGAAAAGGGAACTGAGACGGCTTGAGCGAGGGTGGCGGCGGGTACTTGACGAGGGGTCAAGACACTCATATCGATCGTTTATGAAGTCCTATGAGAGTGCTGGTGAAGGCGAAGCGGGCATATTTTGCTTCCGCTATTGAATCTGCTAGTTCGCGCCCAGCACAATTGTTTTGTTATTAATAATTCGGACGTTGGCGACCTCTTCGATAGAGTCCAAAAAGAGACTGATTTGGCATTAGGCTGTGAGGCTTTTGCGGGAACTTCACGCTTCACACACAAAGTCCCTGACCCTTAGAACCAATCCCTCCCTGCCACTATTGATACGGTATGTGAACTAGAGGCCCCTGGGCGATCTTTGGAGTCACTTTCTTGGACCCACTTCAGCTTACTTGACCCAGCGAATGTTGACAGGATCCCTGGATGCTGTACTATCACCACCACTTGTCCTTTTGACCCGGTGCCCTTCCTGGTTGGTGAAAGCTAGCCGGCGGGGAGGAGCTTCGGAAACCACCTGTTGGATATAGTTAACTGCTCCTTGAGCAAGGAGTTTTTTCCCTGGTCGGCAAAGAGGCAGTGGTCCGCCCGGCTCCTAAAAGACCGCGCAGATCCTGGAGATCCGGCAAAATTACCGCCCAGTTTCCAATTTACCATTCTTGGGCAAGGTAATTGAGCGAGCTGGTAGCGGCTCAGCTCCAGCGATTCCTGGATGACTTACAAGCGGTTACTGGATCCCCTTCCAGTCTGGCTTCAGCACTGGTCATGGGACCCGAGGCGGTGCTGGTCACTGTTGTGGGCGACCTCCGAGCTACACTTGGACAGAAGGCGGTTTGGTGGCTGTTGGTGTTGTTGCAGATCTCACTGCAGCGTTCGATATGGTAGACCCGCGACCTTTTGGTCCACACGCCTCACTGGTATCTGAGGGTTCGAGATTCAGCCTTAAATTGGCTGATCTCGTTCCTCCGAGATCGAGAGGACAGCAGGTGGCATGTCGGGGGGTGAGATCTCCAAGCGTCGCCCCATTATGTGTGGGGTGCCGCCAAGGAGCCCGATACTCTCCCGATGCTTTTTTTTAATATCTACAGCTGCACCCCTGGCCGAGAGTCTAGTTCGGAGTTTTGGGCTGCGGTGTCATCAATGCAGCTGATGACGCAGCTCTTGTTCACAATGGAGGGCAGCCCGACCACCGGCCCCTGATGCTCGCTCCAGCGTTGTCTTGATGCTGTGGCTGGTTGGTTGAGTGCAAGTTGGCTGAAGTTGGAGATCCCACTAAGGCCGGAGGTCCTGTGGCTGGGCGAGTGTCCAGTGGCCTTTGGCCTGCCTACCCTTCTTGGCCGAGGAGCGTTAAAATTAACTTTTGTCCGCCAAGAGCCTGGGAATGACTCTGGATCCATCTTTATCATTGGTGGTCCAGGTCACCCAGACAGCCCAGAGCAGCTTTACCCATCTGCGGCCGAACACGGCAACTGGCCCCGTATCTCTCCCGTTCTGATCTGGCCACTGTCTTAGTCCATGCCATGGTCACCTCTAGATTAGACTACTGTAACTTCGCTGTCACCCAGCGGGATTACCTTTGGCGCCATGATCCGGAAACTGAAACTCGCCACAGAATGTTGGCAGCCAGACTCCTTTCCGGAGCAACAGCAAAGGGACGGATTACTCCAGCCCCTATACCAACTGCACTGGCTGCCGATCGAGTACCGGGTCATGTTTAAAGTTTTTGGTTTGTGACCTTTAAGAAGCCATTCGCGACCTTGGCCCTGCATATCTAAGAGACCCGTCTCTCCCTATATATCAGCCCTTCCTAGGCCCCTCCGTTCATCGGGAGGCCCGGACCTACCTGGTGATCCCCTGGCCCCAAAGAGGCGATCCGGCTTAAGCCTCTACAAGGGCCAGGGCTTTTCGGACTCTGGCCTACCTGGTGGAACAAGGCTTCCAGCAGGTAGAGATCAGGGCCCCTCGCGGGAGTTTACAAAGTTTCCGCGGGGCCTGTAAAACAGACCTGATTCACACCAGCAGGAGCACGTTTTGGCTCCAACCCGAGGGATGATATCAACTGCAACAAAAAACAAACATCTGGCCTCCCGTGGGTTCATAAAAGGGGGAATAGAATAGCTGAAGCCATCTTTAGTCTAATATTTTATGTATTTTAATTAATTTATATATATGATGTTTTAACTTTTTATTTTGTTGGAAACCGCCCTGAGCCTTCGGGGAGGGCGGTATACAAATACAATAAATAAAAATAAATAAATAATAATAATAAGTCTGTAGATTTTTAGTTCTGAAGAGGAAGGGACTGATAAAAGTTTAAAAATTATGAATCTGGAGGAAAACACACAACATCTCATTTTTTAAAAAGTAGTGATCTCTTACAGCAATCCATCTAGTGAAAACAGGATATTCATAACAGTACTGAAATTAGTAAGGATTTTCTATTTCTTGGCTCAATCATCAACCAACTAGAAGACCAGAATCAATAAGCCAGTAGGACCAATAAGACCAGAACAATAAGCCAGTACTGGAAAAGACAGTAATGGTAAGAAAAGTTGACGGTAGTAGGAAAGGAGAAAGATTCACCTTGACTTTGTATAGGAAACCATGGTCTAGTTTGCAAGGCCTGTATAAGGCTGCTAATGATAGGATGTTTTGGAAATATTTAATTCATAGCGTTGCCATAAGTCAGAGATGACTTGACACCACATAACACACACACAAGTATAATCAATTTTAAAAGTGTAATTTTTTTAATGGCTAGATTCATGTCTTAAATATCAACAAGATTTGGGGGTATATGTTGTTGACAAAGCTTCCTTCCCAGTGTATTGTTATCTGGTAATCTGACATTTATTATTATAGTGTTATATTAATAAAATTTAAAATAAAGAGAACAGAAATATTGCCTCTAAACTTTCTAAGAAAAACTGAAATACTTTCTTCCCAGTCATCTAGATATGAAATGGCTTTAGGTTTCACATTTATCTACTATCGTTGTATTGAGCTTTAAAGAACGTGTACCAGAAGAAGGCCTAATATAGTGATTGTAATTCTGTCTTAAGTTGAATACACATCAAGAGTACTCCCAAGTCTGGCTATTAAGAATTGTGTTAATAATGCTTGAGATCAAGCACAAACTTCCTACAGGATCATCTATATATATATTCCAGTGTGCCTCCTGAATGTTCAGTGAAAAAAATGCTCTTACAAAGAATTCTGAACATAATTGAATTGCCAACTAAGAATATTTTGGAAGTATTGTATGTATTGAAGAGTGCGATTAAACATTGGTGTGACAGTTATAACAGTTAAAGTGCCTTGCTTGTAAGATTTTTGCTATTGAAATGCAATTTGAATCCTTTGGGCTCAGTTGTAGCTAATTATTCCAAATATTATCCTAAGTAGGAGAAAGTAAATCTGATCTTTACATTTAATGCTTATGGGTACATCTATCACACTTCTCTGTGCACTTACATTTTCAGCAATAAATATTGCTATGCTTACTGTAATTATATGATAATATTTTAACTACATTAATACTATTACATTGGTTATAATACTTTTTGTAATAAGAACACAGTGAAGTATCTGGCAGTGTGATCCCATGATCCACAGCACTGAAATTAATGCTTGGGGCACATCAGTTGGCATGAGCAAATAATTGCTGCTGTGTTTCTTTTTTAGATGCACTTATATTTTTGTTAATAGTTTTGGATTCTCATTTTTGCAGTGTTGATATCCCATCTGGGGTTGTATTGCAAATGCATATTGCTTGGTTTCTATTCGTAATTTATACAGTATAACATAGATAATTGGTATGCACAATATGTGTGTAACATATATTTCCAATTTTCTGATGTGCAGATAATGTAGATTGTGTAGGTTTATGGGGACATTTTGGTGTGCATAAACAGAAAATGATGCAAAATAATCATAGAGAGAAACTGAACAAGGGTTTTTGAGTCAAACAAAGGGGATGAGAAACCCACACGCTTTCCTAGCTGCTGCACAAAGGTTCTCTTGTCAGTTTGTCTGCTTGCACAAATACTAATACTTGTTCCAGCAACATGGTTTAACATTTTATCTAACATCTGCATAAGGTCCATTGTGTGGAATAGCAGAGTTAAGACGAGGGCATCATTTTCTTCATGTCCTTGGGCTGCATTGTATGGACTTTTAAACAAAGATGAAGTGCTGATATGGCTTGCTATCTCATCAGACTTTTTTTAAAAAAAATCCTTTATAGGCAGTATTCATTTAAGGAGAACAAATAGGCAATTGATCCTCCCCATCTGATGTTTTGGATCACATGTTATAAATCTTCAAGGGCATCTTTGTCTTTATTATGAGAAATTGTAACAGTCAGCCAGTGTGGCACTGTGGTTAGAATAACAGGCCTGGATCTGGGAGACCCTAGTTTGAATCCTGATTCTTCCGCTCTTGAATCCCTATTCTTCTGTGGAAATTGACTATGGGTCAATCACACACTTTTAGCCTAACTTCATAGTGTTGTTGTAAGGATAAAGTGACAGGAAAGGAGAATGATGGGGAGAAAGACTTATTTAGAACGTCAGCTAGGGCTGAATCTCCACATTGAAAATAAACCAGGTTTCCCCTGGTTTCATAAAATCCCATACCTTTTTATCCTGGTCTCTCCTTCCCCACTGCAGCCCGGGTTGAGTTAATACTGGAATCAAAAACTGCTCTTCCCTGCAGAGCAACCAAAAATGGAGTCACACGTTCTGAGCATTCCCAGCCCCGTGCACTCTGATTGGCTGTTGTGTTTTGAGTGGCAGCTTGATTGAGCAGTCGGGCAAGAGACTGTATTGCCAGGAAAAGTAAATTACAGCCATTGCCTTGTTGAAATTTAGAAAATTCCACCATCCAGATTACTTGTGTGGCTGACAAATTTATACCTGTGTGCTCATTTTTTTCTTTCCATGATCAAGGTAGGCACACAGAGCAACCAAACAAAAAAAGGGGTGTCCAAGCTTGCATGGAACCCCATGCCTCTGATTGGCTGTTGGGTTTGGAGTGGCAACTTGAATGAGCAGTTGGGCAAGCAGGGTGGGAAAAATGAAACCCGATTGGTCTCCCCACTAAACCGGCTTGACCTGGGATTCCCAAAAAGAACCTCCTTCCTGGCAATTTTTGAAAATCCCAGGATGAGGGGAATAGTGTGAGACAGAGCAGAGCCGATTTTGGGCTGGGAGCCATGGGGAGTCCTTCTACAAACCGGGATTTTACAGGTGAGAATCCTGGGATATTTTACCAGTAGGAATTTGCCCAATAAGTGTCCACAAATCTCACTGCTTTTAACCAACAATTATTATATTTTAGATTTTTTTTATTTCACAAAGTGGATACCCAACTTTCTGGACCACCAAGTTGTTAACAAATTAAAACATATACATTACGCCAGGGGGGTGGGGTGGCATTGTTCATTCGTGATTCTATCCCCTTCAGGGCTGCCCCAGTTCCGGAGATCTCTGGCATGGAATGTGTCGGTTTTGAGTGGCTGGCCTTGGAGAGGTTGGCTGTTCTCCTGGTGTACCGGTCGCCTAGTGCACCGGGAGACAGCCTGCCGCGGCTGCTGAAGGTGGTGGCAGACTGGGCATTGCGGTACCCTAAGGAGCTTATTGTCTTGGTGACTTCAATGTCCATGTCATTACCGCCTACGTCGATGCAACTACTGCTTGGACCCTAGATGTCATCCATGGCGACACTGGGCCTCTCCTTAATAAATTCTGGCCCCACCCATGAAGCAGGTCACAGGCTAGATTTGGTCTTTGGGCTGGGGATGCGATATGGTCATATCCTCCGTAGATAGAGTGCCATGGTCCGACCATTATGCCCTGAGGGTTCGGGTGGACTTGCCCACAACACTCCCGATCTAAGAGCTGACGGGCTGATTTATGCCCGCCCGCGGAGACTTATGGATCCACTTGGTTTCCTGGAATGCTCTGCTTGGGATCCTGCCCCTACCCGGCACACTTTCGATGAGGACAGGTGGATGACTGGCACTCCCGGCTCTCCGATGCCATCAGGGGTTGTTAGCCTCTTCAGCGCCTTCTGCGTCCCTGGCATGCCTAGAAGCGGGCTCCATGAGTACTCTGGAGTGAGCTTCCATGCCACATGAAGCAGCGGGCACTCAGGCGGCTTGGAGCGAGTGTGGAGGAAATTCTTGTGATGGAGCAGCGCGAACATCTTATAGGGCAGCCTTTATGAGAAGCCTATGATGATGGCGATGAAGGAGGAGGCGAAGAGAACTTTCTTCTCCTCCTCTCTACGCGATCTGCTAGCTCACGCCCAGCACAATTGTTTAAGTGAGTAATTTGGTCCCTGACCTCCCCTTATTGGAAAGGTTCTGTAAATCATCAATTGGCTATTAGCTGTAGAGGCACTTTATGAGCTTTTGCAGATAAAATCTACTGATGCAGCTCCACCCAGGTTCTTCCCTCCCACTTTGACTACAATGAGTGAACTGGAGACTCCCTTGCCAGCTCTTCCGGCCGCCTTGTTTCGGGCTCAAGTTCTCCCCTGCTCTCGAGGCCGCTTGTTGACAGGGCCCTGGCTGCTGTTAGACTCTTACTACCTGCCCTTCTGGATCCATTGCGTCCCTCCTGGCTTTATTAAAACCTGCCGTAGTGAATTCTACGCACCCCATCTATTGAATAATATCATCAATAGCTCCCTTGAGCAAGGAGTTTTTTTCGGATGGAGTTGAAGGGAGGCAGTGGTCCACCCACTTGAAAAAGACCCATCATTAGATCCAGGGGATCTGGCCAATTCACCGCCCGTCTCGAATCTTTGCGTTTCTGGGGAAGGTAATTGAGAGAGTGGTGTTAAGGCAGCTTCAGGGGCTTCCCTGGATGGCGCATCTGACCTTTGACCCCTTCCAGTCGGCTTCCGCTCGCTGGGTACGGAGGCGGAGATGGTTCTTTGGTCGCCCAGTCACCAGATGCGCTCCGGTATGCGAAAGCTTGACCAAGGCAGATCCCGGCGCTGCTGGTTTTGTTAGATCTTACCGCGAAGCGTTTGATATGATGCGTATCCGCACGATAGCCTTTTGACTCCACCCGCCCTGGCAGCGTTTCCGGGGATACGGGGCACTGTTGTCCCTTCAATGGATTGCCTGCGCTTTCTCGGGACTGCTGCACCAGCAAGTGTGGTCTTGCGGGGATCAAGCCTCGAGATGCCCACTTCAATGTGGGGAGGTGCCTCAGGGGCGCTATTTAATCATCCCGCTATTATTTAACATCTATATGCGACCACTTGCTCGGCTGAGTGCGAGGAGCTTTGGGCTGATCTCTCTCTGTCACCAGTGCAGCTGGATGACACTTCCAGCTCATTCTGTTGATGGAGGGGAGCTGTCCGCGGCCCTGCAGCTCTACAGCATTGTTTGGAGGGAGGTGGCTGGTTGGATTTACAACAGAGCAGGCTGAAACTGAATCCATCCGAAGCCCGGAGTATCCTTTGAAGCTTGGCCTTGGGGGGGGGGAGGCCGGGGGGATTTCCAGCCAGCGAGGTGGGAGGGACCATTTGGCGCCCGGACCCCCCCCTCTGTCCACAGTCCTGGGAGTCCACCTGGATTCGTCTCTCTTTCAATGGCCAGACCCAGGTGGCCCGCCTGTAACTGGACCAGGACTGCGTTTTTCCATCTCTCGGCAGAGCCCGGCCGGCTGGCCCCCTTCCTCCTCTTCAGGCAGACCTGGCCACTGTGATACATGCAAGCGGTCACCTTCCAGGCTTGAGCTATTGTAACTTCGCCTTCTATAACGGGCCTTCCCTTGCGCCTGATTCGGAAACTGAAACTGGTCCAACATTGCAGCTGCGTCTGCTCACAGAGGCAAGCCTCTCTGAGATCATATCCAACCTGTGTTGCGCCAGCTGCATTTGGCTCCCAGTGGAATTCCGAATCATCTTCAAGGTGTGGGTTTTAACCTTTAAAGGCCTTCACCTTTGACCTGGGACCCCTACGTTATCCTGAGAGACCGCGTACCCCATATGCCCCTACTCAGCCTCCTGCGATCAGCAGAGGCCAATTCCACTGGTTGGTTCCCTGGCCCCTCGATAGATCTTGGGCTGGCCTCCCACATGGAGCCAGGACCTTCATTGACCCTGGCCCCAGCCTGGTGGAACACTCTTCCTCCAGCTGTCCGGGCCCTGTGGGACCTTGTGTGAATTCATGGAGGGCCTGTAAGACCGAGTTGTTCCTTGAGCCGGCTTTTGAGGTGTCCAGTTGCTGAGTGGTGCCCCCTTCCCCTCCCCTCTCCTTCCTCCCCTGCTTTTTTGCACATACCATCTGATGCACTTTTACCACCTTATTATCCTCTAGAGGAACCTGGCCCTCCCTTTTCTTTTTACCAGGATGATCTTAATTGAATTGGATTAGGGCACCTTGTTGTGCTATTAACCGCTGTTTTAAGTAGCTTTTAATGGATTTTAGTAATTTATTGTTGTTATCGATTTAACTAATTATATATGTGAATGTTGTACACTGCTCAGAGCCCCCAGGGGATAGGGCGGTTTATAAATCGAAACAATAAATAAATAAATAAATAAATTAAAACCAAAGTTAAAATACATGTAAAAACATAAAAAAAACAGCAATTAAAACACTGGACCAGAAGGAGAGATCACTGAGGAAATGCCCAAAAACCTTCACCTGTTGGAGAAAATGGCAAGCAAAGAGGGCGGACAAAGAAGATGGCAACCAAAGGGGGTGGAGCTGAGAGGGCTCTCTCCTGGGTTACCACCCATCTAATCTGAGAAAGTACCTGAAGCACAGCCTCCAAAGATGACTGTAGTGGTTGGGTAGGTTCCTAAGAGAGTAAGTAGCCCTTCAGATATGCTGATATAAAACCATGTAGGGATTAAAAATCAGCACCGCACCTTGAATTGTGCCTGAAAACCAACTGGAAGCTAGCATAGATGGATTTGTTTAGGCAAGGTTACTATTTGGGTGCTGTGTGGTTTCCGGGCTGTATGGCCGTGTTCTAGCAGCATTCTCTCCTGACGTTTCGCCTGCGTCTGTGGCTGGCATCTTCAGAGGATCTGTAGATCCTCTGAAGATGCCAGCCACAGACGCAGGCGAAACGCCAGGAGAGAATGCTGCTAGAACACGGCCATACAGCCCGGAAACCACACAGCACCCAAGTGATTCCGGCCGTGAAAGCCTTCGAGAATACAAGGTTACTATTTGTTTGTTTATTTGTTTATATTTTCAATTTATAGGCTGCCCTCCCCCAGAGGGCTCATATGCTTCAAGGCCATACCATCATCTCGAATACTTTGTTGAACCTGTTGAACCTTTGAGCCCCAGCATTGTCCAAAGTGTCTGTCCCCAGAGTCCAAGGAGCCCTTCCTCTGGTCTTGGACAGGGCATCTGGGTGCAGTTGCACTTCAGCAGCCCTTTCACAAGGCTAACGTGTCCTGAGTCAGGACATAGGTACATAGAAACATCCTCCTCAGCCATCCAGGCCCTTACTCTTTGTATTCCTTCTCCCCAATCTGGGTTCTGTCCCTGCCCTCCCCCCTGGCTCTTACCCCAGAGCTTTTAATGGCCTTCCTCCAACCTGCTCTTCCCCTTCCTCCATGGCCAGGCTGGGCCTTACCTCTTCCCTGCTCCAAGAGGACAGAGACCTCAGTTAGGCTTCTAGGCCTGCTCCAGACCCCTTGTTGATGGCCTGGGCTTCTGGTGCAGTGTTGAGTCATGTCTGGGCATGGCCTGCCGTGCCTTTCAGGCCTCTGCTGCAACTCTACAGCCTTTGTAGCCCAGACAACCAGTGGTCTAGGGTGGGGTTCCTCCTGGCAAGCTGCCTTGCTTTGCAGTGTCCATTTGCTACTGCCATCTGCTGCCCTGTGCGCACCTACAGCCTGGGTAACTCTTTTGAGGCTTCATCTGGGCTTTCAGACCACTCTCCTGGTTAGGGCAGGAGTCCGAGGGCACAGTCACCAGACAGACCCTTGAAAAAAATTGCACTATATCTCCATAAATCCTTTTCCTTTCTAACCTCCACTGAAGCCTGAAATGGCGCCTGTTCACCTCAGCTATCATACTAAAAATTTACTTGAACATGTGAATTTGTCTGGATATTCTTTATATTAAGAAATGCTATGTGAATCTGATCTTATTCTAGTTATCCTTTGGAATATCTTTGAAAGGTCAGTTAACACTAGTAATCTCAGTTAAGTTAATTAAACTACATCAGTGTGTATGATCGTTTTATCTCCCTTTTAATATCAGAATTCATTTTGTATTGAAGCATCTCTCTAGCCAGTCAGATCAACAATTGCTAAGTCTTGCAAAATTAATGAGGGAAGGCTGAGTAAAACAAGGTGTGCTGAATGATTTTACGGAAGGCTGGTTATTGTCACATTAAGATTTCCTGCCAATCTTCTAACAAACAGTTCATTTATTTCACTAATTAGCTGCAGAGTAACCTGCGCTGCATTTCTGAGACCAGGGATATGTGGAATTTATTTTACAATTCCAGAACAAAGCACATAAGACACCCCCCCCCCCTAACTTGAGATGTCATTATCAGTCTCAGTTTTCCCTGAGGTAAGTCTGAAAATGCTCTCTGGCAAACTAGTGAGAAGAATTTGGAGGCACTGTATCTTAGAAGAGATTTTTCCATAGCTGACTAACATGAGCACGTGGAAGACTCTTCCAAGCTGTTCAGGTGATTTGAGTTCAGCTACCCAGTTAAGGACTTTCATCACTCTACAAACATTTCTGATATAAGTTGGTTTAATACATTTTTTCTGAATTGACTTACTATTGCCATGTGTACGAGCAGGAAATTTTACCCCAGGCAGGGCTTTTATCCGGGTTCAGAAGTCTGAGTTACGTTGGGTCAGTCAGAAATATCTTTTAGACTAGTGATCCCCAACATGTAAGGTTGCTAACACTTGTTAGAAATTCCTGGAAATTCGGGGGTGGAGACTAGAGAGGAGAGGGTTTGGGAAAGGGAGGGTATACCTCAGCAGAGTGTAAGGTCATAGCGTCTACCCTCCACACAAACACACTGGAAATTGTGCTGCCAATAGCAGATGTGAATGGGCAAACTTTGGGTGCGATTTGTACAGCTGTGCATGAGGGCATACCCAATTAAAAATGCTGCTAAAGTAGCAAGGTGTCAGGTCCCTGGTTCATCCAATAACCAGACTCAATTGATAATGAAATCTTTTTATTAAAAGAAAGGTTCCAAGTATCATGCACGGTAAAGATCTTTTGATAAGAATACTTTTTGGTGTTGAATTTCCCAAGATGTACAACTCCACTCCTCCCACCTGTTGCTAAGCATTCCAGTCTCCTCTTATCTACAAGGTCCAAACAACCCAGCCTCCCCTTTCGCCATTATTCAAGCATTGCAAGGATCTTGGAGACAGAGCAGCTGTCTTATCTCTGCGAATTGAAGTGTGCTTGCAAGCAAAGCAGAAAGTGAAAGTAACCAAAAGAGAGAGAGAGAGAGCAGTTAATAGTTAGCATAACTATCTGGAGACACAGATGCCATACCCCATTCTGGAGGCATGGCAAGACATGGCAAAACCTGGCCAGAGCTTGGCATAAAGTGAATGCTCACATTGGGTTGATGCCATCTTTTAAAAAAATATTTTGGCCTAGCATTGTTGCATCATGTTTATTTATATGATTGATGGGAGCTCATGCCTGATTTTACTTTTTTATCTATATCCAGAGTCCAACAATGAATTGTGAGTAGCAAACTTCAATAATTAAAAAAATAATAATACAACCATGTTTCCAGTTTGGCTCTAACCCTATTACTAAAATATATTTTCTTACATTATTTTTTCTATCTCTAGAGACAACGTGCATTGAAGGTTACAAAAATTACATTATTTATTGATTCTATACATGTGGATATACTGTCTTGTGACACTGAAAAAGGCTCTATGGGCCAAAACAAACAGGGTCATGGTGGTTGTGATGGGTTTTCCGGGCTGTATGGCCATGGTCTGGTGGATCTTGTTCCTAATGTTTCGCCTGCATCTGTGGCTGGCATCTTCAGAGGTATATCACAGAGGGAGATCATATATATATGAAGTCATACATACATACATACGTACGTACGTGTGTGTGTGTGTGTGTGTGTGTGTGTGTGTGTGTGTGTGTGTGTGTATGTATGTGTATGTATGTATATATATATATGTATATAAAGCATATATATAAAGCATATATATATATAAAGCATAAAGCATTTATATAAAGCATATATATAAGTGCTTTAGAACAATTGCTCATACGTATATGTAAGTGCTTTAGAACTATACATAAAACAAATTTAAAAGAGAAATGAACACAAAAGGAATAAAAATGAGTTTCTATTGGATATTAGAAGCCAACCAAAAGTCAGCTGGATGCCACAGTCTATACATGAACCTCTTGCTGTCTGCTCTGGTTCTGAGTAGCCCTTCTCTCCAAATGATTTTACCCAGCAAACAATGGTGCCAGTAAAAAAAAAATCTGAGAAAGTTCTGTGTCAAGTATTGCCTGCTCCAAAAAAGCCATGTAAAAAACTTCCATTCCTGCTCAAACCTTGCTTTCGTCTAGGAAGAACACATTCCAGAGGCTTGTTTGTGCAGATAGGCGAACTCAATGATCAGTAGTTTGTGTCTTTACACCTTACATCTTGTCCCTCAGTGAGTCTAAACTTATGGGCCACTCGAGGGACCATGTTGACCACGTCTGAGTTAAATAACTCATGTATCATATGCAGATTCACAAGGATTGCCTTTGCTTGCCAATCTTACTTGAAATGAAGCCAAACAAATGATCAGGTGAATGAATTTGACCATTGGAAGAACATAAACTGTGTCCTTACTCCTTGTCATCTGTGACAAATGGTTATCATTTTTAGCTGTATAAGAAGCAGCTCACAGTAAGCAGTTCCCTGATCAGCAAACTGTGAAGAGGACATCTGGAGCGCGATGCATTTACAGCAATAGTATCCATTGCAGAAAATGGGTTTGTGTTGGCATAATACTTTGAGAAGTAAAGCTTCAGTTCCTTAAGAGGATTATTGAAAATGGGATTTGGTTATTTTTTCCCCCATCCTATTCTACTATGTTACAATGTAATGCTAATGGAGAATTAGCATCAGGTTACAAAAAAGGTGAGGATACCCCCCCCCCAAAAGGGGAGGGTACCTAGATCCCTACAAATACAAAATCTGAGTTTTGCAAAGCTGCATCAGCTGTGGGACATTTCTTGTCTCTCCCCCTCCCCAATAATGTGTAATGCATAATGCTTGGAATTTGATGGAGTGAGCTAGTCAAGGGTATAACTGTTATATCAGCATGAATGAGCAAAGTCAGCTATCACCGCCCGTGCCAGAGATTTGTACGGCTCCTGATATCTAGACTCTGATACCATTAATCTCATGGCTCTAGGTTTAGCTAAGAAGAATTGTTTGGGAAGCTACCCTCCAAGTCATCCTGTCAACAGTCCTACAATGAGGTTGGTTACCTGACTCACTTGTAAAACTGAAAATGTAAGAGAGTAACAAATCATAGATTTGTTGTGTCCCTCATTCTGTTTCTAACAGTAGTCCGGTGAGTGCTTCTAGAAACTCACAAGCAGGTTGAACATCATCTTGTGTGGTTTGGCATCCATATTTGCAGCACAGTAGTATGTTGCTTCCAATGATGGCTGTTCCATTCAGTTATCCATTTAGCTAAAAGAGTTTTATAGACCCTTTTCTACATCTTAATTTTTAAACTCGTCAAGAGGCATCTCCTTTCCATCCCACTACAGACAATTATAAATAAGAGATCTAACAAGTCCTGTAGTTACCTACCTTTATTGAGGGTTGCCAACTCCGGGTTGAAAAATTCCTGGAGATTTAGACGGGTGGAACCTTGAAACCAGAGACCAGTGAGGTATAATACAATAGATACCACTCTCAACAGCAACCATTCTATATTTTGAAGGTCAGATGAATTCCAAGAGAACTCTAGCCCCCACCTGGAAGCTACAATCTTACATTTAGGTTCCATTGAATCTTAAAGACTAGTTACCATGTGAGATATGGGTGGACTCTGGTTGAATGCTGCTATCTGATCATGTAGGGCAAAATAATACTGAGCCTTTTGCATTCTCTGCAGAGATACAGGAACTGGGGGCATTAGTTCACAAAGGCTTTAATGACATATGTAGCAGTGAGCTGCTCATCTAGATGGCTCTCAATTATTGGTTGCTTCCACATATATAGATGCTAGAAAGCATTCCCTGCCATTTGTTTACCCTTGTGTTCTGTCTCTCTGCCTCGGTGTGCACTTGTAATTAGATGCAGCTGAGTTCTTTCGCTGCTTACTAACTCCTTAATTTGGGAAGCACAGTTTTCATTACCTCTGTAAATATCCACTCGGCTTTGTAGTCAAGCTCATTACTTGCAATAACCTTGTTTAGCCCTGGCTATCAGTGTTGTACCATTAATAATGTGGCCTCCAATCCGTCCACCTGTAAACTGTTGAAACCTAACTAATTTAGCTTTATTACTTAGGTATAGAGTGTAACCATCCACTGTGTCCAAGGGTAGATTTTTTTTCTGTTCACCTTGTAAAGAAAGGGGTAACCTGTGCCCATGTGGCATTATAAAACAATTCTGGATGCTTCAGAATAATTTACGTTTTCAATCAGGTTTTACCATAGTCAGTGAAAGCTCAGATGCACCAGGGATCAGCACTAATTTCTCTCCAACCCCTTTCAGGACTCCATTTCATCCTGATCATCCAATAGGATGAAGAACGTTGAAAATGCAGAATTTCAAGAGCTTTGTTGTACTCTTCAAACATTTGATATTTGTTGTAAAAAAGGGGAAGTAAGTTGGGTGTGGTTGTTTAAACCAGCTCTGCCTCCTGGTTAATGACTGTTTGTTGTAGCTGATGCTGGCCCTCCCACCATGTGGTAGGCAACACAGGAAGAGTGACTTATCACCAAGACTGAACAGAAATGTTGAAGGTTTCTTCAAATTGGCCTGGAAAGAGGAGCAGGGGCTGGTTCACATTGCCTGAAGGTAATAGGGATATAACATGATGCAATGATTCAAGAACATGATTTTTCAAAGAGAATGGAATTGTGGGCTACATTATTCTCTATCAATATATCTAATTTTCAACATGATCCAATACTTAAATTCAGAGACTGGGATCATCAACAGACAAGACCAATCTTTCTGCAACTCTAAGAAAAGCCCCAGGCTTACAGAAAAATCTAATATCTTAAAATACAATTGGAGAGGGAGTTAAAACCCTCCAAACCAATAGAAGCAGCACCTGTAGCTTTAAGAAATGATTTTTCTTAGTGGCAGTTGCTAGGCAACCACTGTGAAGAAATGAGTGTTCTGCAAAGAAAAAAGCATGATGTTTGTAATAATGTTAGAATATATATTACTGTTATTGCTGTTCTGTTTTTATATAAAGGGATAGCAGAAGGTCTTCAAATCATTGCAGTACATCCAGTTGGTGAAACAAGTGACTATTGCTAACAGGAGGTTAAAAAGTCACCAAGGAAGAGTATTCAGGGACAGAACAGTTTTGCAATCATGAGGGATGTTTTGAGGGGACTCCTAAAATCCAGATTATAGAGCCAGTAAGAATATGGCTTGAACAAGTGTCAACTGATTGTATGGAACCTTGGTGAGAAATGGCAGTAGGGGGAGAAAGGCAGCAGGAGCAGCTAAAAGCAGGTGGGAAGGAAAAAAAGATCTTTAACAAGGTTCCTAGCCAAGGCTTTCTAAAAGCTGGATGTGTGAGAGAAGCTGAAAGCAAAGAGGATTTGTCATCAAAAAGAAGGCAGGAGAAAGAATGAAGATAGCCTAGGAAGAGGTTAGAAGGTCTGTGGCTATCTGACAGCAGGATCAGAGGAAGGCTGAAAAGTGGTAGCAGACAGACTTACACTGGTATCAACAGGAAGCTACCAGGCCAATCAGGACATTCTCCAGCAGTAATTCTATGAAGTTCTGGCTGAAATCTGGCCTTTTAATTTTAATTGTGGGAGTCATTATCAGAGGTTAATCTTGGTAAGGGAAAGAGTGCCATAAACATTCAAGATGCAGTTGTTTAAATAATTGAAAAAAAATCTATGGAAGACTTACGTTTTTATTTCCCAGAGGCTGGACTGACAATTGAGGCTTGTAAATCAAAACTACAACAGCATTGCCACCATTCAAGCCTTGATTTCTGTTAATAAAAGGAAGGTGAATAGGGGGTGTTATGGCCTTCATCAAGTCAGGCAGCAACCTAGGTGACTTGTTCACCAGATTTGATATCATGCAGATAGGTTCATAGGAGGCTGGGAAGAAAGGAGAAAAGGGTGAAAATTGCTCAGGAGGTGGGAAAGAGAATGGAGATACAAGAGAAAATGAAACACACCCCACAAGTCCTTGCAGGTTTTCCTCTGTGAAACTGGGTGCAGTGCCTGGCAATTGGGCAACTGGGTCCAACTTCACAGCTGGATCATAGTTTTTTCCGGGTAAAGGACACCAGAGATAGGGAAGGAGGGAAAATTGATGATGAGTGAGCAGATAAAGGTAGTTTGGGTGATGGGTGAGGAGCAAGCAGGAAAAGGAGAGAGACTATGAGGGAAAGGGAAGGAAGAGGGAAATGAGATGCACCCGGCAAGTTCCTCACTTGTTTGTGGTATTATTGTTTGTTTGTGGTATTATTACCTTGCTCTTACGGCCTTGTTATTAGTCTTGGTGATTAGGTAAACCCAAATCACAGAAAAACCTGAAAAAAGTCATATTGGCTTTTTGGGGGGGCTTTTTATTTTACCAATTTAACAACACTAATTAAAAATATAGCTTAGGATGAAAAAGCCAAATAACATACAGCGTTTTTTAACTTTTAAAATCTCTATCCCCTCCACCACCATTTCCCAAGTCCAGGCGGGTCTATGAGACAGCTGAGAAGGGAAGGGAGTGAGAGATTTCCATGCAAGTCTGAGCAAGCTTCCCTGCACACTGTGGCACCCTGTTCCCTGCCAGTGCTTTTCAAGTCCTCTGGGGCTTGGGAAGCAAGGTGGAAGGAGAGATGTCCCAATCCTGCATGCAGGGCTGAGCTAGCTCCCCTTTCCCTGCTTTCCATGTCCTGCAGGGCTTGGAAATCAGGAGTGGGGGGAAAGATGACCTGATCCTGCATGCACATACTGTATCGCTCCCCCATCCTTGGTTTTTATGCCTTGTATGACTCAGAAAGCAAGGGTGGTCCTACAAGTGGGGCCAACAGATATCCGGCAGAAATGACAGGCTCTTTCCATCTACCTGTTTTGCTGATTGTAATCTAGCCCTTCCTTTCTTGAACTCCACGAATGGCCAGTCAACCTCCCAAAGAGCAAGGGGAGAGGACAGTGACCACTTTCACTGATCAATAGCTGCAACAATAGTGTGTCTCTGTACTAATGGTATTATCAAGGAAGTAGGTAAGGCGGGGTTCTCCGGTTCAACCCCCCCATTCATGTCCGAAGCTCCGCCCACCTGTTTGTGGGTTTTTAAAACATTTTTAGTGTTTTTTGGGTTTTGGCCTGCAGGGGACGCATTGTTTAGGCTAGCAGCACCAAACTTTCAGGGATTGTTTGGGGGACTCTCCTTATGATACTACCTGGTTTTGGTGATGTTTGGTTCAGGGGGTCCAAAGTTATGGACTTCCAAAGGGGGTGCCCCCATCCTCCATTGTTTCCAACGGGAGCTAATAGAAGATGGGGGCTACACCTTTGAGGGCCCATAACGTTGGACCCCTGAACCAAACTTCACCAAACCTGGGTGGTATCATTAGGAGAGTCTCCTAAAGATACCTTAAAAGTTTGGTGCTGCTAGCTTAACAATTGCACCCCTGACAGCAGGCACCCTCCAAATTTCCCCAGATTCTCCTTTTAAATCCACCCCTTTGGCCTGGATTTAAAGGGAGAATCTGTGGTCCTCAGTTTAGAAGAAGAAAAAGAGTTTGGATTTATATCCTCCCTTTTTCTCTCCTGTGGGAGACTCAAAGGAGCTTACAGTCTCCTTGGACCTTCCCCACTCACAACAAAACCCTGTGAGGTGGGTGGGGCTGAGAGGAGCTCAGGAAAAAAAAAGCTGTGACTAGCCCAAGGTCACCCAGCTGGCATGTGTGGGAGTGCCCAGGCTAATCTGAATTCCCCAGAAAAGCCTCCACAGCTCAAGCAGCAGAGCAGGGAATCAAACCCGGTTCCTCCAGATTAGAATGCACCTGCTCTTAAACCACTATGCCATATTGAAAGTGATGCTGTTTCATGGTGGGTGATAATCCACCCCAAAACAGCATCACTTTCAATGTTGTTTAACTGGGGACCCCAGATTCTCCCTTTAAGGTGGATTTAAAAGGAGAATTTGGGCTCTCTTGTTTAAACACCATTGAAAGTGTTTGGGGGGTGGATTCCAGCATCACAGCGGGACGGGACAGGACGGGACGCAAAACTCAGATTTTGCACCGAGCTCCATTTTCCCTCTATGCCTCTGCCCAGAGGGGAGGGCAGAAGGAACTGCCAGCTGCCGGCTGGGAGCCCAGCTGGTGCGGGGCAGGGGAGGGCAGGGGAGGGGAGTCTGCCATCCCCGGCTTTGGAGAGCTGCTTTTATAATTGCTAGACAGGGGCGGGGCTTGGGGAGGCATGGCCATGCCCTAGAGGCGGGTGGGGGTGTGGCCCCACCCCTGAACCCCCCCTCCCCATAAAAAATCTATACCTACGTCCCTAGCCATTATCTTGCCAGATTTTTACAAAGTAGTCATCTTTTCTTGTCCTTCATGAGTGGGGTTTTTTTGGGTGGGGTAGTTCGTTGAGAATTTCAAATAGAAATAAATAAGGTAAGTAATTAAAGTATTTGTTCCTGGGATGAAGAATATTATTGTACTTTTCCCATAGCAGGAAATTTGTCTGTTAGAACTGACAAATGAGGAAAAATGTGTGCTGGAAAAGTGTTCAAGTGGAACTGAGATAGCATCACTTTGTAATCACCAATAGATGTCAGGTAGCAAGTAACAGAATACCAATTTATCGTCTACATGATCATCAGCCGAATGAGCACTTTGCTGTTTTGGAGTGCACTTCACATCCCATTGTGAAAATTGCAAACTTGGTGTTTCTGTATTCCCCATTCCCCCCAATTTATATTTATTGAGGATTAGGACTGATTTTTGACTCAGTAGATTTATCTTTAGTTCTTGGTTGTCTGTGAGTATATGTTCATTTCTCATTTTGGTGTTGATTGTTCAGTGAGGTCCCTACTGCACTCATTCATAAGCCATAATGATTTGCCTCAGGCAACCAAGGGAATTGATGTGGGACGTTTGAATCTGGATCATGAAAATTTGCTAATGGTGAAAAAACCCAGAATTGCAGAAACTGTCTATCAAATCATACAATCTGTTCAGCACGTCATGCTTTTGTACCACATGCATCGTGCCACACAAGTCTCCAATTGAATATTTTGGAAATATTCTAATATGCTATGGCCGGATATACTTTAGATTAGAATATAGTTTCAGACATGGGGATTACTAGTGATAAAAAGCTGAATTTCAGAAACAATCACCCTATATGAAGCAAGCAGGCAGACAAAATGAAACGAATGAAAGCCGAAGGCTTGGGATATTAATACATCAGCAGTGCAGTGCTTCATTGTAGGTGGCACCGTCAACAGACTGTATTTACCTGTAAATAATTGTGAGGAATGCTGATCTGACAACTCTTTATGTAAATAGAACATTTAGGGAGGAGAGAAAAATCCACACTGCCATTATTTCTGCAGTTCATAATGTGAAAGAACTTGCCTTCAGTCGTATTTTTCTCAAGGTAATTGTTTCTTCACTCCCTTCAAGGCAGAACTATTAACAAGATCTTTATTGTTTTTTCATGTTGTGCCTGGAAGGAAAGCATTTGACATGAGATGCTTAGTAAGATGTACTCAAGGTGGTTTGTTTGTGCCTTCCCCCCCCTCCCCCACTCAATTTTGCAGCTATGAACCTTCCAGAGTTATCTTCTCTCCATTTTAACTGACTGTATGGGTACTTGTGATCACCATAAGGACAAATCATATACTTGAAACTTGAACACTGTTTTATTTAGGGGCTTGAAGTGGAGCCTAAGGCTAAAGTTAAAAGTATGAAATTAAAGTGCATTTTCAGTCATTTTAACTGTATCTTTTTTCACAAGGTTGAGAATTCAGTTTTTAAGATCCACAATTTCCAAAATATCATTGAAGGAAGGGCTGTCAGTCAAATTAGTACAGGCTTATGGGCCAGGAAAGGTAAACCAGAAAAAGGGCCCTTTCCAAGCAAAGTTACTTTGAAAAGTAACTTTGATATCACTGAGTTGGAGCCCAGGGTCACTTCCACTAGGAGAAGAGGGGCGTGATTCTTACTCTTTTTCACACTGCAGACCTTATATTTTCTGTTCTGTTGTTCCCCAGGACCAGAATTTGAACTGTGGAGAGGAGAAGCTAGAAGGTGCTATTCCAGAGCTGGAAGGAGCAGCTCCAACTGGAAAAGCCTTCCTTACTTCCCCCTCTCCTCCATATAAGGAATACTTACTGAGAAGAGAGCCAAGTTTGGAAAAGCAGGCTTGGCTGAATCCCTTTCTCTGGTCTCAGCAAAAGATTCAGAAATGATCGCAATGGTGTGAGATGGGAGGAAGAGGAAATCTTTCCACCTCTACCTTTTTAACATCACATTCAGCACTAAGACAATAATAGTAAGCAGTGTCTCAGGGAGGTTCTCTGCTTGGGCAATGGCTATGTGTGAGGTAGGGGTGAACGTGAATGGGGAAGGAAACTGGAAGGCCAAACTTATTAATATGCTAGCCAACATTTAATCAGACTCAAGAGCTTCCTCATTCTAACTTACTTTGGAGTTCAAAATTAAGAATTTAAGAACATAACAAGAACCCTGCTGGATAAATCCACTGATCCAGCATCCTGTCTCACACAGTAGCTAACCAGTTCCTGTGGAGGTCCAATAATAGGGCAGTGAGACCAAGACTACCCCCTTGTGTTGATTCTTGGCACTAGGATTCAAAGGATCTGAAGATAGAGGTTCCCCTCAGTCACTTATAGACCTATGCTCTATCTGTCTAATCCCCCTTTAAAGCTGTCTATTCATGTGGCCATCACTATATCCTCTGGCAGTAAATTCCACATTTTAATCACTCACTGTCTTGGGAAGTATTTCTTTTTGTTTGTCCTAGTCTTGTTTCCAATGTGGAACCAGTGCAATAGGATTTTCCCCCTTATATATTTTGTACAGAGCACTGGACATCCACAATTTCCTACATTTCAGTCTTGTGACAGCTTAAATGTAGACAGATTTATTGTGACTTAATATATTGTGTGTTATAGCCATCAGATATATGAAGTGTTGTCCTCCACTGGCAGATTGCATGCTACCCCTTCCACATTGAGAGCTTACTTGTTCTATTTCCGCAGAGCTTGTGCAAGAAAAAAACAGATATTTTCACCTTAGGGGAAAAACTATAAATATACCTTCTCTCTTGCATTTCCCCATACTGCATCCCATTCTGTTCCCGAGGGTCTACACATGAAGCTGCCATTTCCTGAATTACAGCATCTGTCCATTAAGGTCATAATTGTTTATTCAGACCAGCAGTGGCTCTCCAGGTTCTGTCGCTGAGGCATTTCACATCACTTACTATCTGACCCTTTTAACTGGATATACTGGGAATTATACCAGAGACCTTCTGCATGCCAATCAGATGCTTTCTTCAGCTTTTCGTAGGATTCAGGAAGACATCAGAGTTCTTCTGGATCAGCTCTGTGTTCCATCTGATCAAGAATCTTGATCCACATAGTGACTTGGAGGGACAATACCTCCCAGCATTGGGTTTCAGAAGATTACTCCCCTGAGTCCAGAGGTTTCCTCTACTTAGCCATTGATGGGACATTCTTCCATGAATCTATCTCCGCTTTAAATCTATGTGTGCTCGTGGCCATAACTAACTACACTAGCTGTGAATTATACCATTTACTTATTTATCTAAAAAGTACTCTTTTTCTGTCTGTCCTGGACATACATGTCCGTAAATCTCCTTGAGTGACGCAAAGTTTCAGAGTTACGGGACAGGGAAAACAAAGTTCTAGCCATTTCCTCTCCCTCAATGCATAATTTTATAAACTCATATCCTTTCGCCATCTTTATTTCTAAAGTAAACAGACCCAGATTCTTCAGCTTTTCCTCACAGGAAAGGGAATTCAGCCCCTTGATCTTCTTGGCTGCCATTTTCATTACCTTTTACAGTTCTGCAGTATCTTTTTTTTTGAGATATGGTAACCAGAACTGTATGCAGTATTACAATGAAGCAGCAGCATCAATCTATACAGGAGCATTGTAATGTTGGCTGATTTATTCTCAGGCACTTTCTTAATAATTCCCAGCATGATTTTTTTGTTACCTTTTTTGCTAGTGTTGCGTGTTTTTAGTGAGCAATCTACTATAACTCTGGGATCTATTTCAATAATGGACTCAGCAAGTTCAGACCACATCAGCATATGTTAAATTTAGATTGATTTGTTCCAGTGTTCACTGCCATACACTTAGCAACATGGAACATCACATGCCATATGGTTACCACTCTCCCAATTTAGATAGATCTTCCTGTAGCTCTTCACACTGTGCTTTGTGGACCAACAGTAGGGCAAAGGATCCTATTGCTTTCCTATGCAAAGCTCAAATTCATACAAGATAAGAACAGTGGTCATCCACAACAGTAGAAATTAGCAAGAACTCATTCTTCCACCATTTGCATTTAACATAGAGCCCTTTGGGGATCAGGTGGTATAGAAATTGAAGTAATAAATAAATAAATTGAAGTAATAAATAGGGGGGGGGGACTCATCTACATTCAAATTTAAATGAATACAGCCAGCATTCTGATGGATTATTATTGTAATTTCATGCAGGAGTCACTTTTCATGGTTTGTTTTTGAAGCTTGCACATCTCCATAAATATGTAGGTAGAGCCCCTGGAGGATGGGGCGGTATAAAAGTTTAATAAATAAATAAATAAATAAATAAAAATAAAGAGTAGTTCTCTCATTGGAAGCTTTGCCCTCAGATGCTCCCTTTCTCATTGATTATTTTAATATATCAAACATATGTTAAACTGTGATTTAGTAAGCTGTATATGAGATATGCTCAGCTGTTTGAGTACTTCATGCCACATGTCACATATCCAAGAGCAGGGATCCCCAACATGCAGCCTGTGGGCATCATGGTGTCTGCCAACACTTTTCCTGGCATCTCTCAAGCATATTCGAAAGATGGGTGAAGCCAGATGGGGCTCTTTTCCAGAAGAGCTTCTGATTGTCCATTGGCGATCTGATTGGCTGTGCAGATTTTAAAAAATGTTATTTCAGTGGCAGCTGCTTCTACAATATTGATTTTCTTCTCTTTCACTCCCTTTATCCAGTGTGTTTTGTTAAAATTCTCCTGTTCTCTTGGGCTTCTTCTGTGTGGGGAGAGGTGAGAATTATCACTTCTTCCCCCCATTAAACAAATCCTAAAAAGTTAAATTGCTACTATCAAAATTATGCCTTACATTTTGTGGTTAGCTCTACCTCTGGTGATAATGCACTTGAAATGTTTGTGGTTGGCCTATTATACAGAGAGTGGAGTACATGTGGGCAGGAACATTCAAAGTTCCATCCTAGCCCAGTTTGGTGGCAACTATAGTTGTGAAGAAGAACTTGCTTTTGGTGTTTGACTGCCAGAAGATAATAAGCACCAGCGGACAGCCTTACCCTCGATATATTATCTATTGAAAACATGTGCATTTGACAGAACTAATTATCCCCTGAGAATGTGATAGTAATCTCTGATGATATTTTCTGATTCATCACTGACAATTCAAGGCACTGCTGTGTCCAGTAGAATAAGGAGAATGTTACGGGGGAAAATACTTTCTTCTTTTTATACCATCTTTTTTAAAAAAATCCATGAATAGCTAGTGCAGAATGTAGTAAAACAAACCAAGACACAATAATAATAATAATAACATTATTAATGCGATCACAACAGTGAAATTCCATCAAGAGATAAATATTCCTGTGTATGGTGTAAACATAACACAAATAGCTTTCGTTGTCCAGGTAGCTCCCATTTCTTAATGTTTGCTCTTCCTTCATGGATTTTATGAATGTTAGACGTTCTTTTGAGACAAAAATGCATTTAATTATAAAGTGTAACCTCATTGTGCATATTTTTTAAAGTGAAATGGAACATAATGAATAGAATGATTAATTCTGAATTATTTTCCCCACTCTTTAGTTCACATTAGTGAGAATGTGTACATTTCTGCCACTTAACTCATGCTTTGCTTTCTGAGTGCAAATCTTTCATGAAGAATTTCTCAGAACTTCTAATGGGTCACAAGACTGAATAGATCAGGGGTAGGGAAACTTTAACACTCAAAGAGCCATTTGGACCCATTTTCCACGGGAAAGGAAAACACTTGGAGCTGCAAATAATTTTTGACATTTAAAATAAAGATAACACTATATATAGGGGTTTTTTTTACCTTTTACTCCGCTCATTCTGAGAAGTGCATGGATGCGCCCGCCCTGCTGCCTGCAGGGCAGGCAAGGATGAAGCCGGTGGGTCGGCCTCGCCGGCCGCTGGAAAAGCGCCTGCCTCGCTCCAACGATGCGGGCGAGAGAGGAAGCCCGTGGTGTGGCCCAGCCGACCGTGGGCAGTTGGTGTGCCCGCCCTGCTGCCTGCAGGGCGGGCAAGGATGGGGCTGGCGGCTCGGCTCGTGGAGCCACAGTGCAAGGGCAGAAGAGCTGCATGCGGCTCTCGAGCTGCAGGTTTCCTACCCCTGGAATAGATGATCCTAAACCGAATGCATTTTAGATATTTTCTAAAGGACAGGAGTGACTCCATGAATGAGCATCTTCATCTCCTCTGTTCAGTATGTTTGATGAAACAGTCATTTATATTGTGGAGAGTCTAGCATTGTTATAGTGGGTGACAAGAAAATTAATTAGATAAAATGGAAGAGCATCACAAATGGCTTGGCATCAATAAGAAAAATCTGAAATATGTACTGTACACAGTAGCTAATTGATTGTCACCAGTGAAAACAGTCTGTGACTCATCAACTTCAATTAAAAACTAAAGGGCATCGAGAAATACTAGTGTCTTATTAAAAAATTAGCTAACATCCTGCCTTGAATTTAATCAAAACCCATCAATCAAACTAATCTATGAATGGCTGTTAGCAGAGAAGGGTAGCAAAAAATAGTAATCTTTATTTTGGAGTGCCCTCGCCCTTGATGACTGCTTGGTGCCTACTTTACATTCTTTCAGGTACCAAACTAAAACACACCCGAGGAGGCGCGACAGCAGCAGCGTCGGGACGGCTGCGTTGTTGCTGCCCCTGTAGTGGGGAGGCGCGGGGGACCCCGCGCTACTTGTGCGCAGCAAAAGGTAAGTGGGAAAATGCCCTTAGACTATGTTTTCCAGTTGTAAGCCACTTAGAGCAAGATTCTGAAGAGGCAGCACAGAAATATCCAAAATGAATACATATTCTTTACCAACAGAAAAGAATTACAGTGAAAACACTACAGATATTAATTTCACCGCATTCTTACTGGAAAGGTGTCTTTAGTCTTGTAGCTAAAGAAAGGTGTGTGTGTGTTGTTTTGGCGATGAATTGTTATTGCATTATCAGATAACCACAGGCATCACAGTAACTCAAGCATCCTGCTAACATGCTGCGACTTGACATCATTCCCAGTAGGTGTATTCCTGATATATGTTGGTAAGCCATAGCTCTGGCTAATCAGCATTTTTACTATGGGAAAGTAATATCCCTTTCAGAGCAAAGGCTGATGGAGGTAGCCACTCCACAAATTATGTCAATAAAGCAGTGGTGGAACAAGAGTAAACAAAGATTGCAGGTAACAATACATCTTCCTAAATACATACCAGGGGAAAATGCCTTTGAAAAGGATTTTGAAAGGTGATCTGTAGTTGTGTCACAACTTTGTAGTAGTCCCCACTGTGAGATAAGAACATCTCCATTTTTTATTATATTTTGATATTCACTGCATTCTTAAGGATTAAGGCTTTGGGTTTCCGTTTCACTCAGATGGAAGCATCCTGGA
Organism: Sphaerodactylus townsendi; assembly: GCF_021028975.2. Taxonomy (NCBI): domain Eukaryota; kingdom Metazoa; phylum Chordata; class Lepidosauria; order Squamata; family Sphaerodactylidae; genus Sphaerodactylus; species Sphaerodactylus townsendi. The sequence continues at coordinate 39,574,520 of NC_059427.1, read as the reverse complement.
TAGCTGTAGTTGCACGTAAAGTTAATAAGTGCTCCTTGGTCTAATGCCATCTTCTCGTTTGCTGAGACAGACATTTTCCTAATTAATAAAAACAGGTCGTAGTTCAGAACATCTCAATTGCTACTGGGTTTATGTTTAGTAAGTAAAAAATGTGAAAGATGCCAGCTCCAAGGCTTGGTTTTCTAGTGGCTTGATAAAATCTATAAGTGACATTTCTCTCCTGAGTGCTATGGATGAACAGTGGGATATTACGTAATAAAATAATGAGCCACACCTAACCTGTTTGTTAAACTTAGAAGAACAAAGAATCCAAATGAAATTTCCTCTTAATGCCTAAACCAATTTAGGACATTTTTGCCTCTAATGATCCGCACTGTGTTTTACATATGAAATTGCTTTGTACTAAACTAGTGCTAAAGCCCACTTTAAATTAAAATAAAATAGGTTCAAGAAGGGGAAGGGGAGGGGCCCCTCTTCCTCCTTCCCTCCAGGAGAGCAGCCCATATTGTTTGTGGTGGGAGAGGCGCCTGGGTTGAAGGAAGGTGGAGGGGGGGATGGGATGGAATGTCCTGAGTCCTGCACACTCATTGACTGGGTGTTTTGTCATCGGACATTCCATCACTTAGGCAATGAATGATACCCTTGGTCCATCAAGGTCCATATAGTCTACTCCAGTGGTGGTGAATGTATGGCACTCCAGATGTTAATGGACTACAATTCCCATCAGCCCCTGCCAGCATGGCCAATTGGCATGGGAATTGTAGTTCATGGACATCTGTAGTTCATGAACATCTGATGGGAATTGTAGTTCATGAACATCTGGAGTGACATAGGTTCGACACCACTGGTCTACTCAAACAGCAGGAACTCTCCAGGGCCTCATTTTACATTTCTTGCACCATCACTATTTGGGGTGAAAAAGTACAGGGGAGGGACAGCATGGTAAGAGAGAGACTAAGAGAGTACCTTGTAGTAGTGCACTGCCGACCCAGCAGTGCCGTAGTAGAACGTTGGGACGCCAACGGACCTGCGGCCTTGCCGGTCGCATCGCACCCCCACTCCTCATCCCCCCATGAGTCACGGGTCGTGAACTGTCTGGCTCAATCACCGGGCGCAGGGACAATGGTCTTGCCCCCAGGTGAGGATTAGGCTCAGGCAGCGTGCAGGCTGCTTCTCCGCACGTGGCAAGATGAGATCATGCATCCACATGATGGTCTCCCGACCTCCACAGCTCTCCCGGAACTCCCCAGTCCTCCCTCCTACCGCCCCCGATAGAGTAACAATAAAAGGTTTGCCAGGAACGGAAGCAGGCGAGAGACTGCGCTAGGAACACGGACCTCAGGTCCCGCTGCTGGCGATCTCCACCAGATGTTATCTCCGCGTCTGGGCGTCTCGATTCTTACGCTGACCGCGTGGGTCGACTACAAGCTGGTGCCGAAACCCGGGAATCCTCGAACCTCCACCCTGCTCACCGTCGCCTGGGGAAGGGCAGCGATACCGAAGTCCGCTGGATCGGCGCATCCAGGGACCACCCGTTTCGGTATCGCCTGTCCTCTGGATCGGCGCATCCAGAGACCGCGTCCTAGGACACTCTCTGCGTCGGCCGGAACACGGGTGAGTATGGGAGCTTGCAAAAGCAGGGCTTATGACAAGCACATTAGCGAACTGAAAGCGTTAGCGAAATGCAGCAGGGTCCCGTAAAGAGAAGGGAGCTGCGCAAATTGGTTGAGGAGATTGAAGCTCAGTGTCCATGGTACCCAGAGGGGGGGACATTAAATCTTAAGGACTGGGAAAACATCGGGCGCACTCTTCGCACAGAGCCTCGCGCCCGGTGTGGCTGCTACTGGCGTGGAGACAATGTTTTATTAAGCCATCAGCCTGCAGACCTATGGCTCCCTTGCTGTAGGCCGCCCTCCTTTCGATCTTTCACCTTCAATTTCAACCCCGGAATTTTCTCTATCCACTAAATTGGGGCCTGTCCTCCTTCTGCCCTCCTCGTTCCTTCGCCCAATTCAAACTCTTGGCGGCCGCCCCCTCCCCTGCTCCGCCTTCATTTTCCGAAGCCACTGCACCTCCGTCAGCGCCCACGTAATGGCCGGGTTTCAAACTCTTGCAGAGCGTATTAGCCACGATCTGCAGAAGAAAACCCTGGCGGAAGAGCGATGCCGAGATTCTTGCATTGTGCCCGTCCACTCCACGAATACCGTGGGGAGGGATGGCATAGTTCGGCGGGTTGTCGAGTACAGCCCCCTGAGCTATAAAATCCTCACCGAGCTCCTGATGGCGGTGCGGGGCGATGAAGTCACCACCTATGTGAGAAGCATGCACCGAGGCGGTCGCGAGGAGCCACCTAATGGTCCGGACGACTGGAAGATTGCGCCTTCCGCATGCTCCTGAGCCCACACAATTTGCGATCTGGGAGGCGAGTTCCGCCAGCAATGCCTTAGCAGGGCAACCGCCTCGGCTGCGCCTACACCGCCAGCGCAACTTCACGGCTTCGATGCCTTCAGTAACCCCAACAATCAGATTGTCCTACCTGAAGCCACCCTTACGATTAAGCCTCTGGAGTGCGGCTTACAAGGCGTTTGTCAGGGTCCCCAATTCTGGCCAGCCCAAACCAGAGCTTCTCTGCCATCCGGCAAAAACCCCAAGAACCCTACGCCCGAGTTTGTGAGCAGACTCCAGGAGGCTCTCAAGAGAGCAGGTTGACAACGAGGAGGCTCAGGGCGAACTCCTTGAAGCGTCTCGCCAAAGAGAGGTGCCTCCGCTGAATGCCGCAAGGCAATCACGGAAACTTAGGTAAGGACCCTGAACTGGCCGACATGCCTTAAGGCTTGCCAGGATATCGGGTTCCTTAAGCCCTGCGGACCTCCTGACCGCCAGCCCTTTCCATCGCCAGGAAACAGCCCGAGGCAGGTGTTTCAATTGCCACCAGTCCGGACACTTCCGTAAAGATTGCAGGCTGCCCAGTAGGGGCCTACGACCCGCACCGAAGGGTCTCCCCAAAGGGAGAAGACCCTCAGGAGGCCCGTCCCGAGCCTTCTCCACCCTTAAGCAAAACTATCCCGCTTGTTACAGGGGGCACGGACCTACGCTTCGCTCGGAGCCCGCGCACCCAATGTGGGCGGGCATCCTGCGAGGAACGGCCTCGAGGGCAGCCGCCTTCACGGGCTCCTAAGCCCCAAGAGCATCCCGCGCCCACTCCACACAGCTCGGAGGCCCAGGTGAACCCCAGGGTGCGGGGAGCCCCAGCACGACCATCGGCGAAGTGTCCGGGCGGCCTGATCAGTGGCGGCTGGGACACATTTGGGCGCCCGGGGGGAGGAAAGGGAGCAGGCAGCACCAGAAACCCTAGAGATCGGGCGACAACTCATCGCCCTCCCCATGGTCATGGGAGGCTTCGAGGCGGTAAGCCCGCGCCCACTGCCCTCCCCTCCGTGGACCCGCGAAGACCCCAGTATGGGTAGAACAGTGGCAGCTGCCCAGAGAGAAATTGATTGCCATGCACCAACTTCGTGGAGGAGCAGCTGACAGCGGGCCACAGTGAGGTCTCAACATGCGCCCTGGAACACACCTGTCTTTGTAATAAAGAAGAGTGGCGGTGGCGATTACTACAGGATCTCAGAGCAGTAAATGCCTGTATCCAGCCCATGGGCCCTCTTCAGTCGCGGTTTACCCAACCCCAACCTTATCCCCTCAGACTACCAGGTCCTGGTTGTTGACCTGAAGGATTGTTTCTTTTGTATCCCCCTCTCCCCTGAAGACCGAGTACATTTCCGGCTTTCACGGTGCCATTGCTTAATCATCATCAGCCCACGGCCAGATACCAATGGAAGGTCTTGCCCCAGGGGATGCTCAACAGCCCCACCTTGTGTCAATTCTTGCGTCCATCAGCGCCTTAGCCCCATTTCGCGCCAAAGCCCCCGAGCTATGATCATCCATTACATGGATGATATCCTAGTAACCGCACCGACCATCCCCGCGGTGGGTGGCGCTGCTAGCCGACGCTAAAACAGTCAGGCCTACACGCCGGCTCGAAAAGGTGCAGAAGAGCAGGCCATTTTGTATCTGGGGCATAAAGCTCCTCCACTCCTACTCCGCCCCTGTCATACCGGAGATTCAAATCCCAGACACGCTCAGCTCCTACAGCTGCAGCGGCTGCCGGGAACCCTCAACTGGGTCCGTCCTTCTTAGCTCTCACCACCCCTTGCTCAGCCCCCTGTTTTCGCTACTCCGGCTCGCAAAAAATCCAGGGGGCAATATCCAACTCACCCAGAAGCACAAGGACACCTTTCGAGCAGTAAAGGAGGTCCTAGCCCGCCGATGGGTGGATCGAGTCCCCCTCAAGATCAACCTCTCTCACTCTTCCTCTTGAACACCCCCCCTCTCCCTACCGGGGTCCTAGGGTACACACGGCCGCCACAAACCTTCTTGGTCGAATGGCTTTACCTGCCTCATGTGCCCTTGAAAAAATCTCTCCACCCGGGCCAGCTTTACGCAGATCTCATCAACCAAGGTCAGCGCACTCTGGTAATGGTGGGATGGGACCCCGAAAAAAATCGTCATGCCTCTAAACAGAACAGAGTTCCAACACCTCTTGAATGCCTCCTCACCCCTCCAGCTGGCCTAGAAAATTTCGTGGGGGAGATCCTCTTCCACCTCCCCAGACCCTCGCCTCACTCTCCTCCACTCTACCCCTGTCCCATTCGGCCTTTTAGCGGCCTCTGCCCCACTCCAAGGCGCCCCCACCATCTTCGCCCGGCCGAGGGGCCAGCGCGTCGGCGCCATTGCATTTTCAGCGAAATGGTCAATGGCAGACCGCTTACACACCGCCCCAAGCCTCCGCTCAGCGGAGCGAACTTCGCCCAGCGGCCATTCTGGCCTTTCAAACTTTCCCCCAACCCTTCAACCTCCTGGTCGATTCCCAATGCGTGGCTGCGTAATTGCCACACCCTACCCGAGGAGCCCTCGTGGCCCCAGAATCGACCCAAACCTCATGAGTCTCTTCCTGGCCTTCTGAACCTTCTAGCATCCAGAACCTCCCAGTACTTTGTAGGCCATATGCGCAGCCACACGCCGCTCCCAGGCCCCCTCAGCGAGGGGAACCAGCCACGCCAGACAAGCGCTACCCACATCTCCACCCTCTTTTCCGACCCCTTCCAGTCACACGATTTTTTTCCACCAGGGGGCAAAAGCACACGCCCGATCCTGCACAACCCCCCTCAACCAGGCGCAGTCAATCGTTAAATCATGCGCTCAAAGCTCACGCCTCGGCCCCTCGTCCAGACCCCGGGTAAACCCGAGAGGGGCCCTGGCAAATGACTTGTGGCAAATGGGCGTAACCTGGTCCCTGCCTAGCCCCCTGGAAGCACCTACTGCGTAACCATAGATGCCTACTCGAGGTGCGTCTGGGCTACACCACTCCGAGACGAGACCACCAATCCCGTCATCCAGCACCTCTTTGCGTGCATAACCTCCATGGGCCGCCACCTCCGTTTAAAAAAATGGACAGCAGCGCCCGCATATTCTTCGCGGCCATGCTCCAGTTCTGCACCAACTGGGGAATCGATGTTAACACACGGGATTCCCTACAACAGCACCGGGCAAGCAATGGTTGAAAGAGCAAATCGCCAGCTTCAAAGAGATTTTAGCCAGACAAACTAAAGAAAGGGGGAGTTAGCCCCCCATTTAGGCCACATACAACAAACAGTCTCAAAAGTACTTTTCACCATTAATCATCTAAATTTGCTCGCCCTACCATCAGGACAACAGGTCACCCCCATAGAAAGACACTTCAGGCAGTCATACCCCTCCCTGCCAAGGTCTACTACCGCCAACTCCCGGATCGAACCTGGCGGGGACCGTCCCCCCTCATAACCTGGGGAGGGGGGTATGCTTCAGTCCTTCTCCCTACGGGTCCTCTATGGATTCCAGCCCGACATGTCCGACCCGGCTCGAGGAGCGATGCCAAAACGAAGCCAGGCCACACCACGAGGCGAAACAGGCCTCCCGGAGCACCCCATCCCACAGCCTCAGCAGACTTACAATCAGCATCGGAACGACCCGAAGATCCGGCCCAACCCGAAGACTCCCGCGGCAGCCGACCAGCCTCTAGGCGCCCAAGAATCCCAAAGCTGCAGCCTTTGCGGCTATCACTGTGGATTTTACAGCCATCGGCGGCTACTAATACAACTACCCCCCACCGGTGACAGTCGGTCACCTGCAGGATCCTCATCGACCGCCATCCTCCTTCCCTCCCAAAGCCCGGTGAACTTACAGCCGGGAACATCCCGATAGGTTAACTCTTGGAACTCTCCGCTGCCCTCAGCCACTCGCATGTTATCGGAACACGCCTTCTTCCGCGACCTTGCTGCGCAGAGAGTCCGCCCGAACTTATAGCTTTGGTAACCATGTCTTATTGTTTAAATTTATCGCATGCTCCAGTTTTGAAGTTATATTATTAGTTATTACTGCATCTCCATGCCTGCCTATCTGCAGGGACTCTCTGCCACCGCCCTCGCCGTCACCCTACCCCAGGCTCCACCCCAGGAGCCCGGACACCGCCGCCATCGCTCCACTCCGCCTTTCAATCCCTCCTGTCGGATCGATCGTCGTCCTCTCTCGAGCGGAGTCTGCCTCCCTCAGCGACTTCCCTTGCGGGAGCCCCCGGACTTATTTCCTGTACTATTGGCCAGCTGGACTGTGACCTCGCGAAGTCCATCAACTCGCTTTCACTGCCCTGGATGCCCTGGCCTCCGAGCAACAAGAACTTCATTAAGCGGCTCTAGATAATCATGCCGCCATTAACTGAATCACCAAAGCGGTGAGAGTGTACATAATATGTATTGTTTTAATCTTCCTGATGATTCCCAATTATTTACGTGAGCTGCAAGAAATTGTATCTAATCCGAAGTGTGATGCTCTGCCCGTTGGTGGTCAGCCCTCTGGAGCTGGCTGCCGGGAGGGTGGTTGAGTGCTATTGTACAGCTCTGCATTGTCTTAATTATTATTGCCTTATTATCCGGATCTTGTTTTAGTTCAATGCGTGTCTAATATTGCCTATAGCGTGTGTAAGAAACCCCTCGCATTTCCCTTACCCCGCAACCAAGTTCTAATGTTGCACAAGCAGCTTATTGCCAACTTGACCAAGCGGCGGAGGAGACTGGCGTCCCTTTAAATGCGCCCCTTAGCGTTCCATTTTCTAAAATGTAAAGAAGGAGGGAGATGTAGTAGTGCACTGCCGACCCAGCAGTGCCGTGGTAGAACGTTAGGGCGTAAGCGGACCTGCGGCCTTGCCGGTCGCCATCGCACCCCACTCCTCATCCCCATGAGTCCGCGGGATTGCATTGAACTGTCTGGCTCAATCACCGGGCGCAGGGACAATGGTCTTGCCCCCAGGTGAGGATTAGGCTCAGACGCGTACGCTCTTCTCCGCACGTAGCCAGATGAGATCATGCATCACATGATGGTCTCCCGACCTCCCGCTCTCCCGGAACTCCCCAGTCCTCCCTCCCTGCGCCCCGATAGAGTAACAATAAAGGTGCCAGGAACCCGACAGGCGGGGCCTCGCTAGGAACACGGACCTCCGGTCTCCCGCTGCTGGCGATCTCCACCAGATGTTATCTCCGCGTCTCGTCTCGTTCTTACGCTGACCGCGTGGGTCGACTACAGTACCTTCTGGATAGAACTCTCAGCTCCTATTCACATCAAACAGCATTGTACCTGACTGGTGTTTCTGTTTACAAGATGCCCTTAATGGCTCACTGGCTTTGCAAATGCTGTCATTCTATACAAACAAGGACACTGTTTGCCTTGCTTATTTTAGCTGATGAGTATGAGCTTGATAGTAGGAAGAGTCCAGCGTCTTGCTTGAAACTTATAGCAACATAGCAAAAAGTGGGTGGGAGAAGGTGATAGAGGCAGATGGTTTGGTGGCTAATTCTATTTTCTCTCAATGCCTCATATACATCTAATACTTTCAAAGAAAGAATCAGTTATTTTTTGCCTCAGTTTAAGGCAGAAATTAATATGCAGGCTAAAGGGGGAGACCCAAATAGCTAAAAAGCTCTGCTTTTCCTGTGATCAATTTTCAATGCCTCATGATGGGCCATTTGTTTGCTTTGCAGATGCAGAATTCTATGCTTCAAAATGGTGGGGCAGAATCAAGCATAAATGGGAATGCAATTACATATGGATTCCATTTGTAAAATGATGGATGTGTACACGTGCGTGCACGTGTGTGTGTGTAAACTCTGAGTGATAAACTCTGCAGCAGGTCTGCTGACTTTTCAGTGGACATGGTGAAGCCTGGGAGGGGGGTCTGAAGAAAAGCCCTGGATTTATATGTGTTTGTGTGTGTGCAGGCACATGTGTGTGTGTTAAGTGTGCGTGTGTTAAATGCTTTCAACTTAAATCTGACTTACAGTGACCCTATGAATTAACGACTGCCAAAATATCCTATAATTAACAGCATTATATTTGGGAGGAAATGAATGAAAAGAAGGATGACTGTCACAGAAGATCTGATTCTGAGACAAAATCTGTCAGGATGCAGAAGTGTACTTGGAACAGTTACAGGTTAGGATGACCAGTGCAAATCCAGAAATGACATTTGTGTTTTCTCATAATTTTTGGATGACCTTCCAAAATATTCTTGGAAGGACCCTGTCTGTGAATTGGTAAAAATCTAACATGGGTTTGAGAATACTGATTGGTTTTGAAGAATCCGCAGTTAAGCTGAATGATGTATAAAATGAGGGGTCTCCAGCAGGGAATCAGTGAGAGAGGATACAAACCTATCTCCCACATTCTCTCTTTCAGGTCCCACTGGAAGTATCAACCTTGCTGGAGGAAAAAGGCCTTTCCAAAGAATAACCTCTTGACTGTTTTTGTGTGTGTTTTGCTGTCCTCTTCTGGTGGACTTACATGATTATTTTTTCTTTCTTGCCAAGAAATTTCTCTGTGCTTGGGTTCAGTCCAGAAAATTTCTCATTTAATTAAAGGAAGGTAAAAATCTTGTTAAAGTTTATGAACCAATATTATATAATCTGGTGTCTAAGCTGCTTTTCCTTGGCAGGGCTATTCCCTGGAGAAGGTTTAAAAGATCCCTCTCACAACACAGGAGATCATGTAGGTTCACAGGTGGGATGGGATTTCCCCCCCTTCTACAATCCTTCGCATGGCCCAACTTGTAACCCTGAACATATGACATCTGTCACTATATTATATATTATACATATGACAGCTGTCACTATATTATGTATCGTGTTGATTTGCTTAATTAATGAACAAACTAAATTTGTCACCAATGCAGGGAGAAGAGCCCTTCGGGGGAGGGCGGTATATAAAACTAATAAATAATAATAATGATGATGATGATGTTCGTTACTTAAGACATTTTCATTAAAAACAACAGTACCTTTTATATAAAATTGTCCTTTCAAAAATGAGCACACACTGAAAGCTCATAGGACTTGTTTATGAGTCCTGTCTGGGGTGGGGGTAAGGAATCCGCTCTTGGGAGGAGCAGAGTGGCCGCTTCAGTAAATTTGCCCTCCATGGGGCACTTACCCTGGAAAAGGGGCGAAACTACTGCTCTGCAGCTGCCACCCACCCCCCACCCCCGCAGGAATATAGCATAGGAAGCTGTGGCAGCAGGGATGGTCCAGAGACATGGATGAGGGAGGGGCCAATTTTAGTCAGCTTCCTCTTGCCTGTTCGCCACTGTGTGATCAAGTGACTTGCTAATGGATGGAGCTGCCCATCTTGGATGTCATAAAATGTAAACTTTTTGTTTGCTTACGTAACTGCAACAATTTATTTCAAGGTGAAATAAGGAGAATTAATGAACTTAGAATCAGTATTCATTCCCAGTATGTGACTTCAGTTGCAACAGTGCTAGATCTAGGGCAGGGGTAGGGAACCTGCGGCTCTCCAGATGTTCAGGAACTACAATTCCCATCAGCCCCTACCAGCATGGCCAATTGGCCATGCTGACAGAGGCTGATGGGAATTGAAGTTCCTGAACATCTGGAGAGCCGCAGGTTCCCTACCCCTGATCTAGGGGGACATGGAGAGGCAGGTGCCCTAGGTGGTGAGAGGAAAAGGGGAAGCAACAGGAGATAGGGAAGGTTCAGCTGCATGGAAGAGATGCAGCACGTACCCCATTCCCCCAATTAGGCTGTTGCTAGGAGATGGGGAAGGCTCAATGGCATGGAAAAGATGGCTTGTTCTGCAGTTCTCATGCCCTGTTCCCCTAATTAGGCTGCTGCTAGGAGGTGGGGGTGGCTCAATTGTATGGAAGAGATGGTTTGTTTTGAAGCACATGAGCCCTATTCCCCCAATTAGGTTGCTGCTAGGAGATGGGGGGAAGGGAGAGGGAAATCTCAGGCTTCAGACAAGAACCACAGCCCTTGGTAAGGCAGAAGTTGAGGGAATATTCAAACTTTAAAGATAGAGAAAATAATGTATAAGTGTAATGATTTATTAACAGTTCATAGAGATCAGCATAATTTATTCTATCATTTAAAAGAGTTGTTGGATCATTTAATAGAGTTGTTGCCGGTATGTAAAAAAATCTATATAAGGGGATTTTTGTAATTTTGTAATTTTGTCCCCATTTTGTAATTTTGTCCCCCTTCAGAAAATGTAGATCCAGTGCTGAGTTGAAGTTTGCAGGGCATTATTCATCTACATGATGAAAAAAAAAACTGGTAGGAGGTATGTAAACAATTAAGCCCTGATTTGTGTTTAAATGCCTAAGGAAATTCATTATAAGAATATCTTGATTTTCCTCATAGATGTAAGATCCAAACTGAATTATAAGGCAAAAGATTCATTATAAGATTACACATATTTTTGAAGAAGTTAAAAGCACTGTCGGGAACCCTGAATTAGATAGGGTTACAGTTTGGGGGTACGAGTCATTTTTTTTCCTTTTCTTGTACTGATTTACACCAGCACCTGCTATTTTCATACATACATGTGTTTATAATACCCCACAGGGAAGTGTTGATAAAGCATGATTTAAATAAAAAAGAACATAGTGAATTGATTAATGCCCTTTCCTCCTGAACCAATCTGATTTGGAGATCAGTGCATACTAGGTTGTGTCTTTGATGTCAAATTCAAACGTTGAGGCTAACACCATCACCACAGATTTCTGTGATAAAAACAGCAAAGGTTCTCAAGGTTCTGAATATATTACAGTGTCCCATGGTGGGATGAGTAAAAAAAATAGCAAGAAAGGAAGCGGCATCTTGGAGTCCATACTGTTCCCAATGTAAGCAAGAAGACACATGTCCTAGTTACATATCCATACAATTTAGGTTCCTTTCTAGTCTGGCTCAAATTAACCACAGGAAAATCTAAACATAAAGAACAAACCTTTCTTGCACCACCTGTTACTCCTTGACAGAATGATCTACACAAACAGTAATTAATGTGGCAATGGGTCCTCAGCAAGTATGGAAGAAGCTCTGAGAAATGGAATGTGATGAAATCAGATATTCCTCTTCTTTGAAAGGTATATCTAACAAACTAAAGCAGTTCTGATAATATTAAGCACAGAACAGCCATGCCAGGTGTTGAAGTGCCCATGTTAATAGGCCAGTATTTGTGCATTCCAGGTGCCCACATTCATTGTGTGATGAATAAACAGAGCAACAGGGAGACAAAGAGATTTATCACAGCTTCTCAGAGATCCAAATTCTCAGCAAAAGGACCCAATAAATTAAAGGGGTAAATCAAGGGAAAGACTAGATACACATCTTGCTGTGGCAGATGGCAATTTCTGATGCACAGTCATTGAGGGGGCTAGAGATGATTAGAAATGTTCCTTGGGGACAGATTGTGACTTCTGTTGCAGGGCTTGGAACTTGAATGACAAACAACATATTCCTTGACTCTGGGTTTGGATGGGATCTAACCAGTTAAGCTAACTGATAATCTCCTGGCCTGGTAGCAGCTGAAAAGGACACAGTTGCCAGGAGGTTGTAGTACATAGCCTAGGCCAATTGGCCATGCTGGCAGGGGCTGATGGGATTTGTAGTCCGTGAACATCTGGAGAGCCGCAGGTTGCAGACCCCTGGCCTAGGAAGACAAGAAAAGAAGTCTCAGCTGGGAGATGTGTTAAAAGCAGGCTTAATTATCACACTGAGCTGGGATTGTCAGAGGTTCTTTTCAATTGACCACAGTTGGATCATGTTGTAGGCAGGGGAACCAAAAGTTTATATATACAGTTTAAAGAAATTAGCATTGAACATCTGAAACTGCAGACAGATTGGAATTATAGCTAATGAACTATTGGTACAATGAACTTATATGTTTCATAAATTTTCATACATTATGAAGGTAGGTTTAGAGACATATATATATAGACATATATAGAAGGTAGGTTTAGAGACATATATATATATATAGACACACACACACACACACACACACATATATAGACATATATAGACATATATATATATAGACATATATAGAGACACACATATATATAGATATATATAGACATATATATATATATAGACATATATAGACATATATAGACATATACATATATACTATATATATACATATATACTATATATATATTCAATAGTTTAGTTTAGGTTAATAAATAGTTCAGGTTAATAAAAGCCTCAGCTCTGCAGATGGCCCAAATTTGTGATAAGGAAAACTGGATAAATGAGGGCAAAGGAATGTCAAGTGTTAGACAGGCCCCTTTGTCTAAAGAAGCTGAAAACATCTGCATTATCACAGCTAGCTCAGGAAAGGAACTTCACAAACTGATAGTGATACAGATGTGCCAGTCTGCTGGTATTATAAATAACAAAGAGCCCGCAGTTGCAAAGCTTGTTTTAAAACTCTGAAAAGTTAAAGAAACATTTGGCGCATCCCCTTAGCCCATAAGCTACATTCAAGAGGCCCATTCATACACTCATATATGCCAAAATACACAGACAGGAGGAAAACCAAAAAACATCCTTTGTTACTGTAAATGGCCATAAAACTAGAACATTGAGAACCAAAGAGATAAGAAGTATCCCAGGATAGAAGGTGTGAAATTTTAGAGGTGCCACTAAGTCTCCCAGGAAAACCATGATGGGATTGATTGACATATATATCTCTGTTGTCATGTTTAACTTTACTTTGATGTACTTACGACACAACCCCTGAAATTCCTATAAAATATCTTGCTTTTTCATTGTTTGGGGCTCCTCTCCCAACTGCTGAATGAACCTCTGTCGGTTTCAATAAAATTATTTTAAAATAATTTTATTATTTCGTAGCTTATTTGCTGTTGCAGCTTGGTCTGCAGTAACAATATGAAGGAAAAATGTTTTTGCTGAAGTTACTAATGTATGGCTGAAGTGGTATGACAACAAGATCTTTTGTGATGAAAGCGCTTCAGAGTTCCTGGTTAATAATAGGGCTAGGCGTAAAGGAGAGGCTGATCTCATTCTTTGTCTGCCTTTGTCTCCCCTGGAGTGTGATGAGACAAAGGCAGGTGTGTGTCTAGTTCTGCTGGCTTTCAGCCTCTGTTCTGGACATGGCTGCAAACTCTCTTTTGGGGTTAGGGTTGCCAGGCAGGGCTGTGTGTAGGGGTAGGGGAATGCCACAACACTAGCTACAGCTACAGCATCATGTTATTTTCAGTAAAAAAAAGGAAGTGACATAGGAAGACCATAGAGTTTTAGGCAATCCTTTGAGCTACCCTATGTCACCCTATTTTATTAGAATTGAAATAACACCACAGGCATCATCACAGTCCTATTTGGGGTTCAGTGTGACTGGCAGAGAATGGGTAATTTGGTGCCAAATGAAAAAAGTGCATCCAACATGGAGGACTGATGACAACATCATGACGTCTGAATAAAGGATCCTCTCCACTGAAGTCCAAGGACAATCATCACAATAATCAGGGATGTGCAGAAATTTGGGACGTAAAAAAAGCAGCCACCACCTTGTTTTGGTTGTAAACAGTTTTATTCTCGTTCTTTATGGTATAATCTAATTAAGTAAACTGCCCTGCTGCCACCAATCTTCAAATACAAAGAGACTGAAAAATATTCTCTCATATGGTATCAGCTAATTAAATGACCTGTTTTGCTGATAAACATGTTGATTTTCAAGTACGTCTATAAATTGCCAGCACCCCACAAGCTAATGTGCCTCTATTTAATTTTTAATTATAAAGACTTCATGCTACCAAATATATATTTCAAACGGAAGAATTTTCAGTAAATCACTTCCTTGTGCCCTTCTGAGATCAATGCATCTTTGCTTCTATGATGCATGGATAGGTTTGATTTTAGTTAGTCACAGTGCTGGTCTGGCTGCACCTGACTTCTCTTTAATTCTAGGTTAACTAGGAGACCTTCTAAAATTGATTTCAGAACTGAAGCATGTGCTGTTTGCTGCAGCTCGGATTCTGTAGGAAATCTCACAGAAGGTGCTGGGTAAACATTGCTTTCTTCCAGTTCCCCTTCCTACAGCAGCCTTTTCTTGAAAATTCTCTTGGAAAGTCATTGGAGTTTCATGAATAAAATTCATAACAGTAGAAGATTTGGCAGTGACAAGGTACCATGTGAAATCACCAAGCTTCTTCCACCAGTACAAGCCCCTAAATGCTACCAACAAAGGCAAACAGAATGCATCATTAGTGGTAATTGTGGCATTTAGTATGGTTGAGAATAGCAAAGGCATATTTCCATCATACCTGGTCTCCCTGTCTTTGTCCATATTCCTCTCTCCTTTCTCTCTTCCCTTTCCTTTTTCATTGGCCTTCATTCCCCGCAGTTAGGAATTTTATGGTACTACTGATTTATATTGTATTGGGGTTTTAAACTTTTTTTTTGCAAGACACCCCAAACCCACCATGGGGAAGGGTGGCACATAAATCAAATGAGAGAGAGATACGAGAGAGAGAGAGAGAGAGAGAGAGAGAGAGAGAGAGAGAGAGAGAGGATCACTGTCCAGATTCCCCCCCCCAAAAAAAGACAGTGAAGGCATGCTAAAAAAAATAGTATTCATGTGATTAAAAAATACCTGGGTATTTAAAAAAAACTTATTTGAAATTAAAAATGCAAGCCTGATCATTTCTTTTCTCACCCCTAACTATCACATCAAGGCTACCTTTCTATGTTGCATATTTACCAATATGCACGTGCTCAATGACAACGTAGTTGGGAAACAATGCAAATGTACTGAAAGAAGTTAACATATGGCAAGCTGTGCATGTATAGCATCCTATACAAAATTCAGAATGAAAACAGAACAATGGAGAATTCCTTATCGTTTGGTTCCACCATGAAGAGAAGACTGTATTGTTTTGAATTCTAAAATAGAGATTGCAATTCAGATGAGGACATTTTCAAATCTCTTTGTTACTGCAGGTTTGCCTGTCTCACCAGCCCACATAGTAAGCATAAGGTAAGCAGTCAGATGGTAGCTAATGAAATTCAGACTGTTCTATATATTTATTATAATTAATGTTAGCTGTAATGTTAACCTTCAGAAATAAAAAAGTAGGCCTTTAATCCTCAGTATTCAGGCAACTCACAGCATTTCAGTCCAACAACAGCAAAGGAAACGGAAGAAAATGAGTTAAAAGATAATGTGACACACATAAAAATTTGCCCATTGTAATAAATATTGGCCATTTATTCATGACGTACTTACCCAGTGGCTGTTTGCTTTGCTGTGGGTTTTTCCTGTGGTTTTTTGTTTGAAAGGGATTTTTCTGCTACACAGTGTCCCCAGCCAAGCTGATCCACTAAGCATAGCCACCTGCCACTTCCTTGTTCCTGGTTCTTTCAGTGCAGTCTCCCTCTGGGGATATGGCCAGATGTATTTAATTTTTTAGTAGTCCTCAGCATTAAAAAAAGCCCTTTGGATTACTCAGAAATGTTGGTCAGACAAGAGGAAGGAATTATTGTTGGGTGACTGGGGGAAAGCAGGGAGAAGTGAAAAAGAGAGAGACAGCTTAATGGACAAATATCTCATTTGAAGGGACTGTGAAGAGAGAGAGAAAGTCACAATTAAGGTGGTTTCAGAATTGCCAGGGCTTCTGGGATCTGAGACAGGGTGTGTGCCCAAGATGTGGAACAGTGTACGTTAGCGAGACTGAAAACTGGAAGGAATGCATGCTCAATCCAACAGAGACCACATGCATAAAAGCCCACTGTCTTTTAAAATCCACCTTCTTCAATGAGTTTCAAGCAACATATGTGGTGGCCCCCATTGTATCTTCCCAATACCTTTGTGAGTAAGTAGAGAATTTACATATAGTGGCATCCTAAGCAGGTCTACGCAGAAGTCTACTGAAATCTATTCCAAGAAAAGCATTCTTCAGATTGCTCTGAAAATTTCTCTGGCCCCTTCCACACACACAAAATAATGCATTTTCAAACCACTTTCACAACTGTTTGCAAGTGGATTTTGCCATTCCGCACAGCTTCAAAGAGAACTGAAAGCAGTTTGAAAGTGCATTATTCTGCATGTGCGGAATGAGCCTCTGTTAATTTTCTTCTCAGTGTGAAGTTCTTTAAATATTCATTCAACAGGCACCTCCCCCACCAAAATAATAATAATAATTGTGCAACACCTTCTAATCAGAAACAAGCAAGGGGGGGCATTTCAGAAGAGCAAGGCCACAGATGAAGAGACTCAAATCCAGATCTAGAGCAATAGGGGGACAACTTTGGCCAACTTGTCACCCCTATTTTCTTTCTGAAAAGAGTTTCCACAAGTCTTCCAAATCCTATCACTCAAGGCCACCTTCTCCTTTGCATAATTCTTTCACCAAGTATGCAGTGCCTGTTAGCATTAAGTAATGATGTAGTGAGAACAATTAAAGCAACTGTGAAGAGACCTAGGCAGCCTGCATTGGGGATATTGTCTCCAGCAGGGATAGCTCTCAGACAAGCCTTCAAAATATTCAACCACTTGGCTCTTCAGAGGCCTCTCAACAGAAGCAGTTCAATTATTCATTCAAAACAGAAACTGTTTTATTATATGTCTTGCAGTTTGAATGGTTGGAGTGGAATGTGGGACATTGTCCTCTCACTGAGGAACCGGTGCTCGCATTTAGACTTTAGCATTTCCTGCCGAGTAGTAAAATAGTTGCCAACACCAGCTGGGTGAGACAAGAATATCATTAGCACATTTTTTTTGTTTTATTTTTTTTATCTTCAAGGTTATTCAGAATCAAAGTTGCTGGAGCTAGAAGTGAGAAAAAAGGCAAAGTACCGGAAGGGAATTTATTTGTTTTGCGGCTTTGTCTTTTCACATTGATTTTAACGTTCCAGTGCTCAATATTCTTCATGAGAAATAACAGGTGCAGCAGGCAGGGAGAATTGCTGGGAAGAAATCATTACTCCATGTTTAAAACAGTCTTCTGTAACTCACTATCACCACCATTCCCCCCTGAGCCTGCGATGTTGTAAAGTTACAGCACAGCTAGAATAATACTAGAACATGCACCAATAGTACTAACATTTTAACTCTTGGGCAAGTCTTTGTGTTACAAAGCCCTTCTGTTTCCTGGGGGAACAACACAAGGACTTCTGATCAGAGTGTGCAAAGGAAATGTTTGCCCCCATTTCAATATTCTTCAAGAGGTCAACACTTGTTTGGTTTGTGATTGCAGTCTTTACTATCAGCCTCCAAGCTTTGATCATCTGTATGTGTAAAGAGAGTTTGGTGGCTTCTTTCACTGTAATCTGGTACCTTGAAAAGTGGCATTCACACACATGAGGCAGCACTGCTTAGGGCTGGAAATGTTGTAGTCAAGGGGATAGTAGCAGTGTAGTTACTTACACAAATGCCCCATCTCAAACAGGCATTTACTGGATCTGACCTACTCAGTCTCCTGTGGAATATTGTGTGATTAGTCAGTCACTTTTAAAGGGCTAAGCAGAAATGTTTAGCAGAAAAAGGCCGGGTGACCTTTTTGTACCTGCTTGTGATATCACTGAAAAGGTTTTTGTTGAATATATAGCAAAATATACCTAGTCTTTGGCTGGTTAGGCCATAACTAGCTTGGCAGGGAGACAATAGGTTGCTCACAATAGGAAGGGTTGAGCAGCAAGCACCCTTAGGTATCACAATCGGAAGGGATGTCCTGAATAGAACATAAGTGACTTTATGGTGAGATAGGGCTTGGGAAGGAGTGTCCTTGGTGCTGAGAAAGATTTTTCTGAATATGGTAGTGGCCTTGCAGTACATCAGAAAAGGAGAGCTGGGCTGGGCACCTCTTGGCACATTATGTGCATGCAAGCATAAACAAGGCCAGTAGAAGCCATTGGCAAAATTTGGA
This sequence comes from Sphaerodactylus townsendi, assembly GCF_021028975.2. Taxonomy (NCBI): domain Eukaryota; kingdom Metazoa; phylum Chordata; class Lepidosauria; order Squamata; family Sphaerodactylidae; genus Sphaerodactylus; species Sphaerodactylus townsendi. The sequence continues at coordinate 39,556,192 of NC_059427.1, read as the reverse complement.
GCAAAGTTGGTGTTCTAAACAAAAAACAGTCATGATTAATCTTATTAGCACAGTTTACCAAATTATAGTGATGATATAGATCCACTATTTGTAATAGGTCTTGTCTCATGTCCTTATTTGGAAGTGTCAGGGCAAATGCAGGGCACCAGATCATGCCTACTGAATAAATTAAAAGTGTAAATTTCCTTATGATCCTTACAAATGCAATCCAGTTTGGGTGTAGGAGGAGAGTACTTCATTGGCCAGAGGCCACTTCTGGTGCAGGAGAGAAGGAAATTCGAAATCCCTTCTGCTATTCTAGTGGATCCAAGGGTTTATGTTGCACTTCTGTGGGACATAAGTCTGAAGATCTGGAGGCCAGTGTTCCTGAGCTGGAATGTCAGCTTCACCCCCAAGAACACCCTGGCCCACCTCCCTGTCCCTGCTGGCATCCAAGTGGATGCTAGCATTGCTCCACAGCAGCCTGGATTTCTGGGTTTCACCACCACAGAGCTGAGGAGTGGTCAGTTGCTGGCGCCTCTGCCCCCTTTACCAGTAAGGGTGTCCTTGGCAACAGTGGAGGGGTCAAACACATTGCCATGGCCCTCCACCACTCCCTATGAGCATCCACCCATCTGGATTGGGTTGCCCAGATACCAATTTCCATCCATTTCTTTTCCCATGGTCTTTACCGTGCTTTAGCTTTTTTAGTTCCTTCATTAGCTGTTATTTATTACCCTGTCCTTCACAGAATTTCTTCAGATTGTAGTAGGGAAGGCAGGATCAAAGTTGCTGTTGACCTTCTGACAAGTTGCAGAACCATGTTGAACTCTCTTCAGCTAATGCTCTGCTAGATGATTGGGATGCTCTGGCATATAAATCTGTCAGGTTGATTTTCTCCCCTCTCCAACCACCAGGCTCTGGCAGTTCAGATGGACTGTGGTCCATGAAGAAGGAGTGTTGGTTTTTAGACCTCTCAGGGTATGTACACAGCTGTGTCTGTTAAGCTACTTTTCCCTCTAAATTCTTTAAATCTTTCTTATCTGAATTAGGTAGCCATATGTTTTCTCAAAACTGCATGTCTTCATGTGTTCTGAAACATGAGGGCCTGAGCTAAATTGATATCTTTTCATTGTTATTGTTGATATAAGTTTTCCCAAGTGATGTGGAATCAAAAGACCAGTGTTCTTTCCTAGCTAAAACTTACTTTGGCAGCACTTTCTTTTTCCCTATTCGAAACTGATCAAATCAGGATCCTGAAAAGAGTTCTTTTTTTCCTGATTACAAGTGTTTTGAGCCCTAGTGGCTACCAGTTTAACACTGCAAGCAAAATATTAGTTTTTTGGTCTGTAGTGCATTTATAGCCCAGGGTGCTTGAAACAAGCTTATCTGAAGGATTCTGTTTATGTGAAAGAAATTGCTATGATCAATCACTGTGTAGTGTGGGATCAAAGAAAATGCTGAATCAAGAATTGTTTTCCACTGCACCTGTTCACTGAAGACAAGGAACAAATGCAAGCAAAGTGTAATAGCATTAAAGGCTATTTTTATTCCACATCTAATGGGATGATTTCAGGTAGCCAGCTCAAGGTTGACTCAGTTTTCTATCCTTCCAAGGTTGGTAAAATGAATAGATGTATTGTACCTTTTGCATGTTTCTGGGAGATCTTCTTCTCCCTATTGTATTCCGACATGGTTCGTATAGAAAATGTAAGCTATGTTCAGCCTTGAATTGGACCTTTGCTTCTTCCTGATGATGCCAAAGCATGTAACACCACAAGAGATTTGCTTCTGCTGTGCATAGTCTGACCCTGATCGTATAGAAATACAGCAGGCAGATTTTTATTGCTGGCACCAGCATTTCCTCAGATTGCATGGCTTACATGCTCTTTCCTTAGTGGTGAATGTGATGTATAAAGGCCTCTTCACCCTGCTGCTACTGCCTCTCAAATGATTAGACACACTGCTGATAAAATCTGTTCCTGGGTGGCAGATGAGGACTTAGGGAATTCTGATTGGGGAGGACAATGAGGGAAGAACAATCCTGAATAGATGTCTTGCCTTGAATAAGGATGGGTTCTTCCTGTTTCATTTCTTTTTATATCTATTAATATTTTGTCATCTCTTTGGTTCATGCTTTTTGCTCTGACCTTTTTGATTGGTTTGGAAGATTATTTATTATAAAACAATAAATGTATTATTAAAATATCTTCAAGTTTTACTTGAAACATTTGTGGATCACAGGAATACTGTTACTCATCCACAACTGGGAACAGCATATGGATTCTATATCACAGTCCACCAGTACTAAGAGAATTTCATCTCAAGTGAGGCATAGAAAAAGGTCTTGTTGGTCAAATATTAGATGAAGATTCCCCTTTTGCAGAGTAAGTTATTGACACTCTTGTGGCAGTTAAAATTAATCTCAAGAACCAGCACATGCAGAACAAATTGTGTTAGGACAGACCGTATTGATGTCTAGTATTAACCAGGTAATATTGTAATGGAATTTCAGAGAGACTATATTTCCTAGCAACCCTGGCTCTAAAAAGGATGGTCTTTCTTTTCCAGAAGGGAAGAAGGAGGAGAGAGAGGGTTAGTGGACCCAGTCAGGCAGGATGAAACTGACAGTGAGGAACAGAACAAGGAGGAGAAGCATGTTGATGGAAAGCTGGAAAAAGGAACTAAACTGGAGAAGAGAACTTTGAGAATTCCTGCTGCAGGACTGAAGCTCCTAGTGGAGACTTTGTGGTTGGATAATGTCAGGCATACATCAGTACGAAATCTCTGAAAAGGAGAACAACGAAGAGGATGAAGACAGCAGTATATGGCAGGACTATCAGGGGCATGACAGCCTCCACCCAAAAATACAGTAGGCCCTATCCAATTTTTCCAAGGTGGCTAATGACCAAGTGGTAAAAAATACTTCTAGTGTTAATATTCAGTTCAGAAGAAACTGTGGGTCCTTATGGAATAGATACCTTGAACTTTGGTGAATTTCTCTTTGCATGATTCTGGTGATGTAAAGACTTTTAAATACTAATAAAAATTGTAATAGAATGGGCCACCAAAGAAAACTGACAGAAGTTGAGACCTTTTCAAGGGATAGTTCAAGTTGCAAACCAAACTAGGCTTAAAATAATGGGAATATGGCAAGCAACCCTCATTCTAGACCTGCTCAATTTGCATTGTAAATTCTTAGTTACTTAAGAAGCTACAGAGGAAGCCCTGGTGGAGACTGATTTCCTTGGACTAATCTAAATTTTGGGAAGGGCCTATGAAATTGAGAGACCTAGTTATGATACTCAGTGGGGGATAAAACAGAGATAAGTGAAGTTAGAGTGGAAATGACAGTTATAGTCCCTCCAAGAAGTGATATGGTTATACTTAGTAGAGTGAGGAAGCATTTCACAGAAGAAGAAAGGCCAGCCTCCCCAGGGTCAGGGGTGCTGGGAGATGTATAGCTCCATCCAAACTGAAGGCAGTGAACAGCTGTGCTGATGCAGTTCCACCCCACTGGCCCCAAAGAAGCTTCCCAGTGGTGTGGGAAGGCTTGAAAAGTGGAAGAGTCTCTCCACCACCAAGAAACCTCTATGGGCCACAATGGCCAAAAGACTGGCTTAAGTAGCTATGGTCTGTTAGTGCAACATTGGCAAAGGCTCCCCGGCAGTGTCTCTTGCCCACCCCCATTATGATGGGGGGGGGAAGCAGGAGTCCTGGGACACCGGCATGACATTCTGCACTGCATTCTAGCACCAGAGGGAGGTGGTGGCAGCCACACATAAGCAGGATTGCCCCTCAGCCGGGGTAAGTGCTTTAGGGAGGGAGAATCTGCTGGCATGGCACTCTAAATCTCTCTGAATTCCCATTACAATATGTCTGTCTTATCTGTGCCACAGGCAATGCATTTTATGACGAGGTGATCTGTAAGTATCAATTTAAGTTTGTAAAGCCATTTATAATGAAAGATATTATCATATTTGTTGGAAAAATACAGACTGACTGATGTGTTAGCCTTCCTTCCAGACAGGTGAAGATAGCAATGCAATTTGGCTTCCTGCCAGTATAAGTTGTTACTGAGGTCACAAGAACCTTTTGGATTTTTGCATGTGGTCACCTGCTGGCAAAGGAGAGGTGCAAAGATTATACAGTGAATGTTATGTTTGTCCTTTTTGAACAAATTTAAAACAATTATGATAAGAGACAAAGAAAGCAAAGTCTCAAGCAGTGAAGCAAACCATAGAGCTATATAACAGGTTTGGGATTGGTTATCCAGAATCACCTGACTGTCAGCATACAGTTTCATGGGTTTTCTTAAGGTGCAGTTTTTCACCCTGTTGGCTCATTGAATTGGTGTCTAATTCATAAAGCTACTCGCATTTTAAAGTCATAGTGCTTATCACTGGGACAGTGTATTAGAAGTTCTCCTTTACAAATGGAAGAATGCTAATAAGAGGAAGGAATTATAAAGCTATAAGTTAATGACACAGGATGATGATAATTATTGTCATATTTATGAAGCTCCTTGAGAAAAACTGTGTTATATAACCATGTATTATAGAATTACTTGTGTTAATAACAACAGGCCCTGTCTGTGTTCTTCCATCTTTTTTTTAAGACAGCACAATAGGAAAAATGGAAGGGATATGAAAAGGGAAGAGATAAGGTACTACAAATAGTTTCATGGAAGAAAATACAAAGGGAATTTAGTTCCAGATAAAAGAAGCAGGAGAAGAGAATGAACTGAGGCATGAAACAAAAAAGTGACCTGATCTTTGGTCAAGAGGTCAGTCGAACACACGCCACAAATGGACAGAGACACAAAATAAAAAGACAATTGATAAGAAGGGGGCAAAGAATGAAGAGATCTTGAAATAACAAAGCAATAAGTTCAGCAAGATTCAATAAGAAGTGAAAGGTACTTGAGAAACTCTGATGAGAAGATGGGAGAGCAAAAAGAATGACCATCATTAGAGATTGGGGGTGGGGTGGGGGAGTGCCAAGATAAGTAAAAATGAAATTAAGAATCAAGAAATCCCCAAATTTCATAATGATCACTAAATGCACACCTATCTATTTGTCATGTTTTCAGCTTAAATGTATTTTAGAACACCATATGTAAAAAAGAATATTGGTGATTCTAAAATATCTAGGCAGCATATGGAAGATGCAGTTCTATGAATGTCTTTGCCCATAGTGCTCAGGAGGCCCAGCTCTTCTGCAAACATTGTGTGTGCACATTTCTGGCAAAGGCTTCAGACTTCATGACAGAAATTGGGTCCTTCCAACCAACCTACCTATCTCCATTAAGTAACATGAAACCCCAAACAAATTCACCAGCAATAATTTGATATCTTTGTTTATCCTCATGTGTCCAGAGGTGTCGTATACCCTTCTCCCAAAATGCTGCACAACTGACTCAGAGTTTGGTTGATAATGTTCAGCACCAAGGACATTTCCTGTCAACTCAACCCACCAAAGAATGAGTGGTGCTTTCTGCACAGTCCAAATAAAATGTCTTGCCGATGTTTTAAAAAATCCATTTTGGCTTTTTTTGGTCCACATAGTATGGAAAAATAAAGTGTTGGCAGGGAAAGTGGTCTTTTCCCCACATCTCCCCCCCCCCCGCTCTTACTTTCAGTTTCGACTGAGCAGCTTGCCTTCTGAAAAGGGCAAAAATTATGGAGGTGAGCAGTGGAGAAACTAAAAGTGAGAACTTTTAATGTGGGCAGGAAAATAAATGCTTCCTTGTTCTTCACAGCCAAGAGAAAATATCTTGACCCCATCTTGGGGGAAAAGAATCACTAATTTAGCATTTTTTAAAATTATAACTTTTATTAACACTTTTCTGTTTTTAAAACAAAGACAAACAAAACATTAAGTACAATATAAATATTTGACACCATAAAAAACTCCCCAACATTCTTACCCTTACAACTACCCTTTCCAACATTTATACCAGATATATGTTCTCCTGTACCAATCGTTATCCCTACTTTCGCTTAGAAAATAAATAAATGAAAAATACCCCCCTCACTTTATTCAGAATAGTTTAAAATTTACCATTTTCTAATTAAATTAACTAATAATAAATGAACTAGTTTAGCATTTTCTGAGGGGGAAATAAAGGTTAAGCAGAAATAAAACATCTTGAAGACATCTTGAGGAAAAAGCTGTGTGCAGTTCTTCCCCAAAACTTTTTTCCCCATCCTCAGGAAGTTTTATTTGAGCTACGCAGAAAGGGCCAGTGATAGGCTATTACTGGAACCACTTCCATCAATGTATGAGGTTTCAAGGTGCTCACTGATAGATGCATTCTGTCTTATACAACTTGGCCTATTCCTGCCACCCCCAAAACCTCCTGTCCATCAACACTTTAGGCTAAGAGACTTTCCAGAATACAGCAGTAGCAAAGAGACACTAGCCTAAAGGCAAAGCGGGTCTGGTCACAAAAACAAAAAGCTTTTTTTTATTTTTACAAAACGAAGCCGGCATCTTTCTGATTTCACAAACGGTTTTATGAAAGCACTTGAAAGGACAAGAATTGATCAGATGATATAATTAATAGGCTGTAGGATAACTGGTAAATTAAACATTGGAGAATATTGCCTGAACCTAATTACACAATTTAGTGACCACTTAAATGAAAGTAATCTCTTGAAAGGGAAATCTATCTTCTTGTTCTCTGTGTGTGTTTTAAATGTTCTCTTTCACATGTATTGGGTTGGTGGCAGTAAGGTCAGAGTAGTTTAGCAATTTGCTAGCGCCTGTCAAGCAGATACATTAGTGAACCTTGATCTGTGTGAAATGTAAATTGAGAGAACATTTGCCAGTGTTCTACATTATAATGAGAAAAGGTCTCAGATCTCTCATTTTGTTTGATGCTGTTAGTTGTCTAGTATTTGCCTCCTTCAAATGGTATTTTCTCTGGCAATTGAACATTCTCAGTGTGAGTAATCTCTTTCCCAAAATCTGACATGCTCTGTCAAAACTAGATGATACGATATTCCTCTTCAAAAATGTCAGCTTTTGCAAGCCAGGAATTTTTTTTTTTGTAATTGCAATCATTAATTAATTAAGCTACGGGAGTAACTGCTTAATGGCTTGATGCAGATTAAAAACAAAATTTGGATTAACTGGAAGGACTGGCTGGGATCTGTACTGCTGCTACTAGGATCCTAATTCCCTTTTTTGTGGCAATCTTTTCTTCTTCATGGCTATGTTAGACTGGTGGGGTGAAGAAGACACAGTCTTCACATCAGTATAATCTTGCCGCTCCTCAGAGAGCAATGAGCAAGCCTGTCTTACAAAGGGAACTTTGAATCGCAAGAGCTTATACCCTGGAGATCTTGTTGGTCTCTAAGGTGCCATTGGACTTGATCATCTACTGCAGATCAGTACCGCTACCCTTGTAAAACTATCTTCAAACCTTTGAACATCTTTGAACAGAATACAAGCTCTGTCCTATTGTTTACGTAGCTTTCATGCTGTCACAGAGGATTTCACTGTGGGTTCTTTTCCCTCTCTAGTCAGAATTCAACAGTAATTTAAAGACTGAATTATTGTCTGAAGGAAACACTGAGAGGTGATCAGCTTCACCACCAGGGTGCCTCTGGGTAATTACCAGGTCTATCTAATCACTTCACTACTTGTGCTACTATCATTGGCTGAAGCCATAGAAATACCTGTATCCACAATACCTTAAATGTAAAGTAGAAATTCTGTAAAAGGGGTTTTCTAGATTAGAGTGTGTTTCATTTTTTTAAATCATGGACATTTGCAGAATGATATATTAATATTAACTGCATTTTCCTTTATTACTTTCCATTGTACATTCCCTTAAGTGCATAATGTTGTGACCCTGAGATTCCAGATTGCAGGGAAAAGTACAACCATCATGTGTTGTGATGAAGAAATATGAATATGTTAATGGAAAGACACTCTAAACTAGTTCTTTGCAAAATAAGATGTTAACACCACCACCACCCCCAATTAAAATATGCTTTTCATCATCCAATCCACTAATTTTCAAAGGATTTCTATAAGGGTTTCAAAGAGTTTCTATAGTTCTATTATTATGTTTCTTTCTGTAATACAGAAGAACAAATTTCTAATTTAGACTTACTTCAGCACAGTTAAATTCTCTAAACTTAATGAGTTTGCTGTGGGGATGCAATCTTATAAAATGCAGCTAATTGGACAATAATCTTTTCACATAGACAATTTCTATGAAATGGAGATTTGTGATCATTAGCAGAGGGATAAATTGGATAAAGAGGGTATTTCCCACTTTGTTTTTCTTTTGATGGTTCCAGGTCAGTGCCTGAACTGTTTCTATAAAGTTCCATCTGCCATTTCTGCAGCTTCACCCAGTTCAGTGGGTCAGGGATTTCCACACCTACAGAGTTTTGTGCTGTAGTAGTGTTACCAAAGCAACCATTGGTGGGTTTTTTCCAGCTCTACCCTTTCTGCTAACTCTTGGGGTGTCTAGTAGTGCAGTGTCAAGATGGGGAGCCCATTCTCTGCATTGGCTAGTGCAGAGATATTGTCTGGACTTGCCCTCGCCCAATATCTGCCTTGCAAAACAACCCGCCATTCTCTTCTTAAAGGGATTGAAAACTCCACTTTCTGCTTTGGAAGCCCCACTTTCCACCTTCAGCCCTGGACTATCTGCCTTGCAAAGACAAAGAACTTGCCAGTGCATTTGCTCTCAGTGTCCTTGCCAGCACAGCACTAATCTTACCTTCTTCTTCTGACTAATTTCTCTCAAAAGACCACCTCATTTATATTTCCCATTGTTTTTCAGCTGTAACTGAGTCAGCTCAAGAACTCCCTGGCCTAGTCCATTAACTCCAGATGCTCAAACATTAATTTTGTGTACTACACCCATCAACTTTGGAAGGGGCAGGTAGGGAAGGTCCCTGGAGATCAGCAGCGGGAGTGTGTCCGAAAACAAACGGGGGGGGGGCAGGTGAAATGAGCCATGGCAAAGTCGGATGGAAGGGCAGCGTATGTGAGTGCAGTAGTCAGGAGTATATTGGCAAGGGTGATGTCCAGGACTGAGAGCAGCCACACTGACTATCAGCATGGAAACAATTAAAAAGATCAAACCTGAATGGGAGGAATGCTGAGATGCGGTGCGGGCTGAGCCTAGTGCCTGTGACTGCGATGCAATGTGCTTATTTCTGTTAGTAAGCTAGGTTTCCTGTGCTAACACAACTATAGTGACTGGGGACTGCTAGGGATGTTATGATGTTGTTGAAATGTTAAAATGTTGCTGCTCTGTTATTCCATGATGTTATGATTATTGATGCCTTGGTTTATGTAACGTTTGATATGATGTTGATGCTTTTGTTCTAACCCTGTGTTTAAAAGGTTAAACTTATTGTAGCTGGAATGTTTCATTGTAAGATATTGATATTTATTTCATGTTGTTGATAATATGTTCTTTGATGTTTGTTGCCTATTATATGATATTGTATTGCTATTGCAGCTGTTGTTCATTGCCCTGAGCCCTTTGGGGGAGGGTGGTATACAAATCTAATAGACCAAACCCAAACCAAACTTGAACATTACCGCTCAAGTTGATCACCTCTCTTTTGTCTTTCCCAGGAAAGGAAAGGCTTCCCTTTGTATTGGGAAATTAAGGGTCGCTCTGCATAATGCTGAGGGTCTCTTCTTTCCAATAAGTAGTTCCCTCACCCTGCACTCAGTGTTCTATATCTCTGGACACCTCTCTGGCTGTGGATATTGTCCCCAAAGCATTGTTCTTCTTTTACCAGAGCTTGTGCAGGTCACTCAGTTCTGTTCATCAGATCATTCTGCTCCAAGATAATAGACCATCCCCTATTCCTCTGTTATACCAAACCTATCCCCTCAACACTGCTTATATCCTAGGACTGTGCTCTGCTGCTTTGATTATTGTGGGCCTGTACATTTGCTGTTTTCTTTTAATAAATTGTTAAACTTTACCTTACTGTCCTGTGGATTTCTTACAAAAGCAACTTTCTTCAAACAGACAACAAAGATTCCAAGCTTACCTAACTGCTTCCTAAGCAAAAGGTCTGTTCTCACTCATTCCTCCACTTTAAGAGGGACAGACCCTTCATCATTTTGGGTAACAGTAGGTATTGGTCATGCCCTACATTTATAGCAGATCAACAGTGCAGTTCTAAGAAGAATGATTCCAGTCTAAGTCCATACATTTCAAAGGATGACTACTATCTGAATTTCAGCTATGTTTAGAATGCTTCATACAATGAACAAACCTCAAGTACCCCCCTCAAAAATTCAGCTGAAACTTTATAATATTAATGAGCATTTTAAGAAAGATAATGTATGGTTGATCTGAGTGATTGTTATTGATACTGAATGAGGTTCAGCAATAAACCCAGAATTCAGAGAATGAAAAGAAGTTAGTATCAGTTTCCCCAAATAATTTTCAAAACCACCAGTGTAATATTTCTGAGGCAAAAATAGAGAGAACAGCAGGAAAGGTGATCAAAGTCAAACCAGGAGGGACTTGCATTCCAAATCTTTACATGAAAGTTGAATTCTTACAAACGGAAGAGCTGATGAAGTCACAGTGATTTGTTTATGTGTGTGTGTGGGGGGGGGCATGATGTTTGAAAGCATTGTGTTCTATTGTACAGCCATTCCTTTATTTACAATATTGATGCCCCACCTTATCTCCTCAGACTCACTGCATTTTCTATCCCTCTGAAATGTGACAGAATATTAATTAATTAATTGGATTTAATAAACTGCCCACCCCAGAAGGGCTCTGGGCAGCATACAGTTCACTTTAAAACAATATAAATATACAATCTACAATACAAATACAGATTAAAACCAATTTTCCAATATACATATAAATATAAAAATCAGATGGCTGAATTAGGCCAGGTGGCCTAATCCACCTGGGCCAGGTGGCCTAATCCAAAGCATAGAACACAGAATAGAATATAGGAAGCTCCTCACAGGTGCAGTACTCAAATGACACCACAGGATAGACTAGTGTGAGTGTATGTGTGTGCATGGGGGAAGGAGGGAACCTATTTTTGTATGAATTTTGTGACAATTTATAAAACACAAAAGTTCATTTAGCCACACCTCTACAGCTAAGGAAGACCCTCAGAGCTGGGCTGTCAAAGTACCCTGAATTCAGAAAAGTTGGTTGCAGATGGTTCCAATTAGACTGCGTGGCAGGCACATTAGAATTTTTAAAACATGTGTTCTATGTACTTCTTTTAACTTTAAACCATGAACTGCATTTATAGAGTTTCATAATATATTTGCTGCATGCAGCTTCTGTTGCACAGTATAAGGAATGACCATTTTTGATAGGTCAATAGTTTTTGTGTGAAAGTGGACACTAGAAAAGTAAACACCTAAAAATGCGCTTTTGTGAAAACATAAGGGAAATCCCTATTTCCTAACCATTTGGAAGGGGGTTGGGGAAGGAAGGATTAAAAATAAAGAGCAAATACAATCCTTCTTTAACATGCTTTCATTCCAGATGAGTAAGCTCTTTAAAGGTTGCTATTATCATTTGAATAGCTGTAGGAGTTAATGCCCTATCAAGGTGAACAGAACAGCAGCCTACAGCCAACACCTTTGCTGCATTTCTCACAGCCCAGGAAATAGTTTTCTGCTTTGCTGGGCTAACAAGGGCAAACGATATTTTCTCTCAACATGATTAAGAAAGAAGCACTGGCAATGGCAATGCAAAAAGTGAGTTGGAAACTAGAGGGTGGTTGCTGAAAAATTCTCCCATGTAGATTCCTTCCTGTCAGATTTCTCATACTTCTGATTTTTTACAAAATAACTTTCCTTGCATCCCTATTTTTTATCTTTTTCCAAAAATTCACAAACCAGGCACTCCCTTTTGGGCAGGCCCATTGAATCTGGTAACACCTCAATACTGGACTTAGTTTTCTCTTACTGCACAGCAAAATACTTTTTTTTACAACATCATAATATTTAAAAGATACATTGATGATTTATTTTTGATTATATCATATCAATGGATCAATGTCCAGTATCAACATCGACAACTTTTTGGTAAAGTTAATACACAGTCTATTAACTTCTTAAAACTTAAAGTATGACCCATTTAAAAAAGCACCGGTAAGAATTCTTTGTTGCAATTTAATCTTATCATCCATTTTACCTGCACAAAAACTTACCATACAGCCAATTCCTCCACTTAAGAAGAAATTCTGCTTCCATTGATGACTATCAAATAGCTGCCAATCACATTTTGTGTTAATTATGGAACCACATCTATCCTGATTCTATTATTCAGTCAGCTAAAACTACACACTATCTAGTGCCACGGATTAACTACTTAAACCATAGGAGACATCTCAGCCTTCTTGACTGTTTTGTGCCTTGCAGTTTAACCATCTTGCTTATGGTATCCATAAAATCATTACTACATTGTTCTAGACCACCACTTTTGGGCTTTAAATGTTCCTTGAGGGATATGCTATTTCATTTACTCTAAAACAATACTTGAACCCATTACCAGGCGTCATCATAAATGTTCTGGTTGCTCTGTGTGTGAATTTTGTGTTGGAACCAAGACCTTTTTACACCCAGACAATGGGTTCTGTTCTGACATCAAACATTTCAATAACTGTAGTACAAAACATGCTATTTATTTAATTCAATGTCCCTGCAAAAAAAAAAAAAAAACACCAAAACACTTATGTGGGTTTACATATGCACTATGGGAAGCTGTTAGGTCCTGGGAACTTGGTCCAATAATCAAACTCTGGTTCTTGGTTCAGAAGCCTTTATTATGGAACACAAGGCCAGACCATCAGGCCAAAGCCAGTTCTGCCAGACATACACACAGGATACATAATTATCCTCTCAGAATCTCCCCTCCCATATTCTTAGAGAAGCACATCTGCTAATTGATGAATCCACTTGCACCCAGCACCAAGGTTATGCTATCAGCAACAGATAACAATGTGAAGCCACCTCGCTGCCAACCCAGGGGTCAGATAATAACTCTTTTCCATGGCATTAGCATGTCAGCAGAGGCCTAGTTGTCTAACGTTACAAAGCAGCCATAAATTCAGATCAAACAAGCAATGGCTGCATATATCAGAAACATAAAGCATATGGGCCCCAAGTATACCAGGCACGACCCTGACAGAAGCAACAAATTAGTGAGCTCCATAATCAGGTCATCAATGCTCCATTGGTCCAGCACTATCTTCAAGCTGGTCATACAGAAAAAATCTCTCAAAATTTTGGTATTATGGACCTTGAATCCACACAAATATAATTATATGGACTCAAAAATTGATTTTGTCTCAACAAGAAGTCAGATTTCCACCTTTTCAATAATGTAATGCCAGCTGTTCTCATTTCACAAATTGAATTTGGTTGTTTTTTGTAAACAAAATGGGGGAAGTCAATGAGTGCTCTGTAACTCACAATGCAAAAATGGCACAAGTTGTTACAATTTTTATGTGGATCATTTACCTTTGGACATTTGCACCTGTAACATTATATGAAGCCTATACCAGGCCTGGACACCATTGTAACACTTTGGTGGATTGCACATTCCAGCCACACTATACGATAGGATTGTTTTCCTAAGCTCAGTGTTTTTCAGTTAAGGGTAAGGTTTGCAATGTTGACACTGTTTATTATGCTCTTATCATAAAATTGAGTTAAACTCCCTTTTCTTTAATTTATTTTATAGCATTTGTGGGTATTGCTGCATTCAAGGAGTGTGTGCAATTAGCAAGCTAATATCACGGCTAAAAGGATGGAAGCACAGGCAGCTATACATCTTGTTGTGGCCTAAAGGAGTTTTCCTAATAGCAAGCAAGAGTTATCTGCCAAGGTGAAAGTTCCTTTGGAGACAGATTACAATAAGTTCTTTTTGAACACTGATGAAGCAATTAGGGCAAAACAGTGTATAGCTGGCTCTACTAGTTGCATTGCATTCTGTGTTGTATTCAGCGTGACTACATGATTGCTGACTGTTTTCATTATGATTAAGTGATTGCCAACTGATTAGTGGTCTTATACTAACTGAAAATAATTGATACATGCTTTCCTGTATAATGTTGTATATGGAGTACAACATATAACTTGCTAAGAATTATTGTTGTTTGTACAACCTAGGGTGGTTTTTTTTAGTTATATATTAAGCAGCATTTTTTTGCTTTTTGTTCATTGTCCTGTCTCTTCTAGCCTCTTCACAGCTTTTGAAAGTTTTCTTCTAATATTTTCATTGGTGTTGCCTTCTATTTTTTATAGATTTCTCTGACTGGCAGTTCCTGAACTAATCCTTCCTTGGGTAACCTTACCATGTGAGCCAGAACACGTGGGGGAAAGTCATTCACCAGCTGCCTTGACCCAGGTCATTTACAACCAGCACTTTGCATTGGGCCTGTAAGCACAATGGCAGCAAAAATAACTGGCACAAGGTGGGAGTGATATGCTCTTTGCATCTAGTCCTTCTAAGTACCATGGTCACCACATTCTAAATATATCTTTCAAACAGCATTCAAAACAGCTTGACATGCAATATCACATTCCGAATATATTGTGAGGATGGGCCATAGGCCTAAAAATTGTATTTGATATTAAAGAAAAATGGATATATAGAACCAAGGATTGAAAAAGGTTTTCTCTCTAGAAAAGGCTAGCATGTCAGGAGTTACACACTGATCATGCAGGCAAAGGAAAGATAATATAGAAAAGATAAACCACTGAGGGAGGGACATCACACTATAAACCACTGAGGGAGGGACTTCACACAGGTCCCATTCCCAAAACCAGTTTCATGTGTTTTATTCCCCTCAACCTGGAATTTTCGAAAATCACTAAACCAGTGATCCTTTTGCACATTTCTGGGTTGGAGGCACTCCTGCATGAACACAATAGGCCAGAGATGCTTTATTTCCCCCGTTCCACCCTTTCAATTTAGGTTCAACACCAGCCACTGTAAGGGAGAATCCACCTGCCATTCTGTGCATGTTTTGGACAGATTCTCTGAGCACCCAACAGTGCACAAAGTCCCACAAGCACATTTTTCCCCATTACAGAAAGTATGACCACCACGTAGTTCTACAGCAACATGTTCATTATTGTCTGGCCGTTGCGGGTGGGGTCTGTGTCCCTTTTTCTTTTGTGTGTTATACATGGGTCACTATGCAGGTGCAGCCAATTGGATTGAGGTCCAATTGGCATGGATGCGGGGGCTCATTTCTGTATGCCTGAGCAGCTTCACATGTGTTGCAGGAAATTAAAAAAAGAGAAGTGTCTCGTTGTGAAGGTGCAACAGCAAACTGGATTGTTTCCATGTGCTCCAGCTGCTGCCTGAGTGGGTAAAGGGCACACATGCAAACGGGAAAAAAGAAAACAGAAAAAAGAAGACGACTGCAACCCATTATGAATAGGCTGTGCTGAATCCACCAGGTGAAGAAGAAGAAGAAGAAGAAGAAGAAGAAGAAGAAGAAGAAGAAGAAGAAGAAGAAGAAGAAGAAGAAGAAGAAGAAGAAGAAGAAGAAGAAGAAGAAGAAGAAGAAGAAGAAGAGGAGGAGGAGGAGGAGGAGCAGGAGGAGGAGGAGGAGTTTGGATTTATATCTCCCCTTTCTCTCCTGTAGGAGACTCAAAGGGGCTTACAATCTCCTTTCTCTTCCCCCCTCACAACAAACACACTGTGAGGTGAGTGGGGCTGAGAGAGCTCCGGAAAGCTGTGACTAGCCTAAGGTCACCCAGCTGGCATGTGTGGGAGTGCACAGGCTAATCTGAATTCCCCAGATAAGCCTCCATAACTCGAGCGGCAGAGCTGGGAATCAAACCCGGTTCCTCCAGATCAGCGTGCACCTGCTCTTAGCCACTACGCCACTGCTGCTCCATGGCAGATCAAGTTAAGAGCGTAGGGGTGCTCGTAGACCTTCGAAGGTCTTAATGGACTTAAATTGTCATACTGATCAAACCACTCATACCAGTGTACTTGCTTGAATTACGGACTTTTTTTCATGTAGGCCCAGTCCTTTGCAAAAGCCAATCAGAAAGGTGAGGAGGGCACTTTTCCTTGCTACATTCAGAAAGGGATATAAGGTAGTCCTATTACAGAGAACATTTGCTGGAAAGCAAACTTTTCCAGCCAATCTGGCTGTGACTGTGTGGATTTTCTGTGCTTCAACTCTTGAGTATGTTAGGCCTGAATGCCTTTTAATTGATAATCTTATGTGTTTTGATCTCTTTTAATTTTCTTAATTTATGCCTTTGTACACTATATCATGTGCTGCCTCAAGTGCAAGGAGATAAGGCAGGATAGAAATGTTGTAAACAAATGAAATATATAATAATAAATAATAGTTCAATTAAGCCATAGTTTCATGTGGTGTCTGAAGTATGCCAAAGCCACTAATTTGTCCTTTGCTCTTAGAAAAGTTCATTGCAACAATAATACTGATATATTTTTAACTGGAAACCGATAGGCTTCTATCAAAATAATATTTGTGGCTGAGAATGCATTCAGTTGCAAGCTACATTTTTAATGGAGGAAAGGAAGCTCCTACATAATTACAAGGAGACTTTTATAGCACACACCATCATCTGCATTATTATTATTATTGCAGATTTACAGGCTTAATTTTATGATGCAGCAACTAGGCATTTGTGGATAAAGCCTCCTTACAATATTTTAATAAATTAAAATGTCATCATTTTTATAAACCCGTTATCCTTCTTTGTCAGATTAATTATTGAGGACTTACACAAACAGTGGAGCTTGAGAAATGTTGTTTGCCCATGTGCGTTGATTGCTTGCTTCCATAACTGACCTCCAGTCTTCGGGGTAGGGCGGTATACTGAATTGAATAAATAATAATAAAAAGATGATAGGAAATTAAAAAGCAAAAAGGACAGCTTCTCACCATATCCATCCGGGGGGGGGACTTTGTGAGGAGTGGGCTTCAGAACTATGAGGTAATTAGCTTCACAAAGCTCATGTTGCCTGCATCAGGGTTGGAGTGACATGCCCAAGGCCATAGTGAAGCCCAAATAGTTTTGAAATGGAAAAATTATCAACAGTCCCCTCAGTGGTTTTTTTAAAAATGTTTTTTTTCACAGTAATGCCTTCATATGCTAAGACTGCATTTGACCATGCCCTAAAAAACTAGCAGTTTTGGATCATCCTTAGGTGTATGGCAAAGTATTATTTTTGGTTCCAAGACTGGCACTTGTCACAAAGAAGATATGAAAATAAAGATTTTTTTTAATTTTTTTACGCAGTTTGAAAAATGTCAGAATCAAATTTTTTTAATCTAAAGAAGATGTCGCGGAGGTTCCGCGACAATATATCAATGTTCATTTTTCTGTTGATGACTTTAGCATAAAATACATTAATATGACTGAAAAAAGACTAATGAACTTCAAGCATAAAGAGTGGTTTGAATTGTGGCAGGTAATTGCGCCCAGATGTACAGAGGTTCCATCTGGTGAATAACCACAGGACACGTCTTGGAATTTAAATGGGCCGCAGCCCTTTTTATTGAGGCAGAAGTTGGGCAAAAAAGAGGAGCACATCCGAACAGCTGGTCAGCACCACAGCTGGTCAGCTGACCCTAGCACCACACCCCAATCCATATTGGGGGGAGACAGAGAGGTACTGGGCCACCTGGATGCCCACCCATTGTGGCCCCCTTCCTGCTGGGGTGTCAGGCTCGATTGCAGAGGCTTCCGCGGCATGCGCCATGAGCCCGCCCCACCCCAAGCCTCTTATGGAGGCCTCCAACCCCAGGGAAGTCCGGTGCGCAAGCTCGGCCTCCCCATAAGGATGCACTCCTCTGCCCAAACTGCCAAGACTGCGACAAAGTAAGCAGCAAACCCTGCTCAAATAGGGAGGGAGGGAGGGTCAGTTTGCTCCAGGCGTCGAAAAAGGCCAGAGCAACTGCGTGCTGCCTAATATATAGGGAGCGTGCTCCACCTCTCGAACTCGTGCACATCACACGATCAGGCCAGGTGTGGCTGGGCCACACAGCAGGCCCAGGGCACGCACGCTCACTTCTCTGGCGCTCACATGTGCCCTGCCTCCTGTCGCAATTACGGCCTAGTTGATTCTAGTGCCGTTATTTGCACCCAGATGTGCAGAGGTTCCATCTGGTGAATAACCATAGGACACGTCTTGGAACTAAAATGGGCCGCAGCCCTTTTTATGGAGGCAGAAGCTAGGCAAGCAAGAGGAGCACATCCAAGCAGCCGGTCAGCACCCATGGCTGACCCCGGCACCAAACTCAATCCATATTTGTGCTCCTTTCTTTCTTAATGTTTCTACAGTAGAAAAGGAGCAAATATGATTTTCCAAAGGATTTTTTAAAATTATTTATAACATATTGCATATTTTCTGCTGGAAATACAAGATTTGGCATGTTGGAAATTGATTCAGATTTCTTTCAGCCTTTTTTATTTGTATGTTTGTTCATGCAGCAATGTGAAGAGAAGAATTGAAGAAGAGTTTGGATTTATACCCCTCGTTCTTTCCTGTAGAAGACTCAAAGGGGCTTACAATCTCCTTTCCTTCCCCCCCCAAACAAACACTCTGTGAAGTGGGTGAGGCTGAGAGAGCTCCTTAGAACTGTGACTAGCCAAAGGTCACCCAGCTGGCATGTGCTAGAGTGCACAGGCTAATCTAGGTCCCCAGATAAGCCTCCAGATAAGCTCAAGTGGCAGAATGGGGGATCAAACCCAGTTCTCCAGATTAGAGTGCACCTGCTCCCACTATGCCACTGCATTTGTGGAAGCTTAAGACCAATATATTCAGTTTCATTAGCAGAAACTGTCATTCCTTGGATCCAAACATTATTAAGGCAAGACAATGGTCCTTCCCACACAGCACAAAAAAGATATCTGGGGGACATCTGAAAAAGAGACGACTGCCTCTTTGCACTCCACACAGCAAAAATATGATGTTTGGGAGACATTCTGCAGAGAGGCAACTGCTAATGTGCTGTCCAGATAGCAAAGACATCAGCTTTTCCCCACCCAACTGTGCTGCTTTCTGGTCAGTTTCACCCTCAGCTGGTGCCTGACATTTTTGTGTGTGTGTACAGCTGAAGGGATGCTCCCTGCCACTATTTGCTGAAGGTTGCCTCAGGGCATTTCTCCAGCAGGCTCCTATCCTGGGTACCTTTTCAGTTCCCAAAGTGCACAGTTGTACTCAGCTGGCTTTGCCAATTCTGAAAATATATAGTTTTCCTAATGAGCTATCTACATAGCTATACAGACACAGACACGAGAATCTTAGACCTGTCCAGCTACCATTTAGAAGCATTGGGTTGACCTGCCCTCGGTTGACTTAGTCTTCTCTTACTGCACAGCAAAACTAAGTTCATCCATGAAGAGCAGGTCAGCCCAATGCTGCTCAAAGGAAGGTAGACAGGTCTTCCAAGCAGCTAAGATTCTTGTATCAGTGTCTGCATAGCTACAGAGACAGCTTATTGGAGATCAATTAGAAAAACTATATATTGCTGTAATTGGCAGGACCAAGCTGAGTATAACTGTGCATTTGTGGGGCAGAAAAGGCACCTAGGATTAGAGTTTGCAGGCAAATTTCCCAGGGCAGCCTTCAGAAATTGGCAGTAGGGAGAATCCCTTCAAATTTACACAAAATGTCGGGGTGACAGCTGAGAGTGAAACTGACCAGAAAGCAATACAGTTGGGCAGGGAACATAAAAAATCTCCTGGCCAGTATTCTGAACAGCCAAGGAGGGGATGTTGTGGGGCAACTCATGGGGGAAAAGTCCACATTTAAGTGACTTTCCGGTAGGGTGCCCTGAGCCGAAATGGAACTTCAGGACAGAATTTTTGGGAAAACATTATGCAGAGTTCCTACCCAAAACACTTTTTAAAATGACCACAGCATGTTTCATTTGTTCAGTGTGGAAAGGACTTATGGTAGATCTACCTATATGGGGCAATGAAGACCTCTGGTGGCAAACTAGGTTCATTTATTATTATACTGTCCTTGATCCTATTTGTATAGCAAACACTCAGTACTACAATAATATATTCTGTGTGGGAAATTCAACACAAGTCTCATTCATTTGAAAAAAATATAGCCTTTTCATTCCACAGGAAATTTCAACAAACAGGTGGAGAGGGTACAAGGTGACAGTGAAGAAATTAAGCTTAGAGTAATAAGCAGAGTGAGAGACACATTTATTTTGACTATTGCCACGTGTATTTTTTCACTGTTGATTATCCCTCCTAAGCAGCTGCAGTTTAACTTCTGTGTGCAAGTTAATGGAGCAGGGTTTGTTTACCTCAGCTGAGAATACATCTTTCTTCACAATCTAAATCTCTCGTCTCTTAACTTCATCTCAGTGAGAGACTGATGTTGTCCTTTGGGGATGTTGTTTACCTGAGAGGTTGGTTAGATACTGCAGAAATACAGTTAAATAAACAAGCTAAAACATTTGTCTAATTAAACTGTTCAAATGGGAACCTGCAAGGACTTGTGGGAGACATTTCATTTCCCCTCCTCCACTATTTCCTCTTTGCTTTCCTGAAAGCCCCCATCGTCTCTCTCTTTTTCCTGCTTCCTTGTCTCCTAGGCTTGCAAGCTCAAGATTGGGAAAATAGTGGAGATTTGGGGATGAAGCTTTGATAGGAAGGGCTCGGAGAGGGATGTGACTTCTGCAGGTCTGACACTATAGAGCCCACCCTTCAAAGCAGCATTAAACCATTCTAAGGTCATTTCATCCTCAATGACCACCATCTCCAGATCCATCCCTCAAAATCTCCAGATATTCCCTAACTTGTAGTTTGTAACCCTATTTTCTTCGCACCCAACAGCCCAGCAACTTTTATTTGCCCTTGTGTCTTAAGCCTTCCTTCCCTCCCCACCAGGGGCGGCATTTAGGCAACCACTGGGACAAAATCCTGAGTTTGGCTCGCCTGGCTGTGATAAGCAGCCACCTCCCCCCACCAATTTGGGCATTTGGGGTTATTTTTGGTGTTTTTTCGGCCTGCAGGGAGCGCATTTAAAGCTAGCTGCACCATGATTTCAGGGTACCATCCAGAGACTGTCCTGATGATACCACCCAAATTTGGTGATGTTTGGTTCAGGGGAAGCAAAGTTATGGGACTCTCAAAGGTGCCCTATCCCCATTGTTTCTCAAATGGGAGCTAACCTGAGATGGGGGCTACCCATTTGAGGGACAATAACTTGGTCCTCCTGAACATAACTTCACTCAAACTTGGGTGGCATCATAAGAATAGTTAACAGATGATACCCTGAAATTTTGGTGTCACTAGCTGTAAAATACATCCCTTCCAGGCACCCCAAAAAAAATCTTGCTCCAAGATTCTTTGTTTTGCAGTGACTTTGCTCCACTGCAGCTAATGAGGAACTTCTTGAGGCAGTAATAGTAACATTTTGAAGATAGAGGCACCCAGACTTTCATAAGGTGGCTCCAGGAGGGCATCCTGCTAATTGCATCCAGGCCTCTTAGGACCTTTGCTTCTGTCCACCTTATGGGCCTCTAAAGGCTTATTTTGTTTCCCCGGGCCCTGCACATGAAGCCTGCTGGGTGAGTTCTTCTCAGAACTTCTCAGCTCCCACCCACCCCAAAAGCAAAGCCTCACTGCTTGATGCTATTACTCAAGGCCTCTTGAGCCACCTTGAAAGCTCCCATACTTTGTCTTCAAAAATGTGGTCACTGCTTACACACCTCAGAAATTCCCCATGAATCTGCCCGCCATCAAGCTTCAGATATAGATGGTGGTGGAAAATTATTTTTTCTCCTACCATAGATTCTCTTACTGCTTGAGTTTGTAGAGAAACAGAGGCACTGTGGTAGTGGTTTTTTTCTGGGCGGGCATTTATTTGGCTGCTGGTGACCTCTTGAAGTGAACCAGCCAACTTTGCTAAAGTTTGCCTGTGATGCATTTAATGCTGTAAGTAATTGTGTTCACTCTTCAACTCGTGCCCACAGCATTTTCCCTTTCCACACACATTTTAGCAAATTTGGCTGGTCTTCAGGAGACTCACACCAGCAGCCCTACAGGAAATGCCCCACTCAGAGCAACATCCCTACCACAGTGCCTCCTGCTGAAACCTCTACCACAGAGCCATCTGGGCATAACAGATAGCTCTATTGGAAGTCTATGGGTGGGGAAAGCACTTTTCCCACCCTCACAGAACTTGCTGAAGAGCCTGGCAAATTCTGGGAATTTCTGAGTGTGTGTTTCTGGCTGCACATTTTGAAGATAGAGGCACCAGATTTTCAAGGTGGCTCCAAGAGACCTTGAGTAACAGCATCCAAGCTTGGTGAGCTTTGCTTCTGGAGTGGGGAGCTTGAGAGAGTTCTGGGAGAACTCCTTCCAGCCTCCACAGGCTTCTCAAGTGCAGGAGCAAGGAAACAAAATAAGCCTTTGGGGCCCATAAAATTGAACCCCCCCATAAGCAAAAGTCTCCAAAACCTGGATGCAATTAGCAGGATGCCCTCCTGGAGCCACCCTGAAAGTCTGTGCCTCTATCTTCAAAATGTACAGCCTGGCCTACACACTGTGAAATTCCCCCATTGTCTACAATGCAGCAAAGTCACTGCAAAACAAAGAATCTTTGCACTTCGAAATTGTGTAAGGTAGATGTTTTATAAGCAAGTGCACCCAAAATCTCAGGGTATCATCTGCCATCACTCCTATGATGCCACCTAAGTTTAGGAAGCAGGTTCAGGAGGACTAAAGTTATTGTCCCTCAAATGGGTAGCCCCCTATCTCAGGTTAGCCCCATTGAAAACAATGGGGATGGGGGCACCCCTTTAGTCCATAACTTTGCTTCCCTCCTGAACCAAACATCACCAAATTTGGGTGGTATCATCAGGACAGTCTCTGGGTGGTACCCCGAAATTTTGGTGCCGCTAGCCTTAAAAATGCGCCCCCTGCAGGCCGGAACGTGAAAAAACACTTTAAAATGTAAAAAACATACAAACGACCCTGAAATGTTGGCGCCCCCCCACGTGACCAAATGGGGGGCGCCCGGGGACAAAGGGTACCCCATGTCCCTAGGTAGGAACGCCACTGCTCCCCACTCCCCCAAAGCATCTTCCTAAGAAAACTGTGGACTATTGAGTGATGCTGGCTATTGTAAAGCAGCTTGCCTGATAGGGAACCCTCAAGTACTTGTGGGGGGAACCCTCTGTCCCCTTCCCCACACTATTTATTCACTCCCTCTCCCCTAGCAACCCTCCCATTTCTTTGCCTCACTCTCTGCTCAGCTATTCAGCAATCAACCTTTTATCTGCCTCCCATCTTCAGATATATATTTATTATTCATTTACTTCATTTTTACCCCATCTTTCTCCATAATGGGAATCAAAGAAGCTTACGTTATTCTCCTGTCCTCTTTTTTTATCTACAACTCTAAGAGGTAGGTTAACCTGAAAGTACATGACTGGTCCACAGCAAGAATTCAAACCTGGGTCTTCCAGAGCCTACTAGCTCTAACTGCTATACCACATTGGTTTTCAGGTTGTTCAATAGTAGTAAGTAGCCAGGCCTAATGAAGACATGCAGATAGCAAGTCATGCAGGAGTTGCCAGCCTCCAGGTGGGAGCTGAATATTTTCTACAATTGCAACTGAACTCCAGATAACAGAGATTTGTTCCACTGGAGAAAAGTGACTGCTCTGGAGGGTGGGCTCTGTAGCATAATATCCAGCTGAGGCATCTCCCTGCCCTCAGAAGTGTAGCTCCAAGGGGGCTAGGGAGTGCTCGATGCACCAGGCACACTCCCCTCTGGGGATGTTGCGAGGGCATTCCGGGGTGTGGGGGGGTGTTCCAGGGTGGGATGGTGGTGAATGATGCACCAGGCGCTTTCCCCCCTTGCTATGCCTCTGCCTGCCCTCCTCACTCAACCACAAAATATTCAGGAATTACTCAACCTAGTGTTGGCAACTCTAGTCCCAGGTCTGATAGCAATTAGTCCTCCGCTCAAGGACTAAAATTAGCCTGTAAGGGGCCTTGACCTCTCCCCTCTCCCTGCTTTTACTGACCCAACCAAGCCTGGAATCTATAGCTGCCTAGCAATGGGCAATGAGGAAATGGGTTTCTTAAAGCTACGGGTACTCCTTTTCTCATTTTTGGTTTTCTAACCCTACCACCACCTTTTTAATTATTTCACATTTTTCTTCAAATCTGTGTCTTTTTCTGGTTTGTAAACAAAAAAATATTTCTTGCCCATTCACAGCTTCAGTCACAGCATTTAAGTATCGTCCAATCCTGTCCTCTGTCAATTTCCCTCTCAATTTCTCCCCCTGCCCTTTTCAATCTACTCCCTCTCATCCCCTCTTCTCTGTCAAATACCCCAATCTCTATTTCTCTCCCCCCCTTCTTACCTTGGTTTCCTCTTCAGCTGCAACATCAGCACTGAGGTCCCCAGCAGTCAGCAATGCCCCTAGGAGCCACTACATCAGCAGCAGATTCTTCAGCAACTAATAGGACCCTCTGGAGCTGTGCAGGTAAGTAATCTATGCAAGCACAGATAATTTTTAGGAGGGGTTAAACCCTCCAATTTTTTTTAACATTTAAGATTTTTTTGCAAACCTGGTTCATCTCCGTTCTCTCAGTATGGGCCCAATCAGCAGACTGATATTCACAGATTATTGTTACATAGTAACAATAACCCATAGTAACATAGTAACAATAACCCATAGTAACAATAACCCTTCCTAACAGATAGGAAACAGCAGGTGAAGCTAGGAAAAATTACATCAGACACCTGTAAAATGAGCACAGGGGCCCCCCAAGGCTGTGTACTTTCACCACTTCTCTTCTCTCTGTATACCAATGACTGCATCTCAAATGATCCATCTGTTAAAATACTGAAATTTGCAGATGATACAACAGTGATTGGTCTCATTCGAGACAACGATGAAACCGCATACAGACGGGAAGTTGAACAACTAGCCTCGTGGTGCCACTGGAACAATCTAGAACTGAACACACTTAAAACCGTAGAAATGGTGGTAGATTTCAGGAGAAACCCTCCCATCCTACCTCCTCTCACAATACTAGACAACACAGTATCAACAGTAGAGACCTTTAAATTTCTAGGCTCCATCATATCTCATGACCTAAAATGGACACCTAATATCAAAAATGTCATTAAAAAAGCACAACAAAGAATGTTCTTTCTGCGCCAACTCAGGAAGCTCAAACTGCCCAAGGAGCTGCTGATACAGTTCTACAGACGAATCATTGAGTCTGTTATCTGCAACTCTATAACTGTGTGGTTTGGTTATGCCACCCAACAAGATAGTAACAGCCTTCAAAGAATAATCAGAACTGCAGAAAAAACAATTGCTGCTAACCTGCCTTCCATTGAGGACCTGTATACTGCACGGGTCAAAAAAAGGGCTGTGAAAATATTTACTGACCCCTCGCATCCTGGACATAAACTGTTTCAACTCTTACCCTCTAAACGTCGCTACAGAGCACTGCACACCAAGACAACTAGACATAAGAACAGTTTTTTCCCGAATGCCATCACTCTGTTAAACAAATAATTCCCTCGATAATGTCAAACTATTTATTATATATTTATTATATAATTACTGCACTACTTTTTTCATCATTCCTATTACCCATCTCCTCCCAATTATGACTGTATGACTATAGCCTGTGCTGACATTTCATTTTATTTTATGATTTTACATTTTATGTTTTTATTACTATTGATTGTTTCCTGATTGCTTACTAGACCTATATGACAATCATTAAGTGCTGTACCTTATGATTCTTGACAAATGTATTTTCTTTTATGTACACTGAGAGCATATGCACCGGAGACAAATTCCTTGTGTGTCCAATCACACTTGGCCAATAAAGATTCTATTCTATTCTATTCTAGTTGTTGAATGCCAAGGGTTCAAATTGATATGTAGCTTGTTCTGAAGTTTCTCATTCGACCTGGTTAAATGTTTTTTTCCCAGGTTACCTCCACCCTTCCAAACAATGTTGTTTTTTTTCCTGGACCTCTTAAATCATTCTAAACAAATTACTCCCCTTTTTCATGTCAAATGCTCAGACTGCCTCAAGTCTACCATAAAAGAAGTTCTGGTATCCATTAATGAGTGACATGGAAGCAGGCAATGGCAAATCACTTCCGAATGTCTCTTGCCATGAAAACCCCACCATGAGTTGCCATAACTCAGATGCGACTTGATAGCCAAAAAAAAAAGTTTAGGCTGAATGAGATATTAGAATCCTAAGGCAGTAGAGTGGAAATCAGGTTACTGGACATGTCCCCCCACTTTTTAATGTTCTCATATGTTTAAAGATAAGGATGGGTTGCCAAGTGAAATAGCACGTCAAAAATAATGGTTGGAGGACAGCCTGCTCTCTTCTATGCTACCTTCCAACTTGTGAGATAGGGGAACATTAAAAAAAATATGATCACTACCTCTACTGGGATCAGAAATGGTACCGTCCATTTCATCATCTCAGTAGGCTATTAAATTGTTTCTATTTCATTCTGCTGCCTTGTGAAGCAGATTTAAAAGAGGGTTGTCAATTTGAATCTCTTGCGGTCTTGTCTACAATTCCCAGCCATGTGGTTCAAAATAAATGAGATGCACCTCAGAATGTTACTTGCTTCCCATTTTTGCACACACATTTTTACACATAGCCCTTTTTTTACAGCTGGTAATGTTTTGTTTGTTATTGTTTAAAAAATGGATATAGAAACTTGCAAATATTGCTTTAACACATGAATAAGAGGTTATCTGTCTTATTTTCCGTACCGTGGCTAATAGCTGCTGGGAGGGCAATTTGTTTGGGAAGAGGTTAGCTACTTTTATGTGAAAAGCAAGACATTGAAAAATGTCGGATCCTGAGTCAGCAGGTTTTTATGATGTAAAGAAATCCTTCATCATTAATTATCTCTTACATCTTGTCAGTCTGGTGTGTGTTTACTATTGGGGTGAAATCATCACTCTTGCTACTGCCTTTCCAGTCTGTAATCAAATGTGCGATGTCTATGGGCCTGGGTCTTGATTTGTATTTCTCCTCCAATCTGCACAACTCTGGTTGCCTATTGGTTAATACTAACAAATCAGCACCCTCTCTCAACTTGCATCTTATACAGTGTATGCATGCCGCCTTTTGTGGTGGTGGAGAGGGCAGATCCAAGGACTCAGCATCTATCCATCCTAGTTGATTAACATAAGAAGAGCCCTGCTGGATCAGACTACTGGCCATTTGGTCCAACATCAGAGACTTCCCTTCACATCACCTCCTAGCAGTGGTATTCAGCAGTATGCTATGAATATGGAATTTCTCTTTAATCACCATGGCTAATAGCCATTGATGGACCTCCCTTCTGTGAATCTCATTCCCTCTTAAAGCCATCTATGCTCATGGTGATCACTATGTGAAGATTTGCTCCTGTTTTACAGCTTTGCTTCTGTTGTACAGAGAATGCAGTATCTCATGCGAACAAGATCCATGTAAAACTGAGAAAGTCTACCAAAACCACTGAAATGGAGCAATGATCAGTAGTTGATCAGTTCAATGATCAGTAGTTGATCAGTTCAATATCACACTGTGATAGACACACCATGCAGTATGTACGATCCTATTCATAGGGAAATTGACAGTTCACTCTTCTGGTTAGACAAACAGATACCTGTCAAGCAGATATCTGGTGAATCACTTTCTCCCTTCACTGTCCCTCTCAATGCCTGAAGTTCCAGATAGCAAGATGACACAATAGCATAATAGGTTTCTTATTGCAAACAGATCATTTATATTAGTGATGTTAATGAACGTGCATGACTTGATTCACAACTTAATTTATTATTATTCAAATATTCATCTGTGATAAATGTGATAGATAAGCAAATGGAATAATAAATAATACCAGCAATTATGATAGATAGGGAGGCAAGAAGACATAAGCTTTAGTGGTCAAAAATTGACTGAAGTCTACTAGTGAAAACAATCTGGTCAATTTCCAGTGAATTACCTACTGTGTTGCCCTTGTAAAATAACAACTTGCTAGGTAGACCTGGGTCTGGTTCATTAGCACACAACTCTTCATATGTTTACTTAAGCATGGGTCCATCCTCTGAATCACTTCAAAATAAATTAGTCATGCCTTAATTGTTAAGAAAGCTTGATAATGTGGTCTTGGTTTGTAAATTTAAAACACATTGGCAAGCCGCAGGGATTCTAATATGAAAAAAGTACACCCTGCCAGACTAAAGTCAGCTCACCACTGTGTTATGGCATAAACACAGGGAAACTTTGTTACATCCCACCTCACTCCACCTGTTGTAGCATGTGTCCTCAATCTGGCAAATCCATTTTCGGCCTCCGTAATTTTCTACTTTAATTGAAAGAAACTATTAGCATGTAAGCAATTATCCTCCCCTCTCCTTAAATTACTTAAAGTAAAACTGTTCTGAGACAGCTTGTCTGGATTTATATAAGCTTTTAACAAATGTTGGATGGCATTCAAGAGTGTACACGTGACTATGCTTATTCAGTTCTGTGATAATGGTGGACTGGAACCTTTGAACTGCCGATGTATAAACGGAAGTTCCTGGCACCAGAGAAGAGTGTCCTTCTCATGGGAGGACTGCCTTCACAATGGACGGAGAAGTGCACATGAAACAGAGCTCAGGATCCAAACTAGTATTTTGCTTTCTCAGATTATGATAGGAAGTGCCACAAACTGGAAGTTATCACCCACACACACACCACTGGTCCTTTATTAAAAGGTAATTATGGGACAAGTCTGACACTGTATTGTCTAAAAGTCCTAAAACTGCAAGCTCATGAAGAGAAACTAACCTCCCCCACCTCCAAAAAGGTTCATACCCTAATTTGTTTCTGAGCCAGCCTGAAGAACAGGAACTAATTTATGTTTACAGTGACTCAATTTGATTAAAAAGCCATACCTCACCAGCCTATTTCTGAATATCCTTCTTTCCATTCAATTAATTCCAAGCGATCCCCCCCCCCCCGAAAATGTAGAGCATGTTTAACCGCAATAGAGATAATGCTAAAGCAAGCAATCCCTTTTTAAAACTCAGCCTTACTTCTGTCAGCAGTCTTGCAAGAACATTACACCTTGGTTCCTCATTAATATTGTTCTACATTAGCCTAATGCCGAACTAAGAAATGTGCCATGAATCTGAAATGAGCTTGCAAACCTTACGCCTGTTATGTTGGGCTGATTTCAAATGACCTTCTATTCTTAATTTTCTGTTACTTTTTTCGAGGTTTCGATGTCTTTCTCTCTTTTTTTCAGCAGTGAGCTTCTATAATGTGACATCTGAAAAACATTGTGGTGAATGAGTCTTACATATCTTCGGACACTAAGATAACTGTATGGTTTTTATTATCTGAAGTCATTTACTGATTTACTTTTACTGACTGTGACAAGGAAATGAAAGTCTGGCAAACAGCCCAGGGTCCATTGCTTTCCAAAAATGCCTACCCAATGATCCATATGGTTTAAGAAAGGACTAGAAATGTCTTGCTTACCCAGTCTTATGTCCTTGAATTTTTATTTGTGGCTTCTGGCATAGGATTATATACACAATAGATTGATTCTGGTTAAACTGCTCAAAACATGATGAAACTACAGAAACTACAGAAAGATACAGTGATTAAGACTAGAGACAGATGATTTTATCACTGCTTCTGATCAAATACATCTTGCACATTTTTGCACTTTGTATTGCAAATACAAAAACCTACAAAATGCCTTTATTAATTACCAGCTGGGTCTGGAGTTCTTCTAGAATTAAAACTGATCACCAGATTATAAAGATCAGTTCTCCTGGATGAAACGGCAACTTCAGAAACTAAATTCTATATCTCATGTTTGTTTTCCCTCCCCAAATTCTCCCCTTCCCAGAGAACAACCTCAGATCTCTGGCATGTCCCAAGCCAGAACTGCCAACTCTATCTTTACCAAAGTAAGAATACATGTACATAGTGTAATGATCCTCCCACTTTAAGCCTCTTTTAAGACATTTGGGAAACTATGGTCCATTCTGCACAACACAAATAAAATGTCTTGACATTTTTAAAAGAACAGTTTTGGCTTCTTTTTTGTCCACATAGTACAGGAAAAAAGTGTTTCGGGGGAAACGGTTCTTTTGTCCACACTCCTCCCCCTCCCCCCCAGTATCACTTCCATTTTTTGAGCAATTCACACCTGCCATTTTCTGCTGCTTCAGGATTCTCCGTGCCACCCACCATTTGCAGACTGTTCCCATGGATGTCTTCTCTGATTTCAGCTCATTCACCAATCATTTCAGAGTATAAAGTACATGAATAAAGTTAGTTTTGACTGCTGATCCCATGCATGTGTCATTTTTCCTTTAAAAATCTTTTTTTCAATGAGATATCTTCAAAGCTATGAAGATACGATATGAGAATTGCAGCTGATTCTCATATTAAGTCTGCTTAGCTTAGAAGATACCTCATTGGGAAAAAATGTGCACAGAATTGGCAGTCAAAACTAACTTTATTCATGTACTTTACACACTGAAATGATGGGTGAATGAGCTGCAAACAGAAGAAATGTCTGTGGGAACATTATGCAAATGGCAAGCAACACAGAGAATCCTGAAGTGACAGAAAATGATGGGCATGATGCTCAGAAAGTGAGAGCAATAAAAGTCAGGCAGGAAAAATAAAAAAGTTTCCTGCTCTACACACAACAAGCTTGAAATGTTTTCAAAGTGACTTCAGGAAAAAAAGTCCATTTTGGGAAAAAAATCCATTTTGAGAAAAAATAAAATGTCTTTCAAACATTTTTTGGGAGAAAACTGTGTGAAATTCCACCCCAAAACACTTTTTAAAATGTCCCTAAGCATTTTACGTTGTGCTGAATGGGGCTATGCCTGTTGCTAGCTGAAGAGAACAACCTGTAGTCTGGAAAGTCATTCAGAGGCAGGCAATGGCAAACCACCTCTGTCTGTCTCTTGCCTTGCAAATCTAACAGGCCACTATAAGTCAGCTGTGACTTGACAGCACTTTCCACCACCAGAAAGGAATTGGCTCGATTCTGCTGTTGGTCCTGGACTAAATGGTTGTTCTTCATAAAAACTACTTACTTCCCACCCCCATCTCTATACATAATTGAGTAAGCCTCAGCTGGGTGGTGACAACTCAGCCCCAGCCAATCACCATGCACAGATAGCCTGGGGGCAGGGCTTACTCACAACACATACAAAACCAAACAAAAGCAAAACAGCTTGTTCATTTTGCAGGCTCCAACTGCTGAACAGGCTCACATGGGCTGGGCAGTTTCAGCCTCTCCAACTGCCAAACCGAAGCTGAGCCATGAGGGGCTGGGAAAATCAATTCTGCTTGACAACACAGCCCAGCTGTTGCCTGTCCTTTACTCTTTCCCCACCCCTACCCACTCTTACCTGGCTGCCCCACCACAAGTCTTGTTCTGCTTTAGCAGCCACAAACCTTCAAAAGGGTAAAAGTGGTGGGGGATGCCATCATCAAGTACAGTTCACACAGAGATTGGGGCCAGGGCTTACCCAGAGCAGTTAAACCCAAAAAATTACCAAAACAGCTCACTCACAGCTGCTGCAGCTGAGCTAAGAGAAATCCATTCTGCTTTGGAAAAAAAAGGGAAAAATAAGACCCAACCTGGCTTGACAGCCAAGTCCAGCTATTGCCCATCCTTTCCTCCCTTCCACCATCAAGTACAGCACATACATGTCTTGGATGGGGGGCAGGGCTTAGTCTCAATATGTAAACACCAACAAATACTAAAACAGCTCATGCGCAGCTGTCACAGCTGAGCTAAGAGAAATGGTGTCATCCATTCTACTTTGGGGGAAAGGGGGGAAAATGCAGGAGGAAGGCATAATCACCTCCTCCCCCGTTATGGTATGGATCTCCCTAAATAACTGTAAAATCTCAGTTGTGCATTTCATATTGGAAACACAATGCAGCATAAAACAGTCATTGATTACAACTGTGGAAGAGCACAGATGACTGACTACCTGTACACAAATGTGTATTTTTGAAAACATGGTGCTGATCTGATGACAAATTTCAATGGGTGCCTAATGTCAGGGTGACTTGAGTTTATATTCGATTTTGGTCTGCCTAGGATCTCTTTATTGTTGCTGTTTTCTCTTAATTTATTCTCTCTTTTCTGCCAGCATTTCAGATAAATAAATATAGGTTGTTCAATACTCTGTTGGTTAATTAATCACAAGATCTGCATTTCATATCACCAAGACAATATAAATTGTTTTGTTACCAAAGGGTCTGGACAGTTGCTAAACTTGCCTGTGCTGAAATCATTAATAAATCTCAAGGTCAAACACTGCAGAAAGTTGATATCTACCTTCCAGAACCAGTCTTAAGGCATGGACAACTTTATGTAGAGTTGTCAAGAGCCCAGTGCTTTGCTGATGTAAAAGTGCAAATTGTCCATGGACCAGAGCAAAGCAAATGACTTCCCCATTCTGACAAAATCTTCACAAAGGTCGATTCCCCACTTACCGTTCGCTGTGCACTACTCTCAGCGCATGTCATTTCTGGCGCGGGGGTCGTGTTGTCGCCCCCCCTGTAGTGGGGAGTGCCGCTGGACCCCGCGCTACTTTGCAAGAGTAGCACGCAACAGATGGTAAGTGGGGAATCGACCAAAAACACTGTATGCAAAGAAATCTTACAAGTTTCTCTACTGATCTGATCAGATCACAACTCACTGTTTCACCCACCTCCAACAGTACAATGGGCTTTACTGCTAGTGT
This sequence comes from Sphaerodactylus townsendi, assembly GCF_021028975.2. Taxonomy (NCBI): domain Eukaryota; kingdom Metazoa; phylum Chordata; class Lepidosauria; order Squamata; family Sphaerodactylidae; genus Sphaerodactylus; species Sphaerodactylus townsendi. The sequence goes on along the minus strand of NC_059427.1, from coordinate 39,523,425 downwards.
AACATAACATGGAAGGAAACAACACAGGAAGTGATTGATTGAAATAAAGGAATAGTTTTTATTGTTGGAGAACATTCATTTTATAAAGAAACTTAAAAACAATTCTTTAATATAACCTGACATTTACATTTCCCCTCCATTTTATTTTTAAATTACCACTATTTTCTATGGGAAGATGTGGCCTGCAAAATCAGTCATGTCTACTCATGTAGAAAACAGCAGCTCTTTGCAATGTATAGGGACTGGAGATACCGATTCACCACTGATGGAGTAGACTTCACTTTGGACATAGAGCGGCTTGATCTATCCATAGGGAATAATGGCCCCAAACAGTAAAGAAAGTGCCAAACATTCAAGATAACAAAAAGTATATCTACCTCAAAACTGGACACAACATTTATCCCAAAACATTTGTTGTGCATACTCCTATATTCTTACATGTCATTTCAAAGTTATTGCCTAGCAATGTTGACATTTACTTTAATCAGACATCAATAAAAAAGTAGACAGGTAATGTGCAGGGTATATGAAGCACTCATGGATTCTTGGCACAACTGAGAGCAACTCTTCTATCTGCTGAGAACTCTCCTGTCTGCTATCTAATGCATGGTCCTGTGGCAGAATTCTAATGACGATGATTTGAGTTAGAAATGCTTTCAGGGGTCTTCATGGCATAATGTCTAACTGCTGCTGCTGAGAATGTCACATTTAATTGGGGGGTGGGGGTGGATAATCATGTTCTATAAGTTCAGAAGGCACATATAACACAAATGAAGAAACACTAGAAACACACAGGAAAAGAGATTTCTGCATGTTCACAACATAAAACTTTGCATTCAGAATCAAATACAAATTAGCCACAAATCCTAAATTCTCCTGGACTATACTGTCTCTCCCCCCTTCTTGTCATTAGAAAATGAAACACTTTTATTGGTTTCATATCACTTTTCACAGTCTCTTACAAAGGTGTTAAAATATCATGCAAATAATTAACTAGTGCAATTGAGCATTTAACACCACACCTGCAACTTTTGTTAACCATGAAAATTTATAGTTTAATAATGTAATATCGCACACTATAATGTGAAATATACAGCACTGTGAGTGAAACAACTGTAAATTTGCATGGCTAACAAACTTTGCAGGTGTGATGTTTTATGCTCCATCACATCAGTTAGCTATATCCGACTTCAAGCACACCATGCAAGGCCACAAAGAGGATACCATAAAATAGATTATCAAGAACCAGTTGAAACAGCCAACCAACCAGTAGAACTTCAGTTTCATGTGCCATAGTTCTTTCAAAGAACTGCGTCAAATGCTAAGGCCCCAAAAAATGGGATGGCAAACTTGTGGCCACTACAAAGATGCAGTTAACAGCAATTTTAAAATGCTGTGAGGGCCCGATCCTGATTTGGCCAATGGCACAGATCTCTTTCCCTTTGCCCAGTGCCTTTTCAAGCACAATAACGGCTGTGAGGGTGTATGCTGGATGTGTTCGGAAGCAATGCTTTTATTCAACATTACAAAAGCCAAAGAGCATGTTTTGGCATAAATGATACCGTTGATCTCTTTGCATTGCAGAAGAACTCCATTCTCTTCCCTGTCCCTTCATACTGGGTGGGGATAGAAGCAAGGCTTTTGAGGTTTCTCATAAAAATCAGAGGAGAAAAATCCTTTCAGCAGTGAATCAGTTGATAGCCACAAGCTGTAAGTATTTTGTGTGCTTTTGATTTGTTATTGTTCTGTTTTCATAATTCTACTATGTTATTATTTGTATTGATTTCAATGGAAGACCCTCTTCTTGGGTCTATTCCTTCATGGTTTTCCATTTAGTATCTTAGAAAGACTGTAATTCTCCCTAGGACATACCTACTTCCAAATTGAAGGCAAATAGAATAAATAAGTTCCTCTTTTTGAGGCAATGAAGAATGTCATGTTTAATATTAATGTGTATGGGAGAGTTGATAGGCAAGAGTAACACACATAGAAACATTCTGTGAGGGAATTTGGCACAGCAGTGTCCTAATGTGAAGGACAATAGCATGATAGGCAAACTGATGAGTCAAGGACAGTTGGGGGCTGAAGGAGGGCAAGGTACTTGGGGAGGCAGGCAAGCAGGCAGTGGAGGGTCTTGAGGTAGATTTGCTTGGGCAAGGAATATGGTTTGGAAAATAGCAGGCAAGCAGACTGCAAGGGGAAACTTGGCACAGCAGGGAAAGCACTAGGAAGAGAATGGAAGTCAAAGCCCTGCCCGATATTCTTCAGGATTGGAATACAGATGTATAATCCTAGTGCCATGCTGGCAATGGCTGATAGGAATTATAGTCCATAACATCTGGAGTGCCAAAGGTTCACCACCACTGTCCTAGTGGTTTACAGCATGCAGTCAATCCAAAAACCTAGCATCTCTGTCTCTCTCCCCCTTCCAAGCCAATTTGAAGGAGTTCCCAAAGTTCATGCTTGACTCCTTAAAAAGTGACCAGCTATACCCACATTATCCATATGAAGGGTTGGTGGGCAAATGTGCAGTCAAAGCCTGCTGCAGAAATCAGGAAAGCGTACAACAGTTTCTCCAGAATCCTAATAAGGTTCACATAACACAAATCACTCGTGAACAGGCAATAGAGCTGTTATGTCATTATTTATTTATTTATTTATTTTTATAAATTTTTATTGTATAGAATAATTATGCATTTGTTACATTCATTCTCTCCATTTCGTCTATACATTTTTTCATTTCCCCCCTCCCCCCTTTCTATTAATTGTTTTATGCAAGCAGTAGGAGATTCATTCTTCTTATTCTTTTATTCCATATTTCTTTGTTAAATCCGGCTTCTTCCATCCATGTTTCATACACTGTCCATATTTTCATTATATCTTCCATCTTTTCTTCCCATAGTTTATTTTTGTCAGTTTCTCAAAAATCTCTAACTGTATTTGTTCCCATATGTATTCCAACCATTTTGACACTGTCCATTTTTTATCATCTTTCCAGCCCAGCGCCAACACTGCGTGTGCTGCTCTTATCATTATTTTATACATTGGTTCAAAACTTCTATTCACTCTTTTATCATCCATTATCCCCACAATTAATAATTCATTATTTATGTCAATTTTTACTTTTACTAAATGTTCTACATATTTCATTATATTTTCCCAAAACTTTTTCACCAGTTTACATTCTATCCACATATGAGTATAATATGCTCCTTTTTCTCCACAATGCCAGCATTTTGGGCTTAATCCTTTTATCATATAGGCTAGTTGTATTGGGGTTCTATACCATTTAAGTAAAATCTTTCTTTCTAGTTCTACATATTTTTCTATCTTTACTTTCTTCATGCTCTCCATGATTCTTTCTATTTTTTCAACATCTAGGATATTTTCTTTCTCCCATTTTTTATTCAAAGTTCTAAGCATAAATTCTTTATCCTCTACCATATGCTTGTATACTGCTCCTATAATTTTCCCTTGTGATGTTTCGTGGAGTTTCAACCATTGAATTATTGTACAATCATCTTTTATTCTAAATTTCCTTAATTTTTCCCATAGGCCTCTTATTGCCAGCCAATTCTCTCTCCCTCCTTATGTCATTATTTAAATCTCAAACTGCCACATATCAATTTTTTGTAGGCAGAAGTCTATGTCATCAGCTGCAATTAATTTGTTAATTTTTAAATTGCCTCCTGGCTCTTTGCTATGTATTCCCACAACAAACGATCTCACATGGCTATCCTTTAGAACTTATACATGCAAACAGAAAAAAAAAGAATGTAGAGTATCTTGGGAAATTCACTGATGCTCACAAAATCCGGATGACAAAATCTATTCAACATCTCACCAGTAAAAGTATTATGAGTCAGTTGTTTTCACAGGTACAGATTTTTACATCAGTTTGATACAACATGGCAAGAGACAAAACTTACAAGAAAATAGAAATATCTTATTTTTTGTCTTATATGAAAAAAAATCAATGTCATCTCTTGGGTACCTCATCTGACAGGTGAAGACTACAAATAAAACAGAAAACCATGCTGTGTTTTCCATAGAAATTGTCAATAGAAACAATGTATCAGCTTTTAAGATAAATACTGATATTATCTTTTGGAAATGTTCTCCTGCAGGTTGCTAAATTTGCTAGGAAATAAAATATAGCATCATAGAATACAATAAAGTACAATTTATCCTGTTTTCATACAGCACCATTTTTCTAATGCAACAGCAACCATTATCAGTGAAAAATATACACAGACAACATTGCCAAGCATACTATGGAAACTACTTTCAAAATTGTATATTGCAAGGTAGCATAAAAATGTACAACCCACGCACCCACCCCGCTCACCAAAAGATGCCTGGAGGTTCTGCATCACCAATACCTTGGGGACAGCACTAGGATCCAAGCAGAACATGAGTTTAATTAAATAATTACAATCACATAAACTATAAACCGTTCCAACAAATAACCAAAATACATTCCATTTTTGAATGAAACCAATCCAAAAAGTTGCCCCTTGGACAAAGCAACCACCACCCTCTGTATTTACTCATTACATAAAAGACTTTGTGTGACATCACCAAACAGCATTTAAAGACCCTCATACCTTCAGGACCGCATTACCCCATATGTCCCAACTCGACCTCTGCATTCAGCAGAGGCCAACTTACTGGAGGTCCCTGGCCCCTCAATGATGTGGCTGGCCTCCACTCGAGCCAGGGCCTTTACAGCTCTGGCGCCGGCCTGGTGGAACACTCTCCCTCCAGCTGTCCGGGCCCTGCGGGACCTTGGGGAATTCTGCAGGGCCTGTAAGACTGAGTTGTTTCACCGGGCCTTTGGAGAGACCAGCCGCTGAGGGTGCCCCAGCCTCCTCCTCTCTACCCCCCCTCTCTACCCTCCTCTCTACCCCCTCAATACCATCAGGACCCATTATTCTTCACTAGGAGGGTTTCGTAAGGGTTTTGTGGGACGCTGCTCTAGGATATGATTGTTGTTTAAAACCATATTTATGTTTTTAGATGATGTTTTATTTGTACACCGCCCTGAGCCCTTCAGGGATAGGGTGGTATATTAAATTCAATAAATAAATAAATGAATAAATAAATGAACTCAAATGTTTTGCTTCATTTCAGATTTCCTCTATTTACCCATTTTGAGTGTTCTTGTTTTAGCTCCCAACTTTACAGACAATGCCTTTTCTTAAACCTCAGAAGTTACAACCAATAACTAAATATTATTGTTATAATTTTAGACAATATATTTTACCCAATCTTTCCAAACTAATTTACATTCATTTACTGATTTGTCCAATATATAGCCTATCAATTTTGCTAGTTTAGTATGCCATTTTTTTATATTTGGAATTCTTGGTAATTTCCAACTTCTCACCCAGGCAATTCTTGCCACTTTAGATAAATATCTAAATATCTTCTCATATCGTTTGCCACCTTGCATATTCATAAACCCAGTAAATATGATTCTGGTTTTATTATCTGTTCTTTAAATATCTTTAATATTTCTCTATGAATTCATTGCCAGTATTGTTTTGCTTTTTTACAGGTCCACCATTGGTGATAAAAGGTGCCAGTCTCTTCTCCACATTTCCCTCATGTCCCAATTTGACCTCTTAGTTCAAAGCAGAGGCCAATTTACTGGTGGTCCCTGGCCCTCGAGTGATACGGCCTGGCTCTCCGCGTGGGCCAGGGCTTTTTTACAGCTTTGGCCCCAGTCTGGTGGAACACTTCCACCAGCTGTCCGAGGCCCTGCGGAGGACCTTGCAGAATTCCGCGAGGGCCTGTAAGGCCAGAGCTGTTCCGGCTGAGCCTTTGGAGGTACCAGCCGTTGATGGTATATGCCCCCCCCCTTTCCCCATGGCCTTTACATCTGTTGCTCTTTGCCATCTTTCGGGACTTGCTGCCCTTCCCTCTGAAAGAGGGTTTGAAAAGCGAGAGATTACCGAGTTTTAAATCTTATAAATTAGTTTAACACTATTATATTTAGTTTCTTATTATAAGCTGCTTTTAAAGGTTTTAGCTATTTTTTATCTGTATACAATGATTATTATATTGTACCGCCCAGAGCCCTTAGGGGATGGGGCGGTCTAAATTGAAAAATAAATAAATAAATAAATAAATAAAAATTCCCATGGAGTTCCATTTTAACCCTTTGGACTCTCAACATTCTACTTGCCTGAATGTGTTATTTTTACTGCTGTTTTTTTTAAAGGTTTTAATTATATTTATACTTGTATTGAGATTTTACGTTGTACACGCCATCACTCGAGCCCCTTGGGGAATGGGCAAGTATAAAGAGATCTAAATGTAATAAAATAAAAGTAAATAAAATGAAATAGAAGTGTTTGTATTGGTCCCACACCCCACAATTCCTTGTGGCTTCCTTGTTTGTAAAATAGAGTTACACAAACACAGCACTTTTAAGCTTTATTTCACTATTATTTCCTAAGAGCCCCTAGAGCCCCTAGGGGATGGGGCGGTATAGAAGTGTGAACAATAAATAAATAAATAAATAAAATAAATAAACTGGAAAATTCTCAATTTTCTACTTCTGTCTTCTTCCTTAATATACTTCTATCATCAATAACATGCAGCATATGGGCCTTTTTTGATGACAGTTATTCTATTGTCTGAAGACAAGTAATTAATTAATAGCATCTCACTGCTAGAAATGAAACCACTAGAAATTGTTTTAGCAGAGGCTTCATAGAGAACAATAACACTTCTTTCTTTCTGTGCATACTTTAAAAGAAAAGTGGGGCATTTCACCCATCTTCCTCTCCTTACGAGATCACCAATCCATGGGGCTATTATTTGACCCTGATCCTGTTACTTTGGAAATCAAGTTTCTGATGGTTCAATGGGACTGCTGGAGGGAGGAGGGCAAATCAGGGACGATCCATGATCTTTGTTTGAACAGATTTTTGGATCAAATGCACAGGAACTGGAGATTTAGCAAACAGATGCTAAATTGTTAAAGGGCTACTTAAGTAGGATATGTAATGATAAAGATACTTAGAAACATCAGTTGGAATTTCTGTGCAGCCACTAGCATGTTGATGGTTGGTTGAGTGGGTGGTTTATTATTATTTGGGGAGGGGGGCAATGTTTACCTATAGCAATATGTCTAATGAATTAAGAGGTGATATGTTTGCAAGGTTTTTTGCTGAAAAAATATCACAAATATGCTCTGATTTAAGTGCTAATTGTAACTTAGGTCCACCAAAAGAACTGTCTCTTACACCATTTATTATAACTATAGACTGTTTTAACCCAATTTCTACCATGGATGTTGACAAGCACCTGCGAACAGTGAAGACCACTTCTTCTCCTTCAGATCCCTGCCAATTGTGGTTTCTAAAATCATATAACGACCACATAATTGAATCCTTAGTATCAGTTATAAACAAATCATTAATTCAGGGCACCTTTCTTTGAACACTCAAAGAGGTGGTTTATCTATCCAGTACAAAAAAAAATCCCTACAGAAAAATAGGATGTAGCCACTTATCCTGTGCATAATCTGCCCTTTCTCGGCAACATGATTGAGAGAGCAGCAGCAGAAAGATTCCAGGTCTTTTTGGATGACTCATTTGCTGTAGTCCATTTTTAGTCTTGGTTCAGACTGGGCTGTGAATGGAGACAGCTCTCCTGTCTTTAGTTGGTTGAATTTTGAATGTAGACAAAGGTCATGCCTCCATGCACATTACAGCCAAACTGCAGTTTTGATTCAGTTCTGGTTTTTTTTTTAGATTTCTGGTTGGATCTAGAACCCAACTCCTGTTTCAATATATACTGAATGCTCACATTGTATTTACTCTATGTATTTACTTACTCTATGTAATGTGCCTTGATCTTTTGATGCACATCGGGATGTGTAACCCATTAGGGCCCAGTAATTGCTACTTGTGACAATTCCAAACCATTACAGGTAGATTGAGAGTACTGAGTATGTGTGGAACAAAAGGACAACTCATACAAGTGAAATTCCAGTAGTAAAAGTAAAAAAATGGCAAGAAAGATGGACTTTAGAACAGGGGTAGGGAACCTGCGGCTCTCCAGATGTTCAGGAACTACAATTCCCATCAGGTTTTCTACCAGCATTGTGAATTGGCCATGCTGACAGAAACTGATGGGAAATTTGTAAAGTTATGGTTCCAGGATCTGGAGAGTCATAGTGTCCCTACCCCTGCTTTAGAATAATCAGGGGATAATAATGCTCCCTCTATTTGTCATGTCTGTAACATCATGAGAGTGATAAAACCTAAACCTAATATGTGAAGTGAGTGACTGTGTCGTTTCCATGCATAATATTTGGCTTCACTTATCAGCATGCAGAAATTAGGTCATGAACCTGTACTGTTTTTTAACTGAGAGGCTGCCTTTATATAGAGCTCAGTGCACACCAGTATGTTTGAAATGGGAAAAAACAGAGAGGAAGAACAGACGGTCTCTTTTTCAGTATGTCAGGTGAATGATTAATGAACTGCCCCTTGAGTTTCTGCTTTTGTAGAACACATCCATGGAAACAAAAACTTGTGACGGGTGAATTTCTGCAGGCTAAATGGCCTTGCAAAAATGAACTCATTTTAATGTGAGCTCAATTCAGATCAAGTCCTATTAACTCATTTTAATCTTGGCACCAGTATAAGCTTCAAGGCTCATCATTACTCCTTGTCCTAGTCTCTGGAGTAGCAGAAAACAAAATTTCTTTATCTTCAATGTGACATCCCTTCAAATATTTAAACATGGCTATCATGCCACCCCTTCTTTTCTCCAGACTAAATTTACCCAGCTCCCTGAGCAGTTCCTCTTTGGGCCTTTTCCTATTTTGTATCCAGACCTTTTCCTATTTTGGTCGCCTTCCTCTCAACCCAGCTTGTCAATACTCTTCTTGAATTGTGGTGTATTTCAGTTTTTCAGAACTGGATACAGTATTCCTGGTGAAGTCTGATCAATGAAGAACAGAGAGGTAATATTACCATCTTAGTCAGTTTGGCCTGCACCTTAACACTGCAAAGGCTGAATATCTGGTATGGGCTCGATCCAGGTCAGTGGTGACAATCTGAAGAAAACAGATGCATTTTGGAACCTCAACTCAATCTTACAGAGTGATGGCAGCATTGATGGTGAAATTGAGAGTCAATGCAACATGACTGAGGTGGCAGTCACTGATGTTTTTTGTGTTAAGAAAATGCCTATACACCTGAAGTAAAAAGTCTACAAGACCACGGTCTGCCTCATAGCACTGTATGGGTCAGAGTGCTGGCCCTTAATGAAAGCGGCTGAGAGATGACTCCATGTCGTGGAAACAAGCATGCCTTACTGGACACTGGGTGTATCCCTCCTTGACCACATCACCAACCACATGGTCTGAAAACAATTTGGCATTGCGCCCATTGAGGCAAAAATTAGAGAGAGGTGCCTGCGCAGCCTTGGCCATGTCTAACGAGCAGCCCCAGACACTGTTACCAGCATTGCCTATAACATTGGCTGAGGTACTACCGGATTGGATTTATGCAGACGCAGACCAAAGGCAAGCGATGGCCAAGATATCATCAATGTGGATCCTGAAAATGTACAAAGAGACCTGCAAACCAAACATGGCATTTCCGATCCAAGACAAGAGAAGTGGCGTTTAAAAATCCAAGCAGCGGACCTTGCATTAGTGGGACAATGCTAGGAAGAAGAAGAAGGTAAGAGTTCAAAGAACACGGAAATATCACATTGATTGCTAAGGGAAGTTATGAAAGCATACACCTATTTCATCTTTGAATATGATAATGGAATAGAAGGATTGGCTTTGTTTCCTAACAAGAAAACAAGGCAGAATTGTGACATTTTAATTTCATGCAACTAATATTTTCAGCGCATGTGTTGCTTCTTTCCTCTTTCAGATTTATTGCACCTGGCTTAGCAACTGACAGGACAAACCAGAACTTTTCTCACTTGGGAAGAAGGTAAGCTTAATAAATATAAATCAGAGCTGATTCACAATGTTCAGCAACTTTTTGATGAAAAAAGCCAATTTTGCCATATTTAATTAAGTACATTGTTTGCAATCACAAAGTATTGGCTCCTGAAAAGAGTGAATAATGTGTGTATTCACTGTAGCAGAAAGGCACAAAAAGCTACTTTCTGTATCATGGTACAAGCTATGTCGATGATTTTTTTTTAAAAGCAAGAAATACATATGGGGGATTTCCTTTGACAGTGTTCTTCAAGGCAAAATGCCAGTTAAAAATCCCTCCCTTGTGATGTCAGCTGAACACAGCAGTGGGGATATTGCAAACTGTTTCCATCAATTATGTAAAAACGATATGTTTGCTGTTCTAGATTTCATGATATCATTAGAAGATCTGTGTGGGGGACGAGGTAAGGGACTGAGTATGCAAAATTAGACCTAATGAAGCTGTTATCTATGTGATCTGGGGGAGGAATTCAGATCTTCATTATAGTGCTTAGAGAGATGGAGTGCCTGCCATGCAATGAATTCAGCAGATGACAATGACTGAACACTGACTGAAATCCAAGTGGTGAACTTTGCATTTATGTTTGGCAGTTAAGAAGTCTGAATGAGGATGTAGTATGGTACATCTTATCAGATCTCAGAAGCTAAGCAGGGCTGGTTCTTGGATACGAGACCCAAGGAAGACTTTTCAGAGAAAGGCAATGGCAAACCACTTTTGTATAATCATGTGCCAACTTATGGGGCTGCCATAAGTTGACTGTGGCTTGATGACACTTCACATACGCATAAGAGTTCTGACCAAGCAGATTTCTAAAAAAAAAATCCCCACAAAAACAGGTACTTGAAAATGTGATGTTGAATGGAAATACCACCTGAGAAATATTAATGGAGAAACTGATCCTTAGTGGGGTTTCCCAACCAATCGTACAATCACTTGCATACATGCATCAGACTAAGCCCATTGATTTAAGTGGCTTTAGACCAGAATAACTCTGCTCAGGTTTGCCTTGTTAATGCTCCTTTTTCTAATGATATCACTAGGTTTGGTGAATAACCTAGAAATTTGGTAAAATTCAGATTCGGATTTATTTGGGCATAACATTATCTGAATGCCCGAATAAAACAAACAACATATTCGGATATACCCGAGATATTACGAGGTTATATACAAAAAAAATTCAAAGGTCTGTCTCTGATTTTTTTTAGTATTTACAATTGTTTTCATGTTTGCACAAGAAAGTTTGCTTACTTGGGAGGGCTGTGGAGCTTGGTTGAAGGTGAATCCTGATGTCCATAGCATTTTGCCCTCAAAACAAACTTTTAGCAAAAGTTGGCCAGTTCTTTCAGGAGATTCACACCAGCAATGGCCCAGAGTGAAAAGGTGAAGCCCTACCCAGAACAAGCCCCCCCAAGAGGCTACCTCAAATCTCCTAAACAGAGCTACAGCTGGGCAGCAGCTTAGCAAGCCCCATTAGTAGTCTATGGTGGGGAAAAGGATTAATTAATCTTTTTCCCACCATGGGGCGCTGCTGAAAAGAACTGGCAGATATTCTGTGCTTTGCAGTGGCTCCATTGTAGCCAATGGGGAATTTCTGAGTGTGTCAGCACTGGCTGCACATTTTTGAAGATAGAGGCGTCAGACTTTCAAGGTGGCTCCAGGAGGCCTCCTGGTAATAGCATCTAGGTTTGGTGAACTTTGCTTCTGGGGGTAGGGGGGTGGGTTGAGAGATTTCTGAGAGAACTTTACCAGCAGGCTTCATGTGCAGGAGCAGGGAAACAAGCTTCTTGGGGGCCCATAAAATTGAACACCCCAGCCAATTTTCACCCGAATATGCCCGAATTCACCCAGATTCTCTGGTATTTGTTGCACCCAAATCTCCAAGTCTAGACATGACTGTCTTGTTGTGAGATTCTCCGATACCAATAACATACCAAGGAGTCTCTAACCCTCATTGGATACAATTGATAGCCTTATTTTCCCCACATTTGGGGTTCAGAAACATTCTTTATCTTTGCATCATTTCCCTCTTTGTAACAGATTAGTTGAAACTGGCAGTGTGTTAATAAAGCAATGCTACACATTACAGGTGTTTTACACATTGGGCAGCTCAATCCAGAGGGGGAAGTGGATCTACCCATGGAGCCAGCACAGTTTTGTACTTGCGCGGATGCCCACCCCACCAGTGCAAGGGGCAAATGCACTGACGAAGGATCCAATACACAAAAGTTCTAGCCACAATGAGGCTACACTAGCATCCAAAATGGACTCTGGCATGGACGGGGGGACATTCCAGGGAGCAGAGATGACATTTGTGAGCTCCTACCCAGAGCTTGCAGCCAGTATCACTTCAGCCCTGGCCCTGGATTTACCCTACTCTTTTGTATAGGGTAAGTCCATTGGCCCTACTGGAGGGCTTTCTGGAGGCAGGGGGTTGCTCCTTCTCCCTCCCAATACCTCTGAAAAGGCTTCTGCCACCACCATGGTTTGAATTGAGCTGAAAATGAGGTATACCATATGTATCAAGTCCATATAAGTTGCATATAAAAACTATAGAACATGCATACAGAATACCAATAAGCCTATCAAACCAACAGCATTAAGCGGAGAGCCAAAAGTGCTGGAATAAAAATGAAAGATATGTGAATACAAAAAAAATTGAGCAGGGGAGATGCACTCATTCCTAGTGGCAGCAGAATGGCTTCGGGGGGCAGGGAGGATGGGGTAATCAGAGGGCAACTGATATTCAATGGAGTTGTTGACAGCATTCACATTTAACATACTTATCAAAGCAAGATATTTACACTGCTAAAAATGGAAACAATATAACACAGATTGTGAGGGCTAAAGCTTCTTGTTATGTTGTCTATCTTTTTTGTATGAGTTCACACATTGTCCAGTGCAGGAGATTATTTTCCCTGTACAATGTATCACAGTCTGAAGAACAAAGAACACTGGAAGAGTGCTATTCAGAAGGTCAAGGATAAATAAAGCTACAGATTTAATGAGGTGAAAGGGTGAAGGGGGAAGAGTGAAGATATTCTAATCAACAGTTTACTATTCTGAAGCCTCTAAGCAAATATAACAAAGATATACCAGCATAAGTACTCAGTTTTGTATGCTGGACTGACAATCAAGTTCTATAATTCTTTAACTCACTTAAAAATGAGCACATCAACCCATTTCATAATTATCTGTCTATTTTAAAATGTTTATACCCCATCCATTCAGTTCAAGTAACATTCAAGTCAAATAGCCGTTACAAGATTTAAAACCAAACAATGAATAACCTTACAACATAATACATTAATATCCATAATTTCCCAACTATGGAAGAATTTCCCAACTATGCAAGTATGCTAACAAATAGAACAAGACATCCTAGTTTAAAATATAATTCACAAATGCCTCTGATATAGCCATGCCAGCACATTTTATTTTAATAATATTTTTAACCCTCCTTAATACTAGTGCATTTGGTTAACAAATCCATAAATGTGAGAATCTGCCTGAGATTCATTTCTCCCCTCCCTTTTAGGTACACCAGCTCTTCCTGCTCCAGTAATGTAGTATGGTCAGTGATTTCAAAAATTATCCATTCATTTATTTGGGTCAACCTGCAGGTATGGGGACAGGGGGAATTTACCATTCTATTTCTTATATTGTTGGATAAATGCAATGGAAGGAAAGAGAAATATCATGAGATTGTGTCTGAAAGCAGCACTTGTACATAAGAGATACCAATAAGGGAATGAGTGAGTAGACCCAGGGAGTTCTTTATATTAACACAGATAGAGTTGATAGAGTTTACAATGTAACTCCTGGATGATAAAGTTTACAGTGTAACTCCTGGGTGACCATGGCACTTATATCCACTTGATGAGGTAGAAGAAAAAGTGGCACACAGACAATCCACCCTGCTGTCAATACCACTGGATGTAGCCAAATATTTTTTCCTTGGTTCTACTCTACGTATGCTCTAATTTGCATACTCATGGTGATCCATGTGTTCACTCCACATACTTTCCCTCCTGATTCCAGAAAGACCTGGTTTACTCACCAGGACACCAAGTCCACCTGTTAATAAGGCCCAAAGATTAGCCAAGCAGTACAGTTAATAGCAACCCCCCCCCCCCCGGGTCCAGGATGTTTGATGCACTAATGCTGGGATTGGCTCACCAGAATCACTGACAGATCAACAAAAAAGGAAAACAAACAAACAAAACAAAACCCTCAGGTATAGTCAGTGGTAGGATTCAAATAATTTAACAACTGATTCTCAGTGGTGAGATTACAACCAGTTCTCTGAACTTGACAAAAAAATTAGCTACCAGTTCTACCGAACTGGTTCAAATAGGCTGAATCCCACTACTGGGAAATAAACTATACTTAGGTTACTCAGAAACAAAAGTAGTAATAAATGCATAAAAACCGTGCACATTTAGTACATAAATCTATGGCTGTTTCTGCACGGCCAAAAAACAGTGCCACAGGACATGAAAAACGGTCTCTGGGATGCTGTTTGCACAAGAGGCACTGCTGGCTCCCCCCCCAAGAGGCATGACGAGTGGCTGCTTTTAAATCACACTTTCGATGAGGTGTAAAGTGCAGCCTTCTACCAAGCGAAGGTTTTTTAAAGTGAGATTGTTTTCAAGCGCGTAGTGCGAGAACCGCGACTGGTGGGAGAGGCAGCCACTTTCCCCTCCACTCACCTGTCCTTCCAGTATTGCTCTGGAGAGCTGGAGGGGCATGCCCACGCTGCCCTCCGGCCCCTGGAGGTCAGAGGGTAGCGTGGGCATGTCCCTCCAGCCCTCAAGAGCGATGCTGAAAGGAGAGGTGAGTGGAGGAGACTAAAGGAGAGGAGGCAGAGAAAGTTGGGGCTTCTTGCACACTACTATGCAAGCAGTCCCTGAGCCTCCACCAGCTGTGTGGAAACAGTCCCTGTGTCAGCATGCAGAGTGGAAACAAAAAGCAGATGCAATGAACATGAAAATAGTCACAATATCATCTGCAAAAACACAATAAGTGAATTAGATACACTAGTCTGTAGAAGTAACTTGCAAACAAGTGGAACTCTAGAAAGAGTCCCAAAAAAAGTCCAAATATCAGAAGAGCTGCCCAGCAGCACTGTTTTGTAGAAGTCAACCTACTTTTTCTGCACACCTTCCCTGTTTTACTCTGGGATCACGACTGTCATAATGTAATACATTTCATATGTGCTAGATATACTGTCAAATATGTGTCCTTTCCTAGCTGAGCTAAGTTTGCAAGAGCATGCTATTCTGCTGCACTAGGGTTCAAATGTGAGCATGTGTATTAAAACAAAAGCTAAAGCTTGGAGGAGGAGGCTGCCATTTTGTCCAGAGCCTGAGCCTCACTACCCTTCCTACTCCCCTTTCATTTAGATGAAGTCTGCTCAGAGGAGAAATCTTCTCACAATGCTGGAAATGATTGCATTGTGGCTGCCATGTTCCAGGACTTCTGGCACATGCTTGGCTGAGCTGAACTTGACATCCAGCTCAGCTGCCTCCCCTGCCCCCCTCCAAAGTCTTTGTGGACAGCTCCCAGCCTGACCAAGTCCAGCATTCCATTTTCTACGGCCTGCAACTGCACAGCCCATGTGTTGTCAGCGTTCAGCTGGTAAGGGAAGGGGAGAAGGGTTCCTCTGTTTGTTTGGTTTTACTGGTGGCTGGTCTGAAATGGCTTGAAAATTCAGCATTTTACAGAATCCACTTTTTTTGACTCCCTTAAATTACCACCCAACCTTCCCCCAAAGCTAAAACAGCTTTTTTCACATTTATTTTCAGTTCAGCGTTTTCCAGATGCACCATCCTAATGACAATATATTTTTTAAAAATGAAAATGACTGTCAGCACTCCAAATAACCCTTCTGCTGAAGGTACTTGAAGTAGAATATTTAAAGATCATCTCAGAAAGCAGAGGTTTAATTAAAAACAGGTTGATACTAGCCCAAGCTGTAATATGCTTGAAAGTCATTTGGGAGATACATGTTTATGAGGGTGAAGATTTCACATTTCTATCCTTTGTAAACTGTGGATTGCAGAGATGGGACATTCGATTTATGTTATGGTTGTGTTGGGAAAGAACAAGAGGTTTAACTGTCAACCCACATTCCGCTTTTCTTGCCAAAACTCTTAGATTTGGGGAAATAATCCAGTCTCACAGATGCAAGGTTCCTTTCAATAACGTTTACTGCAACAACAGGATTTGCAAAAAGCATTAACTTCCAGTAGGCCTTCCAACACCAGAGAGACATTCAAGATATAACAACTTGAGCACAGGGTAAACAAGAGAAGTATTCAGTAAGCTCTGAACAGTAGACAGAATGCTCTAAAGCTCTTCCTAGAGTTCAAATGGACTGAAGTTATTATTTACATTAATGCTGTCACCTCTCCAACAGAAGCCAGGTTACCTACTTTGTTACAAGCATTTTAAAGAGAAAACAAATTTGCTGTACATGGTTTTGATTAGTGAAAGGGTCATGATTTGCAGGGCAATCCTAAACAGAGGAGTTCTAAACCCTTCAATTAGGGATCCCAACTTCCAGGTGAGGGGAACACAAGATCCCCTATAACTCATCTCCACATGACAAAGATTAGTTCCTCTTGGAGAAAATGGCTGCCTTGTAGAGGGGACTCGATGACATTATACCCTGCTGACGTCCCTCCTCTCTTGAATCCTGGCCATCACCTGGATTCATCCCCAAAATATTAGGCGTTTCATGCGATGACCCATTTGCTGGCGACCTGGGGGCGCAAAGGTGCCTGAGCGCTTCGGTCTACCTGGCGCGCTGCTGCAGCAGCAGCGTGACAGCTCTTCTTCCCTCCCAGAGCGTCAAGCCGCCCTAAACAACTAACCCTTTAAAGGGGTTGTTGCCCAGAGAAGGCGTCTTCTTGGCCTTGGTCGCGAGGAGAAATGGCGCAGCGCTGGGAAGGCGCTGTCTCCGCGTCTCTGCCCTACTCACGGTGTCCTCCCTGCGTCACCTGCGAGCGTCGCCAGCCCGCCCACACTGTCCTCCGACCTCCAGGGGTTGGAGGCGAAGGCGTCTTTCCGGCAAAGATTTCGAAGAAGCGAGGCGAGGGCGCAGAGGCGGCTCCGTGCGGAGCCGCCTGCCGTCTCTTGCGCCCCCACGCCGCCCGCACTCTTGGCGGCGTGGGGGCGCAAGGAGGCCGTGCGGAAACGGCCTTAATGAATTTCCTGGTCTGAAGATGGCAAAGAATGCCTGTATAATTTCAGCCCAAAAATCACTGAATCAAGGGGGGAAAGGGATTACTATCTTATTACTATCTTATTGTATTGCATTATCTTCTTTTCAAAATAAAAAGGTCAAGAAATAGTAGACATAATTATAAAGTGCATTTGTGCTTCAAGGGTTCCCCCCATCCCTGTCCAGACCAGTTGATCCAGCTGCAAAGCTGAGTAAACACAATGAAAAGAATGTAAGCAAAACTGCCTCTGCCAGTTTGTTTTCCTGCACATTATTGTTGGTACAGCTCTGTACTTAAAAAGCTAAGTGATACAAATGGTTTACATTGATGCAATAAAAGTGAGTCTCATTCAAACAAAATGGATTCCATAAAAGCTATCAGCTTATCCATGTTGTCTTCCTTTTTCTTAGACCAACATGATAACAATTGTTTGTTTACAAAGCTGCCCATTTATAGGAGCTCAAAGTTGATTGCTATTTAACATTTGATGAATGGGCAGGAATATCGCCCTAGACATCAGTGGGAATATGAGTTCAATAGCAAGGGGGAGCCAACATAAACTTTATTTATGAGCTTGGTAGAAGAATTGCAAATAGAAATGAAAGGCTTTAAGCAAACAACAATAGAGTCCATATGACACTCGGAAGTGTTGTTTTCTGTCAACACTTCCTTTCTGTTGAAAAGGCCATTTTATTTTACATTATCACCCTTGTACCGAGAAGCCTGTTCATATGTGGAATGAGTTTTCAACTCTGGTTCCTCTGCCAACTCCACAGCTGCCATTTGAAAGAGGTGTAACATTCACAGTGCAAATCTGTAGTGTTATTGCTGTGCAAATGGCCCTTTTAAAGTAAGGTCATTATTTTTTTGCTCTGAAGGCTTCTGTCCAGTCGAGCTTCAAGTGGCAGGGAGAAATGCAGGCTTTGCTGCTATTGCCTTTCTGAACTCTGAACTTTTTTTTCCTGGTCAGCTATCTCCTGAGTGTAAAAGATGTAGTCTGGAGGATTGTTGCATGAGTAGACTTGCCCTCTGGCAGTTGCGCCAGACACAGAGCCATGAACTGCTGATCTGTTAATGTAAACAACCAAGCATGGAATTGCCTGCACTAAGTAAGATCAAGGGGAAGAAGTAAAGTGAAAGTGTCCTCCTCCCAGGGGATTCCGAAAATAGTAAAGATATTGCATGGCTCAGGGTTTAGGTTGAAGGAATAACGAGTGTTTCCAAAATTCTCAGCGGGGAGTATCTGCCAGTGGGCAGCCCTTTAAATAGCATTTAAAGATAAAATGTGCTCTGAAATTATTCTCAGAAGCCATGTAACCAGTATAGAAACTGAAATTTCATCATTCTTGTGATGTTGCTTCCTGAAGATAGAAAAGGAATCTAACACAGAGGGAACATTGATAGAATCATAAACACATCTCCCACACACCTTCTTCTCTCCCCTCTCCACAATTATTTTAAATATGCTTCTATTAGAATTCTTTTATATAAAGCAGTATGTGAATGTTTACTGGATAATAATACATTTTCTTGTCTAAACTAGAATGCAGTAAGGATCTGAGTTGTTAATATCAGAAAAGGGAAGTTAGCACAGGAGGGCTAATATTCTAACAGTATAGTTCAGTTCAAAGAAAGGTTTCGGGATGTCATTGGATGCTGCCTGAGAGAGAGATGAGGCAGTACCCTACAAAGGCATGTTCATTTCGATCCCTCATTGCCTCCTGCTACTAACATGTAACAAGTAAGAAAGCAGAGACTTATTTGTTTAACTGATACAAATTTAACCAATTATGAAGACATACAATAACTGACAAACAACTGCCTCAGTCTTACCTGTGGCTCTTTTGCAGTTGGAGGATGAGGAGTGTGGCACCTGCTTCGGTAGCCAGAGAGGATTGGCAGTGGCTTCAAAGGTGGCTCTAGAGGTGGCTCGTGGATGTGACAAAGAAGCAGCTTGGTGCCTGCAGAATCTAGTGGGGGTTTTCTCAGCTCCCCCAGAGCTGGAAGTCTCTTCTTCCAAAGAGCTGAAGTCCTCTTCCTTCTGCAGCTATTGCCTCTCACGAAGTCCAGGCAGCCTTTTGGACTAAGTCCAGGAGCCTTTTCTTTAATTGAGCTGAAATCAGGCCTCCTTCACCTCTTACCAGCTGTTTTGGGAGGGTTTCTTTGTTAAGTTGGAGTGAGATTCCTTAGGCTTGAAGGAAGCTTCTAATGTAGCCTGATGACTGGAGGCATGATTATAATTATGATTATTTCAGTTTATTCCCCACCCTTTACAGTAGTTTCAGGGTGGGTTACAACAAAAGGCATTATAAAATCCATTTTAAAAAATCCTATATACCATTGATAAATGCCATTGATAATTTGTTTGTTTACTCGAGGCTGGCATTTATCCTTCATTATGTCAGATTTTAATCTTCTTTGATTATATTCTAGATAATTTAATGGAAATAGTAGCAATTGGATAACAACTGGATTCGATGAATATTGTGTATTTAGGTTTTCAAGGTTTTGTGTAGAGCACAGCAAGATGTTTGATGTGTGTTCATTTTTGTGGTGTGAAACAATCTTTTGTCTAAATGATCCACTGAGAATCTCTTCTGAATATACTTTAGTATTTTAGGCTAAATTGTAGTTTTCTCATAGTTCATAGGCACAGATTCTGATTATATACATAAGTCTCTTTTGTTATATGTATTTTTTTTATAACTGCAGACTACCATAAAATTTACTGGCATAATTAATCACAGCTACACTAGGCTTGGCTTAACATTAATCACTGCTGAGTTACCATGAAAGTGTAGCACTGGAAGGTGTTTTGGCTATTACAGTGTGCCATATAGCTGCTCCAGAATCCTGTGGGGCAGGTTGAGGCCTAGGAAATACTGGAGGCAATATCCTGAGACTCTGGGCCAACAGAAAGGTTTACAAAAAGAGCCTTTGGTCATGGAAGAGCAAGTGATTCAAAGAAAAGAGGAGCTCAGAAAAAAAGAATGTAAGAAGAAAAAAGGGAGAGAGAGAATGTTTTGAAAGAAGTCGTACACTTGGTCAGAAGTCAAAGAATAAGATGCTGAGTTCAAATAACCAGACATCATCAGACCTCAGCAAATTACTATTTAAACTGTGTTTAAAATAGATTACATATTGTATCCCTAATGTAAATATGACGGTTTTGGGGGGATGGACGGGTTGTTGTTTGTTTGTAAGTCAGTCTGCATTAAGTTAAAGGTCAATTCAGATGAAAACAAGATTTTTAAAAGTTGAATTTGCATTTCTAAATACACACTGACTTGTTTGAAGCATGTACATGTCCACAAGGCTGGCCCTGAGCACAATTCACTCATAGCTGAGAGGTAAGGGGAGAAGTTGCTGAATGGATATAAAGAATGGATGCACTGACTTATCATTCTGGCCAATGGGAAGCTTGCAAATGCCAGCCACAGACAGGGGTGAGAAAGTGGCTAATGCTGCCCCATTTGAACAAAGGTGATTATGTACTCCAAATTTATTTAGGTTTCTTGATTACACCTCCCCTCATGATAAAGTTTTAAATTGTTTTCTCACAAGAACATTTCCTTTTGACCTGGTCCTTTTAGTTTTTACTTTCTAAAATGAATTACTTCAAAACTGTGGGCATCCCAGAATTCTTTGTAATAGGTTAACATTGATTCTTTGTTGGGCTTCCAAATTGAATCTGATTTTGAAATGCTGAAATTTCCCAAGAGATGCCAACAATTTTCAGAGCAGCTGGCCTTCACGCGTGCAGAATACGTAGCTGAGGCAAAATAATAGAAGTGCCATAAAAGAACCTGATATCAGATGATAACAGATGATCATACTTTGTTCTCTCTCCTCTCATTGGAAGATTGGCCCACAAATAGATCTAAATGGAGCTTTTTTTTAAAAAAAAAAAAGAATCCACCTATTTGATAGAATTGAAATGGCCGCACTTTGGGGAACCTTCAATGGCAATATCTGCTTATACCGGCTGAGCTTTTTAAGCAGCTGGGAATGCAAAAATCCTGGCAACCGACAACTCTTTGACCTTCTCTGTCAAAGGTGCTTGTTCCATGTAAATTAATCATCTGAGTGCCTCACCTTGATGAGTCATTAAACTTACCACACTGAAGATGCAATTTGCTTTGATACTGCACATCATTTATGCCCCGCATCATAATAGGACGAATGAGATGGGGTGCAGGTGTACTTTTATGATTTTGTAAAAAGGAGAAGTGGCTTCCTAATTGGAATCAAGAATTAATTTTAATAAGAACATAACTGATACTGTTAGAGTACTACAACTTTCAATACTAGACTCTTCCTGAAGGCAGGTAGGTTAAAAAATGCTGGGTAGTGGGTGGCATGGAGTGGTGTTGCCACCTGAATTAGAGGGGTCTGTCCTGTTTTAGGTTGGGGGTTATCCAAGCAACAGCCCCTTGTGCTGCAAGGCAATCTCTATCAATTTTTACCAGGGTTTTTTTCCCCCCTAGAAATCTGCAGGAAATTTGGAGAAGTTTTAACAATTTTATTGAAAAGCAAAAATATACACAGAGGCTGTTTCCGCACGGGCGGAATACAGCATCCCATGGATGCTAAAAACAGAGTCCCTGGGGAGGGGTTCACATGGCGAGGTTTTTCGGAAACAGCGGCTTCCAGCCACTGCCATGTGAATAGCAGCGGCTGGAAGGCACCATCCCCCCCCCTTTCCCAAATGCCTTACCATCCCTCTGACCTTCCGGCATGTCGCCCAGGCCAGGGGACACACCCCTCCTGCCCTGCGACTCCAGAGCTGTCGCACAGGGCAGGGGGCATGTCCCCTGGCCTGGGCGACGCACTGGAAGGTCGGAGGGATGGTAAGGTGTTTGTGCAATGGCGCAGCCTCCGTGCTGGCTGTGCCGTCTTCCCCGCCCCTACCGGGACTGTTCGTGTGAATGGTCCCGGGGGGTGCATTGGCATCATATACGCCGACACACACCTCGAGCGTGACCATGTGGAAACGGCCAGAGAGAGATTAAAGAAGCCTGAAGTTTGGAGTATTAGAGGTTGTTGCAGGAAGGGTCTAGAAAAGGAAGGTCCAGGGATGCAGAAACCAATATCTGCATTGGAGGCAGAGAAGGAAGGGTGATATCAGACACACAGCATAACCGCACCAAAGGTAGTCTAAAGTACACTGGGCAAGGGGCCTTTGGCTAGACATAGGAAAATTTGACCCTCTGGCAATACTAAGAGAGGCAATCTTCCTAGACAAAGAGGAGTTCTTGTTCTCAGGAGAGAATAATACAGTGGATGATGGCCCATGAGTCAGAGCCAGGAATAGTCCTGTTTTTGACTAGATTTTAGATAGAGTTGATGGATTTACAACTCAGGGTATTCCAGTTCAGAGTAAGGGTTGATGGTTCTCTGATATTTGGACAGGAAGGGCATTATAGGATCAGCTAGGGAAGAAAAGGACTAGGAGAGCTGATTGAGTTAAGGCTGGGTGGTATTTGCCTATTCTTTATGGGCTAAGGAATAGGGGTGCCTTTTCCAGGGTTGGGTTATAGTTATCCAGATGATATAGCTGAAGCTGCAGGCAAGGCATTCCTCACTGTTATGGATATTGATTGAAATTGGGGAGGATGTTCAGTCAAAGCCCCTCTCTTGGTATCAAAGTTCAAAATTAAGATTTGGCATCTATCATTGTCTGAACAGTCTATGACATCAATAGAGGTGACTAATAGGGCACTATCCAGAAACCGCACCCCACCCCTCCTTGCCATGGGCTTGCCTGCCAACAGGGTAGCAAGGCATAGCATGGCATAGCTGATTGACTCCATTGGAGGATTTTTACCACAAGAAGGGTGTGATTTTTCTTGTTCCCCCAAGTTCCTTCCTATTCTGTTCCTGTGGGTCCTCTATCCCCCAGGAGTGACATTTCAGCAGGGAATTCTAGGCTACAATAAGAATAAGGTCAAGTGATTAAATCCCTCCTTCCGGGGAAAATTTTCTGTGATATCCGTGTCAATGGTTTTGGTCACCCCAGCATCCAAAGTACATGAGTCCATACTTTCTTCTCAGAATGGAAGGAACAGAATATTTACAATTTTAGAAAGTATGATGCAATGTCATAATATTAGCTCAAAAATTCATTTTAGTTTTTAGTTAATTGAACCTGTGCTTCTATTTTCCCATCATTTATCTTTCCATCTGCTGAATTGCCCTCATTACATGTATGAAAGATTAATCTTACCTTTTTCCATCAGCTGCATGTAAACTACATATAAAAGCGTTATAATATACAAATGGTACAAAATGGCATAACGTGGCACAAAAAAGAAACGGACAAATTGGGAATGCCATTAGTAAAAATGGGCAAAATAATAAGATTCACAAAGGCAACATGAGAAAACTTTTCTCCCTCTAGGCATCAGATGTTTCTATTGCTAAAAGGCTTGCCAGCCATGTGAGATTTAAATGAAATATGACATCAACACTGTAGTGCGGGAAATATACTTGTCCAAAACAATTTGCTTTACATGTATCCTTTCCCCCATAGATGTTCAGGTGCTATTTAAGGTTTCACATACCTTTGGCCTTAGGCATTAGCCTTTTTTTAAAAAATGGAGGTATGGACATGCAAGAAAAAAAGTTGGGTTTATTAGTTTTTGTGACATTTAAAAACTGCTTTACCTGGTGGAAATGAACTAGCAATCTTTCCCTTCCCCAGTCTGGGTTAAGGATGATTCCTGCTTGCTGAGTGAACACCAGCAGGCAGAAAAACTTTATTTTTCCTGCACAAACCTCTTACTTTTGTTTCTGCCAGTCATTATGTGTGCTGCAAGAGATTCTCTGTGGAGATTCCTCACGGAGGTTCCCTCTGCTTGCAACTCATCCATTTGTTATTTTGCTGTAAAAAGTAGATAAATAAAGTTTGTTTAGCCTAGCAATCCCGTGGGCATGTCCAATTTTCCTTTTTTGTTGTTGCTTTGTGAAGCTACAGATATGACTAAAGGCGCTGCAATATATGCATGTTTGTGTTGCCGTAGCCTTGCAGACAACCCCCTCAAAACAAAACAAATGAAAAAGGGAAAAAAGAAGCATGATTACTAGGTTTGATGTTCCTGCCCATCGTGTTGAAATTGTGGACTCTGCCAGGTGTCATATCTATGGCTGATCCCAACATAGAGCTTGTGCCTGGGCAGTTGCCATTGCAGCATGTGTCCCTGTTTTGCTTTCCTGCAGGTAATGATTCAACAGAGAGACCTTTAGGCATAGTCAGGACCACCACCCCCGAGTCTGTTCAGCCTGCTGTTCCAGCCTGCCTTCTGGAGTGGAACACTGTACCTAGCCAGCTTTTCCACCTGTGACTCTGCCCCACGTAGATGCATGCCATACCAGGGAAGGCTCAGTCTATCTCACCATGGCCTCAGGAAGTAGACAACTGGAGTCAGCAGACCTTCCTGGGATGCACCACAGTTGGGTCTCTGCTTGGCTGTATTTGCATTTTCTAATGCTCTGTGACTTAGCCAGGGAGCATACCTGCTGTGGGGCTTCTCACCCTGCTTGTAGTTTCCCACTGCTGCCCGGCTCTGTCTTTTGCTCAAGTCAGGGTCAGTGAGGGAAGCCCTGAATGCCCAGGGCTTTCCCATAAGCACAGCTTAAGCACTGCGGTGCCTGCACACATCGCTTTTCTGCCCAAGGTTTATTCCTCCTTTATAAAAACCAAGGTTTCTCCCTCTGTTTTTTTTCACTGCAAGGGGGGAAAGGGCGCCGCTTTCTCAGTGCCTGTCCATTGATGGAATGGTCCAGAGCAGTGAGGCAGGAAAACTAGTCCCATATATGCTACAGAGGAGGACCGCATTTGTTGAGGTCCTTTTGAAATGCCCCTTTGTTGCTCCAGAGGCTTCCACTGTCATGCAAAAGGGGCATTTCAAAAGGACCTCAACATTTGTGGTTCAGGAAATTCACATAGCAAAGCCATTACCGGGCAGGAACATGGCAGCCATGCTGCAGCACTGAGGGCTGTGCAAAACTCCCAATTGCATCGAGGTGTTCCCGGTGCCTACAGAGGGGCAATTTCGGCATGCAAAAACAGTCCTTGATTCCAACTGCATGGCAAGAGTTCCATGCCCCTCCCAGCCCCATTCCCTTTCCTTCCCATCTGTTGGGATGTACTAAAGTGACTGACAGGATTGCCCATGGGGAACAATGGGAGTTGCTGGCAGGCAATAACATATAACATATAATGTAATAACATATAATGGGAGCAAGGAATGTTATTTGACTTGCATTGACCCATCACAATTTACTGCAGTGCACAAATGTTGCAATAAAAATGTGGAATGGATTTTGAATGATGGTCTCCAGTCTGACATAGACTGCTCTGGGATTGAAATGATGGCCTGCAAAGTGGAGTAGTGTGAGTGTTCTACAACTGGAATTACAGCCTTAGGACTGTAATCAGTGTTCTGGGGATTGTTATTGATATGGTAATAGGGACTTCCATTCTGCTCATTTATATGGTCCAAGGGGCTGGCCATCCACTCTTAGGTCTATTGTGTACACAGCCTAAGATCCATAGAACTGAAGCATGTGTCATTTAGGGATTCCTTGGCAACAAGATTGGGCTGATTGTAATGAAAAACCTACTTGGAACCCATTTTCAAAAATATTCTTAGGCATATAATGACTGTATTCTTGAAAATGCTTGTTTCCTTCATACTGATTTTTACCATGAGTTTTATGTCCTCCATAAGACTGCTGAATACAAGTCACTGAATGTATCTGTAAGCAATTTTGAGCTTCTGTGGGCAGGAGAGAGTTAACAAGCTATAGGTATTATGTATGATCAAAGGACCTGATACAGTTAAATAAAATAACTAAAGCAGAATAAATTGAGACTGCTGAGTCACTAAAGCGAATCAGGCTTTTATTGTCAACTTCTTTTGCAGTTGTAGGCAAAACATTGAACATAATAAAAATGAATACCAAATGTGTATCTTGAGTCTTCCTTTACTGTTTTAATATTCTGAAGGTAACTGTTAGCTGAAGCCTTCAGAGTGCAAAAAAAAAAAAGAACTATATATTGTTAATGAAAAGACCAGTGCACTTTTGTGGGGAAAATGAAATAAAGATAGTAATGGATTCCACTCTGTTTCAGATCTTCCTAAACCATTATTTTGTTTAGTCTACAATGCTACAAGTCAGAGAGACTTGATGAAACTTTTTAGAAGGATCTGTGTTGCTTCTTAGAATAGTAAAAGCAGCAGCTGTTATTTGAGGAAGTTACACCTTTTCACTCATTCCACCGTAAATCACTATTTTCTCCTTTTTGTTCACTTGTCACTGATGAAAAGTTGAAGACGGTGGGAAAAGAGGAAGACCCAGCATGAGATGAATTGGCTCTATAAAGGAAGCCACGGCCCTCAGTTTGCAAGGCTGTTCACGGTAGGATGTTTTGGAGGACACTCATTCACAGGGTCTTCATGAGTCTGAAGTAACTTGATGGAACTTAACACACACATAGTTGCCACTGAAGAGAATTTTTGTGTCATCAAATAAAATCCTATGCCCAGCCTGGTTTAAAGCATGTTCAGTAAATACTGATTTCTCATGTTGGATTAGTCAGCAGTACCTTTCATGTTCTTTAATTCTTGCCAGAATTCTTTAATTTCTGTCAGGCCCCTTCCGCACACGCAAAATAATGCATTTTCAAACCACTTTCACAACTGTTTGCAAGTGGATTTTGCTATTCCGCACAGCTTCAAAGAGCACTGAAAGCAGTTTGAAAGTGCATCATTCTGCATGTGCGGAATGAGCCTCAGTGAAAAGCAGCTTTATTACAGCATATGATGCCATGGTTTGATTGTAAGTATTCCTTTCAAGTGCTTGCGATATTTTATTGCATTTTTTTTTCCAGCGGCAGAGATGCCTTGGCAATAATATTACTATTTGGTATCAGTCAACCTGAAAGAAGTTGTGGCTGTTGCATGGATATTTTATCACTCCTGTCATGATGCCTTGGAAATACATTAGGATCTCTGTTCTGGGTAAAGTGTAAAGTTCACCTTGAAATCACCTCTGATCCCCCTCACCTGAAAGCCTATCATTCATTTTTGACCCACCACATCAGCAACTCTAGTCACAGTAAGTCATACACTTGATTTAGTGGCTTGTACCAGACCAAATTTAATACTGTTAACTGACATGACACTAGTCATTCACTTATTTCATCATCCAGCATCTCTTCCCAGCCCAGCTTCTGACATGCCTGGTGTTACTATTCAGCAGACATGGGTGCTTTTACATATGCTGAATAATGCATTTCCAAACCACTACCAATGCACTTTAACAATTGTTTGCAAGTGGATTTTGCCATTTCACACAGTACAATTCAGCTGCAAAGTATATGGAAGTAGATTGAAAGTGAATCTGTGAAAGGGAACCTTTTAAGTTACTCTTGACAGGAGCCTGCACCAGGATCTAGGCATGATGACTCATTTATATCAGCAGACTTAAAATGGAGCTACTTTGAGTAGAGAAGAAGGTCTAGTCATCTTCCTGCACACACTGCAGCCTCCTATCACTTTAGGAAAAGATGTTCTTTCCAATAGGAAGATTTTACTTAGCAGTTGCAAGATTACACAAGACTATACTAGATAAGACTACAAGGCTATACAGAACACTTCAGCGCTACTATACCACTAGAACTAGAACAGACTTGAAGACTAGAATAGAAACAATGCACAGCTTTCTCATACATTCAAGCTAGGTACTTATCTGGCAACAGTCTCCCATTGGACCAGAGTCACAGTTAAATGCACCAATCACATTAATGGTCAACTGTTGCTGGTTGCCCCCCAGACTTCCTGGCTCCTAGCCCTTGTTGCTGGACAAACCTTTTTTCTGCCTAGAAAATGACCTTGTGTACCTTTGTTTTATATATCATGACAATGTAGGCATCTCCTAGCAAGATAAGTCTATCCAGGACTACATCAAGCTACATTGAGAACACCGCTGTTGGTTAACAAGATTGTAAAATCTGTTCAATGTTGTTTACAACATGCATTGTTACCTGCATTATTAACATGTGTTGTTAAAAAATGTGGTTATATTAAGACCAGTATTTGTGTTGAACATTTGTGGAGGCAGTAAAGGGGAAGGGATAAAAGTATGCAATTGGAATTATCCTTCAAAACCCTCATATAAAATGGAAAGGAGAAAGAAAAACACTCTTGTCCTGAGTTATGTTGCTCCTCCAGCTCACATTACCCTGAATCTCAACATTTACAAACATATACCATGTTTAAAATAAGGACACAAGAAAAGTGTGGTTTTAACACATTGACTGCCAAGTTTGTGTAGAGTAGTCCCCTAAGTTTAAAAAAAAATCAAAGTAATTTTGGAGGTTGTTTTTCACATGAAATGCTGGAAAATGTCAGTGTAAGGGGGGGAAAAGGAGGTACAAGTGGGAGTAACGTTTCTAAGGCTGGTTTGACTTGATAAGGCTTATTATTCTTTAACTTGGTTGACATGAAAAAATAAATTCATACTTACCTGAAAATTTTCCTCTAAACATTAAATATGGTGTTAAGCGGTCAAAATTCTTGACATCTTTTTTAAATGGATCAGATATGTAATAGATCAGATATGTAAAAATGATGGTATTCTGAACACTGTTTCTTCACAGCTTAGAGAGGAACGATTGTTTTGTTTTGTGTAAACAATACAAAAAAGGGCACAGAAATCTGTCAAGATTATCTCTGATGTTTTGCTGACAGTTTTGTTTTGAACCATAGTTGATTTCTGTTATTCTTTTCCTTGATGTTTCAGTTGTCAGAAAAGCCACTAAGACTAACCTACCTTTCCTTCAACATGAAAATATCAGAATATCATTTTTGAAAAATTTACTGAGGCTCATGGCATAAAACTTTTATTGCAGACTGGTCTCTGGCCAGTTTCTTTCTTTCTTTCTTTCTTTCTTTCTTTCTTTCTTTCTTTCTTTCTTTCTTTCTTTCTTTCTTTCTTTCTTTCTTTCTTTCTTTCTTTCTTTCTTTCTTTCTTTCTTTCTTTCTTTCTTTCTTTCGTTACTGCCATTAAAGAGATAACTGAGTTTACAGCAAAATGAAAATCAATACCATTTCCATTGGTATTTCTTAAATTCTGAAATCAAACAGCTGGAAGGTTATAAAACTCTTCTATTTTACAAGTTGTAAGGTTTTAGTAAGTTCTGGATAGCTTATGGGACTACTCTTTTATCTATTCCACGCAGCCTAAATAAGGTCCCTTCCGCACATGCAGAATAAATCGCGCCCCAGGCTTCAGCCTGGAGGCGCCATTGCAAGGGGGGAGGAACGAGTGGAAGCCTCCTTCCCCGCCGGCCGACTGAGGCTGTCACGTGGCCGGGTGCCGGCACGTGACAGGGGCCTTGAGCAGCCTATAAAGGGCTGCGTCGGCGGGGACCGGCCTCTTCGAGGCCGGCTGCTTTCAAAGGGAAGACGTTTGACAGGTCTCCCTGGCGGCCTCGTTGAGAGCGGGGTGAATCGGCTTTAGCGTAGGCGAACCCTCTCTGCCTTTCTTGCTCCCTCCTGCCCCGTTCTGGCCTTGAGAGAGAGTCGGCTGATCAGAGGATCATTCGGCCATCCTTTGGGCTTCGCGCTCTTTTGTGCGAGCCTGAAGTGCTGATTTCTCAGCAGAGCGGGCGGTTGGGGAGCCGTCCTTCCGACCGTCTCTTCCCTGCAGTTTTGCGGCGGAGTGGGTGGTCGGAGGGTCGTTCTTCACCCTCTTTTTCCTTGAGAGAGCAGCTGTTCTTTGGGCTTCGCGTCTTTGATGCAGGGGCACACAGCGCAGGCGGCTGCTTTAAAAAAGGGAGGAAGCCTTTTGCGCGGCTCTCCCTGGCGGCCTCGGCAGAGCGGGTTGACTCGGCCTTCCCTGAGACACTCAAGGGCTCTCAGGAACTGTCAGCCGATGAGCCTCCCACCCCCCTTCCCGCCCTGTTCTCCACAGAGCCGAGGAGAGCGTGTCCGTTTGGCGTGGCCGAGTGGACACTTGGTGAGCCGTCTGTTGGGCGACACGTCTTTGACGGGATGGCCCAACGTGACGGTCTCGTCCACGGCCTGGTGGGCGGGCGGCGAGCAAGCCCGAAGAGACGGGCTCTCATCACATTGGGGCGATCGTCCCAGCGGCAGTTGGGTGATCATGGGGGTGTTCAGGTAGGCATTTGCTTGCTGCTCCCCCCCCCCCCCGAAGTTTCCAGCAGGGCCTGCCAGTGTCTGGCGCGACGCCGGAGAGGCCTTGCTCCGGCAATTTAAAGATGCTCGGGCAGCGATCCCCCCCCCGTTAGCGGGGATCGTTCTAGGAAGCAGGGTTGTTTCCCAAAGCCGGTGTCAGGCAGGGTGGTGGCCGAGTCGGAGCGGCAGCCACTCTCAAAAAAGGCCTGTGAGGCTCTTCAGGCAGGCTTATTTCCCACAGGGCCCAAAGCCCCTGGTGGGCAGCCATTTTAGGTCCTCTTAGGCTACCCCTTAAGGGGCCATCTTATTTCCTTAGTGCCTGCCACTTCGTTTAGATAACAGATGGAGAGATCCAGCATGGTGTAGTGGTTAAGAGCAGGTGCACTGTAATTTTCTGGATGACCCAGATTCAAAATAATGGATGGAGAGATCCAGCGTGGTGTAGTGGTTAAGAGCAGGTGCCCCGTAATTTTCTCCGGCATGGGTAGTGGTTAAGAGCAGGTGCCCCGTAATTTTCTCCGGCATGGGTAGTGGTTAAGAGCAGGTGCACTTTAATTTTCTGGTTGACCCAGATTCAAAATAACGGATGGAGAGATCCAGCATGGTGTAGTGGTTAAGAGCAGGTGCACTGTAATTTTCTGGATGACACAGATTCAAATTACAGATGGAGAGATCCAGCGTGGTGTAGTGTAAAAGTGCACTGTAATCGGGAGAACCAGGTTTGATTCCTTGCTCTGCTTGAGCTGGGGAGGCTTAAATAATGCTTTCATGCTAGAAATCAGGCCTCCACTCTCCCCACAAGAAGCCATTTTCAAGCTATGGCCTGGAGCTTTTCTGGAATTACAGCTGATCTCTAAACTATAGAGTAAGCAGCTGCTTTGGAGGTTGGATGCTGTGTGCATTAGAACCTATGTCGTTCCTACCTTTCCCCAACTCAATTTACAGGAATTCTCCAACCTAGAGATGGCAACCCTATCACCCCAACACTTGGAAGGAAGTCAGTAATGTAAACGAGCAGGACTTGTAGGGGTTTAGTCATTTATGTTTTGAAATGCATATTGGGCAGCCATGCATCATGACTATGCCTTTGAAAAATAGTTATCAAAACCTTTCTAAGCATCCTGATGATAAAAGGATTTCAGCAGTTGATTGCCCTTTGCCCACTTCTTTTCTACCTGTCACAAGGTAGGTACGTTCTCTTCCTTTGAACATAGGCAAAAGAGCAAACTGCCACTATGCCAAGCAAGAGAAGTTGATAAACAAAGGGACTGTAATTCAGCAGTTTTTATAACTGGTGGTGAGCAAAAGGACTTGACATGTGCCTTTGAGGTGGTAGTGGGAGATTCAAATTTATTAAAATAGACCATTCTTTAAGCCAAAGCTGGCTTGTCAGAGTTCTCGAGGTTAACTGGGGCTGACTCTGGTTGGGCAGATTCCTTGCTGATTAAGCCAATTATATATGGTTCAATGTAGACAATTATACCATGCAGAAATCCATCGAAAGTGATCATCCCTCTGTGCCTACTAAGCGACACTCTAGGTTTTTTATAACAAGTTGTTGGGAAAGTGTCTTCACTGGATTTTACACAGGTCTTGGATTTATAGGACAAGTGTTGTTTATGGGCTTGAATTCAAGCGGTCATGGATGCGCTTTCCCGTTAGAGCACCCAAACTTGTCAGCAGGGTTGTAGCACTTTAAAGGGCCTTTAGGCCCAGCTTGCAAAATCCAAGGGTGACCATACGACTTTCGGCCATCAGTGTTCACTATGGCACCACAATATAATACCGTCAGAGCCTAGCTTGGCATGGACGTTTGTCAGACAATCCAGCCACTTTGGTAAGGGTTGGGCGCTTAGCCCAGGAGTGGTGTTGTTATGTGAACTAATTGGCATTTCTTTTTAAGGCTGGTTTTTTCCAGGTATCAACATGGATATTGCCAACAGTTTAATTCGTCTCCAGATGGATTGTTCCCGCTCCCTGGCTCCCAAGGCAGCAGTAGCCAGAGGCATTTCCAAATCAGCCACGTATTGGTGGGCGATTTAATTTTATTTATTTATTTATTTTCAACTTGATATACCACCCCATCCCCGGGGGGCTCTTGATCTTGCTTGGCCAGGAGGCCTTTTTGTGGCAGTAGGGGACTCCTTCAGGTCTCCTCCCCCTTTAGTACTTGATTACTGGATGTAGTGGGTTCAGTCTTCCTCTCCCTGTTCCATCATAATGGGAGGTAGCACCTTTAAAAAAAAAAAGAAAGAAAGAAAAAAAAGGGAAGTGCCACAGGCCATGTATTTTGCCGATATGTGATTGGTGACAACAATCTGGTGATCTGGCTGGCTGGTTCCAAACTGCCCAGCATGGTTCAGGGGTTCAGGTATGGGGCTAAGACCTGGGATTACCACATGGAAACCCCCACTGGCACCAGGGAAGCTTGCTGGGTGACCCTGGGCCAGTCACACACTATGAATCTGCTTAAGAGGACCAGGGTGACACGATGGCTGGCAGGGGCAAACCACATCAGCAAAGAGAGGTGGACGCGAATCTGGTGACATGGGTTAAACCACACCACAGGGTCTTCATGCCCAGTCAATGAGGCAGCTGTGGTCCCAGCTCAGTGGCCAGCTATTTCAGGCAATTTCACCAGGGATGGGTCTCCCCTATTTAGATGGTAGATTTTGTTTTATTTTATTGCATCGCACGTCTTATTCAAATGAGAAAGTGCCAGAACACCAATCTTTTCTGACCTCTTCACTTCAACAGCACCGGCTGTTTAAAGTAGACTCCAGGATAAGTATTGATCCTGCTTATACTTAAGTTCGATCCTGGTCATGGTTCTGTGCTTTTACTCTTAGTGTTGGCTTGGAATTTTATCACCGGGGCCTTTTTTCGACTGGGTTCCTCCTGCATAAGGGCTCCTGGGGCAGTGGCAGAGGACAGTCACCCCAGAGCAGGGTATAGTTAGTTGACAAGGTGAATGGTCAGCCTCAATTCTCTCTATTTTCTTTACCTAGTCTTATCAAGCCAGCCAACTGGAGTGTGGATCGGCTCAGGCTGGTTGGTTTGCCTCATCGATCCAGAGGAAGTGGAACCTCGGTGGGGATTCCATCATTAAGCCAGCTGATTTGGGCAGTATGGTTGGCGACGGGATGTGCTGCCACTGCTGCTCAATGTGGTCCACCGCTGGCCAGGGCTCCGCAGCTAATGGGATCATCATCCTGCTCAGTAGTTTTCAGTCAATAGCCGAAAACTGGGCCATTCCCACTCCCGAAGCCCGAAGGGCCATGGTCAGTTGGCGGCGGTATTTCCCTAGGCCACAAGACCATAGGCAGCCCATTACAAAAGGGGCTCCTGAGAACGCTGCTTTGGCCTTTTTATGGCTTTTTCCGGGCAGTGAACTTGTTGCCCCGCTCACCAAATCATCAGCCCCTTTAGCCTTTCAAAAGGGTCGACATGGGCATGGTTGATGGGGAGTCATTGACATGCTTGGCAAGAACAAAGAGTAGATTACCTTTCTCCAAGCCTTTGGAAATATTTAAATGGTTGCTTTATTAAATTTTAATTTGTTGGGCAGAGCAGGAAGAAGATCTATTATTCACTAACGCCCTTGCCACACTACAAATGTATAGTGGGTTGCAGTTCTGCTTTCCTGTTTTTGCATTTGCATTCATCCATGCAGGCAGCATTTGGAGCCAACCCGGTGGCTCACATGACTGCATTAGCAGTGTCCAGATATCAATTCACAGCTGTTCTGCGGCGTTGCTTGTGATTTCTGGGTCTTCTTGCTGAACAGTTTGGTTCCCACTCCCTCCAGATGGGAGCGGCACCCTCGGCCTCTCAAGAGGGCCACCACACGGACTAGACTCCGGCTACAGACCACTCAGGCTGGAGGCCGCTGGAAGTCTTTGGCCTTCCATGTGTACGTCTGGCCTCACCTTTTGTGTAATTCTGTTCTCTTTATAGTTCCAGCGGTGCGTCGTTACCGAGTTTGGCTGGTGGGCCACAGTGTGCTGTCCTGGGCTGGTCGTTACGCAGCGAAGTCCATGAGGTGGTGTTCCCTACTCCCCTGGTTGCGGGATTCCGTCCTTCAATTTGGCTTCCCTGATGGAGTTGTGCTACAAGTGGGAGAGAATGGCATTCCTGGCCTTGCAGATCCTCATGGAGACTGACTTGAGCTTGCTGCGTTGTACGATGCCAA
Organism: Sphaerodactylus townsendi; assembly: GCF_021028975.2. NCBI lineage: Eukaryota > Metazoa > Chordata > Lepidosauria > Squamata > Sphaerodactylidae > Sphaerodactylus > Sphaerodactylus townsendi. Next base: position 39,488,816 of record NC_059427.1, on the reverse strand, counting down.
AAACCAAGCTGTTTGGTCGTGCTTACTAGAACGGAGGACTTGGAGGGATCCTCATGGAACCTGACTGGAGCTTGCTGCATTGTAAGACGGCAAAGACCGGCAGCTGTCGGGTCGTGCTTATCGAACAGAGGAATTGGAGGGCTGTAGTTGCTCCCACCATAGAAAACAAAGCCAAAGGTTAAGGCTTGTCCGCCGCAGCCCGGGTTGTACAGGATGTAGGGGGGAGGTTATTCCCCATCGTGATATATCCCTATGCTTTCGGTGCGCTGTCTTTGCCCGATAGAGTACACTTATCAGATTGACGTCAGGACATCTGGTGAAATGATGTCGGTTATGCTCTGATATGCTTTGTTGCAGTGGCTTCATGACATGCACTGAGCTGCTCTGTTGCAATGGCTTTGCGGCATGCACTGAGGGAAACTGAGCTGCTCTGTTGCAGTGACTTCACGGCACGCACTGAGCAAAATGACGTCTGATGTGCTCTGTTGCAGTGGCTTTGCGGCACGCACTGAGCTGTGTGACTCTGGGCTGCTGAAGCTGGGGCGGGAGCTGTTGGTTTAACAGCTCGGTGGCAGTTTGGGCATAAGAGCACATCCTATTTTGGGAAGGCAGTAGCTTGCATGCCGGACCTTCCCATGGGGGCCTCCATATGAGGTCCGTGGTGGCGTCAGAGCTCTTGAAGACAAGCCTTGGGGCCGTGCCAAGAGCTCGCTGCCCGGCAGGGAGGGGTGTCACAAATTGGGTTTGCGTCCATGTGGCATCTAGTAACTTCCTGTTCCGGTTCCCTCGGGGGATGTGCCGGACAGGGGTTCTGTCCGAAGGGCCTAAGGGGTCAGCTGGGGCTGCCCTATAACCAGGTCAGCGGTTTGCTGCCTGGGGGCCAGGATGTGCTCTGTTATGCTCGCCCAGCTTCAAAGTTTTGTTATATGTTAATAAATTTGGGCTGCGGCCGATTTCTTTTCCAACAAGTATGTGTCAGTGTCTTTGTTGGAACGAGTCTCCACACATCCCCATGCAAATCGCGCCCCAGGCTTCAGCCTGGAGGCGCCATTGCAAGGGGGGAGGAACGAGTGGAAGCCTCCTTCCCCGCCGGCCGACTGAGGCTGTCACGTGGCCGGGTGCTGGCACGTGACAGGGGCCTTGAGCAGCCTATAAAGGGCTGCGTCGGCGGGGACCGGCCTCTTCGAGGCCGGCTGCTTTCAAAGGCCCTCCCTCCACTCCCAATTTGAAGGATTATTGGGGTTCTTTATTGTGTTGTATATTGTCGCAGTTCACTGGGCGGTTTGGGCATAAGAGCACATCCTATTTTGGGAAGGCAGTAGCTTGCATGCCAGACCTTCCCATGGGGGCCTCCATATGAGGTCCATGGTGGCGTCAGAGCTCTTGAAGACAAGCCTTGGGGCTGTGCCAAGAGCTCGCTGCCCGGCAGGGAGGGGTGTCACAAATTGGGTTTGCGTCCATGTGGCATCTAGTAACTTCCTGTTCCGGTTCCCTTGGGGGATGTGCCGGACAGGGGTTCTGTCCGAAGGGCCTAAGGGGTCAGCTGGGGCTGCCCTATAACCAGGTCAGCGGTTTGCTGCCTGGGGGCCAGGATGTGCTCTGTTATGCTCGCCCAGCTTCAAAGTTTTGTTATATGTTAATAAATTTGGGCTGCGGCCGATTTCTTTTCCAACAAGTATGTGTCAGTGTCTTTGTTGGAACGAGTCTCCACACATCCCCATGCAATGCACTTTCAGTCCACTTTCACAATTGTTTGCAAGTGGATTTTGCTGTTCTGTACAGCTGCAAAGTGCATTGAAAGTGAATTGAATGTACATTATTTTGCATGTGCGGAAGGAGCCTCAGACATCCTGGGGACACTAAAAAAGGCACCCTGGGAAGGCACTGTGCACAGCTTGCTTTACAAGATGTCTTCAGGATGCCTTATTTTAGGTCAAGGTGTCTTTTTTGGGAGAATGCTTCTAAGTGCACCTTTACCCCTAAGTCGCCTGCAAGATGTCTCCTACCTGGCTGTGGGGAATGCAGAGCTCAGGAGGTGTCTTATTTTTCCCACTCAACCGCTTTGCCTTCTGATCAGTTTCACCCTCAGCTTGCACCTGACATTTTGTGTGCAGCTGAAGGGATTCTCTCTGCTGCCATTTGCTGAAGGTTGCCCCAGGACATTTGCTCTGCAGGTTCTCGTCCTGGGAACTTCTCAGCCCAAAAAGTTCATAGTTGTACTCAGCTGGTTCTGCCGATTCCAGGTGGGACTTAAGACATGCCCTTAATGCTGAGCAACATCTTTCCTAGCCTGGTAGTCACCTTGTAGCACATCGGGTCAGAAAGGTGGCATATTAGGTGATGGCAGGCATCTGTTGGCATATTAGGTGATGGCAGACAAGATCAATGCAAGATCCTGGCCAAGTTTGGAGTCAAAGTGTATCTGCCCACTAAAATCAGCTGGCCACTTAGTGCAGCTCACCTCTTTAAATGTGATTGCAATATTTAATATTATGATATAGATCAGTAGTTTCAATAAACTGGTTTGATCCATGCTCTTCTGTGTCTTCATTTGTGACCTGGGCAAATATATTTTGATTCTAAGTGATGGATATCCATGTTCTGCATGAAATTTATTCTGAACATTCACATTTTGCTTAGCTTTTAGTAATGAACTTTTTACATGTTGTAACGATAATAATACCTTGTGTTAGTGTAACCCAAGCCACATTCATGTTTGCATTTTATTTCCATTGGAAGGTTTAGACTTTAGGGTCTATGGAGCAGGAGCTTACTGAGCATGGGCAGTTGGTAAGTTTGCTCATATACAAGAGCCTCATTCCCCACAGTTAGTCTGGTTTGCAGCAGGAAAGAAAAAGGCCAGGGAGGAATGACCTATCAGAATTTCCCCTTTAGGAGATGTTATAATGAAAGGATTTGTCAGGCTGTTAGTTATGTTGGGGTTCAAGATACTCTTTCCCCTGAGTCAGTTTGGCCTGCAGCAGGAAAGGGAAGGCCCAGAGCTGGACCAAGGGAACTGATAATTTCCTTACAGGCTCAAGCTGCAGGAATATGTGCAGCAGCCACAGCAGCCACAGAATAGCAGATGGGAAAGAAGCAACCCTAGTTAACAGTTTGGACTTTTTTTCCTTTGTATTATTGGACACTGCTTCTTATTCACCATTGTTCTGAGTGCCCTTGTGAAGGGCACTGAAGATCAGTAGTGCTACGTCGTTCATATCCATAATCATTGTGATTTCGTTTTACTTCTAACTGTAAAATTGTTGGGTTCATATTAAATTTTTGTTAACTTGAATGTTGTCATTCCTGTTCGAAGCAATTTCAAGTTTGTTTAACAAGCCACAAGGGTGCTGTCATTTTTATTGATTTTGAAACACACACACACCCCTCCACTCTCCAATAGGGATTTTTGTAGCCAGGGTTCTGCTGCGTTGCGTTAGTTAAAATCAAAACTGTGTAAGTGGGATTTTATGATAAATGCTGGGAAGGGCAAGAAGATGAAAAACAGATCCCAGAGGAAGAGACACTAATTAAATTGTTTCACTCTGCTTTTCACTCATAATTCCAATTCCACATGGGATTTGGCCAGCCACTGTCTCAAAAGCCTTTGTTTCACAGTTGAGACATACCCAGCTTGAGCCACCAATGCTAAAGCTGTAGTTTCTAGCCCCCTAAATAGCTTCAAAAAGGTAGAGTGGTCAGGGAGAAATAATGTCAGTTAATTGGTCTAAAGGCTTGTTTTTTTGCTTATCACCCAAACCCTTGTAGAGGTACCTCACTTGACATGAGGAACAGAACTTGTTTTCTCTCCTCCCCAGCCACAAAAGTATCACAGTGGGTAGCAGATTGGGTTCAAAAACGCCTATTCGAGTGGTTTGATCTTCCAAATTCCTTTGAACAATGAAAAGGTTCAGAGAATTGCTGGTGAGGTCAGATCATCCACAAAACATCCCACTCACCTCCTTTATTTCTTCTCTCACACAAACCTTCCTTCAATTGACTTTCTGGTCTCCTGATCTCACCCCGAAAAATTACTGTTCTTGTCCACTCTCCTCCTTTCCCCCCAATTTTCTAAATGCCTTTCACCTCCTTTTAGCACACATAAATTTCAGCACCTGTACCATTATCAAGCAGCCTATTCAAATGCATGTATTAAAAGCCATCAAATCACTTTCAACTTATGTAGACCCTAAGAAAATACTGATGGTTGAACATATTTTCAGAAATCCAGCCAAATCAGAACATTTTAATCACAGCCCAATTATGCACCATGTGTTTGCTGCAGGTTAGGGGTGAATGTCTATCATAGCGCGATTTCTTGTACAGAACTGTTTCCTTGAGCCCTGCATTCACTTTCCATTCTCTCTGAGGCAAGCAAAACCACTTTTAGCACAACTTTTAATTTTCTTTACTGCCTGAGTGGGAAGATTTGCCAGTGAGAACAGCTTTGCCCCAGATACCTTCCCTCCGTCCACAGCCAGCCTTCCCATTCCCTTGTACCACTTTGCATGCCTTTCCCCTCACCCCTCTTCCATACTGCTGGCTCCTTCCTACTTCTCTAAGTGCTCATATCTAGAGATCAATATCTCAATATAATAACAGAGAAGGCTTTTGCAAGGAATAGTACAAGCAGGGGATTTTTTTGGCTCCACCCACTCTGCTTCTGCTCTCCCTGATGATTGGATGGGTTTTAAAAATGTTATTTTAGACAAGACTCTGTTTTAAAACAAGCATCTCTCTTCTCTTCCCTTGCAACAGTGGCAGAGAGAGAGAGAGAGAGTGGGTAGGGGAAGGGAGGAGAGAGAATATCAACTCTAGTGTTGAGACTCCTGGGTGTGATAAGATCTGTGTTTTTAAGACAGTTGAGGGAGGGGGGAGTTAAGAAAGCCAGGAGAACTTGAGGCCTAGCAGACTTCAGCAGAAAAGCTGTGCTGCAGACTGTGGACTGGCTCCTCGCATGTAAACAGAGAAATGCAAGGAGGCCCCACTATGGTCCCACTGTGTAGCTAAGAGGCACGAGGTAATTGTTCTATGTCTAATGTGCTACAGTTTCTTTCCAGAGAAGAAAACAAACCTGGAAGCAAATCAGTCCTTCCTTTTTGGTGATGAGAAGGGGAGAGATTCAGATTATCTGGTGCTGCAGCTCAAGGAAGCTCACATCTTTACTCAAAGTGGTGGGATTCTCTCCCTTTTGGAGGGAGGGACTAGCAAAAAGTCAGGCAAGCTCAAGACCTTGCTTGCCTATATTTTACAAAAATCAGATTTTGCAAGAAACTCAGCAGGAGATGGAATAAAGTTTAACAATTTATTAAGGGATAATGGGGGTACATAAACCCACAATCTTAGCTGTGGTAGAACACTATTATGGAACAATATCACAGAAAGAGAGGTGTTCAGAGATATTGAGCAAGAACTACTGGGTGAGGGTTTTTGTTAGGGTCTGTTACTCTGGTCATCAAACAAGACTCAAGAAGGTTTCAAGAGCTTTATTGGAACTGTGTCAACCCAGGGCTCAGATAGCCGAAACTAAAGTTTGGCTCTCTGGCCTCTGGAATATACTTGTAAGTCACAGTATGGTTCAGCCCATAATCCATCCACCTTTGAATTCCCATAATATCAGCATTATAAAGGACAGTGGGAACAGAAGCATTGTTTAGGACAGACAGTTCACTCCTTCAGAGGAAGGCAGATAAGAGTGAATGTTTAAACTCTATCGACTAGTTACATGCGAGCGGGGGAGACTACCTTTGCCTCAGGCAATGATAATGGCTGGGCCATTATCTCCTTCCTACTTGGTGAGGACGTGCAAGCTGCCAGGCCAAGAATGGTGCAGGCCTGACATTCTGCTCCCCTTTAGGCCCCCTCCCCCCTGGGCAGTTGGGGTGTGCTTTGTGGAATGCCTTTATTAACCGAGGGGCATGCACATGAGAGTGATGGACCCATTCATTGAAACCGGGTGGCAACTCAGTCCATGCCACTAGATACTGGAGTCAGCTGCAGTGTAGGCAGGAGTCCAACCCCCACCAGAGTGCCTTCCATTGAAACCTCTACCACAGAGCCAGCTGGGCATAACAGAAAGCCCCATTGAAGTCTATGGTGGGAAAAGTAATTTTTCCCACCATAGAACTTGCTGATGAACCTGGAAGATTCTGGGGAATTTCTGTGTGTCTAAGCCAGGGGTAGGGAACCTGCGGCTCTCCAGATGTTCAGGAACTACAATTCCCATCAGCCCCTACCAGCATGGCCAATTGGCCATGCTGACAGAGGCTGATGGGAATTGTAGTTCCTGAACATCTGGAGAGCCGAAGGTTCCCTACCCCTGGTCTAAGCACTGGCTGCACATTTTTGAAGATAGAGGCACCAGACTTTCAAGGTGGCTCCAAGAGGCCTCCTGGTAATAGCATCCAAGCTTGGTGAGCTTTGCTTCTGGGGATGGGTGGGGGGGCATGAGTTGAGAGAGTTCTGAGAGAACTCAGCCAGCAGACTTCAAGTGCAGGAGCAGGGATACAAAATGAACCTTTTGGGGGCCCATAAAATTGAACCCCCAGAAGCAAAGTTCACCAAGCCTATCTTCAAAAATTTGCAGTCTGCTTACACACTCAGAAATTCCCCACTGGCTACAATGGAGCCAAGGCACTGCAGAACAAAGAATCTTGGGCAAATTTCTTGGGGTCCTTGTCAGGGGTGCATTTTTTAAGCGAGTGACACAAAAATTTCAGGGTATCACCCAGTAACTATTCTTCTGATACCACCCAAGTTTGGTGAAGTTAGGTTCAGGGAGGGCAAAGTTATGGACCCTCAAACGGGTAACCCCCATCTCTTGTTAGCTCCCATTGGAAACAATGGAGGATGGGGCACCCCCTTTGGGGGTCCATAATTTTGGCCCCCCTGAACCAAACCTCACCAAACCTGGATTGTATCATCAGAACAGTATCTTGGTGATACTCTGAAATTTTGGTGCCACTAGCTTTAAAAAAATGCTCCCCTTGCAGGCCGAAACACAAAAAACCACCAAACAATACCTCCCCCCAAAGCCCGAATACCTTGCATTTGGATTCATTCATATTTGGGCAGGGTTAGGGTTAGAAAAATTGTCCTCACCCCTAGGAACAACCAGGCCTGCCCCCCCTGCAGTGGCACCCACTTCCAGGTTTGGCTGCTGTTCAGTTGTGGGGTACTCAGATGCCCGCACATTTGGTCTCTTCACCAGCATGGCTTCCCTTTATGCCGGCAGAGGAGGCAAATGCATCAATGTGGCCCTCCACCACTTCTAAATGGCGTTCTTCCCATATAGATTGAGCTGTTATTATTGTTGTTATGCTTCATTTGTAATCTGCTTTTCTCCAGGGGGGACCCAAAGTGAATTACAGCATTCTCCTTGCCTCCCTTTTATACTCACAACAACCCTATGAGGTAGGTGAAGGTGAGAGTGTATGACTATCCCAGAATTATCCAGCAAGGTTTCATGGCAAAGTAGGGATTCAAATCTAAGTATCCTAGATCCTTTGCTGCCACACAATGCTGGCAATCAAAGTAAATCACATTAGTTGGAGTAGAGATGTAAAAAAATTCTGAAAATTTTAAAACCACGGGAAAAAAGTTTTTTTCTGTTTGTTTTGGGGAGAAAAATGGAAATTTTGAGGAAAACATTGAAATATACCCAATACTTACTGTCCTGTGACATCTAAAAATAATTTTACTGCTTTAACAGCATTAAATAAATATTTTGTAACTTGTTTAGTGCTTAATTATACCTCTATATCTTAGACTTATTAATCATCATTTTTTCACAAATGATTACAGCTCTGATGCCTTCCATGATCTTCTCTTCCCTCCAATCTTTTGGAAGATTATAAAGTTGTGCAATATTTCATTGAAGGTCTGGAACTGTATGAAGTTGCAATATTTGGCTAAGGTAGGGTCGGATATAAATCCAATTTAAGTAAAATATTTGACATGTTTGACTTATAAATGTCTTAGTTTGGTACAAGCAATACTTGAGAGAAAACGGTTATTGATACACCCTATGCTATCTTACCACATGCATCTTGATTTTATCATCTGGTTAGAGATAGCTCAACGGAATGTTCAGCTTTCTTGTGAGGCTTTGGTGTAATTTCTGCCTACTTCCATCTGATTTCTCTTCTGCAAGGTAGGCCAATAAGCTACTTTTTTTGCCCAATTTGTGGCTATACATGTCTTAGAGGTTTGAAGGAGAGATGAAAAGGTAAATCATAAGTCATGGCAAAAGGACAGAGCCAAAGTACCCAAAAATATCCAAGAATAGCCTCACTTGATCAAGGTGTAATGTTGAGGAGAAGAGTAAACAAGATTAAGAAACCTTGAAGTGTATATCTTCCAGTATGTATGTATAACCCTGGTGGAGTTTTCACTCACAGCTGTCGAGTTAGTGCCATCTTATCCTGCAGCTCCAGAAGAGGTTGCTGTTGGATAGAGGTGTCAAAAGGCAACAAAAGGTGTGCTGAACAGCAATGAGAGCTCTGCATACTCCCCTCGTGAAGATTTGGTATCCTTCTAAGAGCATAAATGCATCTTGGATTTAAGAGCTGTATATGTCTACAGCATGCCCACTTTGTCTTTAAAAGCATTTCCCTTGTTCTAACAGAGAAAATATTTCATCAGTGTTTTTCTCAGTACTCCCTAAAATTGCCAATGTTTCTGACAGAAAAATCGTAAGAAAGACATCAGGAAAAAACAGGAAAGCGCGCACACACACACACACACACACACACACACTCCCCAACCCCTAGGCCTTCCCATCTGTAGAGTTTGGCCCCCCCATAGTCCATGTGTTCTGCTGTGGTTTAAAATAAACTTCTACTACCATTTCAGGATCTCCAAAAAGGAAGAAGTATAGGCTAGTTACAGAGAAAAATGGGTTTCCAGTTGTAAATAAATAAGGAATAGGAGAAAATCTGAATTCGTGTAACAACTACAAACAAAGGGGGAAATATTAAATCTAAAACAAACAAATGAACAACCATACCAAAAATGACCCAAATAGTTTTTCAGTGTGCATCCCCAGTAACTGTTTCAATTAATGAAGCATAAAGCTCCAAATTTATCCCCAAACAACAAGAGGCTCTATCTTGTGCATCACTGGTACAATTGCTGTGTTGCCAGTTCTGCTCTTCCGTCTCTTTTCCTCATTTAGGATGATGGATTAAAAGTTTTTAGGCTTATTTATTATTTATACTGTGTCATGGCTGTTCACTTAGCAGCATGATGGAAGTGACAGTTACCTCAGCCAAGAATTTAAAACCTAAAATTGGAAAAGCAGTGGGAGGGAATGAGAAAGTTTTCAAGCTAAGTGAATAGATGAATTTGGTTGCACATTTGCTTTTGGAATCTACCTTGTCTGGGCAAAAAAAGGAGTAAAGTTCCAGAAGAGATTCAGGGTATATGTGGGATGGGAAGATGTATGTGAAAGAAGCAAAAGGGGGAGTTGACAAGAGTTCAGGATTTCTGGAATGAAATTTTGTCAGAACTGCATTTTCTAAAAAGGTAAAGATAACGGTTAATAATTTAGAAAGACTAGTGATGGAAAGGACCATGCTGGAGGTAAGGAGAGAATCATGAGAGATCTGAGAAGACACTTAAAATTACATTTTCCTTTCATTAGTTGGGTAAATATATGAGAAGACCCAGTGGTGGGATTCAGCAGGTTCGCACCACTTTGGCAGAACCGGTTGTTAAAATGGTGCTTGTAAACAACCAATTGTTAAATTATTTGAATCCCACCACCAGAACCGGTTGTTAAATTATTTGAATCCCACCACTGAGAAGACCCATTTGCATTTACTAATTTCAAGCTTGTTTTCCTCAATATTCTGAATGAACAAGACACCAATAATGTACTTTAAGTTGAACCAGGGCCCCTTCCGCACATGCAAAATAATGCACTTTCAATCCACTTTCACAACTGTTTGAAAGTGGGTTTTGCTATTCCGCACAGCTGCAAAGTGCACTGGAAGTGGATTGAAAGTGCATTATTCTGCATGTGCGGAAGGGGCCTATGGCACTTATGTCTGAGCTGTATCATGAAATATGTCATCTGAATTTTGTGGTGGTGGAACGTATGGCCTAAACAGGCAGCCTAAAGTCCAGTTCCTTTGGCTGCTTTAATCTACATTGGCTTCTGAGTGCAAACAGATTTTATTTTTAAGGTTTCACACACCTTAAAAATTCAACACTGCCCTCGAGCCATTAATGAAGCTTTAAACCAGGCTGTCCAAAACCCCCTTTTAATCCAGTTTTTGTTGTTGCATTTTATCTTTGAAAAAAAGTATGCTTGCCATCAGAAGTCAAAGGGCTTAAAGAGCCCATATGAAAGGAACCAGACTGACTACTTCAGTTTGGACAGCCCACACTGGCTTGTCCCTCTGAAAGTTCTGATGCTAGCTTCATTGATCCTGCTCTGTACAAAAAGTTGTGCCAACGATTGCTAATTCTGATCCCCTCCCCACACACATTGTTCTGCAACTAGGGAATCCCCTCTCCATTGCTTGCTGTACTGCAAAATCTCATGAAAAGTGACTTTGGAAACTTCTTTTTGTCGAAAGATTCCTTATGGTACTGGGCAATCACCCCTACTTTTGTTGTTGCTGCTGCTGTCAGTTCACAACAAAATTGTGGTAACCCAATAGGATTTTCGAGGCAAGAGGCAAACAGAAGTGTTTTTTCCCATTGTCTGCCCCGGTATTCTTTGGTGGTTTCTCATCCAAATACTGAGCAGCTCTAACTCTGCTCAGCTTCCAAGTTCTGATGAGATAGGATAACCTGGGGTTATCCTACTAAAGGACTATCCTACTAAAGCATTACTAACTCTCACGCCTGCAATTCCAAATTAGAGCCTCATCAGTCCAACAGACCATGTCTAGAGATCAATTTAGCACTTACCAAAGAATGTGGAGAAGGTGAAAAGTCAATCTAATGGAGATCCAGATAACCTCTATCACCCTAATAGCAACCAGCTAATTTCACAAATTTAATCTGGGCGGCTAGATAGGTCAGCAACTGCAGCAAAGGTCTTCTTCCCCAAGCCAGAATTTGCTTACAAAGCACCTTCCCTCTGATGAGCTTTGCTGCATCATTACACAGTCAATCCATGCCTCCCCAGGAGCCCTGTGTTCTAGTCTCTCATTGGGACAAAAACATCCTCATTCCAAAAAGTGGGTACCTTTGCTACACAGGCTTATTATAAATGCTATACCACTGTGTTCTTGCACTAAATAAATAGCATTTTTTGCCATTCAGTCACAGATGACTTTTGGCACTCCCTGGTGGTGTTTTCAAGACAAGAAAGATTCAGAGGTGGTTTGCAATTGCCTGCCTCCATGTCACATCCCTGGTGTTCCTTGGAGGTCCAAATACTAGTCAGGGTCAGCCCTGCTTAGCTTCCGAGATCTGATGAGATCAGGCTAGCCTATAGCATACATCACCATTAATGGCTGGGCTTGAACCCTGCTTAGCTTCTGCAGTTTGCTGAGATTTGGCTAGTCTGGGCCATCTAGTTCTAAAATTCCCACAAATACTATGGTTTTACTATAGAGTTATTTGGCGGGGGGGGGGGTCATGCAAAGTCCACCCCATATTCAAAGATGTCTCTCATTGCAGATTACAGTACCAGTACTGGCACTGCCTCCTGTTGGTTTTTCTGCTACAATGTTTATGTTTAATCCATTATTTCACTCAAGTCCATCTTATAGTGACTCAGATATCTCCATCTTACTTTTAGGCTCATCTTAAGAAGCTCTGTACCAGAAATAAATGTTTATGTATTGGAGGAGGAAGAGGAAAAGTTTGGATTCATACCCAATCTCTCTCCCCTGTAAGGAGACTCAAGGTGGCTCACAAACTCCTTTCCCTTCCTCTCCCTATAGCAGATACCTTGAGAGGTAGGTGTTTAGCTAGACATATGACTAGCCCAAGGTCACCCAGCTAGCATCATGTATAGGAGCAGGGAAACATTCCAGTTTCTCAAATTAGAGACCGCCACTCATGTGGAGGAGTGGGGGTTCAAACCTAGTTCTCCAGATTAAAGTCTCTTAACTACTACATCATATGAGACTGAGCATAAGATGTGGCAGCCATTTTGTGGGGAATCAAACCTGGTTCTCCAGATTAGAGTCCACCACTTTTAACCACTAAACCACAGTTCTCATAAACTACACTGGCATTGCTGGCACTGCTCTAATAAAATGCTTAATATTTTGATCAGACCTTTGTGATTTTTCTCTTAATACAGAAGCTAATACAGAAGCTATTTAAGAATTAACAGAAGAAAGAGAAATGTGAGCACAAAATGATGTACTTCTATTATAAATTGCAGCTCAAAGAAAAATATATTTTTTATTTATTTATTTTTATTTATTTATACTTTGGGCTTTTAGACCGCCCCATCCCCGAGGGGCTCTGGGCGGTGCACAGCAGATAATAGATACAATTTTAAACATCATAAATAGGTTAAAACTTATAAAAGCAGCGAAAACTGGCTAAACATTAACATTTAAATGTAAAATAAATATAGGCATTAGTGGCGCCCGGTACCTAATATTAAATTCTTCCCCCCCCCAGGGAGGGACGGCAGGTCTAGATAGATGTTATAGGCCCAGATGTAGGGGCCAGCGGAAAGGGGGGGCACCATCAGCGGCTGGACTCTCCAAAGGCCCGGCGGAACAGCTCCGTCTTGCAGGCCCTGCGGAACTCACCAAGGTCCCGCAGGGCCCGAACAGCTGGTGGAAGAGCGTTCCACCAGGCCGGGGCCAGGGCTGTAAAGGCCCTGGCCCATGTGGAGGCCAGCCACATCATCGACCACCAGTAGATTGGCCTCTACCGAACGAAGAGGCCGTGTGGGAACATATGGGGTGATGCGGTCTCGAAGATACGAGGGTCCCAGGCCGCGTAAGGCCTTAAAGGTCAACACCAACACCTTGAAAATGATCCAGAACTCTACTGGGAGCCAATGTAGTCGGCGCAGCACAGGCTGAATATGATCCCAACTGGCGCTGCCTGTGAGCAGGCGCGCCGCCGCATGTTGGACCAGTTTCAATCTCCGGATCGAGCGCAAGGGAAGGCCAGCGTAGAGCGAATTACAATAGTCTAGCCTGGAGGTGACCGTTGCATGGATCACAGTGGCTAGGTCCGCTTGGGAGAGGAAGGGGGCCAGCCGCCGGGCCTGGCGGAGGTGGAAAAAGGCAACCCGGGTTATATGGGCCACCTGGGTCTCCATAGAAAGAGACGAATCCAGGTGGACCCCCAGGTTGCGCACGGAGGGGGTCGGCGCCAATGTGACCCCCTCCCACACCGGCGGCTGAAAAGTCATGTCACTCGAGTCGCGGCCAAGTCAAAGGATCTCCGTCTTCGATGGATTCAGCTTTAACCTGCTCTGTCGCAACCAACCAGCGACCGCCTCCAAACAATGCTGTAGAGCCGCAGGGGCGGCGGCTGCTCCCCCCTCCATTGACAGAATGAGCTGGGTGTCATCCGCATACTGATGACAGACCAGCCCAAAACTCCGTACCAGCTGAGCAAGGGGTCGTACATAGATGTTAAATAATAGCGGGGATAATAGCGCCCCCTGGGGTACACCGCAAGAAAGCGGGTACTTCCGGGAGGCTTGGTCCCCGCGCCTCACTTGCTGATTCCGACCCCGGAGAAACGAGACAATCCATTGAAGGACCATGCCCCGTACTCCGGAGGCGGCCAGGCGGTGGGTCAAAAGGTCATGATCGACCATATCAAACGCTGCGGTAAGATCTAACAATACCAACAGCGCCGATCCGCCTCGGTCGAGCTGTATACGGAGTGTATCTGTGACGGCGACGAGAACAGTCTCCGTCCCATGCCCAGCACGGAAGCCGGACTGGAAGGGGTCAAAAGCCGATGTGTCATCCAGAAAGCCTTGAAGCTGCTCCAACACCACTCTCTCAATTACCTTCCCCAGAAACGAAAGATTCGAGACGGGGCGGTAATTGGCCAGATCCCTCGGATCTAACGGTGGTCTTTTTAAGAGTGGGTGGACCACTGCCTCCTTCAACCCATCCGGAAAGACTCCTTGCTCAAGGGAGGCATTGATGATACTCAACTTGAAGCAATGTTGAATGTTCCTGTTGGCATGACTGTCCCTCTGCTCTCATTTTTTCTAATCTTATTATTTATTCTTTTTTTAAAAAAAACTAGATAGCTCTATGCTACAATATTTGTATTCAATAGGAAAACATAAACCCTCCTCATCGTAAAACACAAAAAAAATTAATACAGATATGAAAGAGTGCAGAATGGAAGGAAGGAAGAAATTATATTAATGAAGCAAAGGAAACAATCAGTAGTGTATGTATAATTTTTGTAACATCAGATTATATAGCTGTAAATGTTGCGTTAGGCTCCAATATCATCCTTTGACATTTTTACTGAATTAAGAATGTCTGTCTTGAGGATATGTTTTTGCCTGCCTCAGGCATTTTCGTACTTTATCAGCTCTTGGAAAGAGGGTTGGATAATCGTGGCTTTCCTAAGTACAAGCGTTTAATCTAAAGCTGGTGTCATTCTCCCCAAGGTAGTTATAATGGAACAAGGGGTGATGGCCCCAATTAAAATTTCATCCCAATATTAAGTATTACATGAATAGGCAGTCTCTTGATGCTCCCAAACATGAGTTTAAAAAAAGAAACAGCAAAGGCAAAGGTTCATACATATGTCTAGCTAAACACAGTTTTTAAACCAAATGTTAGCTCTCTGGACTGTTTTATTGGCTCTAGCAGTGAAACAGAACCTGACTCACCATTGTTTTAATGTCTGAGGTGGCATGTGAGCACTGAGCAATTGAAATCCTACATTCAATCTGAGATCTAACTACAGATCTTATTTATAGTACATCTGATGATACGGCAGTACAAAGATGGAACCTGACACTGGGGACAGGGGGGTGGCCTGCCAATTCTTTTCTGTTTGTGGACAGAGTATAAAACTTGCTAACATGGCTTTATTCACATTCCACATATGTTCAAAAGTGGAACAGTTTTGAAGAGACCATGGGCCATCCAGTATTAATATATCCCTTGCTTTTCTGCTTTTTTCTTTGTATTTTGCCTTCTGTCTCAATCAAAATCACAGACACATTAGCATTTCTTTTCAATATGTATTGCTTATTGTTACCATTACTGAGTTTCTAGATAATCATATTTTTCCTACATTGATTGATGCTTCAGTTAAACCAAACATGAGGACAAAAAGTTAGTCTTTATTGTGGCCCATAGGCCACTCAGAAGCAGTGTAAAAGAGATAAAAACAGATAAGACATTAATTTAAAATTAATTATCTGCATAAAATCTCTCCACATATAACTGGTCCCAATACATCTAACAGTTGAAAGGTGAGAATCTGAGAAAAATATATGTGAAGTCAAAAAGCTTTCTCTAATCAATATGTGCATTGAATGATTCACCTGAATGAAGGGACAAATCTTTACTTAGTTCATATAATAACCCTGCTCTGATAGGATAACACAGCTTTTAATTGGGAAAATTGTTTTGGTACTTTGCAGTACAGTCTCCCCTTTGTCCATAACATTGATGGGCAATTTCCCATCAGTCCAAATCATGTGACCCTACAATTGTGGGAAAGAAACCCTCTTAATTCTATTTTTAAAAGTTCTATTTTTTTATGAGAGTCCTAGTCAGGCTCTCTCTCTCTCTCTCTCTCTCTCTCTCACACACACACACACACACACACACACGTTTGCATTGAGACTTGCCATTTAAACATTTTGGTGTGGGAAACCTAGTACACTGCTTTCGTAACTGTGTAATGCTTTTTTAGATTTTAAATTGACTGGGTTGCTTGTTTTACAAATTTTTGAATTCATTTGATGCATTTATTTGAAAGATTTCTCTTCTGCCTTTCCATAGAACATGTTGAGGGTGGTTAAAGATGTGTTTAAACAAAAAATACTTTAAATGGTATCATCTTGAGTGTGTGTTTGTGTGTGGATATAAAATACTAAAGAAAAAAATAGGCCACTGTACCTCAGACTGCTGGAAAAATATGCTGAAGCATACACTGTTCAGAATTGTACTGAAGTACAAGGTAATATAAAAGTGCAGTTCAATATGTCGATATACAAAATTGGCTGATCATTCCTATGTCACTATACACTCATGGCAGCATACAATCGTATAATTGTGCAAAAATGCACACAAAAGGTAGGTGAATGAAACACCATGAATAAACCAAATGCTATCAGTCTGTAATCCAACCAGCAAAGTCCCAACTCACACAGAGAATGTCACAATGAATATGCGTGCAAATAATCCAGTGTGGAACGTCCAACAAACATAGGACAGAAGAACGTAGTGAAGCAAGAATCAGCCATCAAGTTCAGAAATCATCCAAATCCACAAAGAGTTAATAGTCTAAAACGGGTTTCCATGGCTAAGATCCTAGTTTTCAACAATTGTCTTCCTCAGTGGAAAGATATCATGTGCTTATTATTGCACAGGCCACGACTTAATCACAGGATATGAACACATTGAATGTTAACAAGAAGCCATAACTGAACAGGCTATGCCACATGATTATGCGTGCCATCAAGTCACAGCCAGTTTATGGTGACCCCATAAGGTTATCAAGGTAAGTGATTAAGCAGAGGTGGTTTTCCATTGCCTTCCTGTGCAACGACTTCCTAGAAGATCTCTCATCTAAGTACCAACTCAGCTTAGCATCTGAGATCTGAAAAGATTGGGCTAAACTGTATCATTCCATATCCCAGTGTCATCATATAGATAACTATAAAGACATAAATCCTCATAAAAATACCACATCTCCAGAAACAAAATAATAAAACAACAGGACAAAACACAGCAGTGACAACAATCTCCAATGAAGTGCAACATGCCATAACAAATAAATTATGGATGCTTTATACAATTTTATTTAGCAGCAGGAATCAGTAGAATGCTTTTTCTCAAATTGTAATAGTTCCCCAAACTGCATTTAGCAGCAGATCACAGTTTCATGATGACCTGCTTTAAAAAAAAAAATCACTGGTTGTTATAGAATTCCATTAACAGCCATTGAGACATGGATTAATTTGCCCCAATCTATCCTTGAATGAAGCTTGAGGCCCAATTGGCCCTGAGAAGTCCAGTAGAGAAAGCAGCAGGAAGACACTATTTATTGTTGCCTAATCCTTATGTAGCAACTTTTGCCACCTGCTGAAGGCCCACTGAGTCTCCCTTGCTACGTTATCATGGGATTAGCTGATCCCACTTAGGGGGCAAGCAGGAATTCATCATCATCTTCTTCTTCTGTAATGTTTAGGTTGGTGATAATTTCTTTTAGTAACTAAGCCTAAGGTTACTAGCTCCGGTTGGGGGATTACCTGGACATTTTGGGGGTAGAGCCTGAGGGTGATAGTGTTTGGAGAGGAGAGAGACTTCAGTGGGTATAATGCTGTACCTTCCAAAGCAATTTTTTTCCAGGTGAACTACTCTCTATCATCTGGAGATCAGCTGTAATCCCAGAAGATCTCCATCTACCATCTGGAAGTTGGCAACCTTAGCTAGACCTGGTCGCTGACTGTTTAGGTCATAATTAGTTTAGCAGGGGTAGGGAAAGTTGTTCAGTTTAGGTGGGGATAAGTGAAGGCACGGCGACAAGGCCATAGGCTGCGCCCCCGCTCCGCCCTCTCGCCCACCCCTTTGCCCATCGTGCCCGTGAGCCGAGGCGGCCGGGCGGAACTAAGCGAGGCCGAGGCTTGAGTGCGGCCTAGTCGGAGAGATGCTTGCGGCGGCGCTGAGGAAGACGGCCGTGGTGGGCCTAGCGCAGCTGCGGGCCTTCAGCCTCTCGGCCTCGCTGGAGACATCCATCGTGGAGCGATATTGGAAGATCCCCCTGAGCAAGATTGGCCGCCAGCCCCGCATCAAGCACCACCGGTTCCACGTCTACCGCCTGGTGGAAGACACCAAATGCAGCCCAAAGTTGCCATTGGAGCTTATTCTTAATGAGTCTGTGGAGGGTTTGGGACACCGTGGTGACATTGTCAACGTGGACAAGTCCTACTGTCGTAACTATCTCCTTGCCAAAAACCTGGCCGTTTATGCATCTCCCGAAAACAAGAAGATGTTTGAGGAGGAGTTGCAGAAACTTCAGGAAGGGAAGCTGTCAAAATTGCAGACCCCCAGTGGTGTAAAGACAGTACGGATCCTGCAAAACTGCCACCCAGAGGTGGGGATGAAGAACAACGTCCAGTGGGAGCTGAACAGTGAGATCGTCGTTCGCAATTTCCTCAAAAACCTCAAGGTAATGGTTCCCCCGCATGCCGTCAAGCTGCCAGACGAGTCCATTACAAAGTGGGGAGAATAATGGTGCGAAGTTACGGTGAACGGCCTCGACACTGTCCGGGTGCCCATGTCAGTGGTGAACTTCATGCGACCCAAGACGAAACGTTATAAGCTCTGGTTAGCCAAACAGGCAGAGAAAGCATCCGCCCCGTGACACCAGATGCACTGGATCGCCCCAAGGAGGACTGTGGGAGAACAGTCTGCTTCAAGCGTTTGTTGTCACAGCTGTCAAAGGGGAGCTCACGATCTCTACGGGAGCCTGGAACGTTTCTCAAGGCATTGGAGAGCGGTCGGAGTGCTCCGAGGGAGTCGGCCAGCTTCCTCTCGCTGGCAAGTGGGCTTCCTCTCTTGGGCGGGGTTACAAAACCAGGTCTGGGTAAGATAATCCCACCAGTTCAGGCCTCTCCCAAAGAACCGAAGTCTGGACCGATCGTGAATGATAATAAAACATTTCAGGTGGGGATAAGCAGTGAGCACCCTAAGCCATCAGACATGAAGAAAAGATGAAGAAGAGTTTGGATTTATACCCCCTTCTCTCCTGTAAGGAGACTCAAATAAGCTTACAAACCTCACTTTGTGAGGTTGGTAGGGCTGAAATAATTCTGAATGAACTGTGACTAGCCCAAGGTCACCCAGCAGGATTGTAGGAGTGGGGAAACAAATCCAGTTCATTTCAGAATCTCATCCTGCTGCTCATGTGGAAGAGTGGGGAAGCAAACCTGGTGCTCCAGATTAGACTCCACCTGCTCAAATACTACACCATGCTGGCTCTCATGGTAGAGGATGTGTCCTGACCAGATCCTGTCTGGCTGTATGGGAAGATGGGGATTGTGAAGGACTGCCCTGAGTGCAGAGCAACATCTCTCTGAACTTGGTAATTGTTTTATGGTGCATCAGAATAAGGGGCTGGGCATCGGTCAACACTTTATGTGTAGACAAAGATAAACAAGGCTGGGGGTAGTTGCTGGTCAAGTTTGGAGCCAGGGTGGATTTGCCTGGCACAGCCCATCTTCAATTCAAGTATTAGCATAATTAATTGATGGTGTAGATCAATTAAATAAATTAGTTAATCTCATGATATTTTGAGTCTTTATTTGGGGTATTGGGCCAATAGTGTCCAACCTCAAAGGACTTGCACATTAAACAAAAAAAGTCACCTGAAAGAAAGCATCTTCATCTGGTACCTAAATGATAACAGAGATGGCACTAGGAAAATGCCATGGCCCCTCCTGCTGCAGCTGACAGCTCATCTGAGAAAGAATTAACAGAGCTCACAGAGAGACACCAGCTGAATCAATAGACCCTGAACCAGCACAGGCTTCTGGCTCAGAGCTAATTAACAGGACTAAGGAAGATGTCAATAGCTCTGGGTCTCCAGATGTAAGCCTGTGATGCAGATGAAGGTTGAGACTGGCTTTAAAGTAGAGATGCCGCTCAGCAAGGCTACAGGCTAAGCATTATCCAGAGTCTTTTCAGGAGGCGTCCCAGGCAAGTAGCTATGAGAAATAAAAGGCATTTGGCAAGAATTGCAGTTGTGGTAGCATTCTTCTTGACCTATGCCCACATGCCACTGTTGCTTCCAGACTCTGACTGACTATGGACCAGCTTATTGACCTTGACTCTTGGTTTCTTCTTGTTGCTGTGTAACAGCAAACCATCCTGGTTTGATGGACATTGCCCTGGACTCCCCCATGTACTTGATATCTCTTGAATTATTCCCTGCTAAACTATTATCAGCACAGACTCAGCTCTGAGCCTCCTCAGTGCTCTGTGTTCCTGTGGCAGCACACCCACCTACCCACCCCTCTTCACTGCTTGTCCTTACTTCCCAGCCCAATCCTCAGCAGTCCTCTTATCTCTCCTTGGTGCTATGCTTGACTGCCTCTTCCCATATCTATTTGACTGCTTGTCCCACACTCTCCTCAAGGAGGACACACTTCTTTCTGTGTTATCATTTCAGCTCAACACAGACCTTCTGAAAGAGAATGGGGTAGAATGGGTAAGAATGCCTTCTCTATGCCAAACCCAGCTGATACTTGGCTTTCAACATCTAGAGAAGGAAAGAAACAGGGCAGCAGTGGTGGAGGTGGTTCCAAAAGATGTACATTGTGTGGACTTGTGCAGACAAATGTTCCTCTGTATTAGGTGATGTCAACCTCCCCAGACATTTTCCTGTTCCCATTTTTTTAAAAAAAAACCTTGGGAGTTTCCCAAGTCCCCCAGATCAAAAGGTTTTTTTCCTGCAGAAATCAACCTTGTGATTTACTTCTTTTAAAAGTCAAAATTACGCTATTCATTCCATGTTCCTTGATCTTTTAACAAACATGGATATTTAAAACAGATTGATTATGTAATGAGCCAGTGTATTGTTTTCAAACTCATACTTTCAATTTAAAATGCCCTATTCATTTTGGCAGTTTTAGTGAGACTGGGTAAATGTGAGTAATGTGATTGCCTTCTGATAGCATTGTCAGCTTTGAATACCTAGTATAATGATGAATGTTGACTAATTAGGTGCAAAATACGCACACATGCAAACTACAAAAAATCATGTTATAGGCGTTGTGTACAAGCACTGGCCAGGACATTGAGCCCACTCCAGCTCTGCCCCCAGCCATTTTACTAGTGTTAAGTGAAATTATCTTAATTCCTCTTTACCTGATTTTTTACAGAAATCCAACAATATATTCCTTCCTTTCTTTTCTTCCTTTTTTTTGAATTTTGACCCAGTTTTTAATCAATTCCATTTTGATCAAAGAAAAATTCAAAGAGAGGTGTCTGGGGCTGGGCATGCTGCCCGCCTCAGACTCTTTGGTTTAGCCCCTCCCCCAGCATCCCAGCACTCACCAGAGACCGGGGAGCCCAGATATCAAGCCACGATGAGAGGCAAGGCTCCGCAGACCGGCACAGGCCAAAGACATGCCCCCCAAACCGGGGCCAGAGCTGGCGACATCCCCAGCAGAGGAGATGGTCAGGGGGCCCCACCTCCTTAAAGAGGGCTGAGGGCTGGTCAGCGGCCCAGCAGACAGAGGTGGCCGGCACCGGAACAGGGAAGTCACGGCCTGCAGACGTGATGCTGGGTCGGGCCCGTCTGACTGAACAGGGGCAGGAACAGAGGTGGCGGGAAGAGGTGGAGCAAGCACAGAAAGGGAAGTCTATAGAGAAGTAGTGAGGAGCACAGGGGGTGGAGAGCAAAGGGAGGGAAAGTGGTGGAAGGAAAGTGGAAAACAGAGGCAGAGGGGAGGAGAGGAGGGAAACCAGCAGAGGAGAAAGAAGTGAGGGAAAGGTGGAGGATGAGGGTGTGGGACAGCGTGTGGAAAAGAGGCAAGGAGGGCCACAGCAACAGGGACAGGCCTCCTGCCAGTTAAACTGGGTGAAAAGGCTCAGTTGTCTAAGTCACTATCAAGAGACCAAGAGAGAAACTGGGTACAAGACCACCCGGGAAAGGGAAGGAGGGTTGGTTTACCATCCCATGGTGGCTAGTCCTGGGGCAAACAAGAGGACTCCTGAAAGGGAGGTTCTACAAGATTTCAGAATCTCATTTGGTAGATGCTCAGAGGTAGGCAATGTTTTCCTAAATCTTCCTACATTCCTGCTAGAACTGTAACATAAAACAATTTCCAAGGGAAGAAATTACAAACAGCTGCATTGAAAAAAATCTCTGTTTTAAAAGAGAGAACAATAGAAATCAAGGGCTATATCTAAAAAAATAAATTTGGGGAAAAAAATCCACCTCTCCTAACAATGCTACATTTTATGAATTTTATGGAATAAGTTGTATGGAAAACTTTCAAATTTAAGTATGCAAGTATTACCCACATTTCCAGAAGAGGAGATGCTGCCATCAGAAGATGCTGTTTAGTGGAAACTTCACATGTGGCATACATTTCCTGTTATGACTCCCATGCCATGAATGTAATGGGAAAATAAATTTACAGAAAGGAGTTCTGGGTATGCTTTCCTAGTTTTGTGCATTGAACCTGTGCCAAGTAACATCAGCATTGATTCTATATATTTGATCTTAGCAGAGTACTCAAGAACTAGATTTTAAGAATGGCTAGTTCTTCATGTTAATAGTGGGCTTAATTCTTATGTTAAGTGTTTGTGCATTGATCCTCCCATGGACAATGATCCAAACTAACAAACAATATTCACTGAAGTACTGCCACCTTTTAAAGTGCCCTACTGACTCCTTATTTGTTTCATTTAGAAGTGAACATCATTATGGATAATGTTATTGACTTGTAAAGCTGTAAGCTCCAAGTCCCAAAACGTTGATGATTGATTCAATGAGGTTTCTAGGACATGGTCACTGCAACAACTCCCAATCTCTGAAGAAAGACAGACCAACAGGGATGGAAGCATGTTGCTGGGGTGTTGGATGATTGAGAGCTGTTGATGGCCTAGGCACTCCCCACTCATGCACACATACATGCCCTTTCTTTCAAAAATCCTGCTAGGAAACTAATAGATAAGCTGCCACCAAAATCTGAGGTAAAAATTGAACTTAGAGAGGCTTTTGAAAGGTAAAAATAAAACTAGATTTTATTTTACAAATTTTCTTCTCGGGTTGTTGTTACAGAGAGGCACTTCCTGGTTTCTTTAGGCAGATATTTCTTAGTGGTTTCAGAGCAAATGCAGTTTCTTAAATGGCTGTATCAGTAACAAATTATAGCTTCACTTAAATATGGCTGTTTCAGTTTCCAGATTACTTTACATACAGTTTCACACACACACACACACACACACACACACACACACACACACACACACACAGAGGTGACTCTGTTTAGGGTAACCTTTTCAACATGGTTCTGAACACTCTCCTAAAACTCCCACCCTTAACTCCAAAGGGAACTCACACTGGCTTGGGACAGATTAAGCTCTACGGTTTCACTAAACTTTGCCAGTTAAGCTAACACACCCTCATGGGCTCTGTGGCACCAGTATCTAGGTGTGTTCTCCTCATGAGACAATAGCTAAACCTTCTGTGTGGTCTTAGGAGTGCCCCTGTGAAATCAATTTTCCCTGTTGTTTTCCACCCTCACCAGGCCTCCTAGCCTCTGGTGAAAACAAGGCTCTTTCCTCTCAGTCTGAGATCTTTTTGAGAACACAATCCCCCTTAGCTATTCTTCATTTTCAGTCTGTCTGTCTTTAGACATAATCTCCCCTGACTGAATCTGAGGACTGACACATTTTGTGTGCCACACAAGCTATCAAGCTGCTTTCAAAATTCCTCTGAGCCAAACTTTATCCTCACTGCCTTTCTGACAAGCTTTTCTTGATTTTATATCAGCAAGCACACCATATCTGTGGCTCCTGGCTACTGTATTTCAGCCAGCCAATCAGGTTGTGCTCTGGTTAACACTTGGTGCTCCTACTCTGGATGAACCTTTTCAGATTAACCATTTTAAAGCCTAATCCATTTTAGTCACCAATCAGATGTAACAAAAAGAAGGGACAGGCAGCCCAATCCAGGGCACTGGGGTGGCCCTGGACAGTAATGCTGTGGTGGTGCCCCACCACCTCCAGTGGTGCAGGGACTAAAAATAAAAAAAACCCTCCTCACCACAAAAACACCCTCCATTGGCCTCAATGGGGTTGCCCTGAGAACAAAATCAGGGTGGAAGCCAACTAACAACAGTTCCACCCTTGGTCATGCCTCCAGAATGCCGCCACTATGCCGGTGGATGGTCATGGTGGATGCCCAGTGGTAAGAGCCCAAAAGAGAGCAAATTCGCTGGCATAGGACCCTGCCACTTCAACAACTCCCTTGATCCCTCTACCGATTAAGTTGTAAAAATTATTAAATCATAGTATATGCCATTTTAGTTGAATGCATAACAGAGAGAAGATGCAAATATAGAAGCCCTATTCTTCAAGTAGGTGCCATTTCTGGGGATCCCATGCAAAAGTCGCAGTAAGTCAATTGAAAAGAATAGAAACCACCCTACTGTGTATTTTGAATAGCACCATCAAAGAAGCACACATCAACAATGATATTGATAAAGGAAAAAAATGTCCTTTGAGTTTGTTTGAACTTAAAACACAAAGGTTGCAGTCCACAGTTCTGCATCTATAAGGGATTTTCTCTTTTTTATATAAGAAGTTTCAGTTTGGAGAATGCTCTTGCATGTGAGAAGTTCCCTTTTATCTTAGAAGAAAACAAAAAATCTAAGCAGCATAAAGAACTCTGCTAGCCTTTTGAACTGATTCTGAAATGTAACACTGAGCCCCAATTTTAAAATAGAATAACCAAAAATCTGGAGCCTGTCCCTATTCTATGGGGTTTTCTGCTTTGCTTCTCTGTTATCTTGAATATTCATATATACCCTCATAGAGTGCTTTGGATATTCTTTTTCAAGCTGAATATTCCAGATTCGCATATTTCTCTGAAAAAGCTCTTGTACAAATTGTACCCCTATATTTTATAGCAGTAAGCTGCCATATGCATTTTGACTAGATACACTAGCTATGATGAATAGTTAGGTAGATAATTTAAATTTCTAAAAAATCATTTAGATTTTTATGCTTATCTTTTCTCCTTAACAGAGACCCAAACCAACACAGAACATTTCCCCTTTTTTCCTTTACCTTCACAAAACCCCTGTGAGGAATGTTAGGGTGTGTGAGAGAGACCATAACTGGTTAGTAAGCACCCAGAGCTCTTGCCCTGCGGCATAGGGTATTGAACCTGGGCTTCCTAACCCCTTACCCCTACACCATGCTGGGTCCCATTTAAGAAATGTGTGCATTGGAAGTTTGTTCTGGAATATAAGAACATAAGAACATAAGAACAAGCCAGCTGGATCAGACCAAAGTCCATCTAGTCCAGCTCTCTGCTACTCGCAGTGGCCCACCAGGTGCCTTTGGGAGCTCACATGTAGGATGTGAACGCAATGGCCTTCTGCGGCTGTTGCTCCCGATCACCTGGTCTGCTAAGGCATTTGCAATCTCAGATCAAGGAGGATCAAGATTGGTAGCCATAAATCAACTTCTCCTCCATAAATCTGTCCAAGCCCCTTTTAAAGCTATCCAGGTTAGTGGCCATCACCACCTCCTGTGGCAGCATATTCCAAACACCAATCACACGTTGCATGAAGAAGTGTTTCCTTTTATTAGTCCTAATTCTTCCCCCCAGCATTTTCAATGAATGCCCCCTGGTTCTAGTATTGTGAGAAAGAGAGAAGAATTTCTCTCTGTCAACATTTTCTACCCCATGCATAATTTTATAGACTTCAATCATATCCCCCCTCAGCCGCCTCTCCAAACTAAAGAGTCCCAAACACTGCAGCCTCTCCTCATAGGGAAGGTGCTCCAGTCCCTCAATCATCCTTGTTGCCCTTCTCTGCACTTTTTCTATCTCCTCAATATCCTTTTTGAGATGTGGCGACCAGAACAGGACACAGTACTCCAAGTGCGGTCGCACCACTGCTTTGTATAAGGGCATGACAATCTTTGCAGTTTTATTATCAATTCCTTTTCTAATGATCCCCAGCATAGAGTTTGCCTTTTTTACAGCTGCCATGCATTGAGTTGACATTCCCATGGAACTATCAACTAAGACGCCTAAATCCCTTTCCTGGTCTGTGACTGATAGCACTGACCCCTGTAGCATGTATGTGAAGTTTGGATTTTTTGCCCCTATGTGCATCACTTTACATTTTGCTACATTGAACTGCATTTGCCATTTCTGAGCCCACTCACCTAATTTATCAAGGTCCGCTTGGAGCTCTTCAAATCCTTTGTGGTTCTCACCCACCCTCAAGCATATAATTTGGTATCATCTGCAAACTTGGCCACCACGCTACCCACCCCTACTTCCAGGTCATTTATGAATAGGTTAAAGAGCACTGGTCCCAAAATGGATCCTTGGGGGACACCACTCCCCACATCTCTCGATTGTGAGAATTTCCCATTTACACCCACTCTTTGCTTCCTGTTTCTCAACCAGTTTTTAATCCATAGGAGGACTTCCCCTCTTATTCCTTCATTGCTGAGTTTTCTCAACAGTCTCTGGTGAGGAACTTTGTCAAAAGCCTTTTGGAAATCCAAGTAGACAATGTCCACTGGTACCCCATGGCAATCATGTCTGTTTACACCCTCAAAGAACTCTAGTAAGTTTGTAAGTCAGGATTTGCCTCTGCAAAAGCCATGCTGACTCTTTCTCAGCAGGTCTTGCTTTTCTACATGTTTTATAATTTTATCTTTAATGATAGATTCTACTAATTTACCAGGAACAGATGTCAAACTGACTGGCTCTGTAATTTCCTCGGTCCCCCTAGATCCTTTCTTAAAAGATAGGGTGTGACATTGGCCATCTTCCAGTCTTCAGGGATAGAGCCTGATTTTAGGGATAAGTTGCATATTAAAGTGAGAAGATCAGCAATTTCATGCTTGAGCTCTTTAAGAACTCTTGGATGAATGCAATCTGGGCCAGGGATTTGGTAACATTTAGTTTATCAATGGCTGCCAGAACTTCTTTCCTTTGTCTACCACTATCTTCACGCTAGTTCCTCGGATTCGCCTCCTAAGAAGCTTGGTTCAGGTGCAGGAATGTTCCTTACCTCCTCTTGGGTGAAGACAGATGCAAAGAATTCATTCAGCTTCTCTGCAATCTCCCTGCCATCTTTTAGCACACCCTTTGTTCCTTTGTCATCTAACGGGCCTACTGCTTCCCTTGCTGGCTTCCTGCTTTTGATGTACTTGAAGAACTGTTTGTTGCTGGTCTTGATGTTTGCAGCCATGCGTTCCTCATAATCCTTTTTTGGCTCCCTTACAGCTAACTTGCTTCTCTTTTGCCACCATTTGTGTTCCCTCTCATATTCTTCATCAGCCAAACTGGACTTCCATTTTCTAAAAGACATTTTCTTTTTTCTGATAATTTCCTCAACCTCTCTCGTTAACCATGGTGGCTTTCTTTACCAGGAATATGAATCTCATCCAGAATTCACCATTTAGTGTGGATAGACATCCACACTGCATATATATGCCAGTATGTGTGATGTACATTCAGATTAATTTTTACTGTCAATATGTAGCTTGTCCATGGCATACATATTGAACCACAGAATATATAAAGATATCAGAATAATTCTCTGTACCAGTGTAACAAGATCTACATCACCACATGAATCCACACACTTAATGTGGCATCCCAACTTGGTAGAATGTTTAATTCTCATGATGTTTATCATGAACCATTCTGAATCTCAGATGAAGACACACATCAATTTGATGTATGCCTGCTGATTTAAGAATTAAATCCATTACCAATTAGCAGTGTTTCTTACTGATCCTAGAAATATGAGATAAATAGGGGGAGAGATATATTAATACCTGCAGAAATCCCCCTTTAGATTTTCTCCTTTTCAGACACCATGCCAAATAAGTCATCTGGATTATAACATTGATTATATTAGCATAGTAGTTCTGAAATGAAAACATCAATTAATTGTGAGGATTAGAATGTTATAATTGTGCTTTTTATCTGCCGCAAGCATAATTAATGACCGTGGAAGAAGCAATGAAACAGAAAATCAAAATCCTGGAGGATAGAATTGTACAACTTCTTTTAAGGCACATAAAATTGTCTGGAAATAAATATTTTACAGTGGTTTTGTTTACTCTAATTTCTGTTTACCCTAACATTCCTCAAAGGGTTTTTTGTGAAGTATATAATCTGTTGAACATGAAACAGCTTGGAGCCCTGTGAGTAGAGGACAAGATAGAAATTAGAATGAATGAATGAATGAATGAATGAATGAATGAATGAATGAATGAATGAATGAATGAATGAATGAATGAATGAATGAATGAATGAATGAATGAATGGTTTACCAAGCCAAGTATTGTCTACTGTAATGGACAAAAGTTCTCCATGGTCTTTAGTAAGTTGTTCACATCCCCTACTGCCTGCTTTAAACAACAACTGGAGATACTGAAAATTGAACCTGGAACATTCTGCATGCAAAGTACATGCTCTGTTATTTTATCCATAGCCCTTCCTTACTGTCTATACAAACATTATTAATCATAAGCTTGGGAGTATAGACCTGCCTTCTGGTTAAGTCTAGGTATATTAGCCAAGCAAAATGTTTCATATGGTTTTATGTTTTTATACCAGTGGTTCTCAACCTTCCTAATGCCGCGACCCTTTAATATAGTTCCTCATGTTGTGGTGACCCCCAACCCTAACATTTATCCATTTTACAGATGGAGAACACTGATGCAGAGAGTCTTAGGCGACCCCTGTGAAAGGGTCGTTCGACCCCCAAAGGGGCCCCGACCCCCAGGTTGAGAACCACTGATTTATACCTTTGTTTGCCTGCAATCACAAGACAGGAATACCATATACATGCATTTTAGTCCTTTAGTATCATCCTGGTTTATTACAATTTGAGCTGGAATCTCTGTGTGTGACATTTTGAACTTGTGCTTCTTGACTGTTAATTGATTTATTGATATTTGTATGATAGACATTTTTTGTTAGCATTAGAGGCTGTGCGTTTGTAACACCACGCTCTGGTATATAGAAATTCTTTCTATGGCAATATTTTGATTTTCTCTGGTTCATTTCTCCCCCTTTCAGCAGTTCAGGATGCTAAATCACAATATTTTGAAAAAAACTGCAATTGTCAGTCTGTATCACTGAAGGTAAAGACCAAAAATTCAAACTCTCACAAAGGAAATGCTAGAGAACATGATCTATATTATTCTTTCTCATGTCTCTGCTAAATGAGTAATGATGTGGTAAGCATGCAATTAGATGTAATTTGCTTATGTAATTGAGCAGAATTAAAAAAAGATCAATATCCAATCTACAACTAGTATGAAAAGCAATTAGTGTAATTGATGGGGAAAAAGAACCTTTACATCAGTTAATTACAATAAAATGACCTAATACTCTGGCAGACCAGGATTATTAATAGTACATGAACATTTTAATTCTATAAATCACTCTTATCTTTATGATCCTTCCTTCTGGTAATCCCTATCCACAAGAAAGTTCGCTAGTAGGGAAGGGTGAACTTTCTTAGGTCTGATCTGGATCAGAGCTGGCAATTAAGAGTGAAAACAGAGAACAATCACATTAAATCTTCCCACACACACATCAGAGTTCTAAATTATCCCTAATTGCTGGGCCCTAATGAGCTACTTATCTCCTCCTTTGTCAACCTTCAATCTTCTATGTGTGGCTGCTGCTGATGCTCTGCCTCCACTCCTCCCCTTTCCTTTCCATTAAGTTCAGGGGCTAGGAGCTCTGGGATATGTAGTTTTCATAGGGCACTTGTGAATATCAGGAATGCTGAGAAAACTACTTTCAGCAGCACCTCTATGCAGCAACATGCTTTCTCATACACTCTTTTAATTACTGCCACTGCAACGGAGATTACAAAGGAGATGGAATCGGTGGTCTCCAAGATTGCTTTCTTACTTGCTAGTCTTAAACAGCTACTTAAATACAATTAACAATTAGATGTTGCCATGTGGGACTGTAACCTCAGCTTGTGGGTTCTGTGGGGCAGTACTTGGAAGGAGTTGCAAAGAACCAAATTTAAACAAAACAGTTTACTTCTCTTTACAAATAACATTAAACATCAACATTTAACATTTACAATTCAAGGTCCTGTTCAGGTTTGCATTTCAAGTCCTTATATTTACAGTCTACTGATATTGCCAAGTCCAATTCTTCTTTGCTGGTGGTTGGTTTTGAAGACTTCAAAGGCTTGGTGAACGGGATTCAAGATGATGAAGGTTCCCAGAAAACTCTCACCATTTACATACACAAAAACCCTGAAACAATAAATTCTAACATTTAAAATATAGCAAAAAAAAAAAAAATAAACTCCCTTCCCACTAGTTCCCCACAACATTGCAGTTACCTTAAACAAGGTGTTAAGGGCTTAATAAAATCAATCAAGGTCCCAGCCTGGTAGCCTTGCTTCCTCCAACCTCATGAGTTCTGCAGCATTCTGCTTCTTTTTCAGACTCCACCCCTTTCTAGATTCATCCCATTCTGACACAGGGGTTACAGCTCCTCCCCACTAAAATTCTGTCGTCCGACGAGTATTTACAATTTAACTCTTGAAATGATTGAACAATGATATATTACAGTAGGAGTGTAGACTCAATTAACCCCATTAGAAAAATTCAGAACATAATCAGCTAACTTAGTAGGCTGGGTTCTAACTCTTTCTTGGTGTCTAGGGGTAGGTTACTAATTTCCCCAGAGATCCCTGTACTGGTAGGAACCACATTTGGTGAATCTGACAGCACAACCTTCTCTTTCCTTGTCTTTTCTTACAAAGTTTCCGACTGCAGTAAACCGCATCAGAGGGGGAGCTTGGTGTGAATTCCTTGCCATGGGATTGAGGTCTGAAAAGAGAGTTAGATGTGGATGCAAAATCTTCTCCTACTGAGTTCACATCAGCTAACTTTTGTCTCGTCCTGCCACTAATAGGACTCTCTGGACTGTCCAAATCACTCATGTCCTCAGAGGAGGAAATAAAACCACATGGTCTCAGCATATCCCGTGCGAGATTAGAACAACACCTTTGCCATCTTCTGATTGGACTCTGTATACAGGAAGGGTTTCATCAGGTTGCTCCAGAACTATATGCACAACAGGTTCCCATCGGTCAGCTAATTTCTGCATTCCACGAGGGCTTAAGTTACAAACTAGCACTCTGTCTCCTGTTGAAATGGTTGATTTGATGACTTTCATATCCCATCTTAGTTTGTTGGCTTGCTGGATGCTTTTCACTTTCCTGAGTGGCCAAATCATATGCATAATGAAGCCATGCGTTTTAAGTCTCTTACATAGTCTTGATGAGTTACTTCTGTTTGCTCCTTCGATTTTATCCCGAAACACAAATCAATTGGTAGTAATGGTTGTCTTCCAAACATTAAAAAAAATAAGGAGATTCTCCAGTAGTATCGTTTTGGTACAATTATAAGCATGAACTAATGGTTTATGTACTTTCTCCAATTAGATTTCTTATTTACCTCTAATGTGCCCAACATGTCCAAAAGGGTACAATTGAACCCTCTCAACAGGATTTCCTCTTGGGTGATATGGTGTTGTATGGGACTTAGTCCCTGCAATTTTACTCAGTTCTGTAACCAGTTCCGACTCAAAGGCTGCTCCTTGATCACTGTGGAATCTTCTAGGAAATCCATAATGGCATATAAAATTTTCCCAGAGAGAGTTGTAGCTACTGTTCTTGCAGTCTGATCTTTCAGTGGGGTATGCTTGTGCATATTTGGTAAAATGATCAGTAACTACTAAAATATTTTGGTGCCATTTACATCAGGTTCAAGAGTTAAAAAATCTATACAGACTAACTCCTAAAAGGGCATATGTTTTATGTTAACTAATTCCGCTGCTCTTTCTAATCTAGCTTTCCTCTTTACCCAGCGTTCACAATTGCGACACTTCTGTTCTATAACTTGTGCCATTTTAGGCCAAGAAGTCTATCCCTAGCCAATTCCAAAGTTCTTTCAATTCCAAAATGACCCATTTCATCATGAATGCTTTCCAGAGCTCTCTTCCGATGAGTGTAGGGGATCACAAGTTGCTCTACATCTTCTCATTTTCGTTGGACCTTCCGGATATAGAACTCCATTTTAACAGAAAAAGTTGGGGGCCACTCTCTCAAGTACAGTCTAGGTTCGTACTCCTCTTTTCTTACTTCATCCCAGGTGGGTTTATGCCTTCTCTCCAAAAAGTTTATTATTCTAGCTATATATTTGTCGCTTCTTTGCAACTTCTTCCAGTCAGGAAACTCATCATTTGATCAGAAGGGGATTTAATATGAAATCATTAATTTGCAAATTCTTCTGGAATACTGTTCTCAGAGGAAGGTAAGGTCTCAATATAACTGTGGTCCACTTCATTACATCTTGGCACTACTGGATGCTGAAGTACACTATGAACTTGGATAACTGCCTTACAGACTTCAGCATCCCATGACTTTAGTGCATTAGGATCATGTTGAATCTTTAGGAGCATTTTAAATTCTTTTCTAGTTGTTTATCTCCTTCCTCATCCTCAGTGAGCTCTTCATGTCTCCTAGAAAGTGAGTCAGCATCTATATTAGCTTTTCCAGACCTGTAGACTATTTCAAAATTATATAAAGATAATGCTGACACCCACCTCTGCCCTGCAGCATCTAATTTGGCAGAGGTTAGGAGAACATTAAGTCAGTGGGTTGTTATCAGTCATTACCTTGAACTCTGATCCATACAAAAATCATGGAACTTGTCTAAACTGCCCATTTTAATGCCAAAAACTCCAATTTGTGCACTGGATAATTGGATTCCTCTGACAAACCTCTACTGGCATGCAGCGATCATGATACGGAGACAGTTATTTTGCACTTGGTATAGGGGCTGCACCTAATCCCCTCTTGAGACTAGCATCCATTATGCAATATATATGGCAACTTCCAGTCTGCAAATCCCAATACTGGTGCTGTGGTCAACTTTAACTTTAAAGTCTCAAGGCCTCTTGACAGCCTACATCCCATTTATCTTTGAGGGACTGGTTTCCTTTATTTTTACTTCCTCTAGAACTACCTGCTAGCAATGAATTTAATGGCAATGATTGAATATCCTGACACAAACCTCCTATAATATCCAGCAAACCCAAGAAATCTCCGGGTTCACTGAGGTTTGTGAGGCACCGGCCAGGTGGTAATGTATCTGTCTTTTCTTTGTCTGGCTCTATTCCAGAGGCTGATATGCTATGACCTAAATATTTCACTGATGATTGAAATAATTTACATTTAGAAGGGGCCAACTTTAATCCATATGTCTGAAGTCTTTGCAAAACCTTGAGGAGACGTTCTTCATGCTCTTCTTTAGTTGCAGAGAATATGATCAAATCATCTAAAAGGCAATCGTTTCAGTAAGGTTTAAGCGCTTGCATCACATTTTCCATCATTCGTTGAAAGGTTGAGGGCATTTGGGGCATCATCTTGAACTGCCAATTACCAAATGGGGTGGTAAATGCTGTCTTTGGCAATCTGCTGGGTCCATTGGCACCTGATAGTATCCACTTTTAAAATCTAAGACAGAGAACCACTGTGATCCCGCCAAGTAATGCAAAATTTCTTCTATTCTTGGCAGAGGGTAAGCATCCTTTTCTGTTAAATTATTTAATTTCCTATAGTCCACTACCATCCTAAGAGCCCATTTTTCTTCCCTTACCAATACTATTGGTGATGCATATCGACTGTTGGTTTCTCTATTCCCCCCTTGTGTACCCAACTCCCTCAAATGTTGCAGTAGATCTTCAAAATCTGTAGGTGAAACTCGCCCTAGTTCTCTCTCTAAAGGGCACATCACTTCTTAAATAAATTTTGTAGGCGACACCTGAAACTCTCCCAAGGTCTAAATCATGCATTGCAAAGACCGTGTAGTGTTTCTGTTTGCTATACATTGTGAAATTCTTTTCCTGTTCTGACTTACTTTAATGCTGAAGCTTCAAAATTTAAAACTGGGAATTCATTTCCATTTATATTTGTGAGGGTCCAAACCTGAGCAGGGCTAGAGCTCTTGTCCATTCTACTTCAGAAGCTTTAGCAACTACTGTATGAGGCTTCAATACAATATCCTTTTTTGTGTCAAATTCTTGACACAGACCCCTATTCTCATATTTGATACTCATAGGTTTTACTATTTGTGGAAAGATGGATAACCCTCCTGGTCCAGCTGCCACTTCTGGGTCTTCTAAAAGGACTGTTGTTCTATTTTCTGTGAGTGAAGTTTGCAACACACCTGTCACTGTGCATGCTCTTCCTGCTGGGACATGTACAGGCCTTCCACCCTGCAGCCATACTTCACTTCCCTCCTTCACTTCACCCTTCTTCTTTGACTCTCTAAATAATAGCTGCAAGCTTCATTCCAACGATATGGCAAGTCTTCATTAGCTGCAAAGCCAGATCCCATCTGAATCAATATTGGCATAAGTCACACATCTTAACACATTAGTACCAATAATGGCTGAAACTTTGTTGATTCATCGTTGGTCTGGAGCAATAATTAGAGCTAAAATTTCATATTTCTCTTCTATACCTTCAGTATTAATTGGAATGTGCAATTCTAGAAATATAAATCCCAAATAGGGCACTGTCTGACTCTCCTGCTCCTTCTATTTCCAATAGATCCCTAATAGGCTGCAGTTCACGATGAGATAAATGGGCTTTATAAAATGTCTCACAAATGCATGTCACTTGTGAACCTGTATCTATTAAACAGCAGCATTTCACTCCATCCAAATATACACAGTCATAGCATGAGTCCTATCAAACCTTTGCAATTGTTTCTTTCCACCCATACCTATAGTCTGCTTTCCAGATGCCCACTGACTTGCTATACTGTTTTTAGATGGACCATCTAAAACAATTTTTCACTCCTTTGGTTACCAACTGTATTTAGTAATATTTGATGAACCAATTCTGGATTTGGCTGATTGACACATTCCACGTTTAACATGACCCTTTAATCCACAGTTAAAGCACCATACCTTTACTGGGGTCTTTAGGAGGCTACCATTCTCCTTTTCTCTCAGACCCTGGGAGAGAACGGAGGCTTTCAGATACTACAATCCCTTGCTTGATAACTGGGTAAATTTGTAGCCTTTTCTCGGTGCTGTTTGATTCTGTATTTTTATCAAATAGTCCCACAATTTTATTTGTTTGAGAGCTTTCCTTTCCCTCATCTCTTGCTTCAGTTTTCTTTCCTGTTTACTAGAGATTTCTTTCTCTAAG
The DNA here is from genome assembly GCF_021028975.2 of Sphaerodactylus townsendi. Taxonomy (NCBI): domain Eukaryota; kingdom Metazoa; phylum Chordata; class Lepidosauria; order Squamata; family Sphaerodactylidae; genus Sphaerodactylus; species Sphaerodactylus townsendi. Next base: position 39,453,679 of record NC_059427.1, on the reverse strand, counting down.
GATCTCACTGCATGAAGAAGAGCAACATATGGACCTTCTTTAGTCGACTGCTGCACTCTATGTTTCTTATTTTGAGGGCTGTTAACAATGCTTCATGCCAGCATCTCCTAAAGAATTGTTCCTGAACATAGAACATAAACTCTTCATCAGTAATCCCTCCTTCTTCTAATATTTCCACTTAGCCAGAGCATACGCCGATTTAAATATGCCCGATGGGGTTCATTAATGTGCTGATATGTCTCCTATAGAAACTTAGCTTTCAGTTCAGAAACTGAGACAATATTGCCATATGCAATTTTAAAATATTATGTATTATTTTATTATTTTATTCGATTTTATAGCCCCATCCCCTGGAGATCTCTCTGAGTGATTGTACAGCATTTAAAACAATGTATTAAATAGCATTTAAAAGCAGCGGTAAAACTCCTAATACATTTACAATTTAAAACCCAAATCTAAGTTTAAGTTAAGGTTCAAAGTGCAGTGTGAAGGTCAGCATCAATAGATAAAATAATAAATAAAACCCTCCCACCCCATGGTGGAGGGCATAATTGAGAGTCTCAATGATGTAATTCTGACCTAGGTGTCGAGGCCAAAATGGGGCACTATTAGCGGCTGGATCACTCCGAAGCCCAGTAGGAACAGCTCGTCTTGCAGGCCCATGCTGAACTCTCAAGGTCCACATGAGAGACCCGGACAGCTGGAGGAGGCGTTCCACACAGGCGGGGCCAGAGGGCTGTAAAGAAGTCACAGCGTGGAGAACCAACGCGCATTGCCGAGGCCAAGGGACCACCAGTAGGTTGGCCTCCGCTGATCCGAAGAGGCCGCCCTAGGGACGCATATGAAGTCGATGCGGTCGAAGATCTGATGGTCCCAAGCGTGAATGGCCTTAAAGGTCAATACCAGCACCTTGAAGATGATCGAGGAACTCTACTGGAAGCTGATGCAGCTGCGCGCTGGGTTGAATGTGCTCGAAGGGTACTGCCCACGTAAGCGAAGCGTGCTGCTGCATGGTGAACCAGTTTTAATCGCCCGGATCAAAGCGCAAGGCCAGCGTAGGCGAAGTTACAATAGTCAAGTCTGGAGATGACCGTTGCATGGATCACCGAGGCTAGATCCGCTCTGGAGAGGAAGGGCCAGTCGCCGGGCCTTTGACGGAGGTGGAAAAAGGCAGCCCGGGTTGTATGGGCCACCTGGGTCTCCATTGAGAGAGTTGAATCAGGTGGACCCGCAGGCTCTGCGAGCGGTCGGTGCCAATATGGCCCCCTCCCATACCCGGCGGCTGGAAAGTCCCCCTCTCCCTCCTTCCGCGGCCAAGCCAGAGGATCTCCGTCTTGAAGGGTTCAGTTTCAGCCTGCTCTGGCGCAACCAACCAGCCAGCCTCCAAGCAGTGCTGTAGAGCCGCGAGGCGTATCCCTCTCCATCAACAGAATGAGCTGAGTGTCATCTGGCGTACTGGTGACAAATCAGCCCAAAACTCCGCTTTTAACTGAGCAAGGGGTGCATGTAGATGTTAAATAGCGGGGACAGTAATGCCCCTGAGGCACACCACATTGTAGTGGGCACCTCAGGAAGCCTGGTCCCGCACCTCACTTGCTGATTCCGGCCCGGAGGAACGAGTTATCCACTGAAGGACAGTGCCCGCACTCGAGGTGGCCAGGCGGTGGGTCAAAAGGTGGAGTGGTGCGACCACATCAAGCGCCCCTAGCGGTGAGATCTAACAACACCAGCAGTGCCGATCCACCTTGGTCAAGCTGGATGCGGAGGTGTCTGTGGCCAGTGACGAGAACAGTCTCGTCCATGCCAGCAACGGAAGCCCGGACTGGAAGGGGTCAAAGCCGATGTGTCATCCAGAAACCTTGAAGCTGCTCCAGCACCTCTCTCAATTACCTTCCCCCAGAAGCGAAAGATTGAGAAGCGGAGGTGGTGGCCAGATCTCCTGGATCTAACGATGGTCTTTAAGAGTGGGTGGACCACTGCCTCCTTCCAACCCATCCGGAAGGTTCCTTGCTCCAGCGAGAACCATTGATGATACTCAACAGATGGAATTGCGTGGCTCCGTGACGGGTTTCACAAGCCAGGATGGAGCCGCGGATCCAGAGGACAGGTAGTAGGTCTAACAGCAGCTAAGGCTCTGTCAACAGCGGCACGAAGAGCAGGGAGAACTGGGTCAAACAAGGCCCGAAAGACGGCAAGGGAGTCTCCAGTTAAACTGGTGTAGCCAGCGTGGATGGAAGGTGATAGGCGAGCGGCGTGATCTTATCCGCCAAAAAAAGCTCATAAAGAAGCCTCACAGCTGATATCCAATTGGGGAATTTGAAGATCTCTCGGTGCGGAGGTCAATGACCGAATTATCTGAAACAATTGCTGAAGTGAGCTAGCGGGCCAGCGAGAAGGAGAAGAAGGTCCTCTGCATACTCCTTAAATGCCATCTCACATAGGCTTTCATAAAGTCCTGCCAAGATGTTCGCCCGGCCGTGTGAGATTTCCTCCATGCCTCGCTCCTAGGCGTCTAGCCGCTTCATCACGGCGCCCAACTCCTCCAGATACCATGGAAGGCGCCCGAGAGGCCCGAGCGTAAGAAGACGCCGAGGGAGCAAGCTTTCAACATCGATGGCAGCGGAGAGTCGGGAGTTTAGTCCTCCACTTGCTCATCGAAAGGTGTGCGGTGGGTTCAGGGTCCCGCAGAGGCATTCCAGGAAACCAAAGTGGATCCATAAGTCTCAGGCGAGGCATAAATCAACCCGCGCCAGCCTAAGGCGGGTTGGTGACATGTCCACCCGGACCTTCAGGGCAAAATGGACTGGACCATAGCACTCTGTCCAGTAGAGGATACCGCGACCAGACCTATCCCCGACCCGAAGACCAAAATCCAGCGTGCCCAGCCTCATGGGTGGGGCCAAGAATTTATCAAGGAGAGGCCTAAGCGCCGCCATGGATGACACTAGGTCCGCCTTACGCTGTACAGGAGGCAAAGCGTGCGGCATGAACATTGAAGTCCCCAAGGCGATGAGTCTGGGGAACCATAACGCCCAGTCATACCACCTCCAGCAGCTGCGGCGGGCTGTCTCGGTGGGCTAAATGACCCGGTACACCAGGAGAACAGCCAGCGCCTCTCCAAGGCCAACCACTCCAGGCCGACACACTCTATGCCGGTGACCTCCGGAATGAGGCTGCCCTGAAGGGAATAGAATCCGCGGATGAACAGCATAGCCGCTGACCCCTGGGTTGCGTGTCGAGTGGGCGAAACCAGTAGCTGACTTGCGCCCGAGGCCCGTGATCTCACCAGCGCACCCAGGTTTTACGGTGATACATGCCAGGTCCACTTGTTGGGCTCGAGAAAATCGGGAACACCATGGTCTTATTATTAATGGACCTGGCATTGATTAACACCAAAGGCGAAGCAGGGTGTCCCTGAACCCAACCACCATGGAACAAGGTAGATTAGGTCGGAGGCCAGAAGGTAATTGCATCTCATGTGTCTTCTATCATATGGCCACCGCCATAATATCTACCCAGCCCCATTATTTTGAGGGATCCTAGCCCCAGGATTTGTGCCCCATGGCTCTACCAGCCTCCCCTCCACCAAAGAAACCGGCTAGTACTCCCCAAATGGTTAGTTTATGCCGGTGTTAATCCAGTCTGACCTGTAGACCAGACTCAGCTATAGAGACTGGCTCTAAACCAACTCTCTAATAGCTGTCCATAATGAGACACTAATACCATAAATCCCACACACTATCCACAAAATATAAACTATATACACTAACAACTACCAATAATCATCTATCAAATGGGCTGGTAACCTTAAAGTTACCAACAGTAGAAATCAAGTTAAGAAAAATACAGATTGGAGGTGCTAGATAAAGCAAACCAAGGAGAGCAGTCCTCAAAGGGCGCTTGTTGTCATCTAGGTTCCCAGCGAGGGAGGGTGATGGTAAAGATGATGGTAAAAGTCATGCGGTAGGGGAATATTCCTGGGATGAAATATTTGTTATAGTTGTTATGTAGGAGCTGACGGAGTCGGGGCTCACACCACCTGAACAAGGTTGCCTACACAAAACACAGATGTAATCCAAGATAGTGTTAATCCAACAGAGGCCACTCGCCACTGGCCCCTATAATCAGTCCTAGAAACCAGTATGGGTTGTATGGAACAAATCCAAGCTCGCACAGCTGATATATATGTCCTAAAAATAAAAAATAAAACGCCCAGCTCTCTCGTACAGCTGGTATATCACGATTTGTAAATTCAATAATGTCACCATATGCCTCGAAGTTCCAGCAACTCCCCACTGTATAAACCACTCCCACTGGGAACATATCCGGCTGCTCCAGTGTATCATTGGGTCGCCGATGGTTTAGGAGATTGTGGGAGCTGGGACCCAACCTCCTCCTGTTAAAACCCGACCGGACTCTGTCACGAAGGGTGTCTGCAGAGTGTGAAAAAAACTATGTCTGCGGGGTGGCAGGAGTGTAACAATGTCCCACTCCAAAGTGCCAGGATTGGCCACAAGGGCTGAAGCTCTGCCAATAAGCCTGTGGCAGAGGATGGAACTGCTCCTGATGTATTCTGATGTGTATTCAGTAGCGTTATTATGGGAGGAGCTACGTGGCATGATTCTCGGTAGCAGCTGGCGGCGGCCATGTTGGAAAGAATTGGGGAATGGCTGCCACCGCGATCCCCAGCACCAGCCACGGTCCCTAAGGGGAGGGCGAGGGAAGGCTCCCTCTACAGCCAACTGCACACCGTGGCCACTGCCGCGTCGCGTAAGTCTCTGCGCTGGCTTGGCTATAAGGCGTTGCTCCCTCGATTTCTTCCGGCTCCACAAACCCCTCCGGCTGCGGGCAAGGCTCCCTCGGCCGGCCGGACTCAGCGCTGAAAGCGGGCAAGGGGATCCTAATGTCAACCGATAGCCCCCCCGGTTCCGGATTCGAGCCAGGCAGCCTATAGGCCCCAGAGGAGTGCCAGGGGGAGTTTCACAATGAGCGCAGCGATTCTGGCGATAGGTACCCACGTTCTAATGGGAGGGCACCCAGTAGCGGTACAAAACATGGCCAGAGCAGAGGAAGACAGACAAGCCGATACAAAGGTAACAACGGGGTTAGATACAGCATTCCGTCGTCCCTGGGTTCATGCAATCGTGAATTTGGTCTCAGGGTCTCAGGGTCTCTCCGAAGGTTTCAAGCGCATTTCAAGCGCTCTCCAGGAATTCTCTTAAAGTTGTTATTCTCCCTGACCGCCATAAAAAAAAAGCCTCTTTGAAAGCGCCTGGTAGGTCTCCCCTTCTAAGGTGGTAAGAGTTGGCAGTAGAAACAGGCGGAAGTCTCGCCGGTACAGGCTGATGTCGCAAAGAGAGTTTAAAAATTCTAAAAGCAAATGTTTTAGCGGTGCTCGCTGCCAGGCACCGATCATGCGGGCGCCATCATCTTGAGTCCTTTAGCAAAAAACATTGGGTCCTTTAGCAAACATTGGGTCCTTTGGCAACATGTGTCTTTCCCTCTGCCCTTTATCACCAGTGCATTTTAGCAATTGCACCATAAGTTTCCACAGTATGTTGAATATCCTCATTAACATCCCTTGAACTTATGTCACATAACAAGACAGTTTTATGGGGATCAAACCCCAACTTATTGCACACTTCCATTGCAAGCAATTTATATTTGCAATCTCACTTCTAAGCCCCACGCTGGTTGGGCGCCAATTTGTAACCTCAGCTTGTGGGTTCTGTGGGGCAGTACTTGGAAGGAGTTGCAAAGAACCAAATTTAAACAAAACAGTTTACTTCTCTTTACAAATAACATTAAACATCAACATTTAACATTTACAATTCAAGGTCCTGTTCAGGTTTGCATTTCAAGTCCTTATATTTACAGTCTACTGATATTGCCAAGTCTTCTTTGCTGGTGGTTAGTTTTGAAGACTTAAAAGGCTTGGTGAACGGGATTCAAGATGATGAAGGTTCCCAGAAAACTCTCACCATTTACATACACAAAAACCCTGAAACAATAAATTCTAACATTTAAAATATAGCAAAAAAAATAAACTCCCTTCCCACTAGTTCCCCACAACATTGCAGTTACCTTAAACAAGGTGTTAAGGGCTTAATAAAATCAATCAAGGTCCCAGCCTGGTAGCCTTGCTTCCTCCAACCTCATGAGTTCTGCAGCATTCTGCTTCTTTTCAGACTCCACCCCTTTCTGGGTCATCCCATTCTGACACAGGGGTTACAGGACCACACTCATTTTTGTAGAGGGATGGTCCTTAGACTGTCCCTAAGGATCATGGGAGTCATCTGACCACTAATAACAGCACCTTTGTGGTTCGGTAAACAAATTTGAAATTCTTCAAACAAGAATAACAACTTTCAAGGTAACAAGCATTACTATAAACACAACAAACTTATGACTGGAAGTAAAACTAAATCATAATGGCTGTGAACATAGCGCAACTGAGGTAGACAGGATCTTCAGAGCCTTTCATAAACAGCACTCAAAACAATGACAAATGACATAGTGCCCAGTAATACACAGAACAAAAAGTCCAAAATGTTAACTGGAAGTGCAGGGCTGCTGCTTCTTCCCCATCTGGTTTTCTGTGACTTCTCTTGCTACTGCAGGTCTTTCTCCAGCTTGGGCCTGTAAGAAAATTATAAATTTCCTCAGTCCAGCCCTGGGCCTTCCCCCTCTTGCTGCAGGAGACTGACTGAGGGAGGTGGCGCTCTTGCGGTTCATAACATGAGCAAACTTAACAACTGTCAATGCTCAGTGAACTCCTGCTTCCTTGGCCCTAAGCCCAAACTTTCCAATGGAAATAAAATGCAAACATGAAAATGCAAGGAGCAGCCTCATACTGAACCAAATCCTTGGTACATCAAAGTTATGATTGACTTCTCAGACTTGCAGCAGCTCTCCAGGGTTTTAAGAAAAAGGTCTTTCACATCACCTATTACTTGATAAAGTGGGGATTGAATCTTCACATCTGCATGCCAAGCAGATGCTCAAGCAGGAGCAGCAGTGGCATGGTGGATAAGAGCAGGTGCAGCCTAATCTGGAGAACTGGGTTTGATTCCCTGCTCTGCCACTTGAGCTGTGGAGGCTTATCTGGGGAACTAGATTAGCCTGTGCACTTCAACACACACCAGCTGCGTGACCTTGGGTGAGTCACAGCTCTTCGGAGCACTCTCACTTCCACCCCTCCTCACAGGTTGTTTGTTGTGGGATGGGAAGGTAAAGGAGATTGTAAGACCCTTTGAGTCTCCTTACATTAGAGAAAGCGGGGTATAAATCCAAACTCTTCTTCTTCAACCACTGAGCCAGAGCCCCTCCCTGAATTTTCTGAGATACAGAAAATTTAGTTAGGGGTAGGACTGCCACACCCACCATGGGAGGTGGAGAATCCCCCACCACCAGGTCTTGTTGCTCATTTTATCCCAATTGCTGGTGATTCCTAGAGCAATCCATGTAGGAATTTCTAGAAAGTTTATGAGATTGCATTTTAAAGAAAATATCTTCCATAATGCTGTGCCCCTCCAACTCTCCTACCAGTTGCTAGGCCTGGGAGTTTAGTGGGAGGCAAAGAAACTTTGGGCAGGGGCTGGGTGTGACACCTGGGGCAGGACCTGGTCACAATTTTGTGGCAGTAAGCCACTGTGTGTATGTTAGCTTTTATGCACGTGGTCTCCTTCTCATTGAGCAGGAGTTTGATTCTCAGTTACACACATGTTTTGCCCTCTTTGGCTGTCATCCCGCAGTGTCTGAGACATCTATAAATGCAACTTTTTCTCTCCCTTCTCAAAAAAAGTGAAGAAGATTAATGTGTGTTAGGCTTTCTTGAGGTTTTCTTGCTTCTTCCTGTTTTTTTCCTTCCCAAGTCACAGCAGTTCTTCCCACACTTCAGGCCATTATTTCAAAACAATCAGAGGGGCTTTTAAAAGTTATTTTAATGATGAAGGTCTATTGCTGGAGTGATAGACCTAGTGAAATTGACATGGTCTAGTGAAGTAACACTAGACCAACGACCACAGGAAGAAGAAAAAAGCCCTCAAGCAACCTCCCTAAATTGAGGTTGCATAGAAAGAACAAGGAAGCATTTGGCAGGTAAAATGGTGGATTAGCTTGATTAGCGACATTTCACAGAAGGAACACCCCTATGTAAGCAACAACAAAGCATAGGGAAAACCCACACCAAAGCAAACAGCTACGGAGTAAGTGGTACATGCATAAATGGCCTACGTAAGTTTGGTTGTCCAACAAGTTTAGTGAATAATTTGCAATTCCCTATTCACTGCTATCCCAGTACTAGAAGCCCACATGAAAAGCTCATTACTCTATGTAACCAAAAACTGTACCAGTTACTCCACTCCAGAGTGAAAGGGTTGTGCTATTTTGTTGTGCTATTTTCAATAAGCCATATATGGCACATTCAATCCAGTTGGAGTTCAACATTTTAAAGTAAGATTGAGCAGAATTTTGAGTTATTCTGGGTTTTGTATGAAAGCATGCCTCCTTAATGAAAAATAGCACAAGTCAAAGAATCAAAAACCCATATCCATACTATAGTTGTGGTTGACAGGTGGACAAATTTCAGACAGAATGCTGAAAGGTAGTTTCAAAAGCTGTAGTTCCTTGGAAAGTCCTTCAAGAGTGGACTGTACTGCATTTGAGCTATCCCAAAAGGACAAACCTCAAGACATATTTCAACCCAGAGAATGAGCCTGTAGAGAATGAGACTTTTCAGATACCTTTAGAAAGCATGCAGGTTCTGGATTCCCAGAAGACCTGTTTTTGTGGAAAACATAAAGCTCTTGATTCACTGGCTGGTTGTTTCAGGATACCCATAGAACCCACGGGAAACTATTTCAAACTATATTCAACATTGAAAATGACACATCATGTTCAACCCACAAAGGCTGGAAAAAACTTACATCCCATGAGATAAATAATTTTCTATGTAAATTTACCTAGTCACTGAAGACTTATATCCCATTGAGATAAATCATTTTCTATGTAAAGTAGCATTACCTAGTCACACAATTCTTCCACCCTCAAAGATCTGAAAAGCTCTATTAATCTCAAATTATTATTATGCACATGTGAATTGGACCAGATTGGCTTGGGAGCAGCAAAGGGAAAACACAAAAGTAGGCTAATTGCAATAGATGTTCTGAATTTTAGCAAATGGTTGACACAGCCAATAAAAAGTGCCCATCAAAGTTAAATTTCATATGAAGGTGTAAATAATCTTTAGAATGTTAACATACGCACATTCTAAACCCATAATAGTCTGTTGATATGACAGCGGGGAATATTTGTTTTTCAAAGTGGAAAATACCATCGAATATAGTTTATCTTTCCAAAGTAGAAATCCCCTAAACAGGTGGCATTTTTAGACTTTAGGAATGAATGCTAAATGTCATGATAGAAAAAAAGGTAACAATTAGAAGATATTTTGTTGCATGAACAACCAACTGGCCTTTTAGTTAAGTAATACAGCTTGCCTTTTCGGAATATGCATTTGCTCTGGGATAGTGCCTTTGCCTTATGTCTTTGGATGTAAAACCTCAGTTTGGCAATGATAGTGAATGAAACAATAGGTTACAGTTATGACAGAGCACTGCATTGTATCAACACTTCCAACACCATCATGCAAAATGTTAATGCACTTTCTGGCTCTTGTTCATGGTTTGGTATCTACCACTCAAATGATTTCTGGCAGCAGATATCTGATGGCTATGAAACACCAATCAAGCTATACTTTTATCTGTGCTGTTAGTAATCCTTTCTCTCTACACAAGATAGCATGAACATTCAGACATAGCCAGTATGATGTAATGGTTACACTCCCGGCCCAGGGTCTAGATGTCTACAATGCTTCCTGAGTAACCTCGTGGAAGCCATTTTCTATCAATCTAGCCCAGTCCTGTAGCTCCCAGCTCATGTTCTCAATGGGATCCTGGGAGGGGAGGGGCGGGGCGGGGAAGCACCTGCCTGGCAGAATGCTCTCATTTTTTTGACAGCCCCAAAGACCAGCCAAATGTTATTTGGCATATCAGGGGTGAGGGTGAGTGTCTCATGCTGTGGTTTCCTGCACACCCTTAAATGTGGATGGGACATAGTGCTCTGCCTAGTATTTGTCAAAAGTTTTTATTTTGTGTAGCACAACGTGTAGCTCACTGCACTGGCTCCTTTCCAAAGCTAGAGAAAATGGGGGGGGGGGTGTCCTGCTTGGTTGCAGTGGATCCATCAATCAGAAGCATTGCCTTTGATAAGCGGGGGGGGGGGGGGGGCCAATCAGAATGCAGCACACCAGGGATGTTTGAGCTTGTGTTCTGCATCTACGTTGTAAAAACAAAAAAAGCCAGGGTGATGCAACAGAAATTGGGAGTATTTCCTTCCGGTCTTCACTCGATTCCTTCACAGAAATGGGCAGCCATGCGAAGGGAGAAACTGGGATGAATTAGACCTGGATTGTAAGATACCGATTGTAACCTGGTATGATTGTGCTGTGTGGAAATGGCCAATGAAGCTTGTGGGGTAGGGAGGAGGAAGGAAAGAGAGGCAGGAGCATTTCACTGTGTGTATGTGTGCTAATTTGTTATTGTTTCATTAGCTTCAGCGATAGACCATCACTAGCAGTTTTTTTTAAAGGATCCCCTGATCCTCCTGAACTGGCTTCTGGTAGAGAATGAGGAAGTGCTGTGCTGTTAGCCAGGGGAGAGGAGCCAGGCAAGGCAGGGCAAGCAAAACAGATCACTTTTCTCTCTTTCTCTTTTGCGTTCCCAGTTCTGGCAAGGAAAAATTTGCAGTTTGCCTGTTATTGGAAGCTGCTGGGCTTATTGAATCTGCTGTGCATTGAGTTAGGGAGGGAGGAAAAGCTAGCTATAAGGGAAACTCTGCTCTGAAGGAAATGTAAGCTCATTGTGGAGCAGAACAACTAGCTTTAAAAGGGGCTTGGACAGATTTATGGAGGAGAAGTTGATCTATGGCTGCAAATGCCTTAGCAGACCAGGTGTTTGGGAGCAGCAGCAGCAAAAGGCCATTGCATTCACATTCTTCTTCTTCTTCTTCTTCTTCTTCTTCTTCTTCTTCTTCTTCTTCTTCTTCTTCTTCTTCTTCTTCTTCTTCTTCTTCTTCTTCTTCTTCTTCTTCTTCTTCTTCTTCTTCTTCTTCTTCTTCTTCTTCTTCTTCTTCTTCTTCTTCTTCTTCATAGCTGCCAGTTCTTTACTTGGTTGTTGGCCTTTCATTACAATTCGAGCCTCATCCAGCAGCCTAGGAAGTTGTTATGTATCAGTGTAGTATTCATGCAGATCCCAGCAAGGCTGCCTTCTGAATCTGACCAATGATGTATTTGTCGATATGAAGATGTTACAAGTGCCGTCCTAGTGTTTTCAGAATGGCTCCCACAAGATCTTCACCTTCTTAATCTAAACAAAAAAAAATCTTCCTGATGCACTACCTCAGTGTGTGGCGGAGGCGCCATCTTTTGAGGTTTTAAAAACAGAGGCTGGATGGCCATCTGTCAAGAGTGCTTTGATGATGTGTTCCTGCATTGCAGGAGGTTGGACTTAATGGCCCTTGGGGTCTCTTCCAACTCTATGGCTGTTTCCACACAGCCCAATAACAGTGCCCTAGGGACGGTAAAAACACCAACCCTGGGGCGCTGTTTGCACATCAGGCATCATGCTCGTTCCGACCAAGCAGCGCAAAAACACTGCTTTTTATCCTTGTTCAAGGAGCAAGGTTTTTCAAAAGTGGCATCTTCTACCTGCTGCCATGCGAATGGCAGCAGGTGGAAGGCGGCATTTTCCACACGCCGCCCCCACACGTCCTTACCTCCTACTGGCTTCCGTTGCTCTGTGAAAGTCAGGGACATGCCTCCTGGCATCCATCCCCGTAGCTGTCGCTCTGGCTATGGGGGTGTGTTCCCTTGCCTCCACAGAGCAACGGAAGCCAGGAGGAGGTAAGGAGGCATTTGGGATGCTGTGCGGCCATGCGCAGCCTGCTCCACCAGCTGCACAGCCAGCGGGCTCGCTTGTGCGAACAGCCCCTGGGCTTGTATCGGCATGGTTCATGCCAATGCAGCCCTGCTACCCTGGCTTTGCGGAAACATTCCAAGATGAGTATTTAAATTGGATTTTTTAAAAAGAAATTTAAGATGTTCACTTTTTGTCTCACACTTGGAAATAGATCCCAGTCATGAGTAACATAATTATATAAGTTACCTTGTAGATCTCAGATATAATCTTCTTCCATCTGAAATGCTGTTATACTTTTCTAAAAGGTTATTTGGCTTGGCTAAAATTAAAGCCATCTATAATCCTCCACTGCACTCTAAATCTCTGGGTAGCTCCAATGACACTTGGAAATCTGTATAAACAAGGCCTAGTCTCCCAGGAGTAGGGAAATACACCTAGGATGCCATTACCCAGACCCTAGAATATTTTCTGTCGGACAAGTCCACCATCCAAAAGGAACTATACTCTCAATTTGGAATAAGATAAACTCTGAGATTTGACGTATACTTCATTACAGGATAGATGGAATACAAGACGGACACAAAATTTGATGCTCAGATTGCCTAGTAAGGTATCTAGCATCATTGCTTTATTAACTGCCAGGTCCTGCCTCAACAAATTGGAAGGACAAACCGTGACAAACCAGCCGAAGTATGAAAGATCCTTGTTCTACCTGTGGATAATTTGACCGTGCAAGAGCGGTCTGAGTGTGTCAGTCTTCCAGCACAGGGACCAACAGGAAGAAACAGGCCAATCAATGACACCATAATGCATAGTTAAACCTTTGAGAGAAAGATGGGACTTTAAAAAGGGGCAAGGGTATGAATAATATGGGGAAGAATCCAGATGGCTATGGTAGCCAACAGGCCTGGAGAAAAAAAAAAGCCATGTCCCCATTAATAGCAACTTCATATGTGAAAATGGGCAGCTGAAGCTTTGCATGCCATGGAGGTAATGTTCCATGTAAGTTGCATGGGTGCATGGCTACATGGCCACCATACCGGTGCTCCACAGATAAAGGATTGTCTGATGGGGGGAAACTGTCCCAGGTTGCTCTGTTCTGCAAAGTGTTTTTGGACTGCTGCATAGCATCGGGAGATGCTTAAGAGGGACTATTGCAGGGAGGTAAAGAACTTCACATTAAACCACCATTAAAGGACCAGAACCAGACAGCCAGCACCCCTACCGAGATCATGTTAGAGTAAGGAGGAAAAAAAGTAACCAAGATACAGCTTTGGATGAAGGCAGATTTTCATACAGAGGACTATTGGAGAGGAAGAGACAAGAAATAAGAGCGAAAGGGAATGGTTGGGAAAATGAATTGTAGAGCCCATTTACAGCGATGAGTAGTAGCAGAAGATAATTTTCAGACTGAATGGGCAAACAGAAGGCAAAAAATCTGGTATAGTTCTGGATGAAGTGAAACAGTTTGAATAGGAAGTTTCACATTTCACCCTATACGAGCAAAAATATAGAAGGTGGCCAGATGGAAAAGACAGTAGCCACTGTTTCATGCTAGTACTTGCACAATCAAAGAAGCTTGTGCACATAACATTGTGTTATGGAAAGAAAAGGGGTGTCTTTAACTTTTCAGTTTTCCACTTCGGCCACTTTGGGTCATAACCTTATCTCAAAACAATGTTGATGTACAATGTCAGTGCATTCTTGATTTTCTGAATCCCTTAAGGTGTAACATAATTGGGAAACCTTTAGCCTGCAGATTTCAACACTGATAGTAGGAGTGTCCATTTTATCGCCATCAAATGTTAAACAACCTTAAATCAAAGCAATGGGGAATGCATGCAGCATGTGGTTGAAAATATGATGAATAGAAATCATAAGGCAAGGTGAGCACACATACTTGAGATATATCATTAGAATGGTTTGATTGAGTCAGTTATCAGGAAATCTCTGAAGTGGTTAAAATGTAAGGGCACAGCAGAGCAAATTTAATGCTATCCCAGTTTGATTTGGAGTGGATGCCTGTAAATAAGAACAGATGGACATTATTGCCACCACTTCTGATTAGAGCTTTCTCCAAATGCTCTCTAGCTTTCTGGGACTCAAACAACTTTTGAGAAGGCAGTGTTTCTTTCATGTCTTATCCGAGCATGTATAAAGATTTGCTGCCACAACACAGTAAAACAGGAGTGACAGTTTTGAAGACAGGTATCAGAGAAAGACAATGTGGTAGCCAAAAAAAACCAAAAACAAAAACAAAAGGCTTCTCAGAGTCTCATAAACTTACAAAGTACCGGAAAACTAATCAGGATAGCATGAAATTATTTTTGTACACTGTTGACATACAAATGACCTCAAACAAATACCAATTGTTATTTCTGCCGGATGATTACCAAAACTTTGAAAGCCAGGGCGGGTGAACACTGAGCAGAGAGGGATGGGGACAATAATGAATGTACATCACTACTACTTTTGTTGCTAAAATGGTAAACAACATGAAGTGGTTTGCTTTTTCTGTAATTACCTTTCTTGGGTTCATCTCTCATCTACAATATACTTGTTTCAAGGTCTGAATACCTTTGTTTCTTTATTCTGTATACATCCCTCTCACCTATACTCTCTGTATGAATTTGGATGAAATTCAAGGTTGGTAGCCACCTTCTAACTCAGAGATGTTTACCTCTTTATTCAAGAAAAGAAAATATGGGTGAGTAGAACAAACAACGAAGACCCACAACAAGGTGCTTCTGAGTGCGCATTTCTGTCACTAAATAATTTTAGGCATTACTATCATTTCAAAAGCTTTTACCGTGGAATTTATCCCTTTGTCTTATTAACTATTCATTAAAAGGATGGGAAGATGAGAAGGCCTATTTAATTCCTTGTACACATTGTGCCTTTAAAGGGGATCTTAACATTTGAATGAATATAGATGGACAGTGTCCATCTTGGGGTCAAGATATTTGTGCTTTCACATGGCATTGAATAGATATTTGCTAATGTTGTTCAAGCATGAAATAACTTTATTTTTTGTAAAATGGAGGTGGAGAGGTACCTGTACTCATATATAAGATTGCACTGATTTCTTCCAATTCACTCTTAAGGACTTGGGAGAACCTCCCCAAAAGGTGCCAGTACCCGGGACCAGTGAGCGCCCCCACAAAAAGGTGCCAGTACCCAGGACCAGTGAGTGCCGCCACAAAGAAGCCCTTCCATCCTTATCAGTTGTGTGTACATGTGTTTTGGGGTGGGGGGTGGGTGGGCAAGACTGCTGGCAAAGTATAGTGAGATGTCCTGAAAAAAGTCTCTTAAAATCACTGCAAGATTAACAGATTTCTCTCTTGTTAAATGTATGGGGAATTTTGGGAATTTTAACTAATACTGGTAACATATATTTTGCCTTAGTTTGCACCATAGGCCTTGGCCTTAATTTTTCTCTTGTATATTAAGGTAGAACAATGCACAGATAACTATGATTTGAAGGCTTTTTTGCAAGGTTCTACCATGTCCAATGAAGCATATAAGCAAATACTCATGGGGGCCATCATGGGTGGTGGAAATGGCTTGTTTCTTGCCTTCCCCTTTTGCCTGTTCTGCCTGAGCTGCTTCCATCCTGGAACAAGAGGCTCCTAAAAGAAGAGGTGGAGAGGAACAATTTTACCTGCTTCCTCCCTCCTCAGTGCATCCACCCATGTTCCATGGCTTTTTGCCTATTCATGTCCTACTGATAGGGGCTCACAGAAAGAGTTGCCATATTTGAAATCCACAAATCTGGAGAATGCATTACTAATTATGCAAATTGAGCCTGTTAGTTATTGTGCTATCTGCCCATTACTTGCCTTTTATTTCATTTTCTTGCCTGAGCATGTCCTAGCAGGACCAAAAGGTTGGACAGACCAGTGTTTTCTGTGATATTTCCCCAACTTTTGTGGCATTAAAAGGAAGATTTTACAGGGGACCAATGTTTATTTATTTTTATTTAATTATTTGATTTGATAGACCGCCCACCCCCAAAGGGCTCTGGCTATCATCTTTGGGAATGCCTGGATTTAGCTGTTGAAGAAATGGGCAGTTCAACTAAAGGTCTGGGGAACTGCACTAGCATACCAAGGGTATAACTTTATACCAGTTAATCACATCCTATGCCTAGTTAAATGAACAGAACAGCCTAAGTAAGATGCTGAGAGGGTCTCACTTCTTGCTTGTTGTCATCTACTGATAAAGAGGTCTACAGAACACGAAAACAGGCATATGGTACTGTGTTATTGCTGTTAGTCTTTATTAAGATTTTTATATGGCTTCTGGTTTGGAATTTTACTATGGCTATTTTTTTTTGTGCTTTTACCATTTTACTGTGGATCCTGATCAGGCGGAAAAGTAAAATAAAAATGTTTTAAATAAACACACAAAATTTTTTAAAAATGCAAATGTTAAATTACGGGCGGTGGGGGGGGGGAGTTCTAGCTTAGCCCTTTGCATGCTGTGCTGGTTTTTCATTTACAGAGGATCATTAATGTGGGGGAATGATAAACAACATAAACTCCTCCTCCCCTGCAGAGTGAAGGGGTATGTTCTATTCCCTTACCCTAGCACTCTTATTTTCTCCTCATTCTGCTGCATTTCTAGAGCAAGCTTTATTGTCATGACAACAAATGGCTAAGGGCAAGTTAGAAACTTTAGGAAGGCCATGCCTTTTCTGTCGGACGAGCCCTTCCATAATTCATATAGCAACCCATTCTAGAGAGTTCTAAGTACCAAGCAACTGTGGTGTATAGTGGCTATGGCTGCGGGGCTAGTGTCTGCACCAGCCATTTAATTATCTGCACTTGTATACCCCAATACACATCACCCTCATAACCTCACTTCATTTGGAACAGAAACCAGGGAAGCGTTGATACATTTTCTGAATTATCCTTCCCCATGGCACTAATAGTGTTTAATTTAAATTTTGCAGAATCAAATGATTCCATTTCCATTCATGAGCGTATGTTGATGATGTTAAAACCATCTATAAATATGTTGGGTGTGTGTTGGGGGGGGGGGGGGATTGGGCAGTTAATGAGAAAATGCCAGAGTGAGAAAAGAGAGCAGTGCTGTAAACAAGTTCCTGAGGCAAAGAGTGTGATTATAAAGGGAAAGAACATGTATTTGCAGGCTGGTAAACAGGGAATACAAGCTTGTAAAACTGCTTACACAGATTGTTCCACAGTCAGCCATTTCAGAGCAGATAAATTGTTAATTCCTTTCATTTAAGTGCTGACAAACATAGTGAAAGGGCACAGTGACAGAAGGAGCGCTGTCCTAAAGTACAAATGTGAGGTAAAAATGAAATCTGAAAGGCAATTAAATGATTTGGTCAAAGCTACATGAAGTGGAGTGGTGCAGTCTTAGTGCTGGTATGTAGAAAAGATATTTTGTGGAAACATTAGAAAAGCTGAGCAAAGGAGTATATGACATTGTTCCTTTTGAAATCTTGCAACGTCCCCAGCAAAAGCATTCTGAATTCCTTACTGGTAGTTTTTGAACAAAATATTTCTCTTCAATTCAGGTGGTTGAAGTCTATTTGGTTGAATGTATTTGCTCCCCTTTCCTCTTTCTCTATTGTTGTATTAAGTGTTGACATCACACAAAGACAACAAAAAGTCTCATCTAACTTTATTGCCAACCAAGTTAAGAAATTACAACTAGGAAAAAAATCCTAATCAGAGGCTACCAGGGGCAGGGGGTGCTCATTGCACCAGGCGCACATTGCACTGGGCGTACACGGGGGGATTGCTCCCCCCCACAGCGCCCCCCCCCCACACTTACCTTAGTTCAGCCTGAAAGTGCAGGCTGGAAAAGCGGCCTGTTCACTTGAGGCTGAAAACGGACTGGTGGGAACTACACTTCTCAGGAGACCTTGCAAGCCTGCACTTTGTCCGCCTGCCCTTTCAGGCTGAACTGAGCTGGGGGTCGGGGGAAAAGAGGCAGAGTGCACACCAGGTGCAGTGTAGCCCAGCTATGCCTCTGATCCTAATAAACAAAAAGGCCTGGAGAAAACTGCTACCTACAGCCACCAAGCTAGAAGAGCTAGAACATAACAGAAAAACAGAAAGTATATCTTAAAGGTCCAGTAGCTCTATTTACAGAACTGTTCCATACAGTACAGGACAGAGGTGTACTGGATACTGGATGCATATTAGAATATGTCCTATCATTAGGAAAATAGGGGTGGATATGATGTGACAGTGCAATGTTACTTCAGGGAGAGATCTGCAAGTGATATCAAATCAATCTAGAAATTGCCAGATACTCTATGGTAAGATATAGATTTTCTGATGATTCCTGGAATAATGTTAAGTAACTTCTGTGAAGAATTATTGTCATCATTCGGTTTTTGAGTTGATGAATCCAGATCATAGGCCAATTATATATGCACTACTTACCACACAGCTGTTTGCTTCTCAGTGGGGTTTTTCCATTTTTTTTAGTTTTTACACAGGGAATCTTTTCCTGTGAAGTGTCTCTAGTTAAGTTAATCTGCCATTTTTCAGGCCTGCCACTTGTTTGTTTGTTTACTTATTTATTTGATTTCTATCCCACCCCTCAAATGCATCCCAGGGCAGGTTACAACCATCTAAACACTATTCTAGGAATTATCATAAAATCTATGACTTACCATAGAGTTTCTGTTCTTTCTGAGCAACCTCAATTTGCTTGTCTCTTTTTTGCCCTCTTTGGTCTATTATTACTTTGCTAGACCATGTCAATTTTATGCCAGTTTCACTGAGTCTATTGCTCCAGAGATAGACCTTCAGCATTAAAAAAAGATAAAGCCTTTGTGATTTTTCTAAAATGGGGTTCAAAGAGTGGGAGAAACTCTGTGGTGTGAGTAGGGAATGGTGGGGAGGATCAAGAAAATCCAAAAAGAGCTTAACACGTGCTGATCGCCTTCACTTTCCCTGCAAATGAAGGAAAAAAGTAATACTTTAAGAGGTTTTGGAAATCATGGAAATTCTCTGATCTGAAGGCAGGATGATAGCCAAAGAGGGAGACACATGTGCTTAATCGAGAGTGAAACTCAATTGGAATGGACACTCAATGCAAAGGAGACCACACATACATAAAAGCATAGTTTCTTATAGATATGAAAGTGAGATAAAATGCACATTCATTCTCTTTAAATGTCCTATTAACAAAGGGAGAGTTTTGAATGCAATTTTTAAACTGCTTATACAAGCTATTGGTCTCACATAACCTATGTTAAGGATCCCAATGTTGGCTTTTCTCCAGCAGGCTTGGAAGATGGCAAAATACCTTGCATGCTGCCCTTACTCACAAAAATGGAAAAGTTTGAAAATATTTTCTTTCAAGAAAAGTGTTGCCAATATATCACACTGCTTTTTCAGGGAGGTTTTTTTTTTTAATGTTCTTTCTCTTTTATTACTTGAGCTATTTGCATGAAAACAGGATCTTTGCTCCTTAGGGATTCATTGGTTCCAGATGCTTATTCCCTACGTGAAGTCATAATCTTCTGTCTGTGACACTGTAGTCAGTTGAAGCAAAGATGATGATGGTGATGACAAACAAGGGATTATGACCACGCAGGGAGTAAGCACCTGGAACAGGAGAATTCCCTGAAATGAAGACCTTGTTTTCATGCAAATTGCCCTAGTAATAAAATGGAATAAAAGAAAAAGACAATAATGACATAGCATATGCTGCAAAATCTATCTATCTATTTATTTATCGAGCCATTCTCAGATGTTATTTGTATGCAAGCTGTCTTCTCTGCAGCTATTTACTCTGTATGATGTACAGATTAGTCAGAACCTCCATAGCCAGCTAATTATCTAGCAGGGACATTCACATTTGCGAGATATGAGCTTTGACAGTTTTATTAAGAAAGGGGTGAAGGGAGTATAGAAAAATCCCATGCTGTTTTTAAATCTAGATGAAGCTTTGTTAACACTTTGTTTCAAACATCAGTGCAGCTCAGAATGGCTTTTCAACAATTAGTTCCCCAACAATGTGATTTCCCCAGGATGAGGTGTTTCCTTCAACAATGTGAATTCTGCATTTGGTGAAGAATTCAAGAGCCCCAGTTCTTGGCCTGCCTCATGCTTGTCTCAGAGAACTTCATGGTTGGAAACATCATTCTTCCAGCCTTTCCCTGGTACCTGATGTCAAATGGGCTATGATAAAAATGCTAAATGCATTGAACACATCAAAGTAAAATGGAGAAGGGGTTAGGGTCTGTCACTTGAGGGATTTGTCTATGTGTGTGCTTAGAAATCAAATCTCTGTATTTCTTGGCTTGAAGATCCCACAGGAAACCCACTCAGATACCAGTTTGTGGCTGTCTATGCCCACTCTGCAAATGAGGTACAGTTGTATAAAGAATAAGTATATGCTTAGGTGGTGGCGATAGTAGTCTTTATAACAACTTTGTGATTCATCTTTGTTGAACATTTTTGTTTATTTTGCACATCTGGATAAAGAAGAGATCCAAATCTAGTCCCCCCTCCCTATAATAATAATACTAAATGAAAAAACAAAAGAAACAGCACATACACACATCCCTACACACATATATGATGACTTCCAGTTCTCACAATGGATCCAAACATAAATCTCGCTCCATGCTTATAGTTAATATCTACATTTTTTCCACCTTTAGTCTTTATAAAATTGCCTTAATCCAATATGCTGTTTTCATTTAAGTCTTGAATTCTGCCAATGTTTCTTTATTTGTATATGTTTTCAGTGAGTAGTCTGCGAAGGATTTCCAGTCATTAAGAAAATTTTCCATATTCTTGTCTCTTATAACCACGATCAGCCTTGCAATCTCTGCATAATCTGTGACTTTCAAGATCTAGTCTTGTTTAGTTGAAATTTTATTATCCTTCCATTTATATGCATATAAAATCCTTACTGCAATTGTCATATACATAAATAGTGTTCTGCATTGATCAGGAATACTTTTCTCCATCAACTCCAACAGAAATGCCTCAGATGTTTTTCAACTGTTATTTTCAAAATCTTTTGTATTCCTTTTAAAATCATATCCCCAAACAATTTTGCCTGTTTACATATCCAGTACATATGAAAAAAGACCCAGATGAAACATAGGTCTCTTCCGCACTGGCAGAATAATGCACTTTCAATCCACTTTCAAACGCCTTTGCAGCTGTGCAGAATAGCAAAATCCACTTGCAAACAATTGTGAAAGTGGATTGAAAGTGCATTATTCTGCTTGTGCGGAAGGGGCCATACATTGGGAAAATAATCCTATATGGGCTATTAGAGATATAAATCCACCTTTAAATCTCAATAATGGGGCTGATGGTTTGGGTCTCTGTTTCTGATCAGCAGTGCAGAGGGCTCTTGGTACAAGAGGCAAGGTCCACGTAGGCCTCATAAACATTAACCTTGGTGCTTTTGTGAAACCACATCTGCCTCTCTAGCTTGATTCAATAGGGAAGTCAGCCTATTTTCTCTTACTCAAATGAGGTCCAAAAGCAATTTGCATTTGTTATGCTGCTACTCCAAGGCAGTGAGAAGTAGCTATGCAATCGAAAGAGATTTACAGCTCTTTGTAGCTGCTTAATGTACAACCTTATTCTCCCCTCAGGCCTGTTGTCAAAATGAATAGTAAAAATGAGACACGCTGTGGTTCTTGTTAGCACTTTATAAGCTTTGATTTTTTGAGGTATTGGATCAAGGAAAAAGTTCCAAATCACTATGTCACACATGTGGATATGGTCCTACCATGTCTTTTACCAAAACAATATATTTTTCTCTTCCCCATTTTGTATGTTTATTATCTGAACTCAGGAAGAAGTCTGTGAAACCGCATAGTCAGTTCACAACTTCAGATATTCAAATGGCCCTAATAATTTTTTTCTTGGATAAAAATGCTTGAATCCAAGGAAAAAGTTAGGGCACTTTCAAATTTATCCATGAACAAACATGAAAAAATATCAGTTAAATTGTGTTTAACTTCCACACCACATGAGCAGCACACATGCAAATTTCAATTGAACATTAAACAAATCTTCCTAACAGTAAGAGCCCACAGAAGACTGGAACCAGTTACTTAAGAATGAAGTTCTCTCTTTTACTGGAGATTTTCAAGCAGAATATTCTAGGATTCTCTATGGATTTTTTGAATTGAGCAGAACGTTCTACTAGATGACTTAGAAAGGCCCTTCCAACTTTAGGGCTGTATGATTCTACATTGCCCCAGTGTCCAAGAAAGAAGACACAAAATTCAAGGAGTGAGTTAAACCAAGATCTGGTGTGCCACAACATATACATATGTCCTTCCTCTGTTTCAGTATGTTGCCCTCAATATAGGATGCTGCCAGCACTGAGGTACACCCAGCTTAAACCTAATCATCATAGTGTGACTGACAGCCCCATCCAAGATGCTGGGTGCCTAGCCACTCTGCCACAACCATGACAGGCCATCCCACAGAGGCCTCCAGGCAATGTGCGAAGGGTCCAAATGTCAAAAAGTTTGCTGTTGGAAAGCCTCCATTGGAATTAATAGACTTGCATCACTGTTTTGGCAGAGTAAACCTGTGGCCCTGGCCACCAGTGCAATGAGCTGAGTAGCTAGGAGGAAGCCAACTAACATTAGCTCCTCCCCTGGTCACATCCTTGCGCTACTCCTGCTATTCTGGCTGGGGTGCAGGGACACTGGTGCAGCGTGCTGGTCTATGTCCCATCATCAGGGAGAGCCATAGTAATTGCACACCAGTTGATGTGCCCCTTTGCTTGGGCAAGTGCCCCAGGGACAGCTAATTTGCTGGCACAGTGCCACACCACTCCCACCAGCAGATTTGCCCCTCTTTGGATGGGTCTCTGTGTCTTATTTTCAATGTCTGAACTAAGGCAGATTGGTCATTTAAGTTAAGAAAGAAATTCTTAACAGACTGCTGCTTTAGAGGCTTTCTTCTGGCCAGAAGCAAGAAAAGCTAATCCCCAGCAATTCTGACCGAGCCTCTGGTGCCACTTGGCTAAGAACTCTCATCAGCCAGTGGAATATGGGAGGGTATGGTTTCCAGATCCAGGCTGGAAAACTCCCAGCAATTTGGGGATGGAGCCTGGAAAGGACCTTAATGAAGTACAGTGCCATACTCTCCAAAGCATACATTTTCTCCAGAAAAACGGATCTCTGTAGTCTGCAGATGAGCTGTAATTCCAGGGGATCCACAGGCCCCACCTGGAGTCTGGCATCCCTAGTGTTAGCTTACCTACTGTCTCTTCTTACACTGCTTCTAGTTTGATGCATGGTGAACTAATGCCCATTGTCAGTCCCACTGAGCTGAGTGGTCCTGCACTGTTGGCAGGATCACTCAGTTTGAATTGCTGCAGGGCTGTTTTCACTTCACAGTCTGCTCCTGGTCAGAATAATTAAAAATGTACTGAGAGGAGCCCATTCTCATCACTATTCAATGATGGTAGCCAGTATTTGCGATCATCCACAACAGAACCCTTTCACCAATACTGTGGTGTTTTGCTATATAAATATTTTGTGTGTTTTGTTTCTGTGGTTTAATGTGGGGTTTTATATGGCTATGGTTTAAAATACAGGCCTCTAGAGTAAGAAAGAGGGAAAGTGGATGGGTGATTGAAGTAGGATTGGGTGGTATCTATTCCTAGGGAGCGACATTGATTGGTGAAGGGGGGTTGTATTTGAGTGAAATAAAAAGGTAACAAAATTAAGGAACTTTAGCTGCCTGAAACTGTATCTGCCTCAAACCATTATACTTTTGAACCATACTGAAATTATTGTGCTATCTATATATAAAAAAATCTAAATGTGTGTTTGTCCCTGATGGTCTCCCTCAGAAGCTGCAGGACGGATCACTCCCAAATTTTCACAGGACTTCCCTCCCCATTCTGGGCAGGTAATCGGACCTTCAAATTGCTGAAAGTCCATACCTGAGCCAGGTAAAACATCTTTTTCCTGGCGCACCAGGCCATGAAGCTGGCTGTGTTTAACTGTCACCCTTAGAATGTTCGTGCAGCATGTCTGTCTGTGGCCTGAGGGGTTGGTATGCCCTTAGAATGTTCGTGCAGATGGTCAGAGATGAGCATTGAATACAGTAAATAGGTAATACTGGTAAGTAATACAAGTGGAAGTGAAACACATACACACTTTGCTGTGTGAGACGTCAGGTGGGATTCCCCCCCTCACAGGCAGGTAACTTTCACTCTCTGTGCCTCACCCACTGCTACCACACACACACATACTCTCATACACATCCAGGTTAGAAAAAAAGAGACTTGTAGGAAAGCTAAAAGTAGAGGAAGAGAGGTAGAGTCACTGCAAGGTATAAAAGAGGCAGGAAAGGGTGTGTGTGAGGAAGGGCAATGGAGTCATGACAAGAAATAAAAGAGGCAGAAAAGAGCCAGCCAGGGAGGAGGATGGACAGAAATCCTACACAAGAGACAGAATGATAGGTGAACACTCAAGATAGGAGAGTACTACATGTTACTCTGTCCCATCTACAGTTACTGTGTCCCAACTGACATTGGTCAAGGTTGGGGAAAAGGACAGAGGCTATAAACATAGACCTTGAGGGTGGGGCCAAGGCTGACAGATGCCGCCATATATGAAATAGATTTTTTTCTTTATATAGATGTATATTGTCAACAGCTTTTTTAAATGACAGAATTAATGAAGTTGATCTCTATGATCTGTTAATGAGTAATTAAACTTGTACATTATTTTATCTGTATTTGAATATTCCCTCAACCCCTCTGCACACTTTAAAACCTAACCCAAGGAGAACGTTTTCACCCTAGCCTTCTCCTGGACATTTTAAAGAAATTAAAATGAGAAACACCAAACACACCTTACATTCCTTTGCAGCCTGGTTAAATACAGCCCAAGACAAGTGTTATCTGGTAATTATGCCGCCGGAAGCTGAAATTACTAAACTGAAATTAAAGTACTTTGGTCACTGGAAAAGACAATAATGTTAAGCAACACTGAAGACATTAGGAAAAGAATAAGACCCACTGTGAGATGGATTGACTCAATCAAGAAAGCCACAGCTCTCAGTTTGCATGACATGAGCAAGGCTGTTAAAGGATGTTTTGAATGGGGGTTGCTACATAAGTCAGAAACAACTTGATGACAAATAGTGTACATGAAGAAACTGTTATTTTCCCCTAGCCCTTTCCCAAGGTGTTAAATCAGGATCTTGGAGGAAGGCCAAGCCTTTCAGATGAGGTCTACTCATGGCAAAGCCAGCATAACACAGCTACCAGCTTTAAAGCCACAGGGGAGCAAGAGAACAGTCTGTCTGCTTCCTCTCCATCCAATTTGACTCCAGGACTTGCATCGGCTCATTCCGCACATGCAGAATAATGCACTTTCAAACTGCTTTCAGTGCTTTTTGAAGCTGTGCGGAATAGCAAAATCCACTTGCAAACAGTTGTGAAAGTGGTTTGAAAACGCATTATTTTGCGTGTGCGGAAGGGACACCTCAGGAGAGAACAAAGCAAGGGGGCAGGGAAAAGGGATGCATCAGGCATTCTAAACCATTAATGATCACTAGCCCCCAAAACTTTTCTCCCCTTGTGAGTGACTAGAACATGCCCTGAGTCACTCTCCTCTCCCCCCACAGAAGTCTTACATGCCCAAAGCCCACCCTGGCCACTGTCAACATGCAGTTTTTAAATGGGGTAATAGAAAGCAAAGAACTGGAAGGTCCTTCAGGTGAAAAAGTGGGGTTCTATAATCTCCCACTGCATAGAAATTTACCTCTTTGAACATCTCTTCAGGAATCTTTAGTTCACCTTCCTCTTGACTTACCATATGTCGTTTCCGCATGGCACAATCTCACTGTGTTGCAATCAGTACCTTACAATCCAGGTCTATTTTATCCCTGTTTCTTCCTTCTGCCCACTTCTGTGAAAGAATCAAATAAAAGCCAAGAGGGAATACTCCAATTTCTGTTGCATGAGCCCGGATTTTTTTGTTTTTACAATGTAGATGCAGAACGCATGTTGAACAGCCCTGGTGTGCTGCATTCTGATTGGCTATTCCCACCCTCCCAAAGGTTTCGGATTGACTGATCCACAGCAACTGCAGGAAAACTAAGGAGGACGCGCACACACGCACACACACCCTTTTCTCTAGCTTTGGAAAAGAATCGGTGCCGTGAGCAACATGGCAAGCACATTGTGCTATACAAAGTAAAAACTTTTGACCAATACTAGGCAGAGCACTATGTCCCATCCACATTTAAAGGTGTGCAGGAAACCATAGCATGAGACACTCCCCCCCCCCCCCCTCCCTGATATACCAAATAACATTTCTGGTCTATGGGATTGTCATGGAATGAGAGCATCCTGCCAGGTAGGCACTTCCCCTCTCCTCCCAGGATCCTGTTGGTAACATGAGCTGAGAGCTGCAGGACAGGGATGGCTGCAGCTTGGCCATCGAGCAGCACTTGTGAGAGTGAACTGGAACACAGTGAGCATCATATAAACCAGGGAGATCAGGCAGCGCAGTGGGAAAAATAAAAAGGTTTTGCTTCTGTGGCCTCCATACAGAAGTGATTCAGTGCAGGATTTTTGAAAAGGTTCACCATTTTGGCAAACCTGGAATGAAAGAAATATGGGACAAAAACAATTTAGGATTGGGAACCATGCAAACGTCTGGGCCAAACTGGGTTATTTCTCTTGCTCAACCCGGGATATTTGGGCTGTGCAGAAATGGCCATAGTCTCACCCAACAAGCAGCAACAGCTTCTGCCCTACTAAGGACCATGACGCCCCTCTGAGGCCCAGGGTTTCCTTCTCCCATTTCCCCTGCCTATTAGCTGCGGCCTAATCAGGGGAAGGAGTCAGCTGGGGTGCAAAACAAGCCATCTCTTCTGGGTAATTCAGCCTCCCTCACCTCCTGTTAGCAACATAATTGGAGAACAGGGTGCATTTGCTGCAGAACAGGCCATCTCTGCTGGGCTATTGAGCTTCTCCCCACTACTAATAGCAGCCTAATTGGGGGGATGCACATGCTGCAGAATGAGCATCTTTGCTGGGCAACTGAGTTGGTCCCACCTCTCGGCAGCAGCCTAATCAGGGGAACCAGGCACATGCGCCACAGAATGTGCCATATTTTCTGGGCAACTAAGCCTCCCCAACACCTCCTGCCACTGTCCCCTCTCTGCCAGCTATCCAGGGCACCTGTGCCTCTTCATGCCCACCTCCCAGATCCATCTCTCGTGTCTGGGCAGAAATGCAAAAGATTGAGGCTTTTGCCACATCTCCACCATTGAGAAAGCATTCTTAACTCTTCCAAGGCATGTTCTGCCCAAAGAAGAAAAAGTTAATTGAAAACTGGCAGCGATTCTGCTTTTAAAAGTGACCCAGAAAATATTGCGATTGGGCTCATGGTGGTCTTCTTTGGTCTCAATACTTCATTTTTTAAGTGATTGATTCTTGTTACAATCGGGATCAAGCATTTTACAAGCATTCCCCACTCCCCAGAAAAGTGTTGGACTTAATTTTTTTTTAAGAATCACAGAAACAGCAGAAGCAGATATATGATTTTTAAACTCGGTAACTGAAGTGCTTGTTCTGCTAGGCAGCAGAGATAAACAACATGGCCAATGCCATTACAGTTTGGCAGAAGGCCAGTCCCCCTGTTACATTTGTGCCTTTTACAGTGCGTGCACAAATTGTTTTAAAGAAAAAGAGTTATTAAATACATTTGTTCCCTTACATCTGGTGAGGTACAACTGTACACTGCCATCTTCTTGGATTACTTGAAACATTTTATGAAAGCTGTTAAATCTAGTTAAAGCAGTCAAGACTGATATGAAAGCATTTTTCAAGCACTCTTGTACTTGTTCCGGTCCTGTTAACTGTACTCAAAAATAGCCTGCAAAGCTTTTTTCTCCTACTTTAAAACAAACAAACTGGTCTCTTTTACAAAGCCTCTGCAAAGAAGTATTCTTGCTTTAGGCAAAACTTCTCCATTTAAATTAAATGAGCTACTATTTCAGGTGTTTTTTTCTCAAACATATAAAACCCAAGTCCATCCTACAGAACCCCAGCTTGTTTATGTTTAATATATACACTATCTTATGACTCTGTGGAGAAGTAAAATAATGCAGAAATTAGTTGTACAAAGTACTTAGATTTTAAATTCATGTATAGACCAAACTTATGCAGGTTTACTTTGGGGTAAGCTCCCATTAACCTGTTTAGAAGTAAGTGATTGAATATAATTGGGATGTCCAGGTATACATAGAACTGGATAGAATGTCTTGTTAAACCTAGAAGCAACTAGAATGCTAGTGCCTGCTCCTTCCCCGTCAGTTATTTTCCTGTTTCCAGACCATAAACATCCTTCCAGAGGAGGGAGGAACAGCCTGGAATGAGGATGTTCTTTCCCTTAAATATGTCTCAAACCACTTTGAAAACTATACAGCAAAGCTATAAGGCCAGACTATTTAAAACAAGAACATTAATAAATAAAGCAAAATATAGACCTTTAAATAAAAATAACAAACATACTATTTCTGGGAGTATAGCTATGTTAGTCCATTGCAGCAAACTCAAGGGAGTAGTCTTGTGCACAGTGACTTATGGCCGTAGGGACATGGGGTGCCCCATGTCCCCAGGCACCCGTCTTTTGGACACATGGAGGGACGTACTTGGAACCCTGCCAGCCAGCTCAGCTTCCTGCCTCCGGCCGGAGGTGCAAAGCTGAGCAGGCCACCAGGTCTCCGAGTTCTGCCTTCCTTATCTGGGGAGGGCAGGACTGGGAGCCCCTGCCACGGCTCCTCCTCCCTGCCCAGAAGACAGGGGCATGAGGGAAACTCGCTCCCCGGCTTCTAGGCAGCGAAGAAGGGCTGGAGCACAACTCATGAGTACATGTGGCTTACTCACAAGTAAGCAGGGCTTAATCGTGAGCAAGCCATGCTTACTCACAAGTAAGCGGGTCTCCACATGCGGGGGGCACCCAGAGGGGTTTTTCCCTCTGGGCTCTATTTGGCCCCAGTATGCCTCCGCTTGTGCAGACTTGGTAGGTAGGTAGGTAGGTAGGTAGGTAGGTAGGTAGGTAGGTAGGTAGGTAGGTAGGTAGGTAGGTAGGTAGGTAGATAGATAGATAGATAGATAGATAGATAGATAGATAGATAGATAGATAGATAGATAGATAGATAGATAGATAGATAGATAGATAGATAGATAGATAGATAGATAGATAGATAGATAGATAGATAGATAGATAGGAATGTATGAATTTGTGCACATCTGCCATCTTAGGCTGCTTTTCATGTGTCTGACGATATTTGGAAGACAAGACTTACCACTCCAATAAATAGTTGCTAGGTGCACCATGCCTTCTAGTTGTATTTCATTTCTGCAGCATTCCTTGCAGCCCATTAAGGATGGGAGGACAGAGAGCTGCCAATGATACTGGTGGAAACTGCAGGGTGGTACTTGAATGCAAAAGGAAAGAGCCTCCAAGACGAGTTCTGGCATTGATTACTCTAACACCCACCTTAATGAAGCCAATGTCTTTGGTTCCAGTCCATCCTCTAAGAGGAAGAAGAGAAGAAGGGTTTGGATTTATATTCTTTTTTTCTCTACCTCAAGGAGAGTCAAAGGGCCTTGCAAACGCCTTTTCCCTTCTCCCCACAACAGATACCTTGTGAGGCAGGTGGGGCTGAAAGAGTTCTGAGAGAACTGTAATTAACTCAACGTCACCCAGCAGGTTTCATGTGGAGAAGTGGGGAATCAAACCCAGTTCTCCAGATAGGAGTCCACTGCTCTTAACCACTATACCACACTGGCTGAATCAAAAGCCTGTCATATATCTTTGAGGTAAATTTTTCTAAAAACGAGTCAGTTTTATAATGGTATCAAGAGGAAGCCAGTTGCTGGGAATGGTTGAAATTTATTGTGTAATGGAAATAATGAACTTCATAATTTCCATAGTTCCTAGAACATTCTTCCAACCTTTTTAACAGTTATTTCTGTTAAATACCTCTAGTTATTTCTTCTGTGTTCTTAAATTTACTTTTTAGCATTGGGGTCACTGATGGTGCATGAACACAAAACTGTTTTTTTTTCCTTTGTGACAAATGGCACAATTCAGGGGTCAATAATGACATCATGTATCACAAGTCACTTGTAGTGTTTCCAGGTGTTTAAGGGCACATGTTTTAATGTGATCTGTCAGCCCCCACTTAACAGATTTAGTACTTACTTGCAATATATTAATAGTTCAATTTTTTTAGATTTTAGCTTTCGACCCAAATAACAGCAGGGAATTGATTGCCAGCTCACTGAGTTGAGAATGGAACCAGATTGCTGAGCATGAATTACATCTGCAAAAATAGCAGCAAGATCCTGGAAGTGAGCATGATAAATAGGAGACATTTTCCCAGATTGGTTGAGATAGATGCTGAGAAAGTATAGGTGGTGCGCGAGGAGTTTCTGGTGTGTTGGCTGCCGCATTGTGAAGTGAGTGACAGACAGCCGAAGACAGGAGGCTGGCAAATGAATGAGTGTGGCAGGCAGTGTTTGGCTTTTATCCACTTAGTACGACACTCTGATTAGAAAAATTCTTTACAGTTGCCAAAGATGTGATTATAACCTTCTTCCTGAGACGATGCTCAAATGTCTCTCAGAGCAAAGAAATGACAACAAAGGATGTGTGAGAGATTTATATACAGCTTCCATCCATGTTTTCAATGTGGATATGGATTATATACTTCACATGTGACCACATCTCACACATTTACCATTGCATAATATGGAATGTGACCACATCTCACACATCTTACCTTTGCACAATATGGAAGTATGGAAAATGAACATTCATTTTACTTTCTTACTGTGGTGTTTCCCCCACAGGCAATATATCCTGGGAGTTCTTCCTCCTGGCCTGAACATGCTGACGGGCTGCTGTGTGGAGGGAGAAACCGAGATAGGAACATCCCGTCCGGAAAGCGCCAAAATATCCTGGGGAAAAACCAAGATTATAGATACTGGGATGTTTCTATCTTGGTTTCTCCCTCTGCATGGCAGCCTGTCAGCACTTTTAGGCCAGGAGGAAGAACTTGCATAGCCCCTGATTTAGTTTCATTTTCCTTGCTGATGTTGCCGCGCAAGTGTGAACTGTCCCATTTTTCCGATGTTCTAATTGTTACCGCCAGGAAAATATGAAAAATATTTTCCTAAGCCTATCGCTAAACTACACTGGCTAAGGACCAAAGAGACCAGTGTTATCCAAAAGTCTCCATAAGGCCTGGATAGGACGTGTATATATGAGTATGCTAATGTTTCACATGGTTTCCTTCTTGCTTTTATCTCTTTTAAGATTTAATGTAAGCCCCTCAGTGTTGGATTTATTGTCTGCCCAATGTTTAGGTTTCTGTTTTAGCTAGGTTTTCCAGTTGATTCAAGGTTTATTAATGTTAGTTTAGGATATTCTTTTGTGTGTGTGTGTGTGTGTGTGTGTGTGTGTGTGTGTGTGTGTGTGTGTGTGTGTGTGTGTGCTTTTACTGTATTGTAAGTTCTTTAGGATTGCATCTAATGTTTAAATTAGATATGTTATTTTAGATATTCGTCTTGGTTAGTAAAAGCAATAGCTTGTAGCAGCTGACATTAAGAGTCAAAGAAATTAGTCTTGGAACTCAGTTTTGGCCAACACCTGGTAAATCCCTTTAGCAAAAACAAAGACCCTTTGGAATTACAAATTGAATCTGATGACGGCACCCCAGATATCCCAGCCGTTGAAGGACGCACCAAGATCACCATTGGACCATTTTAACTTTCTTTTGCTGTGGGACTGAGGTGCGGGAGCCTCAGGACATAACTCAGGAAAACAGCCCATCTGATAACCAGATACCTGGGTGCGTTAACAGCCTCACCCAGTTTTATGAATGGATGCTCTCCGCTCCCTGTTTCGGCACTATCGTAAAGTCTCTCACAAAGTTGTAATTGTACCTTTTCTTTTATGTGTGCTGATGTTTCCTTATTGTTGCAAGGTAAGGGACCTGCCCCTTGCCCTCTTTTTTGATCTTTGTGTATAAAAAGTCCTGCACTTGACTACGAGGGCGCGATTCTCCTGCCTGAGCTGTAGCCACCACTTTCGAATAAAAATGCTTGCTTTCGAAGAACACCGGCTTCCTGCGCCTCACTGCGTTGCCTGAGCTAAAATCACTTAAGGTTACCCGAGCAGCAGCAGTAACATAATTGGCTGCAGGTGGCGAGAAAAATAAACCCATCCATCTCCTGTGGTGTTAGCATGGGAGTGGGATCGGTGCGGTTTTTAAAAAAGAACCACCAATTTTATCATATTTTGAAAGGCATGGGATAAGGGAAATCTCATGGGGGGGGGCAAGTGAGACCCGGAAGCCATGCGGAAGTCTTGGCCGAACTAGGATGTTTCACCTCCTTATCCCAGGATACATTGGCCGTGGGGAAAACGCCTTTGTCCATCTGGAAAACGTCTGTATTAAAGTTTCAAGGCAAGGTGAAGTACATTCTATAGCTGCTTTCTTGCTTTTTCTAATTTGGGGGACGTTCAAATGTTATTTCAGGGATTCTGTACCACATCAAGATTCCTCCACTGTCAGGTCCTATAGTTGATAGAATCATTGTGACCCGTGGATTCTCAGGCTACTTCAACAACACACAATCACCATCAGGACATAGCCTCATGCACCCTACTTCCCCAAACCATTTTTTCCCCTGCAACACTAAAATCTTCATTGATAGATACATTTTTCTGCAATCAGGCCAAAAGGTTTGCCAGCCCCTCTCACAGAGCTTTATTGCTTAACAATAAACCAATGCATTAGATTAGGCTAAGAGATCGTAATTCATTCAAGGCCCATCAAAGCCCGTGTTTCCACATGCTGCTTTATATTGGTACATTCCATTCACTATTTCGCATCTCTATGGATCCTCTGGATTCTTAATGCACTGAAGACTGAAGTTCCAGTACTGTTAGAGATGGCATAATGAACAATTATGTTTCGGGCTGTTCATGCTGTCATTGTGAAAGGTTACATTAGTAGAAGCATGAGGGAGGGGAGCTGCTGAAGTTAAGTATTAAAATTAAATACTTAATCTTGGACATCTCTTCTGGGCTTCTTGGAATGTAGGGCATTTTCTGGATGTTTCAAACACATATCTAAAGCTTCAGTAACTAGTGCACAAAGATGACTTGTGAAACAATTCATTTGAATGATGAGGTAATATGTATTTGAAATGCTTTATATAAATGAAAGATGAAACTGTCAGACAACTCTCCCTAAAAACTACCAAGATTCATTTCTTTGTTCACATGCTGACGTGAGTCAATTATAGGCCATCCTAAGCAGATTACATGCTTCTAAGTCTTCTCTAGTCAGATATCAGAAGCTAAGCAGGTCTGTGTCTGGTTAGCATTCGAATTGGAGATCATTAAGGACTGTCAGGGTTGTTATGCAGAGACAGGCAATGGCAAACAACTTCTGAAAGTCTCTTCCCTTGGAAACCCTACGATATCACCATAAGTCAGCTGCAACTTTGGGGAAAAGCAAGTCTACTGAGGTTGGTGAGATAAGAAAGGTGGAACATAATTTAGGATTGCACTGTTAGCCATTTTGCTGTTAGGGCCATGATGAGCTTGAATCATCCTAGCTCAACTTATCCTGTTCCTTCCTTGTAACTTGACAATATAGCCATTTTCATTTCTTTTTGTTTCTGCTCATAGAATTTTTATCTCCACCTGTGATTAACCTTTTCTAAAAAGTGTATGCTAACCTTCTTTATGTAAAATTTACATAAAATTCTTTATGTAAAATACTTTCATCTATCCTTCTGTTAGATGAAAAGCCGCTTAAGTAAGAGGAAGGCTCTTTAGATGGAGCGGCACTTCAAACTTTACTTAGTGGAGGGGTAGAATGCAAGTCATTTTCTGCTACTTAAACACAACTAATTGAAAAATAATGTAGAAAATGCATTATGTTAAATGCAAAAAGGTCAGCAAGAAGTTATAGAAATTGATGTCAAATTGAAGTCTCATGGGTTCATTTCTTATGAAGGAAGAAATGTCACTGAAATAGAGGTACTCAAATTGAACCTGACAACTTTTGAACTTCAATTACTACACTGGGAATCAGAATTTGACTTACCTTAACATGGCAAACTGTAAGCCTCTGTTGCAGGCCTCAATAGCTTGCTACATATCAAGTGAATAACATCTTCTGTGGCTGCTGGATATATCTCCTCAGCTATTTTTTGCAGTTCTACATTATAAAAAAAATGTCTTAAGGCCAATGCATTGTGGTCATTTTGGTAGAGCTGTTTTACTGGATCACAGGCACAAAGTTCTTTTGTGTCATGTGATTACGCTTTTGATGCCAAAATGTTTTTGATTTTGATATAAAGACAGACAAACAATGAGGCAACCTGTTTTGAACTCAGCCTCCTGAGAGACATATCTTAAACTCTGTTGCTATGGCTTTTTCTTCCTTTTCAATATAGAAAAAAGAAAGTTTAAAGACATTAGATATTTCCATTTATTCACAATAAAGAGGCTGTTGGCTATGTTTAGAAGGAAGGAAGGAAGGAAGGAAGGAAGGAAGGAAGGAAGGAAGGAAGGAAGGAAGGAAGGAAGGAAGGAAAATCCCTTCAATGAGAGCAAGAGAATGATTTGTGCCAAACCATGCTTTGCAGTTTAACTTGAATATCTGGTTCAGAATCTGCATTCTGTTCATCACTGCTGGTTCTTCTTTATACTGTCACTTTCTTTTCTTTCATAGCCCAATGGAAAGGCTCAGAGTTCTTGACAGGAACATAAAATCCTGCATAAATTGTCAGCAATAAAATGCAATTTGTTTATTTCGCCATAAAACCTCTCCAACAGAAATTTAACCCAATAGTTAATAGACCTTGACAGATTTTTAAAAAAGCATTATCATACACTCTGGAAATATTTTAATTCTTAAAATGTCAGAATTTTTTTTAAAAATGTAATTCATAATCCTGTTTGATTCAGGCTACACTAATATGTATTGGGGCTAGACATGAATGTTTTGATGATACTTACATTTTCCCTCAATGCTTTTGACCATTCCCAAATTTTTATACCCTAACAAAAGGCAAACACTGTCAGCTTTATTTATGCACAGCAGCCATTTTGATAGCTGTACATACAACTGCATACACAGTATAGCCTCCCCTTCAAGATGGAGAAGGCAGATGGCAGAGGAAGAAGCCATAAAAATCTGTTACAGTTGTTGGAACAATATTGACAGCTTAGCAAGGGGCAATGGCAGGAAGATCAATGTTTATTCAATTAACTACTTACATATCTAATTCTGAAATGTTCCTTCTGCCTGTGGATACCTAAATAAGCGGATACTGGGGGCCCCAAATAGATGTTTCTGAGGTGCTCCCCAAGTTTGTAGAAAAATCTGAAAAAAAATCAGGCCATTTAAATTTCCCCGATTTTAAAAAATTGCCTGTGCATGTAAGTGTACTGTTGAGGTTGAGAAGGACCCAGCTGCAGCAAGGACGGAACCAAGGAGGCCTGGAATGGCTCATAGCCAAGCCTCTGTGAAGGCTTATGTTTAAGGTTGCTCTGAGCTCCCTGAAGAACTGCCTGCATGGAGGAAAAGATGACCAGACTAGAAGGGATCTCAGGTGCTGGGGAGGAGTGGGGCCTACTCCAGCTCACAGGGCTGTCAAAAGGCAGCTGTGGACCAACTGAGAGGTCCTGGGGCAAAGGAAGTGGCAGGGAGGGTGTTCAGGTTGAAAAGAGGCAGCAACACAGTGCAGCAGCTTCCTGAAATAGAGAGGCTGGGACTGGGAGAAGCATGGGGAGGCTATGAAGTAGAAGCAGCAGGAATGCTGTGGTGAAAACAGATGGAGGCTGGGGGGCCCCCAGAATTGTGGCAGCTGTGGGACTGGTTGTGGGGGGAGAGAAGGCAACCACTATATGCAGTAAAAGCTGAACTGGCTGCAGGCAAGTTGGAAAACCTTGGGAGACATCAGCCTTTTAGTTAAATATAGGTGTTTGGGAGGAGGAGAATGAGGAGGCAGGCAAGCAAGGAGCTAACCCCCCCCCCCCCATTTTGGAGGGCTAGTGTGATGTAGTGGTTAAGAGTGGTGGGCTCCAATCTGGATAACTGGGTTTGATTTCCTCATTCCTATACACGAAGCCTGCTGAGTGACTTTGGGTTAGTCTCAGTTCTCCCAACTCTGAGCCCCACTTACCCCACAACTTGTCTATTGTGGGGAGAGGAAGGGAAGAAGTTTGTAAGTTGTTTTGAGACTCTTGGTGGTCAGAAAAGCAGGGTATAAATTCAAACTCTTCATTTCCTTTTTCATGAATTCGGGCTGGCAAGGAGGCAGGCAGACATGTGTATGCGGGGCAGGGGAAGGAATAGGAGAAAAAGGATGACAGTGCGGGGAGAAAATAACTGGTGTTGCCTGAAATTGTTGGGTCTGGGGAATTAGCTGGAACAGTGCTTGCATTGTGAGAGGGAGTAATCATGAATCTTTGCCACTGAAGTTTACAAAGTTGTTCTCAGTTCGAAAACTGCGTAAGTTAGAAAATAAAGTTTAACTATTTTTATTGAAAAGTAAAATAACAACCTTATGCACACATAATGGTAAGAACACAACCACACAAAGAATATAAGAGTCCTAAGAGTTAGAAAGAAGTGAGGGGATAGGTTTGAAATGGAGTAGTTTGTTGTGGGAATGGGTGATTTGGCCCCCTCCCACTTTCCCCCCAGGGTGGGTGGGCCATGGCCTGTCTTATAGAGGAGAAAGTCCAGAAGCCGAGTCCAATGCCCACATTGCATTCCAAATCGATAGGGTGAAAAGCAGCACACAGTGCAACCAAACTAAAAGGCCATCCAGACAAACTGGGCAAAGACTGCAGAGTGGGCAGCCCAGTTACAGGAAAATGTAGCCCTCAAGCAATGTTAAGAGAGCAACCTGCCCTCTAAACCAGTATCTTTGCAAAAGTGACGTGAATTTTGCAAGTGTAGCAGTGCTGATGCAGTGCTGCATGACATCCCAGGTCAGGTTTGACCATAGTGCAGTGTCACAGGTCATTGCGATTTTTCTACCACATTGTACCTCATCCTATATAGCTATTGGCAGGCATGTTGGCTTATAAGATTAAACTGTAATGCTCCATGTATTTTTGATGTAGCCAATTTCCTTGACTCACTCCTTGAGATAAAGAACCTTGCAAAAAATACTGATTTAAGATTGAGCAGACACTAAATCTGATAGCAAGGATACGTCTCAGCAGTGAATGCTGCATATCCCATCCCATCCCTTCTCCTGCTAAATATAGATGGAGATGGAAATCAACAATAAAATTAATTCAGAATAGATTAGCTATTCAGTGAAGAGGGGCAAGAAGCTTAAGACACGTTTTGAAATCAAGATTGCATCACATCAGAAGATCAGAGAGGATCATATTATAATAAGGGGTTTTTGGGTATGTGAGCCATTGGCTAAAGGATCAGAACTGTTAAATGAGAAATATTGGTCTCTGAGTGGCTGCCAATGATGAGATGGATATGAGTCTCACAAGTCCATCCATAAATAGAACGGCACAGTGTGTATACAAAGACAGGATTGGTAGCCTTGTGTTCAGGTTCTTCTGTTTCCCACTGAGGTCTCAGAAAAATTTGAAAGAAACAATACTGTTAAATAAATACATGGTAATCTTACAATAATTACTAAGCACTAGAAATAGAATGCTATCTAATTTCTCTCCAGAATTTGCTACTTCAGTTGTATTTCGCCATGTTTTGCAATTGTATGCAGGACACATCTTTCTGTCTGTCTGCAAATCTGCAACTGGCATTTAATGTGTTTGTATCATAGTGTACATTATAAGTGCATCCATATAAAGTTAGCAAAAATTCTGAGTGGATCATCAAAAGGAAATGGAACTCTTGTTACAGTAAACTATAAAATGTAAGACCTGAATGAGTGACATTAATCCACTGATAGATACTAAGCTCCAGACAATGTGTCAGGTTGGCCATATCTGATATGGAATGCTATTGTTTTTACCTATGTCTGTTGTGTAGAAAAGTCATTTATATATGCTTACATTTCAGATATATGTAACTAAGTGTTACCAGTGATCTACCCTTCCTTTATAAGGCTTAGTTGCAAAATCTTTCCGTCAAAAACATTACTATTAGTTGTATGTTTTCTTGCTCAAAAGATTCAATCTAAAATCTTCAGGAATGGGAAATCAAATTGAAACAGAAGATCCTAAAAAGGATATGAAACAAAAAAGCACAATAGATCGAGGATGAGATACAGAGTGGGGTTTGCTCATATAAGGAAACAAAGATAGGATCTGCACATCTTTTTTTTTTACATTTGTGAATCCCAGCATTAAGAATGTTCTAGAAAACTATTCACAATGAACTGCTAAGAAAATACTTTTCTGGGAGCCTCTAGACAGATAATGAACAAAATAAACAATAATGGCCATTTTTTAGCCAATTATGGAATAAATAGCCCCCTACCAAAGGAATGTCAAGCATTGTGAATTGAGAAGGGCCACCAGTTCACTTTTTTTGTCATGAGAGAAGCATATAAATAAGCTCATAAGAGTGGTCTGTGTGTACTCCAACATCTTGTTTCACACAGTAGCCACCCAGTTCCCTCAAGGGCAAATAAATGGGTCAAGAGGCCATTACCGTCCCCCAAGGTTGCTTCCTGGCATTAGTTTTCAAATTTTTGCTATCTCTGAAAATAGGGGTTTTCTTAGTTATCTTGACTAGCATCCATCACCGGATCTATCCTTTATTAATCTATCCAATCTCTTGTTAAAGCTATCTATAGATGTTAGTAGCCATGACTCCACCCACTGGAAGGGAATTTCAACAATATAATTATTCATTGATTGAAGGAATACTTATTCTTTTTCCTTTTTGAATCTATTGTCATCAAGAACAAATATTTCAGATAACTTGAATAGATTATAGTGCCCCTTCAGAATTCCAATAACAACAAGACTAATCATGCACAATACCGGTTCGATTTAAGAATCAAACTCTAACCCAGTGATTCTCAACCTGTGGGTAGTGACCCCTTTGGGGGTCGAACGACCCTTTCACAAGGGTCGCCTAAGACCATCAATGGTCTTAGGAACCGAGACACACATAATTTTATTTTGGGGGGTCACTACAACATGAGGAACTGTATTAAAGGGTCGCAGCATTAGGAAGGGTGAGAACCACTGCTCTAACCTGTGAGCCAAGCACAAGCACATTCCTGCCCAAATAGGGTAGTGGGCAGTTTTAAAACACACCCCTGTCAAAGAACTGGAGGCAGCAGATACTGGGGGCCTTTCCCCACTCTCTTCTATCCCCCCATACCGCACGCTGCTCTCAGCGCGCAGCATCCCAGGCATGCGCCTGGGCATCCCCACGACCCCACGCTCTGCGCGGGGTCATCAAATGGCGCCATTAAGAAGAGCATCTGGGATGCCGTGTGTTGAAGGGGCGTGACAGCGGCAGCGTTGGTGTGGCTGTGCTGTTGGTGCCCCTGTCATGGGGAGTGCCAGGGGACCCCGCGCTACTCTCCTCAAGTAGCGCGGGGCTTAAGGAAAGTGGGGAAAGGCCCAGGGAATAGGAAACTCTTCGTTGTTCAGTGAAGCCAATGACTGGACGAGGAAGAGAAAGCCACTTAAAGCTATTTCCTGATTGTCTGGAATACTGTTCTTGCTGCAGAGCTCCCTACCTTCCTGTGGCATCAATGTGGATTTAGTCTGTCTCTTCTACATTGGCAAATCTTTTCAGCGAGCAGTCCTCTTTAAAAATTGGTAACTCTACTTTTTTCCTCAGCTGACACCTTTCAGCTTTTCATTCCTTAGCCAAGGTCTGATTTTGGATCCCTAAATTCTTCAGTTCTTCTTCAACTGGTGATAGAAGGAAAATTGTAGCATCATTCAAAATCCTGCACTTGGATATATTCAAGCTTTAGTGGATAATGTAGTTTTTTGATTTCCATACCTAATCATTACCAGAGGAAAAGGCACCCATGTAGATTAATCAAGTCAAGTCAACCTTTATTAGCATATCAGCATAAAGACAGACAAGGGGGGGAAAAGTCATACATAATAGAGTTTGAGAATTGGCTGCAGTGCTATAGAACTCCTACTCTATGTTTGAAGACGCATCACAATGGCGAGATGTAGAAATGTATCTGTTATATTAGCAACCACATTATTCAACAGGTATAATACTTTTTGTTGGTCTGACAAACTTTTTTTCTTTGCCAGAACCTGTTGCAAAAGATTTAATCTGGTTGTCTCATAGAGAGGACAGTACAAAAGCACATGTTTGAACAATTCTACACAATTCATGGTGCATATACAAACTCTTTCATGATGGGGAATGTTCAACTGTCTGCCCTGCAACAAAGCTGAGGGAGCACTTTACATCTTGCATGAGTAAAGGCTCAACACCGATTGGGCTCTGTTAGTTGTATTAAATACTTTGCCATACAAGCTACCTTGGGATAGATTCCAAAGTAGAGCAGAGAACAGAACTTACTGGCTTCTCTGGTTAGATTCTGGTACTCTTGGTCAATCAACCGCCTTTTCAAGCTCTGAAGGATTTCATTGGCTGTTAACATTGCCAAAGTCTTGAGTGACCAACCTAGAGGGCTTCTATGCAAGCCCACCACTCAGATCTTTGGAGGGCAGACAAAGCTTTATGCATTTAATTTAGGACCTCCAGGTTGAAATATAAATGTTCCCAGAACTTGAAGGTCCCTAACTATCCCTGGTTTCAAGAAGACATCGACCAGCTTCCAATCACAAAGTAGGTACACAATGGGAGACACCTAGTATGTTATATATGAAGCAAGATTGAATCCGCTCCACCGAGCGTGGATTAATCTCACATGGTCTAAAATATGGAAGGTTTCCTAACATCCTAGATGACTTCTCTGGAACAATTTGATACTGTAGTTGTTCCGAGCAGGTATTAAAAAATCACTTCTCTTTGTGTGTCCATGTATGTAAACACACAATGGAGTGCTCAGGGGCTACTATATATTGTTCCTTCATTACATAAAACTGCTGAACATTTGGTCAGCACCATCACCAGTGTCAGAGGTGACAGCATTGGCCATCTGTTTGGCAGTGGGAAAGGAAGATACTTGTTCACATAGTTTAGAATAAAATCCTTCCAAGGGAGATGGTTTACCAATTCAGACTCAAGTACAAACATTTTGTTTCTTCAAGGTGAAATTCAAAGAGGGGCTAAATTCCAGAGCCTACAGTCAGGTTTGTTTGAAGAACAATGGTTACTGCTGTGCCGTTAATATTTATGACATTTTATGGCTGTTTTGCTTCTGAAAACAGTACTTGTTGACTAGTGCTCATGAAGGTAAGATTAAGATTCAAAACCAGTGTAGCACATAAACTATTTATGGGGGTGTTGTCAGAAACCTCTCTTTTGGGTTTCCTCCTTGAAGGAATAAACATAACAAATGAATCAAGGACTTTAAAATTTATTAAATCACAGTAATCTAATTCCAGATGGCTATTTTTTCTGTCTTTAATACATTTCCCACAGCAACAAGAATAGAATAAATGAAGATAACGAGGCTCTATATTACTACAAAAAAATTAAATGGGAAGGGATCCCCTAGTGGTACTAAAATATACTTTGATGTTCCACAAAATTTATCTCTACTATGACTGGACACATAAAATACATCAGTATATAGGTTTAATGACTGTCAGTTCTCCCTTGTCCTTATTGGATAAGAATTCAAAGTAAATTTTGTGAAGTTGCAAGCAGCTCCTACTGTTACTGAAGGGAAAGGAGGGGGGAAGAGAGAGAAATTGCTTTACTCAGCACCCAAAAGGGCAGACCCTTAAGTTACTTTTTACTTCCCAATGGCAGGCATTTCTAATCACTTCTCACTAGGTTAATCGACTGCTGAACATTATTTATGACTTGCTAATGTGTTAAGTGTCACAGCTAGGCACATCTAATTCATTGTAAAAGTAGAAAGACTCTTAAATGTTACTAATAAAGAAGTTCTCAAGGGCTGATATGTCCAATATGACATTACATAAACTTTTTGTTTCCCCCTGTGAACTTTTTACACAATGGTAGTGCAGGGCAATTGCCATACAGCTTCTGGAAATGGCTTATAAATTATGACAAATCAGAGAGTGGTGGGGTTTTAATTGTGCATGAAATTCATTTTGTGTCTCATACATCACAAGGAGAAGTAAACTCTTTATCATCCATTTGATTAGACATGTGAAGCTTGAATGTCACAAAAGTGAAGTAACCCGACAGTTCTTCCAGGTTCTGAATTTGGTGCATGATGCATGGGAGGTGCATGGTGCATGGGAGGCAAATTTCTATCAGGTGGTACTTACCAAACCCACAGAGTTATGGTATCAGCTAGGTAAGCACCATTCATGTCAAGTACTTTAGTAGTACTGTAAAGCTTGAGACAGACACTTTTCAAATCCTGTGTTGAAAGCATTTCCCCAGTCTTGAATTATCGTTGAAAATTATGATTAGCATTGGAAAATTCTTGAAACTTACCGTATATACCCATGTATAAGCTGACCCGTGTATAAGCCGAGGCACCTAATTTTACTGCCCAAATCTGGGAAAACTTATTGACTCATGTTTAAGCCGAGGGTGGGAAGCCAGGAGGCAGAGGCAGCTCCTTATTTGGGCAGTGACATCAGGGGAAGTCACTGCCCAAATAAGGAGCTCCCTCTGCCTCCCGGAGTTTGACGAAGCCCAGCCAGCCAGGGTGCCTCGGAGTTCCCCCTTCACCCTCCGAGGTGGGCAGCAACAAGCAGCTTCCCTGGGGCACGGAGGTTGTCCTGGCCATTGCTAGAAAATGGTGACTCTCTTATAAGCCGAGGCGGCTTTTCTCAGCCTTTAAACATGGCTGAAAAACTCGGCTTATACACGAGTATATATGGTATTTGTTTTCCTGAGAATTCTCAACTTGCTTAGAATTTGTTGGGCTTTCCTCATGAACCCCTAAACATCACCTATCGCGCCCCCCCCCGCCACAACTACCACTTGCCATTCTTCTGTCATCTTACCCTCCATAAGTTAAACACAATTTCAGCATCATCAGAGCCATTGGGAATTCTTTGAAATGTAGTCTCTGATAAGTCTTCTGTCCTGAGGAAAGAAAATATAAGTTTAAACAGAATCACTAATTTTTAACAGAGTGCTGAGGATTGCATGACCTTGCCCAAGGAATTTGCCTCCATCTGTAACATGGGATGATAGCTGTTACTGGATAATCGTAAAGGGTTATTACAAGAACTGCTAAAATAATCATATGAGAAGCACTTTGAACTCACAGGAAATATAACATAAAAATAAAGTTCTGTGGGCTCAGTGCTTCCCAATACTGCTATAAAATATGTCTGTACAAGGCCTCCAGGTACATATGCAAGCAGC
The DNA here is from genome assembly GCF_021028975.2 of Sphaerodactylus townsendi. Taxonomy (NCBI): domain Eukaryota; kingdom Metazoa; phylum Chordata; class Lepidosauria; order Squamata; family Sphaerodactylidae; genus Sphaerodactylus; species Sphaerodactylus townsendi. Next base: position 39,410,235 of record NC_059427.1, on the reverse strand, counting down.
ACACCAGGGCAGTATGGGGAATAGGTTATGTGCATAAAAACTGCTCAAAATTCTTCAAATATATTTGGGGCATGAAACATCAGGAATTCAACTGGACCTTTAGATCAGTGTTTCCCAACCTGAGGGTCGTGACCCAGCAAAGGGTCACAAAGCCTCTGAAAGTGGGTCGCAGGTCATATCTCCCTAAAGGCAGCTCCTCCCTTTTGAACTACCTTTCCGCCTGTTCTCTTCCTCCCTGGTAACTTCTTACATTCTCATCTCTCCCTTCCTTTTGCAATAATAATAGGTAAAAACATCCATTCAGCAACTAGAAAGTTTACGGTAGTAGCTGGAAGAAAGGGCAAAAAGGTGGAAGAATAGAGTGAGAGCTGTCTAGTGCAACAGGAAAAAGAGAGAACTAGAGGCATGTGCATGCGTGAACTCTGTCTTGATGCTGTGCAGCCAATGGGGGCTTAGACTCTGCCTTCTCAGACTTTTTCCTCTTCTAGACCTGGAAATTATCACCCTTCCTGCAATGAACTCCACTATTCCAAATCTATCCTTTATTTCTTCTAAATCTTAGGTCTCTCCAATTCTCTTTGTGCATGTATGGGATAAGACTGAAGCATGATCAAGTGTTGATTTGTTTTTGCTAAAGCCAATTTGCTCCGGGCCTATTGCCTTTGTTTGTTTTGTCCATTCCTCCAATTTCAAATAGAGTAATTTTGCATATAACTTCCCTATAACTGAAACAAGGCTAATGGGGCAATAATTCGAGGGATTGGTGACATCACCTTTTCTTATAAATAGGGACAATTATGGCTACCGTATATACTCGCATATAAGCCGAGTTTTTCAGCCCTGTTTTAAGGATGAAAAATGCCCCCTTGGCTTATACACAAGTCACTGCTTACCAGCCGGCTCTTCAGGCCTCTCCTGAGGCTGGAGGCATGGCTGGGACGACCTCCCTGTGGCTGCACAAGCCGCTTGTTGCTGCCCTCCTCAGAGGGTGAAGGGGAACCCTGGCTGGCTGGGCTTCCTCAAACCCTGGGAGGCAGAGGGAGCTCCTTATTTGGGCAGTGAATCTGCGTGAAATCATTGCCCTAATAAGGAACTCCCTCCACCACCCGGCTGGGTTTGAGGAAGCCCAGGGAGCCGGGAGGTGGAGGGAGCTCCTTATTTGGGCAATGACATCAGGGGGAGTCACTGCCCAAATAAGGAGCTCCCTCCACCTCCCAGCTGACTGGGCTTCCTCAAACCTAGCTGGGAGGTGGAGGGAGCTCCTTATTTGGGCAATGACATTAAGGGGAGTCACTGCCCAAATAAGGTGCTCCTTCTGCCTCCCGGCTTCCCACCTTCAGCTTATACGCAAGTCAATAAGTTTTCCCAGGTTTGGGTAGTAAAATTAGGTGCCTCGGCTTATACACGGGTCAGCTTATACACGAGTATATACGGTAATAACCACTCCTTTGGAATGAGACCTATTTTGTTGACATGGGTAAATAAAGAGGTCAAAAGTGTAGCCCACCATTCTGGAGAAGATTTAAGTATTTCCAGGATTGTAGCATCTGGGTCTGGAGCTTTGCCTCTTTTCAGTCCATTGATTAGGCAAATCACTTCTTGAGGTTTGACTGAGGACCATTCTGAAAACTCTGCTAGTGATAGTGCGGTGTCAGGATGCTCAGTCATACCCACATTAAAGAGGCTTGAAAAATAACTGGACCAATGATCTAATGAAATATGTGAAGTCTGAATACCATAAGTATGGGCTCCTCTATTTACTAACTGCCAGAAGTGCTTGGTGTTATTTGTTAATGTGCCCTGATATGATTGATTCCATTGATGCTCAGTATAATCGTTATGTTTCTGTTGGACTATAAAATGGAACTTTTCTTTTAGTCCTTTACATTGGGTTCTAAGATGTACTGAGTGTGTAAGGAAATTTGCTCTCGAATTCCTAAATTCATAAGTATAATGTTTTTGAAGATCCTGGAAAACCGTACGTTATATTGTCTAAAGTAGTAGTCACTGTATCTCATCAAGTGGCCAGGGGATCTAGGAGATGAGAAAAACAGCACTATTCTGGTGTATGGTTCATCATTGGGAAGGTGTTCATAAGCTGTAAATTGGGATTCCATGAGAGAGCATCCAAGCAGTTTGCTTACTGACCTCTTAGTGTTCCAAAAATTAGGCCATTTATTAAAGTTACGTTTGGATTTACCAATATACGCAACCATTTGACATCTCTGTAACACAAGGGACATTGTATTATGTTCTAAATAACCCGTCATAGAAATTGGGTTATGTTTGTTATTATTCAATTCATATGTTGGCAAAGTCGGGTGCAATTTGCTTAGAATTTCCAGCTTGTGGTCCAATTAAGACATTTTGGTCAGCAGAAAATCAAAAGTCTTGGAAACCAACAGCGCTTCCTTGGAGAGAAGTTCAAGCAGTGCATTGGAGCTCATAACAAAATCAGTTGTGCTCAAAGATTTTTCTCTAGTTGCACTTTCTGTCTCATCATTTAGTTTTTCAGGGTGCTTAGATGTGGAGTGCAGGGCCTGATGAAGCAGTGTAGTATCAGCAGCCTCGAAAATTTGTCTTGTTACATCTGAAGAAACTACTCCTGGTTCATTGTCATCACCCAGCACCTGACATCTATTTGAGAGGGGCATACTTTCAATATAACTATCCAGCAAATCATTGTTAGAATAGAATTGGTCTATTCTTGTTTGTTTACATGGTTTCTGCTTGGAGGTATTATAAATGTTTGGCGATGACCGGCATCGTTTCTTCACCCCCATTAACTTTATTGGATATAATAAGTGAAGCTCTCCAATTGCAGTATAAAACTTTTAAGGTGATCCAATATAAGCAATGATTCAGTATCGGATGTAGCCAAAATTAAATTAGTACAGCTGAGTGGTTTGAAATAATACTACTTTAAAAGTTTTTAAAACATGTGGAAAGTTAAAAGTTTAAAATCTCAGAGACATTAGGAGTTCCCAAAAATTGAATAATTTAAGACTGCTACTGCTGTGCTGAAGGCTAGGAGCCAGGTCAGTTTATAATAGGAGAATCTGGGGAATTTCTAAAGGGTTTTTTTTAGGAGGGGTGCATTTTTAAAAATTTGAGCCACCAAACCTGCATAGTGGCTTCAGGAGACCTTCCTGATGAGATCACCCAGATTAGTGAAGTTTGGCTCAGGGGAGTCAATTTTACGGGCCATCAGTCTCCATTTCCCTTTAAAAACCATTGAAAACAATGGGGGATGATGGGGCACACCATTTGGGGCCCATAAAATTGCCCCTTTTAAACAAAACTTCACTAAACTTGGGTGGTCTCATCAAAGTGTCTCCTAAAGTGGTTATAAGAAACAAGAATATGGACAATTTTCTGAAAGACTAGAAATCCTTTGTGGACTACTTATTGAAAACATATATAGAGAAAAGGCAGGATTTGAGACTTAAATGAAAACAGCATATTGGATTAAGACAATTTTATAAGAGGACTAAAAGTGAGAAAAATGTAGATATTAATTATAAGCACAGAGTTAGATTTATGCTTGGATCCTTAGTGAGGTAGCTGGAAGTCACCATACATATGTATAGGTGTTTGTGTATGTGTTTTTTTTCTTCTTTTCATTTAGTATTATTATAGGGGGAGGGGGACTAGATTGGGATCTTTTCTTTATCTGTCTATGTATGTGCTATTTAGATGTGTAAAATAAATAAAAACTCTCACAAAAAATAAAAAAATAAAAGAAATGTCTCCCAAAGTAACCTACAAGTTTGGTGCCACTATCTTCTGCTCCCTACTGGCAAAAGACTGCAAAACACCAAAAATAATTTCAAATTTCCTGAATCAGATATTCTGCCCCCCCCCCCCAGTTTTCTGATAATTTGGAAGCCTAAAAAACCCAAATCCATTTTTTTCCATTTTTTTTGCTCAAGCCTTGTTCCGGGTTAAATCTACAATTAAAAACAACAACACAGGTAGTAAATGTTGTGAATCCCCCCAAGACCCTGATGAGCTTCTCCCAGTCAAAGTAAACAATTCTGATCTTGATACACAAAAGGGGTGACTCAGTATAAGGCAACTTCATGTGCTCAGCATCCTCCAGAGCTAAGTCCTGAGTCCTCATTAAAAACTGCTGTTGAGTTTTCCAGGGTCCACTGAATACTCCAGTATTCAGTGGACTCCTTATCCTCTTTTGACGGAGTGTCATCAGTCTCAGGGACTCGTAAGTCCTGAAATATCTTGGTGTCCCTCCCTCCCTCCCCCTCCTTCTTATACATGAGCTGTAAGAAATGTCATTCTGAATATATTCTCGTGAGCATATTCATTCCTTATTAGTGTCCAGTTCTGAAAGCATTCTTCTGTAACAAACTATCAAGCAAGGAAACAAACAGCTCATTTCCCTTTCATGGTTGCTGAACCTGTTCCTCACCTTATCTGTCATTCTGTCAGACTGTCAGATCCATCTTTGAACATACTCGTCCACATTTGCCACAACAAGCATTGTCAAAGCTGGTTGCCTTGCAGAATAGGAATCTACCTCGAAGCTCAGGAGAATTTGAAAAGTTAAAATAAAAGTATGTTTTTTAATTGGAAAACTGTAATGTGTCAACAAATAGTTCTAAAGTAACTGATTTACTAGAAGATGTAGGCTATTTATTATGCTGACAGCTGATGATGTATGAAGGTGCCCCCACCATTTTTTGTTGAAGAAACTCCTCTCTGCACCAACATTACTATATTTCCCAAGACTGACATTATTAGGGAGATGAAAGTCAGAATTAGCTTCCCTTATGTGACATTACACTTTACCACTCTGGTAGGAAGAAGAGTTTGGATTTATACCCTGCCACTCTCTCCTGTAAGGAGTCTCGTGGTAGCTTACAAACTCTTTTTCCCTTCATCTCCCCACAACAGTCATTTTGGGACTGAGAGAGTTCTAAAGAACTTTGACTAGCCAAAGGTCTACCAGCAGGAGTGGGGAAACAAACCCAGTTCACCAGATAAGACAAGTTTTACGCCATTCATGTGGAGAAGTGGAGAATTAAACTCAGTTCTCCAGATCAGAGTTCACGTGCTCTTAACCACTACACAACACTGGCTCCACAGCAGCGTCTGTGCTGCAAACATTTTTTTTAAAAAAAACCTCTTGTTGAGAGACACATCAAATAGAAGTGGTATCTTCATATTGTTTCATTTCTATCTTCTCTTCCACGTAATTTGCTAATTATAAAACAGCCCTCTAGAGCTAGCTAGTTGTATGGTCTCAAATTGCATTGTAGCTATTACATGCCCCCCTGGCCAGAGCAACGATGCTGGAGTCAAAGGCCTGATGAAGGCCTTCTTCACAATGTGACAGAAGGTGACAGGAGGTAAGCGACATTTGAGAGGGCCGGGGCTGGGGGGACACCGGCTTCTACCCAATGCTGTTCACTCGGCACCAAATGGAAGCCGGCATTTGCAAAAAAACTAGCTCCCTGAGTGAGGTTTGAAAACACCGTTTCGGGGGGGGGGGAGCACTGCTACATCGATTTGGCAGCAGTGCCTGTGCGAAGGCTTCCCTCCAAAACGGTGTTTTACCGGGCTGAAATTGTTGATTTTGTCCCGTGCGGAAAGGGCTCTGTCCCTATACACAGGTTACAGTGCCTTTCAGCACATGGACAAAAAGAATAGAAGGGTAAGCAAATTATTACTGTTGACACAGTGTTTTATTAGGAACTGTTCACCAGCACATTGGGGTGTATATACAGAAAGGACCTGCGCTCTTTACCCATTCAGATTATTGTTCAAAAGGAAACAATTGAAACAGCCTTAACAGAGATAAATTGCCTGTTGCTTAAACTAGCTGCTCTGCCAAAGTCTATAGCTTTATATAGACTTCGATAGTGTATATAACTTTATGTAGACTTCAATAGTTAGTTAAATATGGATTTATACCAAGGAGCAGTCTGGCTCACTGATAAAACTAGGCTTTTAAAAGAAAGAAAGAAATGTTTAAAGCCCCCTGGGGCCTATTCATTCATCACAAAATTCTTTTGCTGCCACAAGTGCTTTATATCACACATTGGCTGGGAGCTCTCTGCGTTCCAGGTGCTTGCAGGCCTGATTTTGATTGGAACTGGGGCATCTGGACAACTGGGGTTCATCCTCTATGTTTTCCCCACCCTGAGAGTTCCACAGGGAGTTGACATTTGCCAGTAATTTCTCTGATGCCCCCCACTGCAGATGCCCGTGGTATTACTGAGGGTTCACTGGCCCTCTCCCCCCCAAAAATGGGAGGACTCAGTAGGCTCAATAGTAGCAGTAGGAAACAGGAGCCCTGTGAAAATCCATGGGTAGCTGCCATCACGCCAGTGGCAAGGAACTTTAAAATTCTGGGTCTAGTAACATATATTACTAGTAATACCAAAGGAATAAATTGATTCTCTTCTGCCAAATGCTGAAAACTGATAAAACCCAGTCCTGAACTCAGATATCAGCTAAATATCTGCATTTGTTACCAACAAATAAAAGGAAAGAAAGAAACTGGAATCAATAAAAATAATATCCTTGTATTGTGAAATCATATCTAGGCACTATCTGATGAACCACACTGTCTTTCATAGTCTTCTTTGGTTTAGATATCATATCATGTTGTTTCTCTGAAGAGCAGAATATATCACTGGATTTTTTTTTAAAAAATGTAAATCATCCTGAATTACTATGTTTCCAGGATTTTCATTATGAGCTTTCATAATGAACAGTACCTCAGGAATGATTTACCTGTCTTTACTTATGAATGCATACTTTTATCTAAAAGTCTGCTCTTCTTTTTCCACTGAGCTGAATATAAAGGTATTTGAAAGATTCTGAAAGATCTTTTTCTTCATAAATCCTCACATACCAAGGTGAAAGAAAAACACTTAGCTAAGCCTTCATCATCTGAGTGATAAGATAATTACATAACATGTGGTTACCTTTATGTACTTAGCTGATTGACTGGAAGTTTTCTAGCAGGCATTTTCATTTGATAATACACATTCAGTGAGCAGCCGCCATCTCATGAAAAGATTGCCTTCTATACGAAGCGCTGTGTATCAATGGAATTTTTAAAAACTTTTCATCCTTCATATGTATAACTTTTCATCCTTCATCTAACACACTTACATTTTAAATTTTTATCATAGTAATGAGGAGAAGCTGATATGACAATATGCTTTATCAAATGACACTTATTTGATGACATTAATACCTAAAGAGACAATGATTCTTCACAGCTCTTGAATACCTACTAAGAGAATTCACACTGATGATAAACATTTGCAAAGTGGGGACATGTTTTACAAGCAAGTGAAATGAATTTTTATTGCTTCTCATAAGAAAATGAATTCAGGTCAAAAAGAATCAATAATGGTCACACAGGAACTTATGAAAATGCCTCCGTCGAGCTGAGATGTGTATTAAACTGATGGCAAACTTGCAGCTCATATCTTAGGTGGTCTATCTTGTTGAGCTAAGCTTGACCCCGGTGAAATGTCCTCTCCTGCCAATCAATAATGTTAGAACCAATTATTTACTGCAGTTTATTCACAATTTCTTCTGAATGCAGCAATATCTGCTGGGGAGAAGCACTATGATATTGAAAGTTCCCACAGAAAGGTCTGCTGAAGATTGATCATTTCATCTCTCAAGAATCTTTGCTGTGGCAACTTGGCTTTGAGATTCCAGCATATTACAAAATCCTTTCAATATTTACAAAGTTGCAGGGTAAACATGACTGACCAAAGAGTTGCTAGCAAGGAGAAATCTGGATGCCTGTGTGACACCTGCAACGTGCAGGGCACATTTTCCTGTGGAGAACTGTATGCAGATGTTTGTGCATTCTTAGCAGTGCAGCATGGAAGATTCTATAATTTTTACAGTCTACAGTACTCGTAAGCTCAATGGACAAGAAACTCCGTGTGTGGATTAAACTAGGGGTTTTATTTATTTATTTTACACAGCTTTTCCCCTGCTTTTCCACACTCACAATGGCCACCACATAATAAAAACAGATCTTAAAATCATTAAAACCAAGCAAAAACACATAATTAGAATAATTACAACCAAGTTAAAATAAGAAGACTCTGCAATAAAATATGCATACATAAAGACAATAGTTTAAAATTGGACAGGAAGAAAGGATCATCGGGGAAATGCTAGATGAATAGAAAAAGTCTTCACCCACTGGCAGAAGATGGCAACAGAAGGGGACATGTGAGGATCTCTGTGAAGAGACCTTCAGACTTTTAGCACCCCAACAGAGAAGGTCCTCGCTCAAATTACCAACTACCTAATCTCAGAATGCAAAGACACCCAATGAATAATAATGACCATAGCAGTCAGGTAGGTTGGATAGGGTTTTTTTTACTATGCTGATATACATCACTTATGCAACAGAAAATTCTGACTCCTTAAAGTGCAGGTTACTGTTATTCTAACCCAATGAACAATGTTGACTGGGCTAATTTGTTTTTTCTTCCAATTTAAAGAAAGTATTATTATTATAACAATTAGTAAATTTGACACCTATATGTAGAACTTATTGTATATATTTCAGTGAATCATTTCTATAGGTTTCATTACAGTGAATTCAGAATACCTCTTATAGCCCAATCCAAAGCCTGAGGTGGCTGGGGACAGCACCACTATTGGGCAGACTTACCACCACCTCCAGAGGGCTTTTGGGTGAGGCAGGGAAGCAGCTACAAAAACCCAGTTACCTGAAAGCCCTCTATTGGGCTAAATGGAGTTAAGTCACCATTGCAGGTGGCATAACTTCCTAATTCTAAAGCCCAAATGAAATCCAAGTAATGTAGGCTCCACCCCCGGGAATGCCATGATCCACCCTCGCTTGTGCTGACATCCAATCAGATGGCAGCATTCCTTTGTGGTGGTGACCATTTCCACGTCTCACCACCGCAGAGCAGAGGGGTACCCAATGATGCCTCTTCATCAGTGGTGGGTCCCTTACTCTGGTGGAGGGGAGGAAAGCCAGTGCAAGCCACATCTGAGCAGCAATTCATGCCCCGCTTTGAATTGGACCGCTAGTCTTATTTTCATCTACGTTTGCTAATAAAAAAGCTTTGTCTGTTTTCCACTTTGCTGCAAATATTATTATTATTATGCTGTTACCATATATTTGAATAACTAATAATTATTTTAGCATATTGCTTGGTGATATATTCAATAATGCACTTTTAGGGTCCATAATAAACTTAATTCACAAAATATTTTGCATTTCATCATGGATCTCTGCCATATATATATGATACACCTCTGACGATGCCAGCAACAGATGCAGGCAAAATGTTAGGAACAAGATCCACCAGACCATGGCCACACAGCCTGGAAAACCCACCAGAACCAGTTGAATCTGGCCGTGAAAGTCTTCAACAATACATTGTATGTGAATCAAACCTCAGCCTCATTGATTTCCAGAGGAATTCAGAATGTTGTTCTCTGTGAACTTCATTGATTAAAAAACCAAGGAAGCAAATGCTTCAATATATGCTTAAATTCCATTCAATTTATAGGACTTGACCTTAATTAAGTTTCCCTGGACATTTTCCCCCTGTAATGTGGAAGTGTATTTCATTGATTTTGATGAGACTAAATGAAAACAAATGTAATTAGGATTTAGGGGTAAACCATATATACATTAATCTCGTCCATGGCTAAACATTTTATGTTAACTTAGACATTTTTTTTTTTACAGATTTTATGATTCTTCAGGAATATTATCAACGGGATAACTCTTTACCCTACTTTTCTCAATCTTAAGCAGTCTCAAAGTGGCTTACAAACTCCTTTTCTTCCTCTCCCCACAACAGACACCTTGTGAGGCAGGTGAGGCTGAGAGAATTCAGAGAGGACTGTAGCTAGGCCAAAGTCACCTAGTAGGTTTCATGTGTAGGAGAACATAAGAACATAAGAACTTAAGAACATAAGAACATAAGAACAAGCCAGCTGGATCAGACCAGAGTCCATCTAGTCCAGCTCTCTGCTACTCGCAGTGGCCCCCCAGGTGCTTTTGGGAGCTCACCTGCAGGATGTGAAAGCAATGGCCTTCTGCGGCTGTTCCTCCCGAGCACCTGGACTGTTAAGGCATTTGCAATCTCAGATCAAAGAGGATCAAGATTGGTAGCCATAGATTGACTTCTCCTCCATAAATCTGTCCAAGCCCCTTTTAAAGTTATCCAAGTTAGTGGCCATCACCACCTCCTGTGGCAGCATATTCTAAACACCAATCACACGTTGCATGAAGAAGTGTTTTCTTTTATTAGTCCTAATTCTTCCCCCCAGCATTTTCAATGGATGCCCCCTGGTTCTAGTATTGTGAGAAAGAGAGAAAAATTTCTCTCTGTCAACATTTTCTACCCCATGCATAATTTTATAGACTTCAATCATATCCCCCCTCAGCCGTCTCCTCTCCAAACTAAAGAGTCCCAAACGCTGCAGCCTGTCCTCATAAGGAAGGCGCTCTAGTCCCTCAATCATCCTCGTTGCCCTTCTCTGCACTTTTTCTATCTCTTCGATATCCTTTTTGAGATGTGGCGACCAGAACTGAACACAGTACTCCAAGTGCGGTCGCACCACTGCTTTATATAAGGGCATGACAATCCTTGCAGTTTTATTATCAACTCCTTTCCTAATTATCCCCAGCATAGAGTTTGCCTTTTTCACAGCTGCCATGCATTGAGTTGACATTCCCATGGAACTATCAACTAAGACGCCTAAATCCCTTTCCTGGTCTGTGACTGATAGCACTGACCCCTGTAGTGTGTATGTGAAGTTTGGATTTTTTGCCCCTATGTGCATCACTTTACATTTAGCTACATTGAACTGCATTTGCCATTTCCTAGCCCACTCACCTAATTTATCAAGGTCCGCTTGGAGCTCTTCGCAATCCTTTGCGGTTGTCACCACCCTACATAATTTGGTATCATCTGCAAACTTGGCCACCACACTACCCACCCCTACTTCCAGGTCTTGCTAGCATTCTCTCTTTCTCCCTTTGTCTGAACATATTAGTCTACTGTTAATCAGTTAAAGACTTTATTCCAGATCTCAAATTTCCACCCCCATTTCTGGTGTTGACTGTGACAGATATTCTGTTCTACTACAGCCATATAATGCTAATCATTCTTAGAATATTCTGATCACATATCATTTTCAACATTACAGACATGCAAACGTATTCTCCCACCCATTTATTTAGGAGAAAACTTATGCAGCATATGTGTCTGACTGTTAACCATGATTGCCAAATGGGACTTTAAGCTCAAAGGTTGAACACCTTTAATTGTTAGATGCTATTAGGGAGTAGTCAGCAAGTGAGGGCATGTCCTGTTTATGAATTTAGCAGTATCACCTGATAGGAGGTTGCAAGGCCACCTGTGCATTTATTATGTTTTGGAGGATTTTTTTTAGCTCATTAGTTTATTACTTGTTATGTTATAATTTTTTTAAAAAATATGTGCTAGCCACCCTGGTCATGTCCTCTGATTGGGGAGGGTGGGTTATTAAAATTAATTAATTAATTAATTAATTGAAATAAAATACTTGGCAACCAGCAGGAAGGCTGTGGGAGGAGAAATGCATGTCCACAATGCTGGTTTCGACACCACATAATTCTTGATTAAAGACCTTGAAGCAACATAAAATAGCTCTAGGAATCATCAGAAACTCTATGATAAATCCATAGAGTTTCTGAAGATTCCTAGAGGTACTGCAAGTCATTTCTGGGTTGTTACTGAAAGTACTGTAGCTTTGCACACAACTGTCTCTTTTTGGGGGGGGCAGGAACTAGGGACTGGGCACACCATATCCCCAGCAGTGGCTTGAAAGCACTCTGACTGGCCACCCCTGGAAGTGTGATACTGGACTAGAGGGATGTTCTGATCCAGTATACCTATTCAAACGTTTTTAAACATCACTACGGTTTGCAAGACTCACTCTCCGGTAAATGGGCACAAGACTGTAGGCCATGAGATTTCTAAATGAAATAGGCATCTCACATTTATTTTTTGCGCCTCTGATTTATTTTTCTCAGTTTCGAAGACTGTGAAATTGGAGAAGACTCTTAGCCATTTGCTATCAGGTTTAGAAACGAAGAGTCAGAGTATACAGTATGTTTCCAGCTGAGACTGGTTGGGAAGATGATTTAGCAATAAAAAAAAATCAGCATTATTTTGGGATGCTTCTTTGTGATATCTAGTTGAACCATTCACATGCTGAGCAGTTTCTAATTTCATTTTTTTAAACCCAGCTGTTTCTGCTCAAATGAGACAGCTTGAAATGAGCCTCCTTCTACATGGATGAGAACAACCGCAATTACTAATTATGAAAATAAATGCTGCAGATGATGTGGTTCTTATCTCTCCTGCATGGAAGTGGCCACCATAATTACGTGAAAAAAATTATTTCCATGGATATCTTCTCTGGCCTATTTTGATTATATTCCTAAACGCTGCAAATGAGTAATATGGCAGGATTGAATTTCAAGCTATTGAATTGTTTTGCTCACATATTGTAATCAGGGACCTCAGTAAGAAAGAAGCCTCAGCCTTTTTTTAAAAAAATGATAATAATTATTCCAAGGGCACATCAACAATTACGGTTACAAATGATTTTGAATCTCTTCTCTCAAGGGGAGGGGTTTTATATTTAATTTATTTTCGCTCAAACACAATACAAAGGCTGATTTAGTGGTGCAGTTCTGAGTAGACCCCTGAAGACTGCAGCTGAGTAGAACCCCAGAAGTTCAAAATAATGTATCATGAGGGTACTGTGAGACTGGATTGTTTAAGAAGCTTCTTCAATGTGTCCATCTTTTGTTCTGCCTGTTTGCTCCCATGGTGATTTTTATTGACTGAGGGCAGTAAAGAAAGCACCTTTAGATCAGTTGGGGGGGGGGGGGAGCCTTTCCCCAGTATGGCCATCTTGGGAAAATATGTACATTCAAGCAAGTTCTATTTGAGAGTGGAAGCTCTAGGAAGTACTTTGATCCTCCTCTTTCTTCAGTTCTGTCAATGCTGTAAGTGGTTGTACACTTATATATTCAAAGGTGAATGCACTTTTCTATCAGAAATCTTTTTTGTAAATCATGGTGACAACGGCAGCAGGGAAGAGCCCTATTCCTGTTGAGGCAAAAGGGCCAGTGGGCTCTCTCTTTCCCTGTTGTGATGACATGGAAGTGCTGGCATGAATCAATTACGTCATTTCACATTCTAGATCAGGGGTCTGCAACCTGCAACTCTCCAGATGTTCATGAACTACAAATCCCATCAGCCCCTGCCAGCATGGCCAATTGGCGATGCTGGCAGGGGCTGATGGGATTTGTAATCCATGAACATCTGGAGAGCCACAGGTTGCAGACCCCTGTTCTAGATGTTTCTACTATTTCTACCAATGCCTCAGTTAACCCACTATGCTTGGGTGGAGATGTTCTGACTTCACTGATTCATATCCATGCTACTGCCTCAAGCCCTGTCATGCTTCCCATGTCAGGGTTTAATACTTACCTAAATTTTGTATAAGAAGCTGCATCTTCAGACATGATGACATTTCTGATGGTGCCACTGTAGGACATCCTCACAACCTTCCTATGAAGATGCTGCTGAATATGGACTGAGAGATTTCTTCTGCAAGAAGCAGGATGGAAGAGAATGTCAACAAGCATGGTCAGTCTTATGGAGCAGCAGAGAAATCCAAAGCATCCACTAACTGTAGACTACTCAACACTTTATGACTGGTGATTATTTTATTTCACAAATAAGATGGACAAAGTTTAATTTATCTTAACCCCCCCCCCCTTCAAGCACCTTGTATTGCATAAATTATGTGGTCAGAATTCAAAATAAGTTGTATTTCAGATATTTTTATATTTGCACAGATTGACATTTTATATTGGTAAAGAAGTGCAATGCAATCCAGAACATCTGTCTAGATTAATGTTGTTCCCTTAGATATGGTTTGAAACTCCAGATACTGGAGTATTTCTGGTTCAGGCTGAGCTTAGACATTATGGTAATGTTATTTATTTTATTTTACTGAAGCATTTATAAGCTACTTTTCTCCCCAGTGTGGACACACTTTGAATAAATACCTGCCTCTCAAAATTGCAGCTACTCCATCCCCCTTCTTTTCATCGTAACACCTAGTTTAGGAGACATATAACATAACGCCAGGAGAGGCAGAATGGTATAGTGGTTGAGTTGTGGACTCTAGTTTGGAAAACCAGGGCTCATTCCGCACATGCAGAATAATGCACTTTCAAACTGCTTTCAGTGCTCTTTGAAGCTGTGTGGAATAGCAAAATCCCCTTGCAAACAGTTGTGAAAGTGGTTTGAAAACGCATTATTTTGCCTGTGCGGAAGGGGCCCAGGTTTGATTCTCCACTCCTCCTTGGGCCAGTCATCTCAGAACTCTCTCAGCCCATGCGGCAGGCAATGGCAAACCCCCTTTGAACCTCTTTTGCCAACATGGTCCCCAGAAGTCAAGCTGTGACTAGTCAGCACATATACACATAACATAATGCCACCATGTCATAAAAATCCACATTCCTCCTTCCACATTATTAGCAGTTGGGTTTCCCTTTTATGTAATGTATCAGAGATGTTGCCTTTTGGTGCCCTGGCTACATGGTTCAGTGAGAGGGAAAAAAATGTGACATCATACTGCTGTTTGGAGCTGATGTATCCATCTGTCAAGGATGGTTCATCTGGTTTCCCCTCCAGTATATTCTGACTGCCAGCAATTCTGAGCTTATTGAAGCTGAGGAATTGTAACTAGACCAAGGTCATCTAGTAAGAATGAATATGAACCTGGGCCTTCCTGGTCCCAAACTGACATTCCCCATGGCTTCCCAAATAATGATACCTCAAAATGATTACTCTGACTGCTTCACAAATAGTTATAACTCATTATTGTTACTCCGTCAGGGACAGAATCTTATTTAGGGCTCCTGTTGTTGCAGAATTTGGCCGTCAAAAGTAGATACTAGTGATAATTTCACCAAGGTTCTCCTTGACAGCACAACTCCTCTGGCTCCTCTGGCTGTCTCTAAGCACAGCTTTCCAAAATTAAAGCAAATTCTTATTGACATTTCTTTATATATTTCTTAAAGCCTTCCCCATATGAGACATCCAGTAGGCTTAGTGGGAGGTGTATCGACAACTTCAGCAGTTACTTAAAATCTATATACCTGCAAATAGTTCAACCGTACTAGAGTTAACTACCGCTTTGAAGGACTGCTGTTGATTTTCCCAAGAGTACAAGTAATAAACATCTCTCCATCTATTGAGCTATACTTCTGAGCATTTATTGGCGATTCCACATTCACTTCTATAGTTTATTTGATGTATGTTAGGGGGAAAAAGTGTTACTTCCCAATCTTTGGGGAAATATTTAACATTTTCTGCTGAGATATGGGAATTTGAAAACAAATGTAAGGCTCAGTCAAGACCTACTGCATGTTCCACCTTATGCTTTCTCCCCAGAGTACTTTAACTGCACAAGTTAATGAGGTTTTAGCAAGTCAATCATGGGTCCATAATAAACAAAAAATAGGTTGCTAAAATGAATTAGCTTTTGTGTCATCCAGTTCACATAACCAAATTGGCATAGACATTCAATCAACCTTCAGTGGAGTTGTGTAGTCATGTGAATGCTTCATGTTCATAAAATAGCCTGTTCTGGTGAATTATAACTGTTTATGAATCTCAATTGTACATTGTTACTGTCTACCATATTTTTATCTTCACAACAACCCTTTTAGCTTAGGTCAAGAGATGATAGATATTTAGCCAAGTTTTCCTTGACTGCATATGGAGTTGAGTGGAATTGTATCTGTTGGTTCATCAAGCCCTTCGGGGATGAGGTGGCCTATAAATCCAACCAACCAACCAACCAACCAACCAATAAATAAATAAATATTATTTACAATGTACAGATGAGCCAGTGTGTATATACTTCTACACATGTGGGGCCCATAGCAGACATTGGCATTGGGTTTAGAACATAAAAAAGAGTCCTGATGGATGGGACCAGGGATTCATCCAGTCCAGCATCCTGTCTCACCAGTTCCTATCAAGGTCCAACAACAGGACATAGAAGCCTTAGCCTTCCTGTGATGTTGCCTGTGGTCCTGAAATTCAGAGATCCAGAGGCTGAATGCTTCTGAATGTGGAGCTTCCCTTTATCTAATCCTCTTTCAAAGTTGTCTATGCCTGTATTTTGTTTAGTTTGTTGTTCACCGCCCAGAGCCCTTCGGGGGTGGGGCGGTATAAAAAACTCAAAATAAATAAATAAAATAAATAAATCATTACATCCTCTGGAAGTGAATTCATCTTTTTAATCACTTTCTGTATAGAGAGGTATTTTTTCCTAGCAGCTTCATTGGATGATCTGAAGTTCAAGTATTTTGGGAGAGGGAGAAAAAGTTCCTTTTGTCAACTCTTTTCACCCTATGCATCATTTCATAACCATATATCATGCCCCCTCCCCTAGTCATCTGTTTTCTGAACTGAAAATACCTCCAACTCTTCAGCTTTTCCTCATAGGGAAGGTGCTCCCAGCCCCCTGTCATTTTGGTTGCCTCTTATGTACTTTTTCCAGCTCTGCAATGTCCTTTTTGAGATACAGTGACCACAACTGTGTATATTATTCCAAATGGGGCTGCACCATATAAGCCGAGGGCACTTCCACTCACAGTGGGGTGGGATATAGAGGGATTTCTCACTACTATGTCCCATGATACAGTCCACATTGTTTTGAATGGCCCTCAATATGCAGGAGTACCTTTTGGGTGGGGTGGAGGGGATGAAGAAATTTAAGGGTGGTTTAAATGATCTGCTGTACAAGCACAGCTCTGCTAGTGATATTGGTATTCCTCTCAAGATAAACACATGAATGTTTCCATATGTTTCATTCATATTTCAAACATTTTTAGAACTTCTGTTCAAATGAAGGGATCAAGACCACTTGATGGTTGTTTTAAATTTTACTTTATGTTGTTTTAAATCTTAATTTTAAAACTGCCATGTTGCCTGCCACGGTAGGTATCCTCCCATTTCCACACTCTGGATCCTCTGACTGTTTGCTGGAGGAGTGGGGGCAAAAATGGGGGGCAGCACTGCATAACATCAGGAGTAACATTGTGACATCATACAATGAGCTAGGAATATCCCTAATCTGTATGGTTTTTGCCACAGAGATCTTGACAAATTTCTAGAGTGTGACATGATGATATGCTGCAGCTGGAAATGATGTCACAGCATCATGAAATATCAGTTTTCCTTGCTATACTCAATATTTCGTTTAAATTAAATCATCTTGCAAGTTCCATTTCTAAATTCTCTCCATAGAACTCACCCAGGCAGAGGTTATATTTGGCTGCCCAAGATTTAACTGATCTGACCTTGTGTTCACTGTATAGCTCGATCAAGTAGTTAAAAAAGACCCTGGGGATTGCAGTCTTCAAGAAATCATATTCAAGAATTAAGTTATTTGAATGTTCTCCAAATCTGCTAAGTGGGTCATCCTTGTTAGAGGCATAATAGTTTAAAAAGTCTGAAAATAGAGCTGAATATACTCTGACATTTTTTGCAGACCTTATGCATGGATTAAGTAACAAGTATATAGATACATTAAGTGAAGAAGTGACATCTAGTGGGTGCCTCGAGAACTTCCCTGTTTTCCAAAGTTTTCCCAAATACTCATAAGCTAAACAGGATGTAGTCAGATTGAATTTTGCATGCAGTTTTGCACATGAACAGAGGAGCATAAGCAAAGCCTTCCTGCACTAGGTCAAAGGTATGTCTAGCTCAGCATCCTGTTTCCCAGTTTCACAAAGTCCAGTGATTCCCAAACTTTTTTGGCTTGCTGCCCCCTTGGCTCCCCAGGCCACATCCCTAGTGCCCCCCCCCCACACACACACTTGAACACACATCTCTTTCTTAGTATTAGGTCCACTGCAAATGTAAAACAACAGCAAGGAGAGTGCTGCTTTTTTTAAAAAAAAATTGTGCCTTGCAAATCAGTGGCAATGGGGCTCTTTGACTTAGCTCTCTCCCCACCCTCAGGTGGAAGGTCAAGACCACCAGCTGGCCCAGGAATCTCTACACCATACCCCTACCACTACAAAATTCCTCACTGCCCCCTTAATGTTTCCACTGCCCTCCAGGGAGATGGTACTGTCCAGTTAGGGAATCCCTTATATGCTTTTGAGGCTCCTACAAGCAAAGCATAATGACAAATGTGTTTCTCCTCCATTACATTCAAGCATACTTCCTGTAGACCTTATGTTTAGCATCCATGTCTAGCAGTCATTGATATAATCATGAGTGTTCATTGGTGCTTATGGTAAAGTGATGTTTTGCCTCACATTATCTGTGTAAAGAATAACAACTTTGTAAAGTAGATGCTTAAATTATGTTCTGTGAGCGCTCAGAAGTTAACCTTAAACATCTGATAGTTGGGGGAGAGATATTTTAATGGTTTTCAAATGTGATGTTGTCAAATGTGATGTTTCAAATGTGATGTTTCAAATGTGATGTTGTTCTAGATGCAGAAAGGCAAGAAACAATTTTAAATAAATAAATCAATCAATGTAAATCCATGTTTTTCAGTCTAGTTCTTTCCATATGCTTTCAGGAGACAATGTGAGGTAGCTACGAGAAGAAAGACCGATTCCCCACTTGCGGAAGTATCTTTTGGGAATGACTCCAGTTCTTTCTAGTAGTCAATAGAGTGCGTAATGGGAAAGAGAGAGGTGTAAATATGGGCTTCCTGGGAAAACCTGAGACTTTTAGAGTATTCTGCCTACCTCTTATATTACTGTCAGGAGTCCATTTAGGCTCATTTTTTGCTCAAATTATTTTCCTTCACTCAACTTTCATTAGACTTTTTTAGATTCTTTCTCTCATGCACGCATGGACTCACATATATAAACACAGAGTCATAATCATCTAATCTGACACCCAGTTGCTCTACAAGGCTATAGATGGAGAGAAGGCTTTCCCAACATCTGTTACCTAAGATTTTTTAAACCGAGATTGCACGCAAAGCATAAACTGTACCACGGATTCACAGCCATTCCCTCTTTAACCCCCCCCCCTTTTCAACTCAGCCTACTATGGCAGGCTTCCTTGGCAACCAACTTGGTTTTCTAAATCCAAATTTTTCCAACCCAACGCTGGAATCTTTTTGTGAACATCAACTATATTTACAAACAATCCCCCCTCTACTTGTGATTTCTGTCCTTTGCACTTCTGACCAATACCTGCAAAATGTTATTCAATTGCTCAGGTAGTCAAACGTTCTAGGACAGCCATGGCGAACCTTTTCGAGACCGAGTGCCCAAATTGCAACCCAAAACCCACTTATTTATCGCCAGCATGGTAATTTAACCCGAATACTGAGGTTTTTGTTTAGAAAAAACGGTTGGCTCCGAAGCGTGCATTACTCAGGAGTAAGCTTGGTGGTAGTTGATGGCTTTGCTTTGAAGCAACCATGCAACTCTTCCAAAGGGCGAATCACGACCCTAGGAGGGTTTACTCAGAAGCAAGCCTCATTGCGAGCAACCGAGCTTACTCCCAGGTAAAGGATTGCGCTTTAGTTCTTCGCATGAAAATCAGTGGGGTTTAATAGTGCTTAACAGGGTTACCTACACTGCTTCCCCAAAACTAGGTCTTAGGTTTAATGCTAATAATCGAGCCCAGCGGCCCAGGCCAGCCTAGATGGGGGGGGGGGGCACTCTGGTTGCATGTGCCCACAGAGAGGGCTCTGAGTGCCACCTCTGGCACCTGTGCCATAGGTTCGCCATCACTGTTCTAGGATATGCATGATTTGACCACTACGCTGCTGGTAAGTGGAAGAAAATAGAGGAATAAATATCCCCCCCCCGACTCATTCAAATCAGATGGATGCTGAAATTCATTTGTGCTAGCCATGCTGAATCATTTCTTTAAATGAAAGTGGGCTCTATGACATCAAATCCCTGTTGAGCTCCTTCCCCTTCCCAAACACTGCATTCCCCATGCTCTAGCTTCCAATTGCAAGAATTTCTCAGGCTGAAGTTGGCAATTTGGCTGCCAATATCCAGCTAGTGGCTGGAGATACCCTATTTTTACAGCAGATATCCAGGTGACAGAGATCAGTTCACCTGGAGAAAATGGGTGCATCGGCAGGTGGACTTTATACCCTGCTGGAGTCCTTCCCCTCCCCAAATTCTGCTCTCCTCAGACTCCACCCCCAAAATTTCCAGTTATTTCCCAACCTGGAGCTGGAAACCCTAGTTGGCAACTATATCTGTAGGGGTAGTATTGTGCTTTGAACAAGTTCCAGTTTTAAATTAGGCACCAGAGCACTACTGGCTGTTGATGAGCCATTTGCTGTCTTGAGTGGAGCAGCTCTACCTTGTTCTGCAGCAGACTTTTGCTGCTAGTTTTCCCTTCTACTCTTCCTATGGATAATGTGGGAATAACTGGTCAGCTTTTGTGGGTCTAAGCAGGAATTTGGGGGGGGGCTCCTTCAAATTGGCAGGCAATGGGGCTTTTTCGGTCTTCTTTCCATTGTCCTGAGGAGCAGCGATATTTTCTAATTTGACCACTTAGGCCAGTCAGAGGCATATCGGGGGAAATGGTGCCCAGAGACAAATTGTCTCCAGGCACCCCCCTGCACCTGTGGGTGGGGCTCTGTCACCACCCATGAGCTGCACCCCCCTCCTCTGGGCTCCCAGAGCCCGGCAGCCTGGCTTCTGCCCTCCCCTCTAGAGAGAGCAGAAGAAACTGCCATCTTCCATTCTCTGAAGGGTGTTTTTATAAACACTGAGGCCAGGGGTGGGGCTCAGGGGTGTGAGGACATTCCCCCACTCCAGGGATGTGGCCATGCCCCCAAGCCCCACCCCTGGCCTCAGTGCTTACAAAAACACCTTTCGGAGGGTGGAGGACAGCAGTCTCTTCTGCTTTCCCCATAGGAGAGGGCAGAAGCTGGGCTGCTGGCTGCCAGGCTCCTGGGAGCCCGGAGGAGGGGGGTGGGGTGGCATCCTCTGGCATCCTTGACCCTGCCCACATCAATGATGGCTGAGAGATTCCAAAGACGATAAAGCAGCAGGAATTTCTGCTGTCTCTTGTGCCGGATCTAGTCATGTGGGGAGCCAATTTTTCACCCCCACATGACCAGATTAGTGGTGCTCAGAGATAAGGGGTACTCCCCGTCCCTGGGCAGATACATCACTGAGGCCAGTGATGTTGAATATTTTGGATTTGGTGTGTTAAAAACTCAAAAGAGCCCTAACTTGAATCTGCTGGAATGTTACTCGCCCCCCACCCCCAAACAAAACAGAAACAATTATTTACATACTTATTTATCTAAACAAATCAAAAGTTCAGTCACATGGGGTGCTATGTATTACATAAGGAATTATCAAATCATTACAAAAATGATTCATACTGTAAGGAACCTCGAAGGACCCGAAATACAGTAACTTAGAAAAGCTCTTTATTTCATAAACTTCAACGATCACAGTACACGCAATGCAGATTCTGACCTTCCCGGGAATAGGCAGTCTCTTTTACAGAACATGGGGCTCCTCCCAGGCCTCCCCAAACCTATTCCCACGATGCAAGAAAGCACGCTTCACACACACACATATGATAAGTGCAAAAGCAAGGTTACTTTCCCCAGCCACTCTGGGCACATAGCCCAGATCCTGGAATGTGCCAAGGCCAGGATGCCTGAACAGAAACACACATCAACCCCCTGCCTTACATTCCGCCTCTCCTAAGAAAGCTCCCTCCCCTCCCGGCTTGTGTGGGAAAGACTTATGGAAAGCGGAGATCAATGGGGGGGGCATCAATATTCTCTACATAAACCCACTGATTATGACCCGAGGGATACCCCACCCAAGAAACTAGATATTGCAAGCGTTTGCGAGAATAGCGAGAGTCCAGAATGGCATCGATTTCATAATGCTTGTGGCCATCAACAATCACGGGCGGGGGAACCTCCGTTGGGTCGTGCCAGGCATCGGAATCTGGAGCCCGCTTGAGTAAGCTAGAATGAAACACAGGATGAATATTACTTAATGAATTTGGCAATTCTAGACGAGCAGTCACATCATTGATCACCTGGGTGATCCGAAACGGACCTATGAATTTCTTGCCTAGCTTGGAATATTTGTGCACGTCTCTAAGGTTTCTAGTGGACAAATAAACCCATGTCCCAACTTGTAGAGGAAAGTCAGTTCTACACTTGTCTGCTTGAGTTTTTTGCGCTTCCTGCGCTTGTGCAAGTGAGGAAGACACCGTCTTCCAGCCCTCAGCCAAAGACTGGATCCAGTCACCAAAATCCGGGGGTTGCAACGCCTGATCGGGGAGTTGAGGCAGGGGTGGGAAAGAACGACCAGACACCACCTCAAACGGGGTTTTATTGGTGCTACTATGAACTGCATTATTATAGGCATACTCAGCAAAGGGAAGAAGCTCAACCCAGTTGTCTTGATGGTAGTTGGTGTAGCAACGTAGGTACTGCTCCAGCGTTCTGTTGGTCCGTTCGGTCTGGCCGTCACTTTGCATGTGGTACGGGGCAGCGACAGCTGACGCGGTTCCCAGAATCTCCAGGAATGCTTTCCAAAACCTAGATATGAATTGGGGGCCGCGGTCGGAGATCACTCTCTCCGGAGACGAGTGCAAATGGTAGACATGTTGAATGAACAATTTGGCTAACTTGGGCGCCGAGGGGATGGTGGGACATGGAACAAAGTGTGCCTGTTTTGAAAAAAGATCCACCGCCACCCATAAGACTATATTCCCATGGCTCTCGGGGAGATCCGTAATGAAATCCATGGATATCACTTGCCACGGTTTGGCAGCTGGAGGAATGGGGTGTAACAATCCATGGGGCTTGCCAGGGATGGATTTAGCCTCCGCACATGTCGGACAACCCTTAATGTACGCTTCAATGTCTTTACACATGGTGTGCCACCAAAACTGTCGCCTTAGTAAGTGGAGCGTTTTTAAAAATCCGAAATGTCCCGCTTGTCTAGCGTCGTGGCCTGCCAGAAGAACCTGCTTACGTAGGGTCAGCGGGATGTACCAACAGTCACCCCTCCTCCACACTCCCCCTTTCAATTGTAAGAGGGGGTCGGATTCCTCCTTCGGAACGTCCTGTCGTCCCGCCTCCTCCAAGTGGCGTAGAAACGGCGAGACAACGTCCGGAATGTTCGTAGGGGGAGGCGCCGGGGAAGCAGCCGTCTGGGATCAGGTTACTGCTAATCCTAATTGTGAGGGCGAGAGGATGGTACGAGGTATCGCACGTAAGGAGGTATCCGCCCCCTTAGGCAGGCGGGACAAGGCATCAGCCAACTTGTTGCTATTGCCTGGAAAGAAATGGACTGTGAATGTGAACCTGGAGAAGAAATCAGCCCATCTCAACTGTTTAGCCGACATTTTAAGTGGTGTGGATAGAGCCGCCAGATTTTTATGGTCAGACCAAACCTGGAAGGGGTGAGCAGCACCTTCCAGCCAGTGCTGCCAAGTACTAAGAGCCTCCTTGATGGCAGCCGTCTCTTTGTCTCCAACAGTCCAGTTAAGTTCAGGACCCGATAGTTTTTTCAACAAATAAGCACACGGAACAAGTTTATTTTTTTTATTTTTCTGCAAGAGGGCCGCTCCTAAGGCCTTGTCCGACGCATCGACATGGACGATGAAGGGCTGGGCGGGATCCGGGTGTTTCAAAATTGGTTCTGTAGTAAAGGCGGTTTTTAGAGCTTGGAACGATTCTTGACAACTTGGGGACCAGGGAACGGAAGCCCCGGGTTTGGACGCGTGAGGACCTTTTCCCTTAGTGCGAAGCAAATCTGTGAGAGGCAGGGCAATTTTAGCAAATTGGGGAATAAAGTCCCGGTAGAAATTGGCAAAACCTAAAAAGGATTGAAGTTCCTTGCGGGTGGTGGGGACGGGCCAATTAACAACAGCAGCCACCTTTGCCGGATCCATTTCCAAGCCCTCTGGAGAGATCCGATAACCCAAATAATCCATGGAGGTCTGATGGAAGGCACATTTAGACAGTTTCACGAATAGAGAATTGTCGAGTAGACGTTGCAATACAGCTCTGACCAGACGCACATGCTCTTCCTCCAATTGGGAGTATATAAGGACATCGTCTAAATACACCACCACCCCCTTAAACAGAAAATCCTGCAGGACATCATTAATAAGCGACATGAAAGCCCCTGGGGCTCCGGATAATCCGAAAGGCATTACAAGGTATTCATATTGACCAAATTTCATATTAAAAGCTGTTAAATGTTCAAACCCTTCAGCGATCCGCACTCGGTAATAGGCTTCTCGTAGATCCAGTTTTGTGAAAATACGCCCCTTCCCCAATTCATCGAGAAGGTCCTTGATCAGGGGCAAGGGGTACTTATTTGAGATAGAGACGGCGTTCAGACCTCGATAATCGGTGCAGAGTCGCAGCGTCCCATCTTTCTTTTTTACAAACAGAACGGGGGCTGCATGGGTGCTCTTGGTGGCCAGACGAATGAAACCGCGAGCCAGGTTTTTATCTAGGAATGCACGAAGCTCCTTCTCTTCGGTGGGGCTCATCCGGTATATTCTACCTTTGGGAAGTTGCGTCCCTGGAACCAAGAGGATTTTACAGTCTGTGTCCCGATGGGGAGGTAGTTGGTCGCACTCTTGTTCCTCAAAAACTTTGGCCAGATCCCAGTAGACTTTGGGGATTTCGATCAACCCCGGACTAGGGGTGACATCGAGAGCCATTGGTTGGGGTTCATCGGGAGGTTCGGTAGAATCTTCCGGTGGTTCCTCCTCATGCATGTGATCCCCACAAGGAGGATCCGTGAACCGGACGATGCGTTGCCCCCAGAAAATGGTGGGTTCATGGGAGAGTAGCCAGGGCATCCCCAACATGATGGGGTGTTTGGCGACTGGAGCCAGGATAAAGCTACGTCTCTCCCAGTGTTCTGCGCAACATAGGAGCACTGGTTGGGTCTTAAAACGGGCCGGGCCATCGGTGCCTAAAGGACTGCCATCCATTTGAGTGAAAGGAATGGGCTTGGCCAATGCTATTCATTCGAGTCCTAATTGCTCTGCCACTTGAGGCCTCATAAGGCAGTGGGAGCAACCTGAATCCACTAGTGCGCGTGCTAATATGCTCGTATGTTTGGATGTGTTGGCCAAAGAGGTCATAATAGTTATGGGGGCACCCCCGTCACTCACCGCATCTGGAGCTGGATTTTCCTCCACAGGGGCTGACGAGAGGCTCATTCCTTCAGGCTCGATGTTATCGGTCTCTCCTGGTTCGTCATCAAATACGGCTTGCGCAGCCCCTTGGGGCCCCTTAGGACCTGGCTTGCGTGGGGTCCGTGCTGTTGACTTGCGGGGAGCGGGGATGGGGGCTTTCTGCTTCTTTGGGCAGTTGGCCGCCATGTGGCCCGGTCCCCCACAATAGAGACATAATCCGAGGCGGCGGCGGTGATCCGAGGTGGACTCGGTGACTGATGGCCCTCCACCTGTTTTCTGCGGCGGCAGGTTTGGCAGCCGGTTTGGCAGCTGCAGTTTTCCCTGTCTTGGAACGGGTGAGTCGGGCCGCGATGATGTTGCCTACTTCAATCCACTCTGCGATGGTGCGTGGCTCACGCACCATCACTGCCCAGGTGCAGATTTCAGGATCTACTGCATCGTGGAAATATTCGCATTTCATGCGTTCAGGCCAGCCTGGTAGTTTGCTTGCTGCCAAACGGAATTCTCGAGCGAATTCAGCAAAGGTTTTGGTACCTTGTTTGATGGTTTTAATAGTCTTAATAGCTTTCTTTACCTCCTCCGGATCTTGAAACCGAAGTCTAAGCCCCTGGAGTAAGGCAGCCACAGTTTGAAGCTCAGGGGCCCCACCTATTTCATGTAATTTCACCTTTGACACTTTATGCTGTACACCGCCCAGAGCCCCTAGAGGATGGGGCGGTATAAAAGTTTAATAAATAAAATAAATAAATAAATAAATAAATAAATAATTCCACAAACCACTCTGCAGCATCCCCATCTAGCACGGATCCGATGTCTCGTACTTTTTCTGCTTCCGAGCGGTAAAGATCATCAAACTCAAGCATGTGCGCATCCAGTTGTAGGATGAAATACGGTAGCTTGGAAGCGGTTCCATCAAAGCGTGCTGGGATGTGGGGTCGAGGGTAGCCCCTACCGGCTACCGGTGCTACTGGTGGTGCTGGGGCAGGTACCAGGGCATGTTGAGGCGGTGGTTGTGCAACTGGAATTTGCGGCGGCGGGGGTTGTACTGGGGGAATTGCCCTACGCTGCAGCAGGGGGGCCTCCATCCAAGGAGCCCTTTGAATAGGGGCGGCGGGCGAGCGTGGACATGAGGCGCCGTCTCTCTGGAGCAATGCCTCTCTTGCAGCCAGTTCCCGCTCTCGGTGTGTGAGAGTCTCTCGGTCCTGCTGCAGCCTGTTGCGCTCCCTTCTTTGCATTGCCACTCGACTCTCCTTTGGTTTTCTTTTCCAGCGCTTTTAAACACTCACGCTGATGCTGGAGTTCAAGCCTGGAGTGCTCTAGGACCCGATCATGGACGGTGAGGTCTTTGAGAAATTGATTTTTAAGGACATCTTTCTCCCGTGCCAGTTCCGATTCAATGTCCTGGTGCTGCTGTTCACGTTCCAGTTCAAGGGCTAGCCATTCTCTATCGAGGGCTTCACGCTCCTGTTCACGTTCTAGTTCTAGGGCTTCGCGCTCCCTTTCGAGGGCTTCACGTTCTTGTTCCCAATCACATTTGGCCCTCTCAAGGGCTTCGAGCTGCTCAGCCCAATGATCCGGCTCCAGAACGGGGGGGCGACGCAAGTCCATTGCAGGCATGGCAGTTGCCCCCTCGAGTTCTTGTAAGTCCGGAGGATCCCGGGCACGGGCATCCTCTACACGCATGGCAGTTGCCCCCTCGAGTTCTCGTAAGTCTGGAGGGTCCCGGGCGCAGGCATCCTCTGCAAAAGTAAGTCTGACCCTGGAACCTTTAGGTAAATCCAGAGCACCCTCCATGGAGTCCCGGGGTGTTGAAGGGCGCGAGCCCTTCGGGCGCGCTCCAGTGCTCTGCCAGTGGTCTTCGGGAGGAGGTTCTTCGAGGTATTGATCCAGAAATTTCTCCAGAGATTCCTGGGTGTCCCCATGGATAGTCGATACCCCGATTTTCTCCCTCACCTTTCGCATCACCGGTTTGTAATCCATATGCTGATGGGTGGTGACATGCCGCTCTTGGGGGGCACGGTCCATCGACACCCCACCACCAGGATCGTAAAATTCCTGACGCACTTCCAGACGTTCGGCCGAGACCGTGCGCCAAGCCATCAGGGGGGCTTCTTCCACTTGCTCGTGCAGTTGGAGGAAGGCTGAGCTCCGGCTGAGCCGAGGCTTGGAGAGGGTCACCAGGGAGATTGATTCCGCTGGCTCCTCCACAGAGACCGTTGTGTGGAGAGAAGAGAGGGAGCCCTCTTTGGGGGCTACCACAGTCTCTTCAAATTCCGAGTTCAACAGACCCTTGAAAGTCAATCTCTGCATGTTGGAGGACATCAGAGATCCACAGAACGGATGAGGATGGTGCTTGACCACGATCACACCGAAAATAGAGTTGCGAGAATCTGCATAATGTAAGGAACCTCGAAGGACCCGAAATACAGTAACTTAGAAAAGCTCTTTATTTCATAAACTTCAACGATCACAGTACACGCAATGCAGATTCTGACCTTCCCGGGAATAGGCAGTCTCTTTTACAGAACATGGGGCTCCTCCCAGGCCTCCCCAAACCTATTCCCACGATGCAAGAAAGCACGCTTCACACACACACATATGATAAGTGCAAAAGCAAGGTTACTTTCCCCAGACACTCTGGGCACATAGCCCAGATCCTGGAATGTGCCAAGGCCAGGATGCCTGAACAGAAACACACATCAACCCCCTGCCTTACACATACTCAAAAAGAAAGAATAGCTGTTGTCAGGTGTTGGTAAATGCTGGCATGTCACCCAGAACTTTGTGGCATGTCACCTTTGACACATATATATCGAGGGTTCACCATCACTGGATTAGTTCTGACAGGAATAGTACAGGCAAGTACAGGCAAGGATACTACAGTACAGTACAAGTAAGGATAACTGGCAAGTATACTGAGCCACTGAAAATGGTCAGGGAAGGGGAGTGTTCTCAAGCTAGCCCATCATTGGCCTGAATTGCCTAGTGGGCTGGGGAGCAAATACCCTTGGTGGTGTGGCAGCATCAACCAAATCCTTAATTGCTGGAGTGAATTTTGAGGGGAATGAGCCTTAGTCCTTTTCTGTGCTGTTTTACATGCAGGGATGCTTAAATAAAATCAATGGCTAAATTAGGAGCCTGGGTGGGTTTGCCCAAAATGTGGATAGGCACAGTTAGCTCCTTGTCAGCACCAACTCACCTTAATTCTGGAATGTTTAAATGGTGTAGAGCAGCCATTAATAAACTAGTTAAGCCACACATTGGTGTCCCATGTTCTTATCTGAGGACACGGGTACAAAGTTAAAAACATGATGCAAGTGCTTTTAGGAAGATGGATCATACTGAGATTCTTTTATAACTTTCATGAGGCCAAGAGGATTGGAACATCCATTCTTATATTTCCAAGCAAGCGATGTACCTGAAAAGGAGGACAAAGGATGTGCAATAATCTTCTTTGCTTTTAACCAGGGGGTCAGCTCTCAAAATTATGGCTCAGTGAATAAAACTGAGAGGTGAAGGGGTTTACACAGTACTGAGAAGTGCACAATTGCAACTCCAGATCATCAGGATGCATGGCGTGTGTAGACTCTGTCCCAGAGAGTCAGATTTTGAAGCAGCAGCAGACAGGAAACCATCCACAAGGGAAGTGATATCTTCATGGAAACTTTGCCTTCTGGAGGAATACCAATAACAGTACATCTGCAGACCCACAGGAGATGTCTTTAGTTGTATCTGATGACAATAGCTGCAGGGGTTGAAGTATGTTGCTATTAGGAACCTTAAGATATGGCTTCTGTTTGCAAGAGTGTGCTGCTAGAGAAAGCGATTTTCTCAGCAGGGGTGCAAAAACTCGCAATATAGGCATCAGACCAATTTTTTTCCCCAGTTAAATAAAACTTTGTTCCTGGATAATGTCTACAGGGGAAAAAAACATTTAATTTGTTTTTTTGTACTTAACAAAACAGGGATATCATTACACCTTATATATGTAAAGCCATACCTTTTTGGTGTTACGTGTATGCTTTAGGAGTTCTTTAAAATATACACAGTGCCCTAAAATTAATTTTGGGGGTGGTGGTGGATTCTAATGGCATCAAATAAAAATCTGCACACTTGATTGCATTTAGAGTACTATGTAGCCATAGAGGTCAATACTCTGCAACATTTGCCAAGCAAGAAAAGGAGCATTGCCCTCATACACTGAACCAAAAAATACGCCAGTCACACACACACACACACACACACACACACACACACACACACCCATGCATTCAGTTATGGCTTATTTAATTAAGGCAGAAATACACATCTAAAAAATTCATGTGGATCCCCGCAAGGCTACTTTAACAGATTGCCAATCTTTTGGCAAACCATCTCCCCAGCTCCAAACTCAATATG
Source organism: Sphaerodactylus townsendi (assembly GCF_021028975.2). Classification (NCBI taxonomy): domain Eukaryota; kingdom Metazoa; phylum Chordata; class Lepidosauria; order Squamata; family Sphaerodactylidae; genus Sphaerodactylus; species Sphaerodactylus townsendi. The sequence goes on along the minus strand of NC_059427.1, from coordinate 39,380,554 downwards.
GTCAAAAGACATGCAGATTCTTGGGCAAATTTGAGTCTTTTCTCAGATCTATCTTGTCTGTTGATATATCCCGTCTCTGGATTTAAGTATCCACAAATGGGGCTGTATGGAGAATTAGACATACTGACCACAGAATGTCTCTTGCCTTGAAAACCCTATGGGGTGTTATAAGTTAGCTGTGACTTGACAACAACTCTCACACACAAATCTTCTATAAAAGTGCCCTATTGAACAATTTTGTTTTACATAGTTCATGAAATGCCAGGAGTGTTGGAGCCTTCCTGAATTTTTCAAGCAAGCTATTCCAGAGAGTGGGAGCCATTCAGGGACGGAGCAAAGGGAAACTGCGCCTGGGGCATGTGCGCACCGTGCTGCAGCGCCATCCGCCCTGCCTCACCCCAGAACACCCCCGCCACAGCCTGGCCACGCCCCTGCCATAGTACATGCCTGGGGCATTGCCCCCCGCCCTGTTGGTGCTATGCCACTAGAGTCACTACAGAGAAGGCATGTGTATTTTGGAAGTTGTTGGTGTTGCCCACCTTTAAGGTAACACTTATACAAGACCCTGCTCAGATGAGCAAAGTTATCATGGCAGGACATGGATGGAGAGGCAATCATGTAAGGCTCAAGACGTTCAAGGGCTTTGAAAGTGATAACCAATACCTTGAACTGAGTTTGGTATCCATGGAGTGAAAGCATTCTCCAATTAGCTCCCGATATTAATTGAGCTGTGGGATTCTGCAACAACTGGAGTTCCAATTTTCAAGGAGAGACTACGTAACAGTGTATTACAGTAGTCTAGTCTCAGTGTTACTATGGGATGGATCCAGGTGGCCAGATTGGCAGAGTCAAGGTAGGAGGCCATCTTCCAGGTTAAACTAGATGGGGGGGGGGGTTTCATGATTTCATTTACTAGTAATTTTTTTACCCTTCTAAATGAAATGGATGTTTGTAGCAACCTCTCTACAAGAGTAGCACTTCAGCTGCAAAAACTGACAGCCATTGAGACTGGTAGGATGACAGTGAACAGCTGCTGAATGCCAACTAATGAGGAAGCATTAATTGATGGGAGTCTTGTGATAGCTCTGGAAGTAGGGAGCAGAGAGTCTAGTACAGTACATGTGGCTGGCTGCTGATTCGCTATCAGTGTCATGCAAAACTGACATGTTCATGTCAGGGACCCATCAGAGCAGTTCCTAAAAAAGCACAAGTGTCTGGCTGATGGAACCGTAGAAAGATAGATTTCTCTGGATCCCAAACTCTCTTTTAGATGTGCTAATATAACTGGGACCTGATCTGAACAACCCAGGCTAGTCTGGTCTCATCAGAAGCTAAGCGCAGTCTGCCCTAGTTCATATGTGGATGGGAAACCACCAAGGAATTCTGGGGTCCCTGTGCAGAGTAAGGCAATGGCAAAAAACCTCAGTCTCTTGCGTTGAAAACCCTGTAGGGTTGCTAGCCTTTTGCATGCACTAGATAACTGGATTTTACTGCTTTATGCTGTACAGAATCATAGCGTACTACATCCACAGTTTTTTGTCCTTTTCCCCTTGGGAAGACAGAAATCAAGTCTATAAAGAAAAGGAATTGACAGCTATAGTATCCTCATCCATTAGGCAACCAGTCAATGGCAGACAACCTTTACTTTGTCAAAGACTTATTATGCTGCACTTCCCAAACACTCCCATAGAAATGTTAATTTTGAACAGGGCAAATGGTAAAGGCACCGGATCTGCAAAAAGAATGGTGGTAATGAGAATCTAATTTCTCATTGCTGAAAATTATAATTTCCCCTCGTAGCCCAGAATGATGCCAGCCTCAAGCTGATGGTTTAAAGTTGGGATTTAGGAATGGTCCTTCTGTGAAAAGAACTTTCCCTCCTCCTGAGAAAAGCTTTCTTGGCTACTGGTGATTGGGCAAAACCGCCTTGACTCATTTTTCAGCACTGCAGTGATACTGTGTTTGATTTTTTATTGGAGAATCTCAAGAAAAGATTAGCAATTTATTTTTCTAGTTTGGCATAAGAGTGGAATTCAAGACAACAAAGGACAATATCATCCCATTAACACCTCTGAAACATAGCAAAGATCTCTTTTTTGTTTGTTTTTTTGCATTCCCCACACGATAATACATTTTAATTGATTGGAAAAAACAAACCTCTTGAAATAGAGAACAATGAAAAATAGACATTAAAAGTGTTTATTTCAACTGCATTTTTTTTTAGCAGAATGAATTTGGAAGTGGCTGTATAACTTATTCCTGTCTGGACATTATGAGCTGCACTTTACTAAGCAACCTATCCCACATATAGCCACTAACAGTGTCTTTCTTGTTAAAACATCTGGAGTACGTACTCCAGATGTTTTAACAAGAAAGACACTGTTAGTGGCTATATGTGGGATAGGTTGCTTAGTAAAGTGCAGCTCATAATGTCCAGACAGGAATATATGACTCTGTACTTTTTGGATGCTTTTACCCCCATCAATACAATATATTGGGGTACAAAATAGCATTTGCAAGTGCTGTGAAGTTGTACAGCCCTTTGTGGTAACCTGATGTTCCTTCCTGAAATTTCACACTAAACAGATATATATTCTTGAAGTATAAAAGTACTTCAAGATACAGAGTTGGACATTATTAATTAAACACGCATGCCTTTCAAAGTAATCAAATCCAACTGAAACCATGCATCAATAGCATCTGTGTACGCCTTTATGTTCCATTGATCTTACAATGTTCTTACATTGATCCTCGTCTTGTTCACATCATAGCCCCATGTGTTTATTGAAGGGAAAAGATGGAGAATGGGTGGAAGTATGCTGGACTCACCACCCACCTCCCTGACTTTCTGCACAGGTGATCCTCTGGTGAAGAGGAGGTACAAATTCTTCCTCTATGATCAGCAATTCTGTTTTTGGAATGTTGCTGATCATAGGGAGAGAGAGTTTGTGCAGCAACTACCTCCACAAACAGGTGATCACGTGGAGTGGAGGGCATAGTCACTCTACAGGTGTGCATTTGGCAAAGCTGAACTGGAAAAAATGGAAGAACCTTATCTGGCAGTTCTATGCCACAGGCCACTACCTCTGGGCTCCACAGGAGTCTTGGAAGTGGCAGGCCACAAAGAGCTCTGAGCTTCTAGCCACTGCCTCTGGCCTCCACCTGGGGCTCATAGAAGCCACTGCAGCTATTTGAAAAAAGTGAGGGAAGGGGGAGATGGGTTGTGGTAACATTTGGATTCACGTATAGTAATAGTCCCCCACTTTTTTTTTGGAAATATGGATAATTTTGATAAGGGAGTTTGGCAATATTTGAGTTTCCCAAAGATTTTCAGGACTACGAGATTTTGTTTTTTGGATTTTTTTTGGGGGGGGGGTGTTGCACATGGGGCTAATGTTTTGTAGCACCACACTTCCTTGAATGGTATTCTAGGATAGAAGTTATCCTCATGGGGATGTCAGATATCCTCAAGCAGAAGACTTGCATTGTTTTATAATATCTGTTTATTTAAAATATATAAGTTGCATATGGGGAAACAGCCTATGTTAGTTGGCTCTTTTGTGCCATCTGCTGTAACAATACCAACTTCTGCTTCCTTTGCTGGCTCCATTCCTATGGCAAAATTTGTTCCTTTATCCCCCACTCACACAAGTTGGGTGCATTCAAATGTATTAGCAAGTGTATTCAGCAATAAAATTAGACAACATATCTGTTTCTTTTTTTAAAGACTGAAGGATATGTCATAACTCCTGTTTTCTAAATTCCCCAGGATTGACCTCTATGTATATGTTCCAGTAACCACATATGCCGTCTGTGAAATGGATCATGTTTGCAGATCTTTGGATTTTGCCAGAGAAGGCATAAGTATCAGATCAGATGATCAGCCAAGTATGGACACCGGAAGAAATAATTTTCCATGCAATTCAATATTGTGTGGACACTGGGGAACTACAATAAAAGCAGTCAAGTACTTTTCCTGTAATTCCAGCTGCATAGAGTTGTGAACCCATGGAATCAATTTTTGCCCAGAAAAATGCTTGGTCTGCATCAGGTAACTTTAATGCCAAAGCAGAAGTGAGTAAAATCACCGATTTCCCACTACAAGAAACAGGTAAATTGCACACTATGCAGCAGCATTTGACATTTGGACCATGTGGAGATGGGAGGAGGAATTTAACACTTCAGGCCTCATTGGGGATTTGTTAATACTGTTTAACAGTAAAGGACATGTCCTCTGCAACCTAATGTTTTGCCCTTTAAAATGTCAGTGGTCCTGAACCAGGTGACAGTTGAGAATACAGTCTGACACAGGTCTGAGATGCTCAGTCATGTCCATTGCAGATTTTATATACAGCATTACATTGTGCCCCAATTCCCCATGATTCTAGAATTGCAGAATCATATGCTCATGGAAACAGGAACAAATGCTGTGCTGTCCACAGTGTCAGTATATACTAAGGGGAAAAGAACCATGCAGATCCCCAAACAAGACACAGAATACAACTGGAAGAACCTGCCTATAGACCAAAACCTGTTATCTTTCATTACATACAACGCAGCAACAAGCTTCCTTAGTACCTTAATGGGGAAAGCAGCATAATGGTTGAGTCAGGGCCCTCTCCCACCCCACGAAACTGTTGAACTCCAGCAACCATTTTTAAAAGTAAAACTTTCATTGATTTTGACTACTGTAGGGGAAAAAATGTTGCAAATTTTTCATTGGTTTCCATTCACACAAATCTGGATATTTGCAGGCTTCCGTTTTTAGGGGAAAATATCCATATTGCAGTTGAGGTGGGTTATTTAAACTGTAATTATTGCTGTGTGTTCTTAACACGTTTCCTGGGAAAACTCAGGAGTAAAAATAACTATGTTCCTACCTTTAATGGTGCTGGAGCAGATGGAAAGCATTTTCTCTTTCTTGTTGTTTGAAAAGAATCCTCCAGAAATTACCTTGCCTCCCCTATCGTCTATTTTTTTTTTACAGATAACCAATAAAATGTGCTTAACGGAAACTAAACCAGCCATCATTTCTGTTTACAGGTATAACAGCAAGTCTTTAAAAATGAAATGCAATCAGAGTTTCCACAGATGTTCTTTCTGGAGGGTAATAAGAATAGTCGATTTTTGAGCAACTTTCATACCTGCAAGCTTATAATACTCCTGCAGAAAACCTATTCAACTGTGCCACATATTGCACAGCACATGAGGCAAACAGATCAGCATAAAATTAAAGTGCTGATGCAGAAAAACTGAATCTCCATGGTAGTGGTGGAGAAATATAAACAGTAAGTGTTCTGTGGGGTTGAGTCAGAATCAGACTCAGAATTTCCCTGCAACCTCAACCGTAGTATTTTAAGCAGTTTGAAAATCTATGCGGTATGAAAAGCCACTGCTGGAGTGTCCTTTTGTGCCTCAGTCTTGCTGCATCTGTGCCTGCCTATTACTATTTCAATTTACCAATGGCTATTCCAACACCACGACAGCTGCAGTGCATTCGTGATAATGATTAGAGTGAAAAGCAACATCAATAATAAAAGTTATCAAGCTGCAACCAACTCACGGCGACTCCAACACCGTGGGATTTTTCGATGTTTGGGTAACGGTGGTTTGCCATTGCTTTCCTTTGTAGAGCAACCCCACTCTTCCCTGGTAGTACTCTTTCCAAGTACTAACTGTGGCTGATCCTGATTAACTTTCAAGCTGTGATGAGACTGGGCTAGTCTGGCCTACCAGGCTGTATAGCCTCTTGAAAACCCTGACAACAGAGATGTAAGGTTAAGTTTCCCAATTACACAATGACTTCAATAATAAAAATGACTTCTAGTGTGAACAACCTTCATGTATCATGTACAGCAGAGTCTCCATACTATGTTATGCCTCCTCAGTCAAAATGACTGCAATAGTGCCTTTCTGCCAATGAAACTCTATGTATGCTCAGAAGAACTCTTTACAGAACTGCACTGCATACTCTATGGTTCTGGTACTAACTATAGATTCAAGGGAAGCATGAGCTTCCAGATATTAGAGGTCAGCCTGGTCAATATTAAGAAGAGCTGGTTTTAACACTCAATCATAAGGAATCTCAAAGCGGCTTACAATCATCTTCTCTTCCCCCACAACAGACACTTTGTGAGGTAAAACAGACTGAGAGAGTTCTGAAAGAACTGTGATTGGCCCAAGGTTATCCAGCAGGCTGCCTGAGGAGGAGCAAGGAATCAAACCCAGCCCTCCAGATTAGAGTTCACTGCTATTCAGCCTTCTAAAGATTGTCAGATCTATTAAATAAAATGACTGAATAGCACAACTCAGCCTGATCTTGTCAGAGCTTGAAAGCTAAGGAAGGTTGGCCACAGTCAGTACTAGGATGGGGGATCACCAAAGGACAGAGGGTTGCTATGCAGACAAGACAGTGAAAAACCACCTCTGCTTGTCTCTTTTCTGGAATACGCTCATGGCTGTTTCTGAAAGGCACAATTACAACAGGATTGAACAGGGCTTTTTTATCCCAGGCCTTTCCGCATGGGCCAAAAACGGCGGCCTGGGGGCGGTAAAAACACCGCCCCCAGGCCGCCATTCGCACAGGCGGCGCTGCTGAAACGCAGCAGTGCCGGCCTGGCTGCCCTTCCTCCTCAGGGCGGTGTCAGGTCGGCTTCTAAAACTAACCCTTTAAAGGGTTGTTTTGAGGGAACAGCGTCTTCCAGGTGGCGCTAACAGCACCGCTGGGAACACGCCAGCTTCTTTTCCCGCCATCACCTTCGTCTCGCCTGCTGGCCTCCGGTTCTCACTGTCCTCCCACCCCTGGAGGTCGGAGGGCAGCGCGGTGGGGCTTCAGAGGCCAGCAGGCCGACGCACGGGACAAGGTGAGGGGGAAGGGGGCAGAGGCTGCTCCATCGCGAGCTGCCTGTCGCCCGCCGGCTCCTGGGCGTCGCCCACACGCTATGTCGCGAACGGCTCCTGGCCCCCACGCTGGCAGAATTCTTGCCGGCATGGGGGCGCCTGGGGGGCCGTGCGGAAACAGCCCCAGTTTCTCCCTTTTTTACACAGTCCCTCTCACTTCTGCCCAGGAGCAGAGTAGGAAACGCTCCAGTTTGCTCCACATGAGCTGGACTTCTGTATTAACTTCAGAAGCATGTCTGAGCATGCCCAGTGTCCTGCATTCTGATTGCCTGTTGTTTTCCAAGTCACAGGAATGCAAAGAACAAAAGGGTTCTGCCCCCACCAACAAGGAGCAAAAGAAAACTACATCTGTCTGTTACTTTTCTCCAAAGGTGATTGGCTGGCTGTTCTCCTCTTTTTGAGAATCTGATTGGATGGGAGAAATGCCACTGCTAAGGAAATCAGTAGAAGCAAAGAAAAACACAAGCACATACTGGAGATGGCAAGAGCACCCTAAAATGAAAAACAACATGGATTGTTCTGGGAGGGAGTTTTCATAATACCTAATACTCTCAGATCTCTGTTAATGTTTTGGAAAATCATGGTAATGGCCCAAGTCAGTGATTTCAGTGTATATCTTTGCTTGCACTCCCCTTGTGGGGAACTCCCCTTGTGGTGAACAATTTCCTGCATTTTTCAAGTGCAAAGCTAGTCATGCAATTTATTTTCACATGTTGTTTCTGATGGTTCTGAGTGGTGTGAGGAAGTATATATGTGTGTGGGCTCTCAAAAACCTGGCTGCTACAGGCCAAAAGTTATTTATTACAGCTCTCAAGGAAGTTGATCCAAGATGGCGGTGGAGCAGCAGCATTGTTCGGAGGCTCTCACACTTCTTTTTTTCTAACTTCTTTCTATAAAGGTGTTGGAACTTGTTGTTCCAACTGTTAAAATTGGTATGGCAGCTACTTGAAACTACTTGTGATGATTCACTGCTGAAGTCTGAGCATTTATCTTCTGGGTGGAAAGCCAACTGTGAAGTTGGATCTTTTTACTCTCTCTTCCTTTATAAATCTCTCCACTATAAAAACCGAGATAGACCAATAAGCTATTGTAAGAACTGTTAAATAATTTTAAAGGAGATTTAAAGGTGCCTTAATTACCCTGGACTTCCCAGCTATGAGGGCTCAATCCCACATCCCACATCCAGCAAGCAAACACACCTAAATGGATGATTTTCTTACATCAAATGGTGTCTCACCTTCAAACCCATTTGCTCCACTGGCTAATTATGTCCCATAAAATCATGGTGAAGTTGAGTGGGGAGATTAAAGAAGAAGAGTTTAGATTTATATCCCCCCTTTCTCTCCAATAGGAGACTCAAAGGGATTTACAATCTCCTTTCCCTTCCCCCCTTACAACAAGCACCCTGTGAAGTAGGTGGGGCTGAGAGAGCTCCGAAGTACTGTGACTAGCCCACAGTCACCCAGCTGGCATGCGCTGGAGTGCACAGGCTAATCTAGTTCACCAGATAAGCCTCCACAGCTCAAGTGGCAGAGCAGGATCTACTTGGGTCCTAGAAGGAGACAAAGAAGATAAACCCAAAGATGCTGCCAACATCTGAAATGAGTTCTCCCGACTGCCCAAACTGTGGATTATATTTTTTAAAGATTAAATAACCTTGACTGCATTGATGTTAAATTCGATCAGCTGACTGAGCTGCTATTGAAATATTTCAGAGAAACCTCCTCACCATTTTTACCATTACACTGTTGCCAGATGTGTTTTTACTTAAGGGGAGTGCCACAAGGTTATTATTGTTCAGAGGCTGTTGGTTGGGAGGTTTGAGGGATATCTGGAAGCAGTCTAAGTAGACTGGGTTTCCATTCCAAATTTCAAAACTGAGCTTTAAAAATATATATGTTTCTAGTGTTTTCACTCAACCCCATTCTGAAATAAGCCAAGAGGAGTTTACCTGTTTGAGGACAGTCTCCCACCTATTTATCCTAAACAAACCTGCATGCATGAAAAAAAGGGTCTTTGTCTTCCAGTGGGATCTACAAAGGGAACATTCTTAGCAGTATGTGCTTCATTAGAAGTGTGACATTTTTTAAAAAAGAGTTTCAATTGCACATTTTTGCATTGTGACTCACAGTTCCCAAGAGATATGTGACTTCTAGGGGCTGAGAAGATACTGTCGCTTTGTATTATATGACTGTTAACACAATATGACAGATGCGTCCAAATGTGGCACAAAACAAGCTATGCAAACTCATAAAACTTTTTACTTTAATGAGCAGCAAAAGAAGAAAAAAAAGAAGTTTGTTAGACTGCCTGCTTTAAAAAGTGATTTAAACTTTGTCATTCTAGCCCCACCTGCCAAATAAATAATGTTAGGATTTAAGAGAAGAAATGAGTGCTAACTTGATCTGATAACAGGGTACTTGTTCACAGAAACAGGTTTCTGCTCGAGCATCCAAAAGGTGAACCAGGAACCATACACTAATAATTTATGTGCTGCCATATGGATCTATCTTTGAGAAAGCTGATATAACTGTGAACCTAGTCCTGTTAGAACACTGACGATTGCACAGAACAGCTTTTTACAAGCACAAGGAGTGGGGTCTGACTTGGGTTGTGTTTCCTTCCAATCCTCCCAAACAACAGCATAATTTTTGATTGTTTGACTGGGCTAGATTTGGTAGCATATGTACTGGACTATGGATTGACTTGCACATGGTACAGCAACCTTGCTGAATATAAGCAAGTCTGAGTCTGGTCACCCAGGAGAGTAGGACACACATAACAACAAAAAAACAAAATGAGGAGAGACACAGGCCCTTTCCCCACTCACCGTTTGCTGCACACTACTCTCGCCGAGTAGCGTGGGGTCCACCTGCACTCCCCACTACAGGGGCAGCAACGACGCAGCCGCCCCGACTCTGCTGCTCTTGCACCCCCTCAGCGCGTCATTCTGGCTGCTCAAAACGGGCGTTTTCAATGACCTCGCCGAGCTGCGGAGGCAGTGGGGAAGCCCGGGAACACGACCCTCACGCTAAAAAGGTCCTGGACCAGATGAAACCGACGTCATTTTAAAAGTGGGAAAACGGCCACAGAAGTAGAGGAAGCAGGAATTACCCTGATAGCAATGGCTGAGTAAGGTTTTTGGTTTTTCTTATAAGGTTTATGAGGCCTCTTCATGACTAAAAACATTTCTGGCAGGGAAGGAAGTGGCTAGCATCAGCACAATGAGAGTCACCATGGTGTAGTGGTTAAGAGCAAGTGGACTCTAATTTAGAGGACTGGGTTTTATTCCCCTCTCCTCCATATGAGTGGGTGACCCTAGGCTGCTGGGTGACCCTAGGCTAGTTACAGTTCTTTCAGAACTCTCTCAGCCCCACATACCTACCTCACAAGGTGTCTGCTGTAGGGAGAGGAAGGTAAGAAGTTTGTAAGCTGCTTTGAGACTCCTTATAGTTGAGATAAGTGAAATAAAAATCCAAACTCTTATTCTCTACTCTTCTGAATTACATTTAGCTGAGTTGTTTTCCTCTGTTTCTCATGGGTACTTAAGCTCTGGGCATGACCAGAGTAGGCCTCCAATTTACCCAATCAGCCCAAAATATTACTTGCTTTCAGTCTCAATTTCCAACCACCAAGGAAATGATGAGTGGGAGGAAAAAAGTACTTTCATTACATAGTGATGTTCTAGAAAGTTCTCCTACTAGTCTCTATAGTAAAAGGAAGGCAGTCTAGAGTGTCATTCAAAAATGACATCAGAATTTCTCTAAATTCCACCTTTCCAAGGGACTGCTCTGCAAATCTCTCAGCATCTGCTGTGGAAGTGCTTGGAATTCTAACCCAGCGGCATGAATTGAGGAGCTTTGGATATAGGCTGCTAACCTGAGGCTTGTAGCCTGTTACCCAAAGGGGTAGAAAATCTCTCCCTTTTAGCGTGGGGAATTAGCAGTGGTACCTTTAAGGCCAATGAAGTGTTATTCTTGGTATATAAGCTTTCATGTGCAAACACACTTCTTCAGATACAATGGGGAGGGAAAGAGAGAATGCTTAAGGCTGAGGAGCAGATAAAGATTGACTGCTGGATGCAAAGAGAAGGAAACAGGAAAATAGGAGAGACTTCAGGGGATTTCAGGGAAGGGAAAGAGGACATAATGGGGGAGGGGAAAATAAGGTGCCCCTGCAAGTCCTTGCAAGCCTCCTGCTTGTAAATTTCAAACAGACCATGCTAAGAGTTCCCCTAGCACAGCATAGCATCTTTTGTTGTCTAAAATGAAACCGAATCTCTCGATAAGTTTGTGTAGCCATGAGCACAACACTTCTGAGTTTTCATTTTTACAAAGTGCAAAAAAAGAAAAAGAGAAAGAAAGAAAGAAAGAAAGAAAGAAAGAAAGAAAGAAAGAAAGAAAGAAAGAAAGAAAGAAAGAAAGAAAGAAAGAAAGAAAGAGTGGCAAAGGAGAAGGTTTGGTTGCGAGACATCCTGTTTTGTATTCCCTAGCATCATAATCAAAACCACTTCCTTCCTTTATATTGGAATACTTTTGGCTTCATATAGTCGATGCTGGGAGGCTGCAGAGCGCATCTGCTCAACACACAGGCCAATTCACCAATGCAGAAATGAAGGTAAATGTTTTCAGAAGAATGCTTTTCAGAGGAATGTGTGAGCACATCCATAATCTTTCAAGGATGCAATCCGGTGTGCTACCTCAGCCCCTCAATTTGTCTATGAGCTCATGCCGCTCCTGTCATATAAAATGAATACTGTTTGTTCTTGTAAAATGAATAGCGCTAGTTAGGAGAGAAAGTTGCTCTTGTAAATACCATGTCATTATAATCCGAGGTCAAACTCTGAGCAAATCATATTATGGAACTGCAGGCAGGGTGGCAGAAAGAATCTTTCTTACTTTTGAATAGTCAAAAAGACTTAGAAAGAAACATAAGGTACCAGCTGGAGGATAATGTGTAGCACACCATTGTATTTCATGAATTAAAGAAAGGGAAGTAAATTAGCATCCCATGATAATATTTTATTTATGCTTCCCTTCGCTTAGAGGCTTTGTAAACAATGAAAAGCTATGCTTAAGGAGACACTTAAAGCTTCTGTCTGTCTCCTTTCTATTGCACTTCAACTCTTTAAATTTAAAAAAAAGAAAAGAAAAAAGGAAAGGAAAGAATGCTTTATAATTTTCATAGTGCTGGATGAGTTCAAGATTACTATGAGCCAGCCATGCCATGAGAGCTGTTTTGCTCTTAAAAGTCTGTGAAAATTAGCAAGAGATTCTATGTTAAATGCACCAAAATGGAAAAACCGTGTATACCTACAATAGAAGAATGACTGTGAAAGTTGTTAGAGTGAAAGTTGAGATGGCTAAACTCATTTCATTGTTTAGAGAAAAAGAACACATCTAAATTTTTGGATAATTGAAACCTTTGATAGACTTTTTGGTTAAAACATGAAAAAAATCAGTTGATGACTTGCAGTTTTGAGAGGTAGAAGATTATCAAGAAATACGATTTAATTTAGAAAAGTGTGAAATGTATCAATAATAACAATTAAGAATTAATTTTACACATGTTACTATACAGTGGGTAGAATTATCTTCATGGGTCAATATTCAGTTATATTAGGATCCTTTTGGTTAAACTTTCTTTCTGTGTTCATTCTGTGTCCTTCCTAAGGGACCACCCCATCAAAATATTCTTCCTAATGTTTAACCAAAAACTCTTTTGATTTAATTCCAACCCATTGGTTCTGGTCTGACCTTTGGGGTCAACAGAAAATAACTCTACTCTGTCCTCTATATGACAACCCTCCAAATACTTGAAGGCAGCTATCATAGCACCTCTCTGCTGTTTCTTCTCCCAGCTGCTTCAACTTTTCCTCATGGGACTTGGTCTTCAGACTCCTCACTATCAGTCTTGTCTCGGGGCAGAGCGAGGAGGAACTGTACCCGGTGCACATGTGTGCCTTGCGCCCCTGCCATGCCCCCATCTGCCCCCACCCTAACTTTGAATGCCCCCGGAACACCACACCACACCCCCGCAGGAGCACACACCTGGTGCGTAACGTACCTCCTGTTGCCTTGGCGCTACGCCACTGTCTTGTCTCCTTTGAATATGTTCCAGCTTGTCAACATCCTTCTTAAATTGTGGTGCCCAAAACTGAACACAATCTTTCAAGTGAGGTCTAATCAGAGCAAAGTAATACCATCACTTTATGTGATCTGGACATTATATTTTTGTTAATACAGCTCAGCATTGCATTTGCCTTTTTAACCGCTGTTTCACATTGCTGACGATATTCAGTGTATGGTCTACTAAGGTTCTTAAATTCTTTTTGCATTGTAAGAGGTCAGACTATAAATAGGGGTCTAGAATCTGTTTTTTCCAGATAGCTATCGCGAACATGCCTTCCTCATCAACCCCTGCCAGCATGGCCAATTGGCCATGCTGACTGGGGCTGATGGGAATTGTAGTTCATGAACATCTGGAGAGCCGCAAGTTGCAGACCCCTGGACTATACTCACTCTGGAGGGTGCTATAACTGGTGTGGGGAATAATAAGTTGGCAGGAGATCAAGGATACAGATCCACATAGAATGGGTGCTTCTCTGGGAAGCTAGCATCCATCTCATGTGCCAAAATATGGGTGGTTGGGGCAGGTTGGCCATCTGTAATCTTTCAGTGGTCGGGGGGGGGGTATGCTTGGTTAACCAAAAGAGATAAGCAAATCTCAACATGTTCACTCTAAAATGAGAAAATTAGCACTCCATGCCAAATTTTGCTTATTTTCATTTCAAGCCATTACTGCACTCTTATGCACACATCATGTCTAACCCCCTTGATATTCTATGGGCATTCCAGAAAAACTGGCAAGATAGCTTAAATCATCTGCATACATCACAGCCATTAATTTTCAGCCCTGCCAAACAGTTCACAAACATACAGAACCATCTCAAAGCCTAAGAAAGCAGTTCAAAGTATTCCCTGGCACCCTGATGGGCCATCACACCTCTTTCATCTTTGTGGATCACAGATCAACAATCAATTCTTTGTCTCTGGCTTCCTTGCCAGTTTATCTCATACTGTCTCAAGACTTGTTTTAAGGTATCAATAGCAGCCCTTGGGCCATTGTCTGGCTGTGTGTGTTTGGATCTGTGCATGCACGCACGCACGCACGCACGCACACACACACGCATGCATGTACACACTACTGTGTGGGCTCCTTATCCTTTTACTTCAGGAAATGGTGGCCATTTCCCTCGTCAGCACTGTTTTCACCAGACCGCTCCTCTACTAGACTGGTAAATATCACCCATCCCTGGAAGCTCTATCCAACTTCCTCCCTTTTCCTCTAGTTAGCTCTTGAGTGTATTGTGTGTATGTATACATAATAATAACATTTTTTTTAAATTAAAGCAGCCTCTTTATTAAAGAGTTTCCCATCAAGATCATCCTGGTACACAAACGTTATTGATCCCACTTATCTTCCTTTTGTGTGGTCTCCTCAGTAAATTTCCCAACTTTGAATGGAGACAATTTAAGGTAACAACATGCCAAGACAAATCTCTCCCATCTTAAACTATATAATTGACTAAGGGTTTAGAATGTCCAGCAATGAACCTTCAACCAATGGGCATGCAGGACTGTCCTGTACGCCCATTGGTTCAGTTTCTGTTTCATTACATTTCCACATGGAATACCTGTAGCGTGCACTCCCTCTTCCCAATACCCAGACCAAGTGACCACCTTCCCAAACCCCCAGCATGTCCTACCCCCTCCCAAACAAGAAAAACACTGGTCCACTTATGAAAAGTCTTCCCCAACACCTGCACACACACACACCTTCCAAACTCCAAACTACCGACTACCCTCCCAAACCCCCAACATGCCCCTTCCCGAACACAAAAAAATTCTGGCCCACTGACAAAAAGCCTCCTCAATCCCCTGTGTGCACTTCCCCTTCTCAATCCCCAGACCAAGAAACCACCCTCCCAAACTCCCAACACATCTTACTCCTTCCCAAACAAAAACAAACAAACAAACAAACAAACAAACAAATTGAACCCTGGCCCACTGACAGGCATCTGAGTCTCTCATGTGTGTTCCCCCCTCCACCAAAGAATGAGCAGACCAGAAAAAAAAAAAACCTTACCATCAGACTCCTCAACACTCAGCAATGGCAATTGTTCCCAAAGGCGAACTGGTGAGTTTCCTACATTTCTTCTCTTCAGCAGCGTTAACATGTGCGAAAAAACCATTGTCTGCATTCACAACATGGCTTGTCAACCTCCAGATGAGGCCTGGAGGTCACTTTGCCACTTAAATACACTACATCTCCCATTTTGACATCACAAAAAAAATGGATGTTTGTATGTATACCATATACATTTATTCACAAAAAAGTGTAAACATTTGCTGTTATATGTATCCAGACCTTGCCTTGCCAACCTCCAGGTGGGGCAGGAGATTTCCCCTTTAGATACACTTAATCTCCCATTCTGGGCCCATAAAATGAATATTTCAGTGAGTATCACCACAGAAAACATTAAAGTTTGCCTTTATGTGCACACAGAAGCTGCCTTGCCAATTTTCAAGGGGGGGGGGGCTGGGGGTCACTTTGTCATTTAGATTAAGTTAACCTACCATTCTGGCCCCATTAAATGAATATTTAAGTATACATTTCTACAGAAAGCCTCACAATGTGCTGTTATGTGCCTTGCCTTGCCAACCTCCAGCTGGGGCCTGGTCGTCATTTTGCTATTTAAATACATTAAATCTCTCATTTTGACAACAGAAATGGATGTATGTATGCATACCATATACATTTTTTCACAAAAAAATGGTAAAATATGCTGTTATGTGCATTCAGACCTTGCCTTGCCAATCGCAAGGTGGGGCCTGGAGATCTTGAATTACAACAGATCCCCAAACCAAAGAAAACAGATCGACTGAAGAAAACAACCCCTTTGGAAGATGGATTCTACAGCTTTACAGTGCCCCAACAACTTCCTACCACCTCAATCCCTGCTGTGGCTAGCCTCCTTACCCAAATCTCCAGGAATTTGCCCACCTGGAGTTGGCAATCTTACTCCTCAAATCTCCAACAATTACTTAGGGAAAATTATCTCTCCCCCAGTCCCTCATCAAATCTGGCTTTGCTGCCTGTTGGCAGGCACTCCCTTCGATAAAATTAGACACGCACCAGAAAACATTCACTACAAGGCTTGCCAACTTCCGGGGGTGGGGGGTGGAGGTCTGTGATACATGTACAAACTTCACGTGGATATAAACAAGACACAAGACTCCAGGAGATTTCCAGCCATAATCTGGAGGTTGGCAACCCTGGATGGAGGTCATGTTATTTGTTTATTTGGTCCAGATAAAATACATTTGGATCCAAATGGGCAATAATATGATTGTCTTGGTTGGCTCCTAGTTTCTTTGAGTTATGCATAGTACCTATTTCATTAGGCTTACTTGATGCCCTTTTCTCGTAGCATGTGGTAGGGATAACAAGTTATCTTCAAGCTATGTGATTATTATAATGTACAGTACAGTAAACCTTTATTAGGCATAAATAATTCTACATACAGTATGTTCGTTTCATAAACAACAATACAACAAGGCATCCAATACACTAAGTTAGGATAAATTATACACAAACTTTCTGGAGACCTATTGTGATATCCATATGTTAATTAAAGCTGATATAAACAACTTCTCATGAGCCTCAGACATTAAATCAATGTAATTTAGATGATTTGATACATCAAGGGACACATTTTAGTACCGTCTTTGAGATATTACTTCCGCTAGATATGTAGCGACCCTAAAGGTTATCTCAGAAGATGCATCACTGAGTAAATACTTCACTACATAAGCCGAAGGCAAATTTGTTTTATCTTTGATAATCGGGGTTATATAGTGACTACGTAGTGCAGGGTGAAGCTGACATTCTAGGAGGATATGCTGTATTGTATCCACGGCATTTACAGAGCATGGGCATCGTCTGTCAGCAAATAAAACACCTTGAAATCTCCCGATTGTAACTTTGGAAGGAAAGGCATTTACTCTGGCAAGCATAAATGCTCTGCGACGAGATGGACTGTCGAGACTACAGAGGTATTTTGCTATCTTCCCATGTAGTATGGGTAGGTTTAGAAAGTCTGGAGAGCATACTGCAGGTTGTACTGGGTGAAGGGACTGAAATTCCATATCAATCAGTCTTTGGCTGAGCAATCTAAATATATATTCCTCGCTAAGAGGTTCGAGAAATTCCAAAGAGAATCCTAGAGTTCTTATTTTGGACTCAATATGGAAAAACCAGGATATACTCAGTCGATCAGATTTAAAATAGGAGAATAACGAATTTTTCTTTACCCTAAATAATATTTTTAACCAAAATTTTAAAAGCATAATCCAAGCTTTCGTTTCAATAGAGTGTATACCCAGTTCTGCATAGATCACCCTATTTGGGACACATTTTGGAACACCCAGGATTTTCCTGTAAAAGGAGGACTGTATTTTCTCAATATTAGAGTCAAACTCCTGTAGCCAAAGTTGCGAACCATACAGAAGGGATGAAATTATTTTTGCTTCAAATATTCTTACAGCAGCTGGAACAATTTGGTTGCCTTTGGTGTAAAAGAATTGTGTAATTAAGGAAGCTGAGCAGCTAGCAGTTCTAATTACTTTTGCTTTTTGTTTGGACCATTGAAGTTTATGCTGGAAAACAACACCAAGATAATTGAATTCCTTAACTTGTGTGAGCGAGCTGTTACCAATAACCCAATTTTGCGGTTTCCAAGATTTTGAGAAGACTAGAATTTTTGATTTGGCATAATTGATAACTAAACTGTTTTTTTGACAGTAGTCATGGAAAATTCACAGGTATCTTAAAAGACCAACTCTAGTATATGATAGAATTGTAGTGTCATCAGCATAAAGTAATATCCCTAGTATTTAATTTTGGGGGGTGTCCATTGGTTTTTTTGTAGAATTGGGGCTAAATCATTCAAGTATAAGTAAAAAGATGAGGAGCCAAAATACAACCCTGCCTTACACCTGTCGAGATTGGAAATTTTGGGGTTAGGTCGCCCTTATTTGTGAATTTCACCTGGCCATAATTATCTGAATGGATTTTTTTAATGAGAAACAGAAGCCGAGGATCCATTTGTAATACCCTAAGTTTTTCCCACAGTGTGCTCCTTTGCAGGGAATCGAAGGCACTTTTCAAGTCCATGAAAGCCACATAAAGTTTCTTTGTGCCCTGGTTCATATATTTATTGGCCAGGAATGCTAAAAGAAAGCAATGCTCTATGGTTGATTTGCCTTCCATAAACCCTATTTGTTCCTGACCTATAATTGAGTTTTTAAGTGTCCAGGTCTTAAGGTAACGCTCTAGGTGCTTTGTATATAACTTACCTATTATGGACAAAGGAGTTATGGGTCTGTAGTTTTCAGGAAGGTTGGGATTGCCTTTTTTGAAAATGGGAATTATAATGGAATTGAGCCATGTCTCTGGGATAATTCCATAACGATCTACAAGGGTAAACAAATTTGCCAGTGGAGGAGCCCACCATTGGGGGTTCTGCTTTAGTAACTCGGCAGGAATGCCATCAGGCCCGGGCGCTTTGCCTGTTTTTAGATCATATATCAGTTCTTCAACTTCATCCACTTTTACAGGAGGCCAGACTGGAAGATGGTTCATAATGTCATTGTCAATCTGGTTTAGTGGAGCACTGGACACGTTGAAGATCGAACAATAGTAGTTAGACCAAGAAGAGCATGGGATATTTTGAGTTTGAATTCGATCTTTGGGATTATTATTATAATGTACCATATTTTTTCCCCTGGATGCTGACCTGTACCTCTTCTAAAATAATTACCACTTGGTGCCAAAGATCCTAATAAAGTACAGCTGATCTTCTACCATAGGGAAAAAATTTAATGGCTATATTCAAAGAAAACTCTCAACAGTATTTCATTCTCTGCAGGAATCAGAATTTTGCTAACTTGGCTAAGTACAGGTTTCACAGCTTCTCTCAGACATCTTCATAATTCTTTCTTTGTGTAAATGTTCCTATACATTTACACTGTCTCCTGGTTTTTGTCAGCTTCCTCAATTTAATGAATGAAGAAAACTCCTCTCTGCCTTTTGTGCATGGTTGTGTCAATTAAACGAACCCAGACACATGCAGTTGATTCTCTGTTCATTCATTTACCAACTTAATGAAGTGGGAAATCATTCTCTTTTTTTCCCTGCAAGTGAAGATGGATACTCTTCTTTAATGAACTGATGTATCTATGTATTTCTTAACACTTTAAGGGTAATCAGTTACCATTATTGTTGGAAAAGGTAGCAACAACATAGGCATGCTGAACATTAAACAGTGAGATCAGTTTAAATAGTTCTGTATCCTTTGATATTTCCATGCTTTCCCCATATTAATGAGTTTTATCTTGAGAGCCACTTAACAATGTCATTGATTTCTGTAGAAATGTTTCACAAATTCGTTGAATAGACACAGGAAAAAATGTAGGGATTTGTTGGGCAAGACTAGTGGTTAAGAGTGGTGGCCTGTAATCTGGTGAAGCAGATTTGATTCCCCACTCCGTCACATGAGTGGCAGGCTCTTTTCGGGTGAACTGGACTTGTTTCCCTGCTCCTACACATGAAGCCTGCTAGGTGATCTTGAGCCAGTCACAGTGCTCCCAGAAATCTGTCAGTTGCACCTACCTCACAAGGTTCCTGTTGTGGGGAGAGGAAAGGATCGTGATTGTAAGCCACTTTGAGATTTTTTTAAGGTAAAGAAAAGTGGTGTATAGAAATCAACTCTTCTTCTTGTGGCAGAACATCAGTCAAAACACAACTGAAAGGCTGGATCCCAAACAAAATTAATGGATGAGGCAAAGCAGTGAACTACCACACAAAGCAGGAAAAAATGATAGTATGGAGGTCTCATTTTCTGCAGAATGAGGGTTTCAAGGCCACTAGACTTTTCTTTTTATGGGATCAATAAACTGTCTGGACTCCCAATAACTCTTTGATTGTGATTATTTATGTGCTTTTAGTTAGAACTGAGCATATTTGATTAGACTTTTCAAAGAAACAATGTGTTTCTAATTAAGACTTGTTCTCTGTGGGTTGTATTAATTTCTTCAGTGACCAGGAACTAGATCAGTTAAAAATGAGAAAAAGTTAAACACACATGTTTAATGAGAATATATTGTAGAAAGAAAACAGCATAGACTGAGCACATAAATTCAATGAAATCTAAATTAACTCCACAGAAGTTCCAGAATTTTCTTTTTTCCATTTTTATCATAGGTTTCGTTAAAGGATGCTTCATTGTGTAAGAGTTTGGATTTATACTCTGCCTTTCTAAATATGCACAATGGTTAATTAAGCATCTCTGCAATCAGCCCATCTGATACTCTTGCCTGATTTTCATTAAATTTCCACATGGAATATCTTTCCATGTAGGACGTTCTAAATGCTTACATGGTATCCCATCCAGGGTTAGGCCAGATAGGCAAGTGCAACCAGAATTTTTTAAAGTGGTAAGTTGGGTGATGCAACCCAAGTTTTCAAAAGCTATGCATAGATTACTGAGTTAAATCACATCAGTGTCTTTTTAAGATGTAATCTGAAGAATGGCTTATAACCTACAAATGTTGATTTTCCATGTGCTTTCATTTACCCAGTAGACACTTGTGACACCTAAAAAAAAGCTATTGGTAGGGTAGTAGGATCCATGTTTTTCATGGTGCAGCACTGAGGAAGGGAATGAAATTTCCCATCCTTTCTCTTATGTCAGGCTAGAGATGATGGTGGGGGAGGGGGGCACTGAAGATAGATGCCAATTTATTTGAAGTCCTACATAGTTTTAGAGCATTGATTGACCTCAGGAAATGGAACCCAAGTTCTCAATCTCCAAAAATGGGCCCAAGTAGGGATGAAAGCCCAGACTGGAAGAGAAGTTGATTTATGCCAATGTCTCTTTATCTTTCTGACTGTCTTTCAGGGAATATAATAGAGCTAAACAATTCCTCAATCCCTTTTGGATTTTGTTTGTTTGTGTTCTATCTATTTCATGGCAAGGTTCACTCTTTGGTCAGATCATTATATTGTTGCCAATCTGGGAAAGTGTCTTTACTGAGAAGCATAGCAGGTAAAATGGAACAAATTCTTATTATGTTCACAGATGAATTTCAGTGAATTTCATCCCAATTTTTTTTTACACCCAAACACCATCCCTCCCAAATTTTCACAATACCTTTACTGCTTTGACACAACAGCAGTTTTGGGTTTTTGCTCTGCCATTCATAGGGAACTGATCAAAATACATCCATAATCCATTAATAACAGTTTGCAGTATTTGGCCTCAAATGTGGAATTGCTGTCCAATTTTTGTTATACAAACTTGATAAATGTTTGCCATTTTGTTTCTGACGGGCATTTATAGGTTAAAAATGCATGTTCTTTAATGGATTAAAGTAAAACCCAAACAAGATGGAAAAATAAAGTTTCATTTCATTGATTTTATTTTTCTTCATCAGAATGAATGATGGCTTGAGTTTTGAGACAGTAATGTGATTTTGGTTTATTTTAGGTAGCACTTCATATTTTTTTACAAGTTTAGCCAATCTAACAAGAAATACAGTATTCCTTTGTTGTTTGCAAAAGTGGATACCAATGGAAAGCAGTAACTACAATTTTTCAATCACTCACCTTCACTTTTGTTTAACACCATCCATCACTTTAATTATTACTCATTTCAGCTTGTGGAATAAAAAGAAGCAGCTAAAAATATGTGCCTAAACAATGCAAAGTTTTCCAGAGACCAAATAAATCAGGTCAGCATACAAAACTGTGAGCAAAATAAAACTTGAGGAGGTGTCACATAATTGACTGACTCATTTGAGGAAGCCCTTGAATATCCCTTCGAATATTTTGAATTCATTACTTTCTTGTTTGTACCATTCTTGAGAGAGATGAATACATTTTCCAGCTCTCACATGTTGTCTAAGATCCACAGTCGTAGTGGAGCCAGAAAGTGCACTAACCATCTGTCCCATCAAAGTCCCCCCTCAAAAAACCTCTTTTAAATATGGGACACTTTAATAATGTAAAGAAAACCCTGCTTGTAAACACCAGTGGTCATTCTAGTCTAGCTCCTTGTCATATACAATGACCTACCAGTTACTCTGGAGAGCAAACAGCAGGAAATAAAGGCTGACAGCTTCCCCTAAAATAGTTTCCTGGCAACTTGCACTCCTGGTACTGGTATTCAGAGGCTAACTGCCTCTGAATGTGGAGGTTCCCTTTAGTTGCCATGGCTAGGAATCACTGAAAGACCCATGCTGCATGAATCCAGCTTTTAAAGTTGTTTATGCCTGTGGACATCACTGCATCCTCTAGCAGTGAATTCCACACTTTAATCACAGGTTGTTTTCCCTGAGTGCTGGATACTACCCCTCAACAATAAGCCCTCTGGAATTCAGAGAGGCTTAAATGCCTGCCATTTATTATCCAGTCATGAACAGGAAGCTGATGTCTGATGATCCATTTGCTATTCAGGAACCATTCAAACCTCTTTATCAGATTGCTTCTCAGCATATTTAAACAGTGCAGGGTGATCAGCGGGATGTGCACTAGGATATATCCAGTCTGAATGTATACCTTAAAAATACCTTATTGGTCTCTTTTGGATATATTCACATGATTTCTGGAATTCTTTCAATGTAGGTATCTGGGTCCCGAATGTTTCCAGAAATATTTAGGAATTTTCAGGGCCTGGATTTTGAGGATTTTAGTCCCATTCCCCCCTCCCCACAAATGGGTTTTGTGGATAATGGGAGGGATGGGGAAGAGCGGCATCTAGTCCAGAGTTTTGGAAACTCTAACCATCCACCCAATCACAATGATTCTCTTATAGCTCATAGCTTTCTAATCATGAGGGAAGAGAATGAAAAAGAGGCCTGGCTACAGCTTGACTCTATCTCAGTGGGAAAAAAGTGAGTGTTGTTATACCACTGACTGACCTGGCCTGTTTGTACTTTGGATTAATTCTGCTGTCTGTTGCAACTTGTCTGAGAAGACCAAATTTGTTTTGTTTTGTTTTGTGTCATTACCAGTTGACTGGGCCTAAAAGGTATGTCATAAGGACAGTCATAAGATCAGACTAGTTCTAGTCACTAAAATAAACTTCTTAAAGCTTTCATCTCCCATATCTATTAGCAATACAAAATCAAAACAAAAGTAAAATCTGTATTTTTAGGTCTTGTAACTTGGTTCCTCTATAGAAAAAAATTAATCTGGCCCAGTTCCTTTGGTTATATTTCATTTGGTCCTCCCAGTGAAGAACACCTTCTCACTCAAGCCTTCAATAGCTCTTTTAGGAACAATGTACCTCAAAGAAGATAATGATGTCTGGGCCACGTAGAAGAGAATGAGCCATTTCATTCAGACAAACTGCTCAATTTTAATTGGAAACAATCTATTTATTTTTTTAAAAAAATAAAGCATACTCTTAGGCCAAAGCAATTTCTTGTCTTTGAGCAACATGTGTAGCCAAGTTTCATCACAGGCAATAAACATGGCGTTTAATTGTTCCCTTTGATGAGTATCAGCGAGTTCATCTTTAGCTACAGTGTAACACCCGCTATTTTTTGTCATGCAGACAATTAAACCCCAATTTGCTGGGACAAAATTACAGACATAGGAATTAATGCATGCACCAGTGAGTCTTCATTAATACATGCCAGCAGAATTGATATTTGCAAAGGAATGTGAGAGACAGAAACCTAATAGGCTTCCTTTGTAGGAAACATGTCCTACTAGCCTCCCTTGGAGCTCTTTTCAAGCCATCACACTCTATTGCTCTGTCAGTTGCGATGTCAAGTGTGTTTGTGTCAGTATGTGAAGTCAAATGGGAGGCTGGACTGGAGCTGTAGCAAATTTAGGAAAAATTCAGTTTGAAAACAATCTCATGCAGTCTTCTGAAACCAAGTTGACCAAAAAAAAAACCTGAACTCATAATCAACGATCAGCCACATTGTGTATTTAGCAAGATGATGCAGATGAACATATATAATACTATTATATACAAAAACATGCTTTGCGGGGAAGGAGGGGGCATTCTCCTCAAGTGCCATTTGCTTGGGTCACCTGGGGGTGCATTTTGGCCAGAAAACGAACAGTGCAGTGGTAATATTAGCAATCAAACGATAGCTTGGCCCAAACTAAAGAGACCGCAAGCACAAGGCAGAAAGCAAGGTTGCACACAAGTTAACAAAGTGAATACTATTGTATCAGTTACTCAGCATAACATGCCTTAAAAAGACATATCCAAATACATATTGTATAATAACTGTCCATTCATAAATCTATAAGATAGTCCATCATCATATAGTAAATGTCAAAGTAACAGTAGAAACAGTTTTCAAGATAATCTCTTAACCATCTCTAAACATGCTGCCTGGATGCTAAGAATAGCAGCCCTAATCATAACAGAACATAGGATTAGGCGTATATTGAATAACCCACTTCTGAGTGCAGTAAAGACAGTAAATGATGATGCGGCTGGCCTCCACCCGGGCCAGAGCTTTTACTGCTCTGGCCCCTGCCTGGTGGAACACTCTGTCTCCAGCTACGCGGGCCCTGCGGCACCTTAACGAGTTCCGTAGGGCCTGCAAAACTGAGCTGTTCCACCGGGTCTTTGGGGAGGCCGGCAGCTGATGGCGCCCCCCTTTCCCCCCCTTTTTTCTTCTTTCTATAACATCTGTGGATCCTACCGTTCCTTCCTCTTTTTCTTCTTTGGGGATCCGTTAGTAGGACGCCATCTATATATTTGACTGATCGCTGCTTTTAATGGGGTGATTTTAACATTGATAGAGCCACTGTTTAATGTTTATTTAATCCAATTTGATACTACTGATTTTATTGTGTGCTCTATTTCTATGTTTTGTTCACCGCCCTAAGCCCTTCGGGGGAGGGAGGTTTATAAATACAATAAATAATAATAATAATAATAATAATAATAATAATAATAATAATAATAATAATAATAATAATACAGATCAGATTGTGCAGATACAAGGCTAAAAAGTAAACCTGAGGGGCACAACCAATAGAAAAATGCTATGTATCAATATAGTGTTCAAGCATTCAGCACTTTTGCATATGTTATTTTTTTCAATGGCACTCTAAAATATGTCCGCATTATTATGCCTATATACCTCGTGAGGTTTGATTGAGAGCTTTCCATTGTGTGCTCTCAGATACCCCCTGTGGCACAGTGCCAAGCATGCTGGACTCTGCCAGGGGTACCCTGGTTCTAATCCCCACTTATCATGAACCCTGTCAGTCTTTTTCAGTTGAGCATACCTTACAGGATTGTGGTATGGATAAAACAGCGGAGATAGCCATGCTGCTGTGAGCTCCTTGGAAGAACGATCAGCAGAAAAATGTGCTAAACAAATAGAAATATCATGCCGCAGTCATTATAAACAAATGAATGTAGGGAGCCTCTAGCTGTCCTAGTCATGGCACAGTTATAATTTCTTCTGACATTAAACAGTGCTGAAGGATGAAAACTGATGAATAACCATAACAATAGAATGGTGAGTGAGATCACAAGAGACAAGGCAGACTGTACTTGTAAAGTGCCATCGAGGACTTTTTGCCAGCAAACTC
This sequence comes from Sphaerodactylus townsendi, assembly GCF_021028975.2. Taxonomy (NCBI): domain Eukaryota; kingdom Metazoa; phylum Chordata; class Lepidosauria; order Squamata; family Sphaerodactylidae; genus Sphaerodactylus; species Sphaerodactylus townsendi. The sequence goes on along the minus strand of NC_059427.1, from coordinate 39,354,958 downwards.
CTTTGAGACCAGCTTTATTAATTCAAAAGCAGCACAAAAACTCCCTAGGGGATTACACACATTTTGATCAGGTTGCTGGGTAAACATCTGACAAACGTACTGGGTAAAAGATTGGCACAATTTCTCAAACTGCAAACGACAATAAACATTGCTCTGAAATTCAAATATACATAACTTTGATTGTTGTACAGTGTTCAAGGTGGTTTTTTTAAATTGGTTGTGCATTCAATGCACACTGATCATCACATAATCTAAGCATTTTGTAAGTATGTGCTCTGACTATGTGTTAGCATAGAACAGAAACAGAAGGTCACAGAAGAAGAATGTAATTATCCATGCTTTGTCTGCCCATAAGTTTGTCTTCCTTTATCAATAAATATATATACATGAAGTGTTTTGACCAGCTGACCTAGAAAGAAGGTCCAAGGCCGTTTCCGCATGACCAAAAAACAGCGCCCTAGGGATGGAAAAAACACTGTCCCTGGGGTGCTGTTCACACAGGAGGCACTGCTACATTGAAGAAGTGCCGTACTTGCCCCCCCCCCCCCCCGCGGTGCGAAGATGCCACTTTCAAACCTTGCTTGGGGGCAAGGTTTTTGGAATACGCCAGCTTCCACCTGTTGCATAGCAAACGATAGCAGGTGGAAGCCGGCATATTCCCTGTGCCACTCCCAAATGGTTTATTACCTTGTCCTGGCTTCTGTTGCTCTGAGGAGGCCAGGGGACACGCCTCCTGGCCTCCATCACTGCAGCTGTCACTCTGGCCATGGGGGTGTGTTTCCTGGCCTCCTCAGAGCAACAGAACCCAGGACAGGGTAAGAAAATGACGAAAGCCAGGACAAGGTAGGAAGCCATTTTAGGGGCTGTGCAGAGCCTGCTCCGCCAGCTGTGCAGCCCATGGGGCCTATCTGACTGGCCATCTACTGTCAGATATAGCTGGGTGTCATCTGCCAGCTACAGCACTGAGCTTAGCCCTTCTGGTACAGGGTCATAGCAAGTGATTTCCAGGTCTTGAAAATCTGTTTCGGAATGTAGTCAGGTGCCTAATTTTAGATGTCTCTTTCATTTCACTTTGCAACAGCGATTATCCCTTGGTACAAGCAGAGCTATAACAGGCTTCCTTCTCTAAGTAATTTGCTTTATTAGTTAAATGTTTGCCACTACATGCGAGGCTGTCCTGCTGCCATATATGACTTCAGTTCTAATTTAGCTCAATTTGCTTATCTCCTCTTATTTGTTTATCTTTGGGGTCTGTTCTGTTTGCCAGGCTGAGTTTTGCAGCCTTTCTGATGTTCATTTGGAAAGCCTCAGATTTCTGTTTGGATTGCTCTTGCACCTGATCATTCAAAGTTCTTTTCAGTGTCAGATTGGTAGCTGATTGCAGCCTCTGAATAATAAATAGCATTTGTCAGCTTAAATAAAAGATGCCATTCTCCATTCTTCATGTTAGTGGGCTTTTCCCTCTAAGGTACTCAGTGTTCAGCATGAGAATCGCAATTGCCAGAATGGGCATGATCCTAACAAAGTAGGCATGTTCATATGTCCTACTGTTTTTAACAGGCAATACTTAAGCAGGCATTGGGATCAATGGATTTTAAAGGATTCATCTGGATTATATGTAATGGGAATAGGAAAAAGAGATGTGTAAGAGCCTGAAACTCCCACTAAAGTGAAGAAACTGTTCTAATGGATGCTGCCTTGATCTAGCAGAGAAAGATTTGCTCCAATGGAGCAAGGATTCTCCCTTGGCAGAAGGATCCAACCAAACATTTTATGGCTTATTATACACATGCCCAGAGGTGGGATCCAGCAGGTTCTCACCAGTTCCCGAGAGTGGGCTACTAATTATTTGTGTGTGCCGAGAGGGGGTTACTAATTGGGTCCGCTTTCCCATCTCCATGCCCTTGCCTCCCTGAGAGGTATACTGCCTTTGAACATGAAGGTTCCATATAGCAATTGCGACTAATAATGTAACTCCCTGAACTGGGTTAATCCCTTTCAGGTACTGCAATTCATTGATTCTCAGCCTTTCGTACCTTTTATCTCACCAGTCTCTATCAAAGAACCTATGTGTTTCACCGTTGCTGTGTTCAGATTTGTGAGTTGGAGCATTTTCTATGATGTGATGATGATTTAGAAATGACCTGGTGCAAAAAATTTTTTTGGGGTCATGGTGGGGTGGCTGCCCATGGGGGGGCATCCAACTCAGGTTTTGCCCAGGGCTCAGGTTTGCCTAGGTACGCCTCTGCCCCCTTTGCTGAGGGGGGGCTGGCGAGGGAACCTGTTACTAAAATGTTTGGATCCCACCACTCCACATGCCCTATTTCTACAATTCTTGTTTATCCCCTGACCAGTGATAAAGACCTGACTTTATTATAACACCAAATTACAGAGCTCTTTGGAGACCCAATATGTCAATATAAGAAGTTTAAAATCAAATCCTGACTGGCTAGTAAGCAACCAGGTAATCCTGGATCAGCTTGTTCCATTCCAGATTGATGGCATTGAGCCTCTTTTCATTTATGAGGACTAAGTTGTTATCTAAGAGTAAAGTATTCAGGAGATAGGCTGGGAGCATTAGATTCCCTAAATCCAAGGTACAGACCATGGATTTGGCCTTTTAAGCATCTGCACTTCTGATCGAAGCCATCATAAGGATATATTTTGGTTTTTTTTGCAAGGGTATCTGAATGGGATGCCAGGAGGTCTGCAATGGTCTACACTAGCTCCTTGTATAACTGGAGCATCTCAGCTGATTCATTGGACTGGGTTATTGCAGATCTAATTTTCATCAAGGCTTGGGAATGTAATAATTCCTTTACCTTAGAGTTAAGATTGTCAGTCCAAGCTATTCTCGGTAGTATCATAGGGACATCTGTAAGAGCTTTGGTAGTTATCTTGTTTCCAAGATTGAGATTAGTTATTAAGCACAAAGGCAAGTAATCCCTTGCAGGGTGGTGTTCTATTTGAACATTTACTACTCTGTCCAAGAGGGGGAGTGATACCATAGTATAGTCCAGCAAGCTACAACCCCTGCTTGAACTAAATGTGAACTTGCCCAAATGGCTAAATGCTTTTAAACCATTGAGACAAACCATGTTGAACCTAGTACAAAATTTAACAAGGGCAATACCTGCATTATTAACCAGTTTGTCTTTTGAGTCTCTCAATAAGGAAAAGTGCAAAGGTAAAGATTCAACATCAATTCCCATAGCTATTAACAGTTTTAGCCCATCATTACCAACTCTGACATTAAAGTCTCCCACTAGTACTACGTCAATGTTTGGGAAATCTTGCTTGATCTCCTCAAAATAAATAGTTAACTGTGACCAGTGCAAACTCTGTGCAGCTTGATCTGATCTGGGTAGGGAGGTAAACATTTACTATTATTAAACTGTAACAATCTTATTGAAGTAAAAGTGCTTGTGCAAGATGGGCCACTTTCGCACACGCAAAATAATGCGTTTTCAAACCACTTTCACAACTGTTTGCAAGTGGATTTTGCCATTCCGTGCAGCTTCAAAGAGCACTGAAAGCAGTTTGAAAATGCATTATTCTGCATGTGCGGAATGAGCCATGGTTACAGTTGTTTAAGCCCATTATTTTAGTCTCGAGGCAGGGTTCTATCAGGAAGACTAACCCGGCGTGACAACGTCCCCTTGGGTTAGATTTGTGAGCTGGTAAACTGTATGAGGTGTAGCCTTCTAATTAAATCTGAGTGGGAGAACAGATTTCCTGAAGTAAAATTATGTTAAAATTCTTAAGGTGCTTTATAAAATCAACGTTGCTGGCCTTATTTCTCCATCCCGCTATGTTCCAGGAAACAATGTTGATGAGATGGTAGGTCTTGGTGTCAATCAGTTTGTCCAGTGAGTTATTGAGATCATGATACATGTATCCATTCCCAGCTCTTGCAATGTTCTTCCAGGTCTCCATTGCCTTGGCCTCATCAGTAAGTGGCATCATATGCCCGTCCTTCAGAAGGTCTATTAAGATCCATTCATCCTCCCGGTTAGAGGTGAAAAAGTTGCGGTTCAATTCTGCCAGTTCTTGGGCCCACAATTTCCCTTTACCCATGATGTCTCAGTTCTTATTTAGGACCCTACTAGAGCACATGTCCAATTCTGTGTCTGATATCCCCCCAAGCTGTACTTGGTCCAAAAGGTGAGACTCTTTTGTGCCATTGTGCTCACTTAGGTTTCCAGTTTGAACTTGTTATAGTCCCCAGATGGTACTCTGGGGTCTTGATTTTGCTCTAGCACAACTGGTGCAAGTTGGGTTGGGTTTATTGGGCACTGGTTAGTTAGACTGCAGCTAGGCAGATTTGGGCTATCTGAGTGTGATGCAAGACCATGTACATCCACTTTGCAGTTAGAACTGGCTTTAGGGGTTACAGATAGTTTGCCTTTTGCTTCCAGGGAAGCTGTTCTTCAAGAGACCTAGTCTTTCTATGATTTCCATTTACTCCTGCACGGGGAGAGCCAGAAAGAAGTCTCTGAGATTGTCTTCTAGAATAGCACTGCCTAAGAACGGATCAGTGCAGGTGTTGAAGTTAAAGTCCTGTTCCATCTGGGTTGAGATGTGCTTGAGGAAACTTTTCTTTGAAACATCGTTTTGGTTAATCATATTGTCTGAGTCATCCATAGATAAGAATGGGACAGAAGGCATTTGGAGCAACTGAGTTATCAGCAGATTTTTAAATACACGCATCGGAAAAATTTCTCTTGAAGTAAGGAAATTTTTAGAATGGAACAGAGTTGATGGAATGCGTTCTGAATTAAATGATAATATTGCCTTGTAGATCTGCTTTGTATTCCACCAATACCAGGTCAATATGTGTGGTCTCTCTCTTTAATAGAGTTTTTAAATGAGTTTTGGCAAGCAGCCTGGAAGTCCAGGCTTGCTGACATCCTCCGTAATTACAAATGGCCAAACTTTTTGGGGGGAGATCACAGGCTGACAAGGCCATTTAGTTTATTTTTGTTTGTAGAGAGGTGCCTTAATTATGTCTACATCTGGGGTCTTGGGGCTAGTGTAACCCCCATGCTCAGAATGGGTTGACCCAGAAAGGGGTGGAGACCCAAAGCAGGAGAAGGCTGCAGAGCTCATGTAGTTGGAGGAGACAAGGCTACCAGACTCGGACCTTGGTTGTATAAGCCCTTAACACCTTGCTAAGGTAACTGCAATATTGTTGGGAACTACTGGGAAGGTAGTTGTTTATTTTTGCTATGTTGTAAATGTTGGAGTTTATTGTCTCAGGGTTTCTTTTATGTGTGTAATGGGTGAGAGTTCTCCTGGAAACCTTCACCATGTTGAATCCTGTTCATCAAGCCCTTGGAGTCTTCAGGAGCCAACCCACTTGCAAAGAAGAATTGGACTTGGCAGTATCAGTAGACTGTAACTAGAAGGACTTGAAAATGCAACCTGAACAGGACCTTGAAGTGTGATGTTAAATGTTGATGTTTAATGTTGTATGTTAAGAAAGTAAACCATTTTGTTTTGTTTTTTAATTTGTTGTTGCAAACTCATTCCAAGTTCTGACCCACAGAACCCACAAGCTGAGGTTACACTAGCACGACATACAGTTAGGATGTCATTTGCAGTTGGGCATTTGGTAGAAGAGGCACAGTCAGTCAACAGGCTCTGTTGTTTTTTCATGTTTGTGAGGTTAGTAATAAGGTCAATTTTAGTTCATTGCAAATATACTCCACAGTTATGGCTGTAAGCTGACATAAACTGAATGTCTCTATCTCTCCAAGCAGCTCTTCACTAACACTTCTGTTTTCATTAGTGGGTGTAGCCACAGAACTAGTGTTGTTATTTTCGAATGTCTCTTAATCTGTTATCTCTCCAACAACACTTTCTGAGCTGGCAGCCTCTCCATTGTTTGACAAGGCAGAAAAGCGGCTTGATATAGGCACTTGGTATACGTAAAAATCTCCTATTTTAAATTGTTTGGCAACTGGGTGGGTACATTCCTCAGAGTTTGTCATACATTTGCATGGGGCCATACTGACTCTGATATTTTTAGGGTGTCATTTCACTGAGCCAAAGTATACAAAATATCCAAGAATGTCCTCATTTGGTCCAGTTGTAATGTTGAGGAATAGGGTACACAATATAAGAAACCCTTGAAGTGTATGACTTAGAGTATACATCAGTCACCTGAGCAGAGTTCTTGCTCACAGCTGTTGAGTCAGCACCATCTTCAATTCTCAGGCCCAGCTCATTAAATAATTGAGATAAAACCCAGTTCGTAAAACAGTTGAAACAGTGCAACTCTTAACAGTTATAGTATACAGCTAAAAACAGTTAATTAAACAGTTAAAAAAAATGATCAGTTAAAATGAGAGCCAGTTAAAATTAAAATAAGACCCAGTTAAAAACAAAACCCAGTTAAGATGAATCCAGCTCAATGGCTCTTAAGATACTTAAAATACTTAAAATAAAGCTCAGCTTTTTAAATAAGGCAGTTAATATATAGTTGTATAGCTATACAATTAAAACTAGTCTGATAAGAAAATAAAAAGATCTTAATGAGCCTGAATGCCAGGGATAATGCTATAACCTTGAAAGAGAGGTAACTCACGCTGCTAGCCTGATGCCCAGCAGGAACCGGAACAACTTGTGTGTGTAAAGAGCTGCCAAGTCACAGTTGACTTATGGTAACCCAGTAGGGTTTTCAAGGCAAATGATTAAGCAGTGGTTATTTGCATTGCCTTCTTCTGCCTAGTGTCCCTGGTATTTCTTGGTGGTCTTTATCCAAGTATTCACCAGGGCCAATCCTACTTAGCTTCTGAGATCTGTTGACATCAGGCTAGCCTGGACCCAGTCATGTAACTTGGGTAGGGCAGGGCAGGGTTCGTGACCTGGGCTCAGCTTGACTGGGGGCACCCTGGCCACCCCTTACCACTGGATCACTGCCTGGCTCCATTTGCCATTTTGGTTTCATGGTGACACTTTTACTATTCCCTGGCCATTCCCTGTTTGGACAAAGAGGGAAGGCAGGGGCAGCCTCTGAGCATGCGTGGCAGAGTTCTTTTCTTCCTCATAGCCCTGGGAGGCCCATATTTCAGGGCAAACTCTGCAAAAGCAGGTGAAAAGTGCCCATCAAGTGCTACCACTCTGGGTGGTTCCATCGCAACAGGCTTGCATTGGGTCTTCAGGGTCAGGAAGTGATGTGACCACTTCATCCATGACAAGTTCCATGGCAGCCGCTTTTCCACCCTTTTCCCACATGCTCTTTGAAACTGCAGCACAGCAGCACAGACTATACACTCTGAGACCAGGAAAAAAGACATTGAGAAAAAAGTGAGCTCTGGTTTTTTGTGGGCTTCTGTGTTTGTTTTTTGAGGGCTTGGGGAAGCTTCTGTCTTTGTGGGAGGTTCCTTTGTTGTTGGCTGTGTGTTTGCCTTAGGCTGTTGAGGAGTGGGAATTCTGTTTTAATCACCCAACCAATTTGAATCAACTGCACTTACTGCCACTTGCTCTTTGACTTGCTCAGAAGCAGCGGCACACACAGTTTTTACCAATAAGTGCCCATCTTTGGGGAGATAGCAAAACATACAGTAGTGACCAGGAGCAAAAGTTTTCAATCCTTAGGTCACAGTCTGGAGCTCAGTGAACAGGGTTGGGCTATAAAGGCTAATTTTTGGATTTTTGTTGTCAAGTGTAAAGGGAACTTTTGAAAGGGAGGCCCAGACATCTTTTCTGCAGAATTTAAGACACCTAAATATGGATCATAAAGGAGTTGCTGCTGTCACCTGCAACCGCTGGGGAATGTTTGTTTTTCTGCCAGAGAATATGGGTAACAACACTTGCAGCAAGTGCAAGTTGGTTACTTTGTTAGAAGAGAAGGTACAGCAGCTTGAAACACAAGCATCTGCACTTCAGCACATTAAGAAAAACGAGACTTTCCTGGACAGAATGGAGCAGACGGTACTGGATGGAGAACACTCTGAGGAGGAAAGCAGCTCTCATACAGAGCTGGTGGGCAACTGGAGAAATGTAAACCAAAGAAGCAGAAGGACCAGAGAGCATTCTGTGAATTTGAAATGACAGAATCATTTTGAGGTTCTCTCCCTTCTTGATGAGGATAAGGAACAGGCACAGAGGAACCAACTCAGCTCTCAGATAATGCACAAGTGACAGAAGGTTCAACCCATGAAATGTCACCCACGAAACCCCAGAGGAGACATGTGGTGACGGTAGGGGATTTCCTGCTAAGGGGGACAGCAATTTTCAGGTCATTTTAAAGAGCCACTTTTTTCAGAAATTTAGGGAGTCCACCTAATTCTGTCTATAAACATGTTATGTACTTTTAATAATTGCTAACCAAAGACATTTAAATGCATATGCAAACGAAAATATATTAAAAAATCTTTTACCCCAATGGGAGTGATAAAATGATATACATAGTAGGCTTACAATTATCTTTTAGTGAATCATTAGTGAATCTTTCTATTAAACCATATTGCATTAGTGAATCTTTCCATCAAACCATATTATCTAAATATTGTTTAGTACCTAAAATATAGCTCCAATTTCTCATTAAACTCATGTATTGCTCTTCTATTTACAAGATTGGTCAGCTTGGTCATGTTAGAGTATTCTCTTTCTTTTGTCTGCAAATTTTTAGGAAAAATGCCTAAAAGCATGGTTTTTGGATACATCTGGAATATAATCTTCAACATTTTTTTTTGCATTTCTGTATGAATTTGTTTCCCAAACCTTTTCACCTTTTTGTAGGTTCACCACATATGATAAAATGACCCATTTTTTTGGCATTTCCAACATCTTCCCTTGTACTTTTTATCAATTTTCTTAGCATCTTTGGGAGATAGATACCATCTAAAACATTTTATACCAGTTTTCCTTCAGGGATTGACACATTATAAATTTTATATTGTTAGTCAATAATGATTCCCATTGTTGGAAAGTAATCTCTCCTTGAAAATTTTGCATCCATTTCATTCATTGCATCCATCTTAAGACTTCCCTCCCTGGCTGGAATTACATGGGAAGGGATGCTTGCTGTAGTGATTTGCTGGGGTACAGAAGTCAAGTCAGTGGCATTGACATCATTACTGGCTGGATATTTTGCCTCCCCCATAGAAGACTACATATAAGTTACATACCCCTCAAGAAGAAATTAGGATGAAATGGATATCAATAGGAAAAGTCCAAAATTGAGATGAATGCAGCAAAACCAGAAGCTCTCTCTAAAAGATATGTAAACAAAAAAGATAGTAAACAAAAAGCTTTTCAAAAAGGACAAAATTAAATGGCTTTAAAGGAGAAGCTTGAGAATAAAGGTATTAGAGAGTAATAGATGCTTTGTGGCTATAAAAATAGACTGAGCTGACTTTACGTTGTTGTCTGGAACTGGTGGGATGCCAGGTTAAGACTGGTTAAAATTGGAAAAGAAAGTTTTACTGAACCATAGAGTTATGTGAATGAAAGAACAGTTTCAGTTATACTCTATTGCCAATGTGGCTGCTTGTTGCACAGTGACATCTAGTGGTCCAAGATGGCTAAAAGGACAGGTTCAGTACAGTTGGAATTTCAGGTACTGTCAAATAATGTCACAACCATGACTACAAGTATACAAAGTCTACAAGTGGAAATCGACTCTATAAAAAGTACTGTTCAAAACATACCAGTAACAATTGCCAAACTACTGAAGGACATTAGAGATATAAAGAAGGATCTTAAGAAAATTGGAGGAGGATGTAAAAGTGGTAGAGGAAGAAATTAAAGATTTGAAAAAAGAAGTTAACTCAGTTCAGTGGCATCCAAAGCACATGAAAAAGCCATACTTTTGACTGGAAAATCAGACTAGAGACAATCAGACTAAAAGTAAAAGAACAAAACTCCTTGAAAGAGAAGCTTAAAAAGAAGTTTTGGCCAAATTTATGATGATATAATATGAAAAAGATGGCTGCAAAGATTGAAACAGTATACAGAGTAAACTCCAAAAATCTGAAATCACAGGGATCTACATAGAGACATTTTTGTCTTCTTCTATGCAAAAGACACTGCAGATCAAATTATGGAGGCCCATCGAAAATGTGGGAAAAAGAAGGGAAGGAGAATGTAAGCTGCTTTGAAACTCTTCAGAGCTCTCTCAGCCCCACCTACCTCACAGGGTGTTTGTTGTGAGTGGGGAAGGGAAAGGAAAGAAGGGGTGGCATGCAAGGGAGGGGAGGGGGCCCAGCATCTGGACATGTCCCACCCACTCTAGCAAGGGAGGGAGGGGAAGGGTTGCCATGCAAGGGTAGAGGAGTGAGGGAGGGGAGGGAGGGAGGGGTGGCATGCATGAGAGGGGAGGGGGGGCCTGGCATCTGAACATTGTCCACCGACCCTCGTGGAGAGAGAGGGCAGGGAGGGAGGGGTAGCATGCAAGGGAAGGGGAGGGAGGAGAGGGAGTACGGGGTGGCATGCAAGGGAGGGGAGGGAGCCTGGCATCTGGACATGGCCAACCCACCCTAGCAGAGGGAGGGGGAGGGTGGCAGGCAAGGGAGGTGATGGAGGGGGAAGACATCATTTACTAGATAAGAAGTCATGGTGATTTGGGTATGATGATTTGGGTTAGTATTGATATGCATTAAAAGGCACAGAATCTGTTGCAGCTCATCCACTTTGCTCTTGCACTGATGAATCCTTCAAGTGACCAGTACTGGTTAGATTGGATAACCTGCTTTTACACTTGCACCATAAGCAACATCCATTTAAAAAAAGGTTATAAGATTAGCTTTGTTCATTGGCAGATATCAAAGGCAAATAAATATTAAATAGAATGTCTCAACTCAGCTGTAGGAAAGCAGTTCAATCAGAAACTTTAATTGTACAAATCAGATCCACCTGAGTTGGCTCAGATAGATTCAAACAGCTCACCAAATGCTTACATCCAGTGATCAGGATGGGAGCAGAACTGGTGAGCGATCCAGCATGACTTTAAAGAATGACATCCATTCAGATATGTAAGCACTAGGTTGTCATAGGCTCGTTCCGCACATGCAGAATAATGCACTTTCAAACTGCTTTCAATGCTCTTTGAAGCTGTGTGGAATGGCAAAATCCACTTGCAAACAGTTGTGAAAGTTGTTTGAAAACGCATTATTTTGCGTGTGCGGAAGGGGCCATAGTCTCAGGAGTCTCAAAGCAACTTACAGTCACTTTACCTCCCCCCCCCACAACAGATACATTGTGAGGTAGGTGGAGCTGAGAGAGTTTGAAGAGATCTGTGACTGGCCCGAAGTCAACCAGCAAGCTTCATGGGTAGGAGTGTAGGAACCAACCTGGTTCATCAAATTAGAATCCACCACTCGTGGGGGTGTGGGGAATCAAACCCAGTTCTTCAGTTCTCCAGATTAGAGTCTGCTCCTCTTAAAACACTACACCATGCTGAAATAGGGTCTGAACAGACAGTGTGCTTCTCTTTGGTCCTTTCTGCACAAATTTTTAAAAACGTTTTGAGGCAGGAAATTTTAAAAAGTTTCCTCCATGGAGTTCCACATCCCCCCCCCCTCCTTCGGTTTTGAACATGTTTCATTTCTAGTCTCAAAACTTTTTCAGTGAATTCCCTTTTAAAACAATTCTTTGGTTGGAATATTTTCAAAATGGCTTCACTTGTTTTGCAATCTATTTACCATGTTCCCCATGCCTCAGTGCCATCCCTGAACTTTTTCCTTGCTACCATTTTTTGAGCTCACTCAATTTTTCCTGCCAGTTTACTTTCACAATTTCTGTTGTTGTTGTTGTTGAAGCATCAAGTATATCAAGTATAGAGAATCACAGGAAGAAGCTGTGAAGCACTGAAGCATCGATTCAACGACTACCTCAAAAAAAAGGGAAAAACACATGGCAGCCTTGAGTCGTTTCGAGAGGGTGAATTTGAACATACATGTGGTAAAAGGGGGACTGAAAATGTTTTAGAAATATTTTAGTTGATTTGGATGGAAAGGGCCTTTTGTCCTGTTTCCCTTATAATGTCCACTTGAATATATTTCTGGCTGTGACCTCACATAAGAACCAGAGAGACTGAAGTATTCCCTTCTAGCTAGAACTAAATTATTTTCCAGTTAAGTATTTTCTCTCCAATGTCTGCAGATATGCTCTCCATCTGGTCTCTGTATGCTCTCCATATGAATATGATATCCATCTTTTTCTCTCTTTTTTGCTGTTGGCCTGTTCTGTAAGTAAAACTATTGTAGAGGCATTGGAGAGGCCAGGCTGCTTGTCTCACTTGACCTAGAAAGAACATTGTGCTTTCAATTAGCACGGCGGTTTGCTCAGAGCCTATTAAGATCTAACGCTAGGAGATAGTAGAATTGTTCAAATTGCTCAGAAGCTACAAGGGACTTTTCCATTGGTATCTTTAAAGCAATTGATTTCATTTATTTTTATGTCTCACTTCCAAAATTCACATATGATCATATAAAATATATAAAAATGTATTCAGGGAGGGGGAGTTAAAATGAAACAGCTGATCATTCAAACTCTGATTTTTGTAATCCTCCTATGAAATGCCATGAAGGAAGAGTAGCCACAAATCTCTTCATGGGTGTCATTTATTTGGGTTGGGGGAGTTTCTCTCCAGAGTTTCTTTTAGGACAAGGGAGGTATAAAGGGGTGTGTGCAACTATGTGAACCTCTGGAACAGCACTAAAGTATTCTGTAGTTTTCTTATTCCCAGTGCCAGATTAACCTATTAGCAATAGTAGTATATACTATGGACTCTGCATTTTTAAGGGCCCCTCACTAAATGCTTGCAAGCTATCTCACTGTGTTCTGGTGATCTGGCAATGCTGCTGTTTACATGTTGGGAGAGCTCATACTACATCTTAGTGCAACTCTACCCAAAGTTTCACCCTTATAAACTCCATGGGTTTCAGAAATGTTAACTATTTCTCAAGGGGAGGCTATGGATCAAAGTAGTGGAAGAATCTCTACTTTGCATGCAGAAGGTCCTGGTTCAATCCCAAGCATCTACAGTTAAAAAGACCTGGTAGTAGGTGATGTGAAAAACTTCAACCTGAGACCCTGGAGAGCCACTGCTAATCTGAGTAGACAATACTGACCTTGATGAACAAATGGCCTAATTCAGTATAAGGTATCTGCGCATGTGCTCATGTATGTTATTAAAAGCCATATAAGGATGGTTGTGTGTATGAATTAAGATGTGAATTTTCTAACATTTTCCCCACTTACTTATGTAAATGTTAATTTGTAGCAATAAATATATAGTATAATATATGCCAAGTTTATTTTTTTTGGTAGAATATACACTATATACCAACACACATACGTTGTGTAAACTCATACTTGTTATATTTCACTGATACGCCTGCACATGGCTTGGTCGGCCTAGCAACAATGTATCACTGCTGTGAATGAAAACAGGAAGATCATATTGTTAGATTATATGAAATTTAAATGCACTAGCAGTTGGCTGAAGCAAATTTTCATATAAATTAATATTGCTATTGTATTTTAATAAACCCACAGTGCTTTTGGAATTATGTAGACATCAATCACTTAGCACAATTATTGACTTCATGCATCATCTGGTTCTTTCTCTTGACAAAGTTGTTGTAAATTTCATAAACATCATATATCAAAGAGCCATAAAATTCCCTGTGAACTCTTCGTAAACTTTCCCAGGCGCTATTGTTGGAAGAACCCCCCTGAGTCAATGACATCGTAATATGCCACTGTGTAATTAAAACGTTGACATATGCAAAGATTTGTAAAGTAGATAAAAGAGTGTATGTTACGCACAGAAGTTTCAAAAGAGGGAAGCAGATGGCTTTCTACTGGAAGATGTATGGAAAGAGCCAACAAATAACAGGCAGATGGTTTCCACATGAAGGACAACCAGGGAGAGCTATTAGTTGCTAAACCGAAATGGACTGACGAACTCTGGAAAATTTCAAAGTAAATGCAACTCCACTGGGTCTTCATTCTCAGTGCAAGCTTCTGGCTTAGAAGCAGTATGCATATCTCTGTGAATGCTTTGTATAATTGGCTCCAGTTTCATATCCAGTTTTTTTCTAATACTTAAAGTAGCCTACAAAGAAGGGCCTGCAAGACAGAGCTGTTTCACCAGGCATATAGGGGCACCATCAGTTACCATCTTTGGCCTCCCCATTTCTGACCCCTAGGGCCACCTCCTGTTATGAGACAGGAAGGTTATTTTGTCTCTCCCCCCCCCCCGAGCTTATAAAAGCAAAGGCCCCAGCACAGAGCCTTCCAGTTGCTTCTGTCCTCCCCAGAGGGGAGAGCAGAAGGGACTGCCAGCTTGGAGCCAGGAGGGAGGTGGGGCTTGGGGAGAGCCAGCAGCCTGGAGAGAGGTGAGGCTGGGGGGTTTCTCTGGCTTCCTTGGCCATGCCCATTTCGATGATGAAATGGGCAGGGCCAAGGGTGTCAGAAGATGACAAGGCAGGACTTTCTATTTTGCACCCCCCATGTGCCCACACGTAACCAGATCAGTGGCTCCTGGGGACAGAGGATACCCCCTGTCTCTATGCAAATTCGCCACTGGTTATTACAAACCTATTTTTTAAAATTTACCCCATTATTTTTGCTGGTGTTCTCAGTGTGTGTGTTTCTTAAGAACATAAGAACATAAGAAAGAGCCTGCTGGATCAGACCAGAGTCCATCTAGTCCAGCACTCTGCTTCTCGCAGTGGCCCACCAGATGCCTTTGGGAGCTCACATGCAGGGTGTGAAAGCAATGGCCTTCTGCTGCTGCTGCTCCTGAGCACCTGGTCTGCTAAGGCATTTCTTCTCTGGCATTTTCAGTTGTATCCCACTTACATATTTTATGCCATTTTTATGCAATTGACAGACAACAGGAGTTTAATTTTAATGCTAACACTGCAATCAGATTTTGTTCGCATGGTTTTACTCTAGCAGAAACCAGGATAATGGAACGGCAGCAGTGTGTTCACGAAATTCCTGGACAAAATGTGCTTCCAATAGGGAAACCAATTTCAGATAAGAAACATCTTGGACATTTGGAAGTGGAGCTTGGGTAGAACCAGGTTTGGGGAGGGGGGGGGTATGGGATGGGTACAATTCCATAAAGTCAACCCTCCAAAGCCATCTTTTTTTTTCCAGGTAGTGTGGATATCAGTTCAATTCTAGGAGATTACCAGGCCTCAGATAGAGGCAGCAACCCTAACTCCCAAGATGGCCAGAACATTGGAGGGGGAAAAAAAAGAAGGAACAAGGTTATGTCTTGCTTGGTTACACAGACCTGGACTGTAACCAAAACGGCTGTTTTCCTTGAATTTTTCCTCCTGTAAATTCTCATTCACAGTCAGGCAGAACTGCTAAGCTTTTAATACCTTCCTTGAATCAAGTCTGATTTTCTGGATGCCATGGCTGTTTAAAACAGTGCTTTTCAAATTTTCTTCACCATCTGGGCAACTTCTCCTTGTCTGAATGTAAATGAGATATTAAAATACCATCCAGATGTCTGGATAGATACCAGCATTAAGATATTATACAAAGTTCCTGCAGATATGAGAAGGTGTTCCCTCTCCCTTGCTGCTCCAAGAAAGAGTAAAATCACTGCCTGGAAAGGAAAGGAAGAAAAACAATTTGTGCCACCATGTGCACCACAACTGTCATATCATTTTTTAATAAGTACTTATAAAACACCTATTTTTTCTTGAAGTGTAGTGTGGTGGAATCTCCCTCCTTAGAGGAAATCAAAGGAAGGTTAGTTTGGGCTCTGCGAAGGTTGCTGTAGATACACAAAATTCATGCTTGGGAAGGGAGTTGGACGAAATATGTCATTCAAATTGTATGACAAGATCTGTAACAAAGTAGTTGATGGAAGAAGCCTCTTGTGTATTACATGGTAGGCCATAAATCTAGGCCAGGGGTCTGCAAGCTGCGGCTCTCCAGATGTTCGTGGACTACAATTCCCATCATGGGATTTATAGTCCATGAACATTTGGAGAGCCGCAGCTTGCAGACCCCTGACCTAGGCAGTGTAGGACTTTCCACAATGTTCACTGGCCTAACCCAACAAAAATTAGCTGACCATTAGGTGCTCAGGTCCAGAGGCAGACTGTGACCTACCTCTTCTTCCAAATCCTGCTACTGAAACATTGGGTTATCCCTCCATTCCTCCCCTGCTCTCCCAAAATGAATTCCAAAACAATGTATCCACTACTGATAAGTCAGCATGATGAATGATGACTTTTGTGACTAATGTAGAGTGCCTTAAGTCCATTTGTCTGTTTCCAGTGTGATAGACACAAGTCTGCCTGGAAGCTAAACCTTGTCTCACAGAAAAATAGAACTTCAGTGTTGAATTAATCTGCAACCACTTGCGAAACCTTTTTTGTATTGAAAGGAGGTGGCAGACATCTTAGGGGACCAGGAAAAAATGATGGAATTGGAATGGTTGAGTTTTGAAAAAACTGATGGAGAAGAATCCCTTGGTGACCCCCAAGCACAGTGCAGTTAATATCGCTGTGAAAGCCCAAAGGATTCCAGTGATACAGGCATTTTTTACTCCTGACAGCCATTTTGAAAAATTGGTGGTCTAAATTTTAAAACAACCCCAATTGGTAAGGGGAGGATCCTCAGGGGCCACTAAGCAGAATGCAGTTAAAACCACTGTGAAAGCCCGATGGATTCCAAAGATACAGGTGGTTTTATCTGTGGCAGCCATTTTAATATTGGGACTTTTTTTCTACAGTGGAAGCACACTGCTTTCATTTCCTCCAAACAACATAAAACCACATTTTTTTTCTTTTGGTGGAACAGAGTATAGGCCTTCACATTTTAAATTTCTGGCACCCAATCCAACACAACATGGGAATGTCCTGCAAATATTCAGTATTATTTTGCAAATTTCCCAGAGACTACAAGTACCCTGACATTGAGCCTGGCATTGATGAAGAACATTGTGTGGCAAAGGGATTCCACACTCTGGCTCAGATTAAGCTCTGCTTAAGTCTTGCACCATCTAGAACTAAGTCAATGTTAAGACTGTAAGTAATCACTATGTATTACTAAGCTGCAACAATAGTAATATGTTCTCTATATGTTTTATAAGGATGATGTAATATTTCCTCTGCAATACTTCATGACATCATTGCTGAGATTCATTTTTTCTCCTTTCCCAAAAGATCCAGCTTACAAATCAGTGTTGATGTTTTGTTTAAAAGCACACTGTGTACAGAATCACTTTCTGCCCAAGTCCCTTAGAGCGAAATCGATATAAGGTGCACAGTAAGTGGCGCTTCTATGATAACTTGAATGACAGTCTCCGGAGATAAGGGAAAATTCACAGTCATTTCTTCTGAACATTCCTTTTTGACATAGTCATTCAAGCACTACCCACATGACCTCTTCAAACTCTAAAGAGAAAACCAAACACCTATTTTACAGAATCGCATCAACGACTTCTGGACAAACTCGCCATTTATTTTCCATTTGTAATAGACTGCCCTAAAATTAAGCAATAACTGAAGGTCACTTTGAGTACTTTCACGACTGGCTAGTCACAGTTTTCCCCAGCAGAACTGAAGCCATTCTCCAGTCCATCCTATGTAGAAGAATGCTTGAATTCTGTTTTATGATTCACATAGTCAGCTGTGCATTTATGTAATGACACGATGCAGCATGGATGATTGCTCCTGATTTTTTTTGCCTGCACCTAATCCTGTAATAGTTCTGTGTATAGCCTAAGTAAATGTTCACTATTTAGTTTTATGTTAGGTTATATTATTGTTGATGGTTTTGACTCTCTACTTCTCAGTTTTGGTTTGGAGATTAATTACAATTGTGCACACATACTGAATAGTTTTTATGCAGCTTTTACACAATGCATATGATGTGTATATATAATTCATAATGCTGATCTGCGTAGGAACAATGGTTTAATGCAGTTCTATTGAAACCCAAATCACTTTAAAAAAATGTATACATTGCTTGAGATGGGGAAAGTGCAAGGAAACAGAAAATGGCTTAAAATAAAGAATTACTGGTTCAGTTATCTTAAGGAAAGAGTTGAATTGAAATGGGAATTCTACAGTCAAAATAGCAGAGAGGAGAAATTGAAAAGAACCCTTACTACCTTTCGGAGGAACTGAGTTCACGTCTGAAATTATGTATGGCATACAAACATACACAGAAAACAATTTCAGTCTGTCACACTCTATCACAATTTGTAATCATATCCATGCCCAACATGGAAAGTTAAACTTTCCAAGTGATATTGAATCATAAGGTGCACAATTCCTATATTTCCCCCACTTAAAAATGGCACAAAGTTTTGGCTTCAACAGAGGCTATCAGAGGCGTAACTGGGCCATACTGCACCCGGTGTGCACTCTGTGTTTTCCGCACCCACCCACCCCCACAGCACCCTGCCCTGCCCTGCCCCTCCCCTCCCCCCCACACACTTACCTTAGTTCAGACTGAAAGTGCAGGCTGGAAAAAGCGACCTGTTCACTTGGGGTCATCCCCCATCTTGCTGCTGGATTTTGCTAGGCAAATCAGAGCTTCCAGTAGGTAAATGGTTATAGTAGCATCACTTCCAACAATGTGTGGCTCCTACCCCAGACACTTTGTACAGAACAATACAGTACAATATGCAAGGTCTTGGGAAACATGGAATATACCATTATGTATATACCATTATGTATACACATTACTTCAATCAGTCAGAAAATGAAACGAAATGAATGAAATTAGTAACAGAATGATTATGTGATCCAGTAGTGCTATTGAGCAGTAGCAATTCCCAACCTGCCTGCATGTATGTATTTGGAGTACGGTGAAGGTGAATTATTTGTATTGTACTCCTATCCTTCTCTACCCAGTTCCAAGACTGTCTTCAGTATTCCCTCTGTGTTAAAAAAACAAAACAAACAATAACAAAAACCTTTGTTTGGCAATAGTAAGCCAATTGTGAGGATGACATCAAAACAAATTAATAATCCAGCACAATCAAAATGGGTTTGCAACAATATTAGGTAATGAAGAACAGTTAAAAATTATCCTTCATATTTCAGAAAGTTTAAGGAGGTTCACTGGAAAATACAAGACCAAAAGCCATGTAATGTCCACTACTTACACCCAAATGTCACAAAGCAACCTGCAAGCTTTTGCAAGCTTTTTTTTTTTTACCCATACAGCTTGATAAAGAGTTCTGGTAAACTCAGAAGCTTGCATACTGTTTTGCTTTATTTAGGTTAATGTTAATAAAATGCCTTCCATGGTTTCTAGTTTTCATCTTTGTAGGACTGAACCACAAGAACAATCCTTCTTTTTTTTTTAAAAAAAGTAATATATGCAGATCTCTTTTCCAATTGCATTCATGTTCCCGTTGCCAAATACCTTTTTTTCCTAATGCCACAACAGCTGAAGAGGTGGTGTGTTTGTGAAGGGGGTGTGTGAGAAAAAAACTTCCATGGTTATAAAAACTTCTTGAGTTGATGCATTTAAAGTTAATTTAATTTGGGCCATATGGTACATTAACTAGAATGAGGCCTCGGTGCACAAAGGCATTTCTAAACCAGTAGTCGTCTACCCACAGTTGACAGGAAAACAAATTTCAGGGAAAGGACAGCTCTACTGGGAGCTGAGGGTGGGGGCAAAGGCGTATGGAGTTTTTAGTGGGGGGTTGAAAAGGAGCTGCTTATGGAATCCGACATGCCAGGGAACCAAAGTGTGCTCGCACAGGCATAAACGGTGATTTCAGTGGAGCACAATCAGTCTAATCAACGGGCAAAGAGTTCATAGGGTTTGCCCTTAGTACATTGCAAAGCACAGTGGGACAATTTCGAAGTAAATCTACTAAGTAAATGGTCCAGCAATGTTTGTATCTAAATTAGCATGAAATGCCTATAATGAAACTTGAAATTGAATAAATTTTACTGCGGTTTTCTTTTCAAAGGGGGAACACAGATCTGATTTGAGCAAATGTCGAGGCAATTTAGTCTTGTGCCAGGAAAAAAAAAGTCATGTGATAATCAATTCCATTTCAAATACAGAAAAGTCAACGGCTTTGTGTAGGAGCACTGAGTGCTTGGGACTTTGTTACTAGAGAATAAACCCAGGAAAGGCTTCAGAATGGAAAACCAAGGGAATCATAAACTGGTTCACAGACACTTCCTTTGCCCCCAAAACAGGCATTATTTTTCATATCAGGAAAATTATAAAAAAAGGTGAGAACTGGTTTTTAAAGTCTAGCAATGGGATGGCCACAAACGGGCTTGTAACCAATATTTCCTAATGCTGTCATTTCTAGCATTTAGAGTCAACATTTCAAATAGAGAGATGGAGTTTTCTCTATTGAGTTTAAGGAGCACCCTGTTGGTATTTGAGCCCGATGCTAGTTGAATTGTAGTACCCTCTGAAATGCTGCCCTGGTACTCTAGGAACAGCTTGGTGCTTTTAACTGCCTGTCCCAATTTTTCAGTGTGTTCTTTTCTTCCTCATCACTCTCATCCAGACAGCGCAGGTTGAATGTTGATTGCCCCAGAAAACTATTGAGTAACTTTTCTTGAACTGCAGCTATGATTAATCTTTTCAAATGGTGGCATGTGTGTCATTCCAGTCATAGACTGAAGAAAAAGTTTCTGACTTGTGGAATATAGTACTGAACGAATGGGAGAATTTTCCTTTCTACATGCCGCCTTTGTCAAAAACATTATTTTGTGCATTGCTGAACTTTGATACAAGTTGTATAATTAAACTGAATGCCAAAATGTATTTTTACTTTCAAATGGATAGAGGGGAGCAGGGCTAGGTAGGCACTAGGACTTAGGCACTAGGATTCAAACATGATGCACAGATTCAGATGTTCTCTCATAGCTATGGCTCATTCCGCACACGCAGAGTAATGCACTTTCAAACTGCTTTCAGTGCTCTTTGAAGCTGTGTAGAATAGCAAAATCCACTTGCAAACAGTTGTGAAAGTGGTTTGCAAATGCATTATTTTGCGTGTGGGGAAGGGGCCTACGATTCTCACACTTCAGGTGAGAGTTTATAGGACAGGTACTCAACCCTCTTTAGCTGCTAACACTGATACACTATGTTATTACAACAGTGTGACTCACAGTGGAGATTGGGTCCACTCGTGTAGGTCGTAAGCAGATAATTCCCTTGCTGTCACTTTTCTGACTTAAAATTCTTACTCACAATGTACCCTTTTTATGAAGTTTTTAGAAGAACCATTTAGTCCTTCTCTCTAATAAAACAAAGCAAATGTTACTGGGATGAACATATACTCCTGTCTATTTCTTTTTTTGTGTTTGATTATAGATTGTAAGTTCCTTGGAGCTGGGTCCAGTCTTCTTGTTCTCTGTAAAAAACAACGACATCATAATAATGCATGTAACGATAATAGTGATGTCAGTTATTCTGGCATTTCATAATAGCTAGTCAGCAAAGCATTAGAAATATGTACCTTACTTATCATCTTAAATCCCAGATTCTTCCTGGTCTTATGTCACTTTCCATAAGATTTGACAATCCTTTTGAACGTTCAGCATCTCTTTGTATCGCCAATTTGGCAGAGAACAAAACTGTCAGGTTTAATAGTAGCCACTGTTTGACCTAAAAGGAAAAAAAAGCAGACTGGAATTGTAATGACAAATTACAAAGAGTCATATCCCTGCTAGAATAGAAATAATTGCTAAAGTTATGTTTCAGGGGTAGCTTGTGGCTTATTGGTTGCTCATTATGAGAACCATGTGTTTTTTTTAGGAAAGATGTAAGAAGATAATTAACAGCCCCATCCAATTGGCCAGGCAACTGCTCCACAGAGGCTTTCCGGCAGCATGGGGAGGTTTGCAAAGTGAAAAAACATCCCCACCACCACCAAGAAACCCCCATTGGGCTCAATATTCTAATGCCACCTTTTCAGTGGTTTAAGTACCGGCCACTGGCATAAGGCAACAAATGGCCTGGAAGAAGCTGAGTAACATCAGCTCTTTCCCTGGCCTGAGCCAACTACACCGGCAGCATCAGGGGCACTGGGATGCTGGTGTGGCATCTGTCATGACATTCCAGCACCAGGGAGGGCCATGGTGGCTGCACACCAGCAGATTTGCCTCTCTGTCAGGGAGGAACCCTGAGGAAGGCAAATCCGCCAGCACGGCTGCGTGCCACTCCACAAGCTGATTTACCCCCTCCCTTTAGATGGGGCTGTAACTCCTTTAGTTAATGATCTTCTTATTTCCTGAATGAACGTTCATGTTGGATTTATCAAAGTTCATGAATGCAGGGATGCTTTTGCTAGAACGACCAAGTTCTGTGTTTGGATTGGGGCAGCATCATCATCGTTTCCCCATCCTGCCAGCCCTTATCCTGAGCAATGCTTAACACTTACTAAATCTAAGTAGTCAGTGCCTGTGGGAAACAGACAGAGATTTTATGTCCAGTGGATGTTAAGAGAATTGTGAATAGTGTCCTTTTGGCTGACTTAAACTAAAACTTGTAGAGATATAGGCCTATAATTTAATAGGGTTGTCAGGTCCTCCCAGCCACAAGGGGAGGATAGAGTTACCAGATCCAGGTTAGACAACTCCTGAAGCTTTGGAGGTGGAGCCTGGGGAGGACAGTGATCTCAGTGGGGGACAATGCCACACAGTCCACCCTCCAAAGTGTCCATTTTCTGCAGCAGAACTGATCTCTGTAGTTTGGAGATACATTGTAATTTCAGGATCCCCAAGTTCCACCTGGAGGTTGGTATCCCTAGTCCATAATCTGCTATTTGGGAGTTTTAAAAACATTTACTATTCTTAGGTAATGTGTTTATTGTATTGTAGATTCCATAGAGATATGGTTTGTCATAGTTAGATTTGTTTTAGGTTTAGTTTAGTGATATGATGCTGTATTTTTTTTAGATTAGTCACTAGTCTAGGCTTGTTGTACTAATGTGGCTGTAGATTGGTTGGAGGTTAGTCTTAGGTCATTGTGTTTTCTGTAATCTTAGGCTACAGAAGGGGAAAGTCACCATCTATGCTTATTATGTCTATCTATATTGATTATGTACGCTGCTATGATTATTGTTGCCTTATAGCTTATGATGTTATGATTATTGATCTTGTTTATAATGCTATGTTTATAATGTTATGTTTATTGATCCTATGTTCATTGATGCTATGTTGCATGATGTTATAATTACTGATGTTTGCTATTATGCTGTTGTTGTTCACCGCCCTGAGTCCTTCAGGGGAGGGCAGTATACACATCGAATAATACAGTATCATACTATACAAGAATGTAATAGCAAATATGTTATTCTGTACTATTAATGAATTGTTTCCCCTCCTCAGTTATTTAGAATGAAAACCCTTTTAAATGCATGAAGCAATTAATTTATATCCTTCCTTTATCTTTTTGAGGTAAATAACTGAACAATTCTTGTCATGCTCAAATGCTGTGAGACTGCTGGATTATTTCCAATGGGAGAATAATATATATATTTGAGTGATTTATTTCTAAATTCAATTTTGATCAATCATGATTAGTTAACCCCTTTTTGTGTTTTAGGTGCCTTTGCAAGAAAGGAGGGGGGAGAGAAAAGGAAAGAGAGATGTAACCAAACAAGAACAGGAATGGCAAACACTAGCATATAAAAGTGCTAGTGAGAGTTATAAGTGGACATGATAAGCCACAAGACAACCTTTTAATAAGGAAGATGAAATTTATGTGGATATTTATCTTTTTTAATTCTAAAATTTCAGTCCACATTGTAGAAAGCTAAAACCAATGCAAAACATACAATCAAATAATTAAAATTGAATTAATCAATTACAAAATCCCTATCACAGAAAAACCTAACTCCAGTTGGCACCTGAAGAAATCCCCTATCCCCCCAGGAGGGGGACTGGCACAGCACAAGCAGCCAGTATGATGGTATGTGGGGGGTAGCATAAACTTTCATATCCGCACAGTTTGTGTGGAGCTTACTGTCTAAAATTACATTTTACAAGTTGACATTAAACTGTCTTTTCAATATATCTTCATATCTAATAACATACCTGGTTTCAGGTAGCTGGCTCAAGGTTCCCTATGCCTCAACCCAGCTTGCTGGGGATAAAGTGTAAATGACTGGGGAAGGCAATGGCAAACAACACTGTAAACGCAGTCTGTCTAGCAAATGATGTGATGTGATGTCACCCCATTGGTCAGTAATGACCCAGTTCTTGTCAAGAATCATAGTTGCTTGGAATACCATCAGTTTTTCTGTGCAGTAGGGAGGGGAAAAGTCAGTCTGCAGAGGGCAAGTCAACCCAATGTTTCTCAATGGGAGGTAGATGGGTTTTCTGAAAGGCTAAGATTCTCCTATTTGTGTTTACATAGCTACACAGATAACTCATCAATTTTTTTTTAAAAAAATAGTAAAATTATATTGCCAGAATCGGCATGACCAGCTGTGTACACAACTATGTATTGTTTGGGCTGAAAAGGCATCTAGAATTGGAGCCTGCAGAGCAAATGTCCTGAAGCTACCTTCAGCAAATGGCGGCAGGGAGAATCCCTGCAGCTGCACACGTAATGTTGGGCACAAGCTGAGGGTAAAACTGACCAGAGAAGAAAATGGTTGGACAGGAAACAGCGTCTTTCCCCCTCTGACTTCTTTACTGTCTGGAAAGCACACTAGAAGCCATCTCTTTTAAGGACATTCTCTAGGTATCTTATTTTCGCTGCGCGGACTGAAAAGAGCCAGTTGCCACTTTTTAAGATGTCCCACAGACATCTTTTTTGTGCTGTGTGGAACTAACCGTTGTCTTGTTAAATTTGAAAATGTCAGCAATTAAATGGCTCTGCTGTGGGTAAATTTTGAAAGGAAATGGTCCTTAGCATTTACTCTTGAAAGTGGTCATACAGGGCAAAGTTTTGAGTTCATACATATATAAAACATTATGTTTGAGCCATTTTTAATCTGCTTTGCAAAAGCAGTAGGATTCTTTCTGTCTGGGGTTAGATCACCTCTTTAAAAAGATTACTGCATTTATCTACAAAGAACTACAACAATCTTGCAAAATCAATGCAAAATTGGAGTCTGTTTGGCTTCTTCCTTTGGATCATGAGTAAAGTTTGAGGAAATAAATATATCCCCAAATACACATACTTTGTGCTAGATAGCAACAGGGAATGCAGCACAGATAATTTTGTCTCTCTTTTAGAGCTTGTGCAGATGCTACCACAGCTGGCTTTGGTAGCCTATTAAATAACTCCTCATGCAAGTGGTTTACTTATATGAGCAGCGTAAAGCCTGAAGATCACAGTAGCTATTTCCAGACTTAGAAACACTGCCAAAAGAGTTCTATGGCTTTGGCACCATGACAGAGGAAGCCATGTGTGTCTGATACTTACCTTGCCTATGATAGTGGGGGCACACAGAACAGGACCACTGAAGATCATTGTTGACCTGTGAGCAGGTACAGATTTGAGAAGATGACCTCCAATTCCTATCCATTTAGGTCCTTATCGGTAATAATAATAATGAGCACTTAAAGTTTAAATTCAAACAATAAAAAAGAAGTGGCAGATCATTTCAAATGTAACTATTGAACCCATTGTTAGTTACCTTTGGAGAGTTCCAGACTCTGTAAACCATGGCTTTATGAGATGCTCTGTGACAGAGTTTGAGAACTTCTGGCCTACACAACTGTGTTTCATTGATCAAATGTTACTGTTCATTGAATGCCATCTGGATCTGGGATGTGATTTAACACAAAACAGGAACATTAACTTTCAGAGTAAAATTTTTCCAGGTAGAAAGTCTGTAATCTACATAATATAGTGCACTGAATTAGAGTCTAATAAAAATTACCTGAAGGGTCCTTTTCATCCCAAGTAAAATTCCTTATGAGCCTCATCCCAGTCAACAGGGTTTCTGTTTCATGGAACTTAAATGAACTTTGAAATGGACCATGAAAAACAGTTATTTTAAGTAATATCTATCATACATTATAAAAGATACTTCCCAGTATTCTAACTTTCATGATTCGAGCTATTATAGCAAGGAAATGGAAGGAAAGTAATTGGTTTTCAAAAGTAATGAGAGATATATTTCTGATGTTTTCTTATAGCCAGAGAAGTTAGTGGCCAATTTTGAGACTCCTTGCTTTGAGATGGATGGGTAGACACACAGATTCCTTTGTTATTATAGATAAGGCACTTACATAGAAACAGTTCAAAATTTATTTTTAAGGCATATACCTAGGGCAGTGGTGGCGAACCTTTGGCACTCCAGATGTTATGGACTACAATTCCCATCAGGCCTTGCCAGCATGACCAATTGGCCATGCTGGCAGGAGCTGATGGGAATTGTAGTCCACAACATCTGGAGTGCCAAAGGTTCACCACCACTGCCCTAGGGGAAGCCCAGGTGTCTTGATGAGAGTTGAAACTGGTCTTGTTCTGTTCCCCAAGCAAACTAAAATCAGATGCCTTGCACTTGGCCAGAACAGAGTATACGACCCATAAGCAAATAAGCAACAGTTCAAAAAAGGGTCTAATAATATTTAAAGTTTAGGACTCTGACTCCTCCCATAAAATCTAACTAAGAATACTTGCAATGCTGGAAACAACTGGAGATTATCTGAAGAACTTGCAGGTCCAATCCTTCCTTAACTGCTTCTAAGGAAGTCTGTTCTGTTTGTTTCTTCTTCTGAGTTCTCCCAGTGTCCTCTATTTGGACTCTGTTTCCTTGCAATACTGTTGAAACTTGATTGCTCACATACCATGGTTCTTTAACACCTTAAACATCTGATATATTGCTGTCTACAGCCTTCCCCAGACACCTGAACTGAACAGAATGTAAAACAGGAACTGCTAACTAATAAGAATGCTATGGTGTTTTGCCTTTAGAGGGCTTCTTAAAGGAACAGGGTCTAACTAAGGTTCCCTCCCACAGAACACAGTACAAAAGGCAGCTAAACCCATTCTAACTACAACTGAGGCTTAAATAAGGGAAATCGTGAGGGTGTCTCTAAGGGCATGACAGGTCTCCTTTCTCTTAGGGCTCAGGTACATCTTGTTGTCCTAAAATCCAAGTATGCTTAGTCAACTGTCATTTAACCTTATATTATCAAAGAACCCAATGTGTCTTGAATTCATCAATAGTATACTCTTACAATATACCATCCATTATGACCTTTTAGGTGACTCAGTAGATACTCTTCAACTTAGAGACTGTGTATACTCTGTGATGCTCTGATAAAAGTGTGATGCTCTGATAAACACATTGCTAATTAGGAAAGCAGCTTTTGTGGTACAAATTATTTAATGACCATTTCATATCCCCCTATTTAGTTAAGACATCAAACCATAACCTCTGAGCTTATGGTCTGAAACAATGCCAATGGCTGTATTGGTCTATAGTCATACACCATAAGTATTGGTCTAGTCATACACCAATGCCAATAATCTATAGTCATACACACGCTATAGTCATACACCAAAGAACCAACATTTCTGAATTTGCTGTTTGCCAATCCTGGTGGATTTACCCATTACATTTTTGACTGCCCACTTTATGTGCAACCCAAGACTAAATTTCTTGCAAGAGTATTAGCTGGTTTAAATTTACATTCTGTTAATGAGAAATTAATATTCCTGCTTTCAGGTTCTGATTATTTTATATCTTACAGAATGTCAATGTATGCCCTGGCAGTAAGGAAAATAAGGACCAACGTAGTGTCCATGATTGATTTTATTAGTTAACTGGCCATTCTGACTGTTTTACTGTTATTTATCTTTTAAGATTATCTATACTACTGCAATTATAATTTTAATGTTTATACATATTTTATAAAGTGTCAAATTAGTTTATGATGTTTTGTGAAGGCTTCTGGACATATGCAAATAAATTATACTATCTAGATGAGCCACTCAGTAGCTATAGCTCCTCATAGCTAGCGAATGGCCAAAACTTTCCCTTGTCTTTGATTATTGATTCTCTCCTCCCTCAACCTCAGAAAATTCTTGTGTATTCAATTCCTTATTGACAAAAGTAAATATGCAGTTTTTCTAATTAAGAAGGTTTATTTCATATATAGTATTAATGGTCTTAAGAGCAGCAGTGGCATAGTGGCTAAGAGCAGGTGCACTCTGATCTGGAGGAACCGGGTTTGATTCCCAGCCCTGCTGCCTGAGTTGTGGAGGCTTATCTGGGGAATTCAGATTAGCCTATGCACTCCCACACATGCCAGCTGGGTGACCTTGGGCTAGTCACAGCTTTCCGGAGCTCTCTCAGCCCCACTTACCTCACAGAGTGTTTGTTGTGAGGGGGGAAGGGCAAGGAGATTGTAAGCCCCTTTGAGTCTCCTGTAGGAGAGAAAGGGGGGATATAAATCCAAACTCTTCTTCTTCTTCTTAATCCTCATTTTAAAGCTGCAATGCTTTTAGGGTTTTGTTTTACAAAAAGGCATTGAAGACTATTGGAGGGTTGTGGAGATATGTCTTTACTGCATGAAGTTCTTCAAAATTGCTTGATAGTTTAGCATTGTCTACAACACTTTTGGGGAGGGAAGGCATCATCGTATAGCCTGATCTTATAAGATCTTGGAAGGCAAGCAGAATCGGTACTTGGAAGGGAGACCACCAAGGAAGTTTCTTGTCATGAGCCAGTCCCTGGGTACTTACCAGGACACAGAGAACTTGGAGGCAGAACCTGAAGACACAGTGCAGCCAGAGGTGACTGCTCCTGAGGAAGACCAGGCAGCAGAGCCAACTCCCAGCCCTTCCCTGCCTGATGACATGCAGGTGGAGGAGCCTGCAGATCCTCCTAGGGCAGTGGTGGCGAACCTTTGGCACTCCAGATGTTATGTACTACAGTTCCCATCAGCCCCTGCCACCATGGCCAATTGGCCATGCTGGCAGGGGCTGATGGGAATTGTAGTCCATAACATCTGGAGTGCCAAAGGTTCGCCACCATGGTCCTAGGGAACCCAGTGATGAGTCAGCTGTGCATGGGAGGCAGAAGCAGAGGCTGCTGCTGCTGCAGAAGCAAAGAAGGATTGCTTGTTTGGCAGCAAGATATGAAAGATTAGAAGTCTCTGCATCTAAAGTGGATTAACTCCTTGCAGAATCCCAGCCCCTTGAACAAGGCTCTTTATATAAACCTTGCTGTGAGCTTGCTTCTGCCTGGATGCAACAAGTGTGTTACCTGTCACCACTGTGTGCCTGGTTCTTTGTTTATTCCCAGCCTGCCTTGACCTTTTGGACTGTGACCTGACCTTGCTTGTGCTTGCCACCCGCTTTGCTTTGTGGGGTCAGACCCAGCCACACCCCTGCCTGCTGGCAGCACAAGTTCTGCACAGGAAGATCATAGCAAGCACCTTGGCCTCTCAATTGCTTTGAAAGCTCTTTGCTGGGGTCACCATAAGTTGGTTGCAACTTGACAGCATTTAGGTATGTACGTACATCTCTTTGGCTACTTCTGCACATGCAGATTAATGCACTTTCAATCCACTTTCACAATTGTTTGCAAATGGATTTTGCTATTCCGCACAGCTGCAAAGTTCATTGAAAGTGGATTGAGAGTACATTATTCTGCATGTGCGGAAGGGACCTTTCAGACACTTTCCCCCATTTTCAGCAGTGATTTTTAACTTACTTAAACACTGTTACTCAAAGTGCCAGGGTTGTAGTGCCCACTTATCCTACACCATGTAGCATGCACGGCTGGGGCTGCTCCATCATGTTCCACTGAAACAAACTTGCCTTCCACAAACCAGATTATGTTGTAGGTCAGTGCTGCTCACTTATCTCCACTAAAAACATTTTTGCTGATCCCCTTCCAGATGGGCAGACTGAAAAAGCAATAATATTTTACATAAAGTAAAAGCCTAGCTACCCTGAGCCTGGCCTCAGCCTGGGAGGGTGGGATATTAAATCCAATAAAATCAAATAATAAAACTAAAAATATATATTGACTGGCTTCTGCAATAAATCATGGTTTTCTTTTCTTAAACTCCAGGATAACTAATAGAAAACCTGTGGTTACTTTTGAGATGTTTTCCAATAGTTGTGAAAGCGTGAATCCTCCCTTCCCACTTTGTAAAAATAGCAAATAGGCCCAGCCCCAATGAGTCTGGTCTTGTCAGCTCTCCAGACTGACATATTGGTTAAAATTATTATGTATAAATTAACATGTTTGGTATCATTAAACATAACACATGGGACTGGAGAGCTTACAGGAATCAGAGCAGCTGTGACAGGTGCACAAGAATGTGTGGGAAGAAAAGAGCTACGCTAATGACAGCAAAAGTTTCAAGACTAGAGTGGAAGAGAGGGGAAACTACCCTGAACAATCTGTAAACTTTCCAGCAAACAATTGGGTTGGCAAGTAAAACTCTAGTCTGGGAAGTAGAGAATAATTTTCATTGGTCCATTCTGCACAGCCTAAATAAGATGTCCTGGGAATGCTTAAAAAAGCTCCCTTGGGAAGGCATTCTGCACAGCTTTCTGCTCAAGATGTCCTCAGGTGTGATGATTAGCCCCTGTTTGATCCTGCCATGATTAACCTTTTGCCTGGGACCTGGGAACCTGTTTCTCTTCAGACCCACCTCCTCCTTCCTCTCAGTTAAACTGCTTTCCTTTTCTCAGCCCCCTTATCAGCTTGTTAGCCACCTGCTATGGTAGCTCTCTCAGTAGTATGAAATGTAGGTTGTTTTGACCCTAGTGGGGGAAGGTTTCTCCTTACAGTAGATTGTGGGACTGGAGAAGTGCCATCCCCCATTGGAAACTGGTCAGCAGGGTGAAGTGACAGGATGTGGGGTGGCATGGGGTATAATGGAGCTTGCTATGCTTAGTTCAGGCAATAGCAGTCTAAATACTCATTTTCTGGTGCTGTTTCATAATGAAGAAATCAACTGAAACAGTCTTGTTACTGAACAGTTTGGGGTGCAACATCAGAATATCTTACTTTAGCTCAAGGTGTCATTTTTTGAAAATGCTTTAAAGTGCACCTGTCTCCCCTAAGCCACCTTCAAGATGTCTCCTGCTTGGCTGTGCAGAATGCAGAGCTTTGGAGGTGTCTTATTTTTCCCACCTCACTATTTTGTTTTCTGGTCAGTTTCATCCACAGCTTGCAACCAACATTTTGCGTGCTGCTGAAGGGATTCTCCCTGCTGCCATTTACTGAAGGTTGCCTCAGAACATTTGCTTGGCAGGCTCTGATCCTGGATGGCTTTTCAGCCCCCAAAGTACATAGTTATACTCAGTGGGACCTGCCGATTTCGATCATATATAGTTTTCCCTTTCCCCTCCTATTTTCAATGAGCCATCTCCATTGATAGGCAGATGCAAACTTGAGAATATTAACTGATTGGAAGACCCGTCTACCTCCCATTGAGAAGCACCGAGTTGACCAGCCTGTTGTGGACCAACAGTTTTTCTGTGCATTAAGAAAAAACGGAAAAAAATGAAGTTGGTCTGCAGAGGGCAGGTCAACCCAATGCTTTTTAAAGGGCAGCAGACCCATCTTCTGAGCAGCTAAGAGTCTCTTATGTGTGCCTGCATAGCTACAAAGATAGCTCCTTTAAAAAAAAGGCAAGAGAGCAAACATCTTGGGGCAACCTTCAGCAAATGGCAGCAGGGAGAACCCCTTAAGCCAGGGGTGGGCAATTATTTTTTCTATAGGGCCGCATAAGAAACAGAAAATATTGTGGAGGGCCGGGCCAAAAGGCTGAACTCAGTTCTGCATAATAGGGGCTGATAAGTGACAGACAGGTGCACAGATCAACTTGGAATCAGTGGCAACGGGGAGGGGGGTGCGAGGTGGTTTTGAAAGCCCCGCAGAAGCCAGCAGCCAAGGCAACCGGCTTCTGCGGGGCTTTCAAAGGCGCTTCGCTCCCCAGCAAGGCAGGGGGGCCAGTCAGGGTCATGCGGCGGGCCGGATGTGGCCCGCGGGCCGTATAATGCCCAGGTCTGCCTTAAGCTGTACACAAAAATGTCCGGTGCAAGCTAAAAGTGAAATTGATCAGAGAACAAAACAGTTGGCGGGAAACAGTCTCTTTTTCCCTCTGATGCCTTTGCTGTCTGGAAAGCACACCAGAAGCCACCTCTTTTTAAAATGTCCCTGGATTTCTTATTTTGGGTGTGCAGAATGAAAAGAGGCAGTTGCCTCTTTTTAAGACACCCCACAGACGTCTTTTTTGTGCTGTGCAGAACAGACCAGTGACTTTGCTATTTTTTTAAAAAAAAACCTTGGATTTTGGAAATATGGGTCACTTGAATTAAATATGACATAACCACTACTATTTCCTCTTTAAGCGACATCTTAAGTATGCACTGAGCATTTCTTAATGATTTCCGGAATCAAATGAACACTTTTTACAAGGCTGGAAAGCACTTAATGTGAACCCATGCTTTGCTTAGAGTAAACCCCAGACAGTTTACCTGAATAACAAAGTAATCATTAACATCTTCTTGGAAACACTCCACACCACTTTTCAACAAGCTGGTTGATCATTACCATCCTCTTCAAGCCAAGTGTTAAGGACTCCTGGGGTGCATCCACTTCACATTACTTGTTCTACATGCTTATTTTTTTTCAAGGCACAGAGAAGCAATTGAATTTCATACTATTGGCACCACAACATTGCTCATCTTCTCCTTCAGCTGCAAAATGGGTGTTCAGGGATCTCAGCTTTAATTTGAACTTTATGAAGTTCAGGGCGACTGCTGGGCATGTCGTTTGGCATGCATTTCCTCTGACTGTGTCACCCCTTCTCCAGATAGGCACCAGCCACATTTTCATACCAGCAAAATGCATCGCTGTTAAAAAATCTGGATGTTTGCAAGACAACTTCCAAGAAATCTCCACTTTGCCTTTAATTGGAACTGGCATTTTTGCCAGTTAGGATTTTTCTTGTTGCATGGGGAAAATAAAAGTGAGACTCTGGTGTCAATGTGAGCCCCAGCTTTGAAGCAGCTGTTCCTTCTAGTGCCTCTGAGCCAGTATTTCCATACCTATGCAATAACAGCATTCTTGTCTTTTCTTAACAAATGCAAAAGGGATAAGGCTAGGCACATGGGGTTTTATTTTGTAAAAAAACAAACAAAAAGATTAGCAAAATAATTTGGAAAATAAACTAGCAAACCACCTTTACATTATATGTGATATGTTTTGAATAACACATTTTATCTTTACCATGCATGCAAAGCAATCAACATCTTTGAATTTCTCTGTCTCAAATATATAAACAGAAGACAGTTGGTACATGAGTAATTTTCCACCATAAGCCTCTCTATGACGTTTTTTTCCCTTTGAGAAAATAGAACATGCTTCTTTTTTTGTTTGGGAAATTAAACAAGAAACCTCTATCTTCTTGTAGGAAGAATAACAGGCATTCTTGTTGATTTACTCCACTTATTTTTCATCCCATAATTCTTCCCACAACAATGCTGAAAATGATCTCTCCTGTCTTCGCTTGATGACGGCTTCCAATCCAGGATAGTCATCTTCTCCCTATATTATTGTGACTGATATTTCGGAAGCTGTGTTTGCTTTCCAGCGATTTACTCCAAGGCTATCATTATTTTTTAAACTTGCATCTATAAGGAAAGCACCAGTGTGGTAGTTTTGTAATTTGTGTGGTAATTTGCAGTGTGGTAGAATCCTTTGTATAATGAAGCTGTGTATTTATCATGTGCTCAGTGTTTACTATAGCCTCAGGCAGATGAGGAATTTGGGTGAAGGTCTCATTGGATGACTGAAAGATGGGGACTGAAAGGAAGGTTCCGATTATCCTTCCTTCCTTCCTTCCTTCCTTCCTTCCTTCCTTCCTTCCTTCCTTCCTTCCTTCCTTCCTTCCTTCCTTCCTTCCTTCCTTCCTTCCTTCCTTTCATCCATCCACACACACACACACACCCCTCCCCGCAATGTATCATTTGTAGGTTAGAAATGTCCTTCTCATCATTTGTGCCTTTAAAGCAGACAAGGAGGCCAACTATGGAGTGAGACAAAACCTGCCAATCTCCAGGTTAGGCCATTTTGGGCGGGGGTGGGGGGGTGCCCAGTGCTGCTACAACTCGACATTGTGTTTCCTTTTCCTCATATTGCTGCCAGCATGGTATAGGGGTTAAGGTGTTGGACTAGGATCTGGGAAACTCAGGTTTGAATCCCAACTCTGCCATGGAAACTTCCTGGGTGACCTTGGGCCAGTATTTGGATGGGAGACCTCCAAAGAATGTGACATGGAGGCAGGCAGTGGTAAGCTATTTCTGAATATATTTTGTCTTGAATATATTTTACCATAGGTCAGCTGTGACTTGACAGAAAAAAGAGAAGGAAAACTTGACTGGATCAACAGCAGTGTACAGTACAAACATAATTTTTTTCATACAATTAATTCACTAAATCCCACCCTATATGATTGTTTAGGGTAACTGTTTTCATGACAAAAGTTATCTGTTGGTTGTTCAGGAAATTTATGCAATAATAATCTTGGAATGTTCTGAATGTTGGCCTCTGCAACTAAGAAATAACAGAGGCAGAATTCAAGAGTTTCCTTCAATATTTCTCATGCCATCAACTTCTTATTGTGTATTATTCTGAATTATAGCTTGCCTAAAAGTGTTGAATCTAGTCATATTTCACCACTTCTGTTGGAAAATATGTCACCTGCTATTCTGTCACACATTAATCCATCTGGGTTTGAACTGTTCCCTTGATTTATACATGTGAATATGTCTGACTTCTTGCTTGCAATAATTTCAGTCACCATTCCTCTTGGATTTCTATTTTGTGCGCAATTTATTACTACAGTCTAGATGGGGGAAAGTATCACTATACCAAGGGAAAAATTCAAGATCCTTTCACGAGCCCTCCAGTGATAATGAAAAATCACAATGGGATTAATCATCTGTGATTAACTTCAAAGTTTCCAAAGTCGTACTAGTGAATCAAGAATCACCTCTAGGTCCAAAGCTATATCTGGATGAGAATATAGGGCACAGAAGAGGGAAATTAGGTAATTATGCCTCAGCAAATGGGCAGAAGTTGCTTTTAGTCTTACCAGAGCATATTAACCAACAGAACACCTGCTTTCTAGAAAGCCTAATAGGAGAGGAAACAGGAAACAGAAGGGATGAGAGTTGGCTTAGACCTAGTGTAGCTTATGCAATGATGAAACAGCTGTTGTACCTATTTATAAAACAAATCTGGTTTGGATCTTAAATTGTGACTCAGTTGGACTACCAGCAAGGAGCATGGGGAGCATTTGGGGGTAAAGCCTGGGGAAAACAGCAACACAAAAAGTCATTCCTTCCTCCACTTTGGCTCCCACTGCTCCATTAAGTGTGGGCAGGGACTGCAGCACAGGGGAGGGAGGTTGCTTACTGCAGCAGGAAACCTGGTAAGTCTATTCAGCTGCTTGACCCGACAGAGGGCAGAAGAAGTAAGCCAACAGTCTGACCCAAATCATCACAATCAGAGTTCATTGAAGCAAATATTGAAAATTCTGTAACAATGTGTTCTTTTACTGTTTTCAACACACCAAGATAGTCAGGACACCTTCCAATCAAAGGCTGTTCCTGCATGGCCAAAAAAAGCGCCCCAGGGGCAGGAACAAAATGGTCCCTGGGGTGCTGTTTGTACAGGAGACGCTGCTGCATTGCAGCAGCACCGTCTTGGCTCCTCTTGGTGCAAAGGTGCCTTGGTGCAAAGGTGCCGGTTTAAAAAGTGGCATCTTCAAGCCAGCGCGGTTCGAACCACACCGGCGGGAAGATGCTGCTTTCCCCTCCCCTCCCCTCCCCTCTTCTTCCAACGTTGCTCTGGAGGGCTAGAGCAGGGGTAGGGAACCTGCGGCTCTCCAGATGTTCAGGAACTACAATTCCCATCAGCCTCTGTCAGCATGGCCAATTGGCCATGCTGGTAGGGGCTGATGGGAATTGTAGTTCCTGAACATCTGGAGAGCCGCAGGTTCCCTACCCCTGGGCTAGAGGGACATGACCACGCTGCTCTCTGACCCCTGGAGGTCGGAGGGTAGTGAAGGCATGTCCCTCCAGCCCTTCAGAGCAACACTGAAAGGAGAGGTGAGTGGAGGGGACCGAAGGAGAGGCAGCTCCATGCAGAGCTGCTTCTCCAGCTAGGGAGAAAAGTGGGGCTGTTTGCACGCCACTGTGCAAGCAGTCCCCAAGCCTCCACCAGCATAATTTATTATTTTATACATAATTTATGCCAGCGGAGGTTAATTTCTGCTGCTGTGCAGAAACAGCCTAAATTCCAGTGTTGTTAACTCCTTCCTTGAATGTCATGTGCAAAATCTGTGTTATATACAAGGTTCAATCACACAAGGGGCACACCAAAAGAATAGTAAGTAATCATTTGTTACCAAGCATGGCCATTCATTGTCAGCTTTCTTACCTCAAGGCATTGGGCTGTGTAAGTAATCATTTGTTACCAAGCATCCTTTAATACTGTTTAATCCCTACTACTTTCAGCTTCTCTCTTTTAGCCAACAGGTATCTTCTGTAAAGTTCCACCTTCTGTGCTCCTTATAAGAAACAAGTCTCTACATCACAACAGTCACTACAAAGTTTATGTCTACTTGATGTCCAATAGCTAGGATACAGTGATGGAGTGATGTGGAGAAAATCAAATTGGACTTGATTGTCATAAGCAAGACATGACCTATTAATTTAATTATTCAAGTTTAACTTTCATTAAGATATTTTGGCTGAAGCAAGCATGTTTAGTGAGATATTTCTTGAGTACAGAATGCCCTGGGCGGAATGTCTGTAACTCCTTTCCTACTACCCAGAGGCAATCAGTCTGAGACATTCAGCATCCAGTGTTCTTGCCTCTTGTCATTGTTAAGTTAAAAGAGCTCCCTCCTCATTCTGGTATCTGTGCTGGAAAGCAGGATGTCAGCTCTGGGCAGGAGGAAGCTTAGTTTTTAGTCAGATTTTTCTCATTGGCTTACAATTACCTTGATGAAGGATTGTAATCTTACATATATGCTTATTTTGCACTCATTGGTTGTCCTCATTTGGATTAACTGTCATTGGTTATAAGCAAATATTAGTGCATCATCATGATATTCTACAATTGCCTAAACTTTGTTTTTATTTGTGGGGGAGCATGCCTAAGAACAGGAGCTCCATGCCCTGTGGGATTATTTTCTGTACAGGGATCTAAAGATAGGCTATCACGTCATTAACAGTTTCTACTTAAACAAATTCCATGTCATACACACCAAAGTCATAGTTGGTATAATAGTTCTCCTT
Organism: Sphaerodactylus townsendi; assembly: GCF_021028975.2. NCBI lineage: Eukaryota > Metazoa > Chordata > Lepidosauria > Squamata > Sphaerodactylidae > Sphaerodactylus > Sphaerodactylus townsendi. The sequence continues at coordinate 39,317,728 of NC_059427.1, read as the reverse complement.
TCAAACTTATATTCTCACCCATAGACTGGGAAGTGCCTGGGACCCTGCCCCATAAGCAGTGGCAAAGCCACCAGGGGGCGGGGGGATGCGCAACGCACCGGGCGCACTGATTCTGGTCACGTGGGGCAGAAAAATCCCCCCGCCCCATGGCCCCCACCCCCTTCAGTGGCACCTCTCGCCCCCCCCCACGGTGCACCCCCCCACGGTGCACCCCCCACTTACTTTTAGGAATGGAACATCCCAGAGAAGAAGCCTGCCTGCATTACTTTGACCTGGTGGGAACTACATTTCCCAGGGACTCCTGGGAAATGTAGTTCCCACCAGGCCCAGGAAACGCAGGGAGGTTTCTTCGGTCTGCTCCTTTCCTAAAAGCAAATGGGGGTGCCGTGGGGGGTGCCATGGGGGCCTGCGGGGGGCCATGGGGGGAAAGCCAGAGTGTGCACTGGACGCACTCTGGCCTAGCTATGGCCGTTTCCACACGGAGGCGGAAACGGCTGGGTCGGTGCATTTCGCGCCGACCCGACGACGCTGGGATCGTCCGCACGGATGGTCCCAGAAAGAACAGGGGAGACGGCGCCGCTGGGCGCCATCACCTGGTCGCCTTACCTGCTCTCCAGCCCTCCGGCGCATCGCCGGGGCCTGGGGACACGCCTCCCCTGCCCTGCACGCCTGCTTCCAGGTCACAGAGCAGGGGGGGCATGTCCCCAGGCCCCGACGACGCGCCGGAGGGCCAGAGAGCAGGTAAGGGAAGCGAGGGGGTGGGGGGAAGCGCCGGGAAGCCGCTGCTGTTCGCACGGCAGCGGCTTCCAGCCGGCATTTCCCCAACAAGAGCACTTCCCAGCGCTCTAGAAAAATGCCGGCGTGGGGACGGGCGGGCGGCGCGAGGGCGGCGCGGCTGCGATGCAGCTGCGCCCCCTGTGCGAATGGCGGCCTGGGGACAGCATTTTTGCCGTCCCCAGGCCGCCATATTCCACCCATGCGGAAACGGCCTATGCCTCTGCCCATAAGCTTTTTCAAGGGGCAAAACAGAAGTCCCATGCATTGTGTCAAACAAGCACTATGAGGTTTTCCAGTTTCAACTGGCAAAGGACTAAATCCTAGCCTTCCCTTCCATGCTTGAAAGGTACTGTGAAAGCTGACAGCACTGACCATTTGTTAAACAGGTACACATGCTGCTATAGGTGGAGACATCTGGATTAGTGGCAATGATTTCCATCAATATGCTGTCTAGACAGGTATATGGATGGTGACTGAACTGACTTGGTAATCCCATTTGTAAATGTGTGCACTTGACAAATGAAGGGAAATAAAACATCTGGAATGAATTTCCTCTTTTCATTGTTCTTAATTCAGCAGTTATATTTCCTATTCTGGTAATTTATGTAATGCATAGATTATGCATAGGAATCATTAACCCCGCATAATGAGACTCTGTTAAAATTTGTGATAATTTAGTACTGTTGGTGCTACTATTTGTCTTTTAAACTGCACAATCAATACACAGAATGTTTCATGGAATAAACGAAGAGTATTTTCAGATTTCCTGAGAGACTTCGAGGCTGCAGAGAAGTTCAGCAAATGGCATATGTGGGAAGGGGAGAAGGAGTTATGTTGGTCACATATAACTTGCACTGTTCTCAGATCAGCAAAATATATGGAGCCCTGTACCTCATTCCCTGAAGGAAAAGAAATGGTTTACAAAACAAGTACCATATATACTCGAGTATAAGCCGACTTTTCCAGCACATTTTTACTGCTGAAAAAGCCCCCCTCGGCTTATACTCGACTATATATGATAATTCCAAGATGGCGGCTGGGGCTGGGGCTGCTGTGGGGATCTGGTAAGCAAGTTGCTGCTTTTTTTCTAACTCACCAGAGAGCCATAAAAACAAGCTTTAAGGACAGCCTGCATAGCATTACAACTAAGGTGGGTGTTTGTGTGTTAAAAAAAACAGAGGCATTTATCTCCTAAGGGTTATTGGTGCGTTGCATTCTAGATGAAAACAGTTCTTCATTCAGTAGTTTACTGCCAAATACTGATGTTGCTGAAGACAAAGACTTTCTTTGGAGCAAAGTTTAGGCTGGCATGGCTATGAATCCCAGAATTATTCTACATTGGAGGAAAACAGTGGTTCATTTGTGTTCCTAGAGTGCTGGATAGCTGCTCATCCCTAATGCAAACTCTGTTAAGCAACTCTATCTCATCTTGCTCCCCAATCTTCTGTTTTTAGCTGCTACTGAGTCAAGTTCGAAGGCTTATACTCGAGTCAATAAGTTTCCCAGTTTTTTGTGGTAAAATTAGGTGCGTCTGCTTATTTTTGGGTCAGCTTATACTTGAGTATATATGGTAGATCCTAAGGAGATGTTTAAAGATAGACAGAGACAGATGGCTCTGTATATTTTCCCAGAAAACAAACTTCTGTTATGATCCAGCTTTCTTGAACACCTGAAATGCCTTGAGGTAAGAAAGCTGACAATGAATGCCCATTTTTCTCATTCTTTCTTACACTGCCCATAAGAGAACAATGTGAGAACTACAGTGAAGGCTCCACACTCAACTCTTCCTCTAAAATGACTCTTCCAGTAGGAAATATTAAGCCTCTTTTACTTTAGCCACACATAACCCCTAACTTAGCATGCCCTTGGAGCTTGCTTTTGGTATTTTTAAGTACTGGTAGCCGAGCTTTGTTAATTCTCAGAGTTCTTCTTTCCTGTTGAAGTAAATCCTCTTCTTTCCTGTTGAAGTGCTAACAAAGCATGGCTACCAGTACTTAAAAACATCAAAAGCAAACCCCACAAGCATGCTAAGTTCATGAACAATGGACTCCACCCAAACACAGGATTTGCATTCACCAATACTGCTGCTGCTGCAGGGCATGAAAATGTGAATCACTCCCTGGATTGAAAAACCCCACCCGCAATAAAATACTATCAACCACATCTTTGCATAGCAAGTTCCACCCCAGAACTTACTGATTGGTTCCCCACCCTGCGACATGGACAATATATACCCCCACTAAACATTCCCTTCTCACTGGACAAGGTGTGCAACAGACTTCCCTCTGTGATACACCTCTGAAGATGCCAGCCAGAGATGTAGGCCATGAAAGCCTTCGATGCTACCTGTAACATTTATCTTCCATCTAAAATGAGAACCCAAAGCTCTGCTGTAATGTCTTTGCTCATCTGATCAGGGCCTTCTATCGGCAGCACTCTCCTGGCATTCTGCAAACTATGCAAAAATGAATTATTCAGGAGCATGTTTTTATAAAGGCAATAGAGTTATATTATAATGGAGTGGTTCAGGAAGAGGATTTAATAAAAAGAATGGAACGGAACTGTGATTATGCTCCTGTGTATAGTTTCAGAAGGTAGTCATGTTGGTTCTGCAGTGAAACAGCTAGGTTCAAGTCTTGTAGAACCTCAGAGACCAATAAGATTTTTTGGGCAAAAGCTTTCAAGAGTCACAGTTGTCAGATATAATACTGTGCAGAGTATGCACTGTGCATTACTGTTGTATGTATTGTGTTGATCTCACTGCATTATATTTCTACTTATGTAATACCATTTCCATCCTTCTGAAATTGGTAAAATGAGTACCCAGCTTGCTGGGGTAAAATGTAGATGACTGGGGAAGGCAATGGCAAACAATCCTGCAAACAGTCTGTCATGATGTGACATCATCCCATGGATCAGTAACCACCCAGTACTTGCACCTTTGCCTTTTAATATCATTTTCTGCATTGTTTTATCATAATGTTTTATATTTATACATGATCTCAGATTACTGTGTTCTTAGCCCTATTATATTGCTTGTTAATTATGTCATCCTGTTGATTGGTCTGACTTACGCTGTGTGATCTTTAGGTGGAGCTCAAAGTCAGACTCTTTGTTGAAAACACTGAAACCCTCACTGGTATCTATAAGTGTCTTTCCCACTTATGTGTCTCTCCCAAGAAACAGAAAATAAAATGTTCCTGCCTTGCTGGAGGCAAGGGTGGAAGATGACTTTTCCCCTATTCCTTCTCTACTCTTAGGGTTCCAGTTAGAACTTATGAATTTCAGGAGCAGCTTCAGAGTGAACCCAGTAGACTAGAAAGGGGTGCAATTACCAATGGGACTGAGGAATCTGATTGAACTAAATAAATACAAGAGCATTTGATATCAGATGCCCCAAAGTTAAATTCTTATGTAATTTATAAAACAACCCCAAAATTCGATATAGAAAGAGAAGAGAATGAGGAAAGCATAGAATATATTTCAACACTATTCTAATAGTCAAAGATGTTAAGAGAAAGACTTCTAACAAGAAAGGACCTTAAAGTATACTTGAAATACAGAAAATGCTATTTATGCTAACATATTAATCAAATATTTCTCCATTCCTTTATGTATCTAAAATCGATGGACTCAGTTGTGGGATTCAAATCATTTAACAACCGGTTCCAGTGGTGAGATTCAAATAATTTAACCGCTGGTTGTTTAGAAGCACCATTTTAACAACCGGTTCTGCCAAAGTAGTGCGAACCTGCTGAATCCTACCACTGGATGGACTGTGTGGAATGGGAACTGTATCATAAGTCTGTTTTTTGCTAATTCAGTTAATCTCCATCTAGGTTTGCTGCAAGCTACTGGCAGATTTATCTACAAATCTGCTCATGGCTAATGAACGTTATTGCAACCAAATTAGAATTAAGCCCCTTGATCACTCAAATTTAATTATTTCCTGCTGTGCCCTTTCTGTTGCTCAGAATTGGCCTCTTCTGAGATACTTGCTTCATTGGCAATTTTGCTCTCAATTCTGTTTCCACAAGCTAAAAGATTCCCTACATTCAAGAAAAATAATTAGGTATTATATGAACAGTCCTGTTCTATATCCTTAGAGACAGATACCAGTATGGGAGGGGGAAAAGATTTACTCCCAAAATTCTCTTCAGCAAAAGTTCTTTAAAGCATTTGAATGTGTTTTTGAAACAGCCCCTGAACATTTAGTATCTGTCCCCCCCCCCCCCCGTATTTGATATTTAGGACTTGATATTGATTATTGTTAAGTAGTATGGAGCATCTGGCAGCATTGGATAGGTGACAAGAAATGTACTTGACAATATTGGATTGGAAACAGCTCTTGTGATTTTACATGTGCCACCTGCCAAAGTGAAAATAAGAATGATATAATTACAAAGCTAAAGCACTGCATTATAAATTTCTGAGCAAACATGCCATATTTTAACTTTCCAGTTTCAAATTTGAAATTTCACTTTCAAAATTTGAATCAGGAAATTAAAAATTGTACCTATTTGCATTTTTTCTTCAAAATATCAAACATTCTAAAAAAAAGTGTCTGCATGATAAATAAAGTACACAAAATAAAGAACACTAAAGAGAGCAAATTAAATAGAAATAGTGATACTATAAATTTCACAAAGGTAATAATTGAAACAATAAGTAACAAATCATGAAAATCACAAATACCCTGAACATAGAAATCTAGATTTCAGTGAGAAGACTGAAAGAAGGGATGTGTACTTGAACTCTGAAATACTGGACAATGCCATATTTGGTAAGTTCTAAATGTATTTGAATCCAAATTAGATATTTCCAAAAGTGTACAATAGTTCCTAATATTTGGAGTTCCATTTACTGCTGTAGAAAGCAAAAGAGTAGCTTGTTGCCCGTAGGAAGAAAGTGAAACCTATTTCTAAGGCATCCTGGAATGATTTCTTGAGAAATGAAACTTAAAATTGGTGGAAAATCGTGTGAGTCTCCTGAAAGGAACCAGCCAACTTTGCTAAAGTTTGCCTGTGATGACCGAATGCTGTGGGCATCAGGTTCACCTTCAACTCAGTGCCCACAGCATTTTCCTCTTCCACACCCATTTTAGCAAATTTGGCTGGTGGAGACTGGCACCAGCAGCCCTACAGAAAAAGTGCAGAGAAGGGCAACGAGGATGATTGAGGGCCTGGAGCACCTTCCCTATGAGGAGAGGCTGCAGCGTTTGGGACTCTTTAGTTTGGAGAGGAGACGTCTGAGGGGGGGATATGATTGAAGTCTACAAAATTATGCAGGGGGTAGAAAATGTTGACAGAGAGAAATTTTTCTCTCTTTCTCACAATACCAGAACCAGGGGGCATCCATTGAAAATGCTGGGGGGAAGAATTAGGACTAATAAAAGGAAACACTTCTTCACGCAACGTGTGATTGGTGTTTGGAATATGCTGCCACAGGAGGTGTGTGATAGCCCACTCCACCTGGGATAGCTTTAAAAGGGGCTTGGGCAGATTTATGGAGGAGAAGTCGATTTATGGCTACCAATCTTGATCCTCCTTGATCTGAGATTGCAAATGTCTTTACAGACCAGGTGATCGGGAGCAACAGCCGCAGAAGGCCATTGCGTTCACATCCTACATGTGAGCTCCCAAAGGCACCTGGTGGGCCACTGTGAGTAGCAGAGAGCTGGACTAGATGGACTTTGGTCTGATCCAGCTGGCTTGTTCTAAAAAAAAAAAATTCCCCATAAATTTTAGTGCCACCAGTGGTGTTATCTATAGAAAATGGTGCCCAGGACAAATATTGAAATTGTGCTTCCCCAAATTTGTGCCCCAGGGAAAGAGCGTCCTCAGTCTCTTGCCTACCACACCTTCAAAACAGCATGAATGGGGTAAGGCTGAGCATACTGGAAGTCAACAAGCTGCCGGAGGCGACAGAGTTCCTGGATCTGCTGTTACATGATTGCTGCCATGCCTACTGCTGCCCCATCACTTGGATGGGGGTGGGAGAAGAGTTTTGGAGGGGGACTTTTTAACCCATGCATGGTAGAGGGGGAGTCCTTTTTTTCTTTTTGAAATAAAAAAAAATGTTTGTTTTCTGTATTTCTCCCCGGATCGTCCAAGAAGATGTAAGTGGGGGTTTGTATAGAAAGCATCCAGCTGCTTAAAAACCCCCAATGTTCTCTCTGCCGCAGTTCTGGGACTTTGGCTTCCTTTCCCTTCCCCATCCAAATTCTCAGTGTTTTTCAGTGTACAAAATGCATCCACGAATGTGCATTCATTTGGGCACTTCCTCTGGGCACTTACAGGTAATCCTTCCTTCTTATCTCTCTTCTCCTCCTCTCACTTAATCTTTTGCCCTGATCCTATGCAGTTTTCTCCAGCAATCGATTACCCTCCCCCCCTTATTTTTTTGCTTAGGACTCCAAAGTGAAAGCCTTTATGTTTTTTTTAATTAATGCACAACATAAGGACATAAGTCAGTCTTTTTTCCCCTTTCTTCCTCTCTCTTTCCCTCTTTGAGATCTTTACAGTCCATCTTTTTGTTTTAAAAAAACACCTTATTCTTGGTATTTTCTAGCAAATGCCTACTGGGTTTTGACCATTGTTAGTGATAGCAAAGGAGGAAAAAAAGTAGCAAGAACTGAACTGCAGATTTCTTCCTGGTTTAAACACATCTTCCCCCTTCTGCTGCCCAACTGCGGGCACCTTCTCTCCACCTGCCTTGCCATCTGGCCTGGCCTTCAAGTGCTGTGGGCAGGCAGGTGGCGGCGGCAGGGAAGGTGCTAAGCACAGTGCGATAGCAGCAGTGGGGAAAGCATTGAGCATGGCAGTGGTGGCAGGTGCTCTCTGAGGCTGAGCTGCAGCTGTCACGCCAGATGGCCAATGTGTGCAAGCAGCAGGTGGCACATATAGTTCATCATGAGGGCCTTTTTGGTCTGCAGGAGGCAAACTTCTAGAGGGGAGGGTGGGATGGCCAACTTCTAGAGGGGAGGGTGGGTGGCCAAAATGCATCTCTCACATGACCCGGGTGAATGGGGTCTTGGTCAAATGACCCCCCCACCTCACACACAAGATAGTCAATGAATGCCAAGGGTAGTGGTGCAGAGAACTCAGTGTCCCCTGGTTGATATTTCCATGGGTTTCCCAAGGCTGGGTGTCAGCAAAGCCTTTGCACAATGTCTGTATGAACCAATGAAATCTGGAAGTCAGACACCAGAAGATATTTTCACATCGGTTCTTTCCAACTGAAAGCTGGGTGTAGCTGCCTACAAACCCCTTAGCTGTGGAGATATGTTCTGGTTCAGAAGTGTATCAAGGGGAAATGGCATCTGAGGAAAACATATCCTTCGAGTGCCCCCTGCCCCCCAAACTTGGGGGATGGGGCTTGGACTGAGCCCTGCCCCTGCCTCTGTGTAGGCTGGATCCTGCCATCCCCAGAGCCTGGGGAGAGCAAAAGCCAGCCTGCATGGAGGCTGGGGGGGGGGGCAGGGCTCAGTGGCCCATCACCAAGCCACACCAGCCTTCCCTGCAGGGGACGCAGGGCTCAGTCGCATGTGGCTGGGGTGCATACCGTTTTGTTACTTGAGAGCACCTGGCCAAAAGGTGTGCGCCTGGGGACATGGGTGTCCCCATGTCCCTATACACTGTACACCTCATCTCTGCCTGGTGCAAGCCTTCAAAGTTTTCTCTTTGTCCTTTTCTGAACACCTCAATTTACATTCTCTGTATCTCACTGTAAATTATTTAATTTCTATAGTTAGGAACAAGATTTAGTAGATTAATAGATTCATTCGCTATAAATTAATATGGAAAAGTTATATTAGGTTTAGAACCCTTTTGGGTCAATCAGGCAGGGGAAAAAAGATTTTAATTAGATAGATTGGAATTAGATTTAGTTAATAGATTTTGTGTATGTGAGTGTGATTTCATTGAAATAATTTTTGTTCTGCTGTAGCTGAATCAGATATTATTCTTCCTTGAGTAGACTCTTAGAGCACTATGGACGGAGTTGACTAAAAATGAGACGCAGAAAGGGAAAAATGGTCACTTTGCACAGGGGTGGCCTGTGAACAGTGGAGTCTCTCAGGGATTTGTGTTGGAAATAGTGCTTTTCATCATATTCATCAATGACCTGGATGTGGCGGTGAACAGTAAGGTGACCAAGTTTGCAAGCGACACAAATTTAGGGTGGTTAAAACAAAAACAGATTGTGTAGTGCTCCAAAAGCATCTTTCCAAACTGGAGAAATGGGCATTAAAATGGCAAATAATATTCAATGTGAGCATGTGTAAAGTAATGCATGCATATCAATGGTGTAGCTGCCATGGGGACATCCAGGGACAAACAGCCTGGGTGCCCTGTGGGAGCCACAGGGGGCAGAAAAATCGCCCCCACACTTCCAGAAAGGAAGGGGTGTTGTTGGGCCTCAGTATGACATGTACACGCCACCTGGGCCAAGGCCTGCCTGGGTGGCGTGGCATGCACACGTCGCACCAAGGCTCAGCCATGCCCCTCCTCCTTCCCAGGGCATGTAAGTGTAGTTCCCACCCACTGCGCCCCCCACTTACCTGAGCTGAAAAAGCAGACTGGTGGGAACTACACTTCCCAGGAGATCTTGTGAGCCCCAACTCCTGCAGAGGCCTCCCTTGGGGGGCTCACAAGGTTTCCTAGGAAGTGTAGTTCCCACCACTTAAATGCCCTGGGAAGGAGGAAGGGCATGGCTGAGCCTCGGTGAGACGTGTGCTAGGCCATCTGCTCACACCAGTGCCAAGGCTAACTTGATGGCCCGCGCTAATATCAGCATGGTCATGCTGAGGCCGAACTCAAGTAGTGGAGGGTGTGTGTGGGGGTGTTTGGAGGAGGTGGGGGAAGGGGCATCATGGGGGCACCACAAGGGGGCTGGGTACCATTTTGCTCCAGGCACCCCCCCCCCCGCTACGCCACTGATGCATATTGAAGTAAAGAGTGCCAACTTCACATATACATTGATGGGATCTGTGCTGGCAGCAACAGACCAAGAACGGGATATCTTAAGTATTAGGAGTGGATAGCTTAATGAAAATATCAGTGTGTGGCTGCTGTGAAAAAGGCAAATTCCATGCTGGCTCCAATTAGACAAGGAATAGAGAATAAAACTGCAGCTATCATACTGCCCTTACACAAATCTGTGGTGAAACCACACTTGGAATACTGTGTACGGTTCTGGTCCCCACACCTTAAAACAGGTTATTGCAGAGCTTGAGAAGATGCCAAAAGAGCAACCAAACTGATCAGGGGGCCAGAACCACTGCCCTATGAGGCGAGGTTAAAATGCTTACTGTTATTTAGATTAGAAAAAACGTGGGTAAGGGAAGACGTGATATGGAGAAAGGGGACAGGGAGAAGCTTTTCTCCTTCTCTTATAATACCAGAGTGTAGACTGATCTGCTGAAGCTGAGCGGCGAGTCTCAAAATAGACAAAAGGAAGCATTTCTTCACAAAACACATAATTAAATGTGTTAAATTGTGGAATACCCGGCCCTAGGATGTGGTAATAGCTTCCAACTTGGCAGGTTTTAGAGGGGAGGGGACATGTTCAGAGAGGATAATGGATACTAGTCATGATGCAAATCTGTTATATCCAATATCAGAGGAGCATGGCTATTATATTAGGTGCTGTGGAACACAGACAGGATAATGCTGCTGAAGTTGTCTTGTTTGTGGGCTTCCTAGAGGCACCTGGTTTATTTATTTATTTATTTATATTTCGAACTTGTAGGCCGCCTCTTCTACCAAGCCACACCAGCCTTCCCGTGGGACGCAGGGCTCAGTCACGCGATGTGGCTGTGCATACCGCTTTTGCTACTTTGGAGAGCTACCTGGCCAAAAGGGTGGCACTGGGACATGGGTGTCCCCATGTCCCTGGCTACACTGTACACCTCATCTCCCTGCCTGGCAGTGCAAGCTCAAAGTTTTCTTTGTCCTTTCTGAACACCTGCCTCTCTGTATCTCACTGTAAATTATTTAATTTCTATAGTTAGGAACAAGATTTAGTAGATTAATAGATTCATTCGCTATAAATTAATATGGAAAAGTTATATTAGGTTTAGAACCCTTTTGGGTCAATCAGGCAGATTTGATTTGATATTTAATTTGATTATATTGATTCTGAGAAATAATTTTTTGTTCTGCTGTAGCTGAATCAGATATTATTCTTCCTTGAGTAGACTCTTAGAGCACTATGGACGGAGTTGACTAAAAATGAGACGCAGAAAGGGAAAAATGGTCACTTTGCACAGGGGTGGCCTGTGAACAGTGGAGTCTCTCAGGGATTTGTGTTGGAAATAGTGCTTTTCATCATATTCATCAATGACCTGGATGTGGCGGTGAACAGTAAGGTGACCAAGTTTGCAAGCGACACAAATTTAGGGTGGTTAAAACAAAAACAGATTGTGTAGTGCTCCAAAAGCATCTTTCCAAACTGGAGAAATGGGCATTAAAATGGCAAATAATATTCAATGTGAGCATGTGTAAAGTAATGCATGCATATCAATGGTGTAGCTGCCATGGGGACATCCAGGGACAAACAGCCTGGGTGCCCTGTGGGAGCCACAGGGGGCAGAAAAATCGCCCCCACGCTTCCAGAAAAGGAAGGGGTGTTGTTGGGCCCTCAGTGCTGACATGTAGCCTTCGCCACCCGGGCCAAGGCCTGCCTGGGTGGCGTGGCATGCACACGTCTCACCGAGGCTCAGCCATGCCCTTCCTCCTTCCCAGGGCATGTAAGTGTAGTTCCCACCCACTGCGCCCCCCACTTACCTGAGCTGAAAAAGCAGACTGGTGGGAACTACACTTCCCAGGAGATCTTGCGAGCCCCAACTCCTGCAGAGGCCTCCCTTGGGGGGCTCACAAGGTTTCCTAGGAAGTGTAGTTCCCACCACTTAAATGCCCTGGGAAGGAGGAAAGACGTAAGCTGAGCCTCGGGTGAGGCGTGTGCGGTATGCCACGCCGCAGTGCAGGCAGGTGGCCGGCGCTAATACATGTCGTAATACTGAGGCCGAACTCGAAATGTAGTGGAGGGTATGACCAAGGGGTGTTTGGAGGAGGTGGGGGAAGGGGCATCATGGGGGCACCACAAGGGGGCTGGGTACCATTTTGCTCCAGGCACCTTCCCCCCGCTACGCCACTGATGCATATTGAAGTAAAGAGTGCCAACTTCACATATACATTGATGGGATCTGTGCTGGCAGCAACAGACCAAGAACGGGATCTTGGCGTGGGAGTGGATAGCTTAATGAAAATATCAGTGTGTGGCTGCTGTGAAAAAGGCAAATTCCATGCTGGCTCCAATTAGACAAGGAATAGAGAATAAAACTGCAGCTATCATACTGCCCTTACACAAATCTGTGGTGAAACCACACTTGGAATACTGTGTACGGTTCTGGTCCCCACACCTTAAAACAGGTTATTGCAGAGCTTGAGAAGATGCCAAAAGAGCAACCAAACTGATCAGGGGGCCAGAACCACTGCCCTATGAGGCGAGGTTAAAATGCTTACTGTTATTTAGATTAGAAAAAACGTGGGTAAGGGAAGACGTGATATGGAGAAAGGGGACAGGGAGAAGCTTTTCTCCTTCTCTTATAATACCAGAGTGTAGAGTGATCTGCTGAAGCTGAGCGGCGAGTCTCAAAATAGACAAAAGGAAGCATTTCTTCACAAAACACATAATTAAATGTGTTAAATTGTGGAATACCCGGCCCTAGGATGTGGTAATAGCTTCCAACTTGGCAGGTTTTAGAGGGGAGGGGACATGTTCAGAGAGGATAATGGATACTAGTCATGATGCAAATCTGTTATATCCAATATCAGAGGAGCATGGCTATTATATTAGGTGCTGTGGAACACAGACAGGATAATGCTGCTGAAGTTGTCTTGTTTGTGGGCTTCCTAGAGGCACCTGGTTTATTTATTTATTTATTTATATTTCGAACTTGTAGGCCGCCTCTTCCCCAAGGGGCTCGAGGCGGCTTCCAACATGGCTGTTCTCCGACAGCAAACTCAACAACACAATTTAACACTCTTAAAACCAGCAGCAGTCACATAATTTAAAACAACTTAACAATATAGCTGTTCAAACAGTTCAATCAGCTCGAACAATTCAACGGTCTGAACAGTTTAAAACAGCTTAAAACCAGTTTAAACGACAGTTTAAGGCGTTGCCCATTCCCAAGGCTAAAAGGGAGGAAAATACATAGTAAGAGGAAGAAGGGAGGGAACCCGGGCCCAGATGGAATCAACAGTGAAGCCCGACCGCAGGTGATAAGAGATGGAAAAATATGGCAACCTGGGTTTTAGTTCCTAATATTTCAGTGGGGGAGCAGTAAAACCCATGACCAGCCTCCCCGAAGGCGTCCGGTGGAATAGCTCTATTTTGCAGGCCCTGCGCGAATTTCTTAAGATCGCGAGGGCCCGAACTGATGGAGGTAGGGCGTTCACCAGGCGGGTAGGTAGGCGTAAAGGCCACCTGGCCGGGTGAGGAAGACCAGCATGTCGTCAAGGGACTAGAGGGTCACTTCAGCGAGTTTCGCTTCACCGCTGGAGCTGCGTGAGTGGCCTCTATGTGGGACATAAGGGTGATGCGGTCCGGGTATGAGGCCCCATGCCGCGTAAAAGGCCTTAAAGGTTGTTGGCTACCAGCTTTTAGCAGGCGCATCCGAACTCCACTGGGAGCCAGTGCGAGCGGCATAGCACAGGGCGATGATGGTCTGAATAGCGCCACCTGTCAAAGCGATGCCGCTGCATTCAAGACCAGCTTCAACCTTCGGATCAATCGCAGAAGGGAAGGCCAGCGTAGAGCGAGTTACAGTAATCCAACCTCGAGGTGACCGTCGCGATGGATCACAGTGGCCAGGTAGGGCTGGGAGAGATAGAACCAGCGGCCGCCTCGGCGAAGATGAAAAACGCATAACCTAGGTTGAACATGGGCCACCTGGCTCTCCATTGACAAGCAGCAGAGTCAAGGCTGACCCCAGGCTGCCCAGGTCAGGGATGTCCGGGGCCAGAGCTAATTGACCCCTTCCAGAATAAACGGCTGAAATTCCCTTGGTCTCTCCCCGGCCCAGCCAGCCAAAAGGACCTCCGTCTTTGTTGGATTAAGTTTTAACCTACTCTGCTTCAACCAACCAGCAGCCGACTCTCAAACAATGCTGTAGAGCCACAGGGCAGAGGTGGCCCCTCTCCATATCAACAAGAATGAGCTGGGTGTCATCAGCATATTGGTATAAACCAACCCAAAGCTCCTTTCCAGCTGAGCAAGGGGTCGCATGTAGATATTAAATGGGGGGGGGAAAGTATAAAGGCTCCCTGGGGAACCCCCACACAACTAGAGGTGGAGCCTCGCTGGGAAACCTAGGTCCCGCATCTACACCTGCTGGACTGACCTCGACCCTGGAGAAGCGAGGGCAATCCATTGGAAGGACAGTGCCCTCGCGACTCCAGAGGCTGCCAGGGCGGTGGATCAAAAGGTGCATGTCGGTTGACATCAAAGCGCTGCTGTGAGATCCAAGTAACACAAACAGCGCCTCGATCACTGTAGTCTAGCTTCGCATCGCGAACATATCTGTGATAAGCGATGAGGTCTCGGTCTCGTGCCCAGCACCGCGGAAACGGACTGGAAGGGATCGGCAGCGATGCGTCCCTCCAGGAAACCTTTGAAGCTGCTCCAACACCATCTCTCTCAATTACCTTCCCCAGGAGCGACAGAAGTTGAAGCGGGCGGTGGCCTCACAGACGGCCAGGAGATCTAAAGATGAATGCTTTTAAGAGTTGGCGGACTACTGCCCACCTCCTTCAACCCACCCGGAAACACTCCTTGCTCAAAGGGAGCGGTTGACTATATTCAACAGGTGGGGTCGTGAACTCCTCCGGCAAGCACATCAGCCAGGAGGGCCGCGGATCCAGAGGACAGGTAGTGTAGGTCTAACAGCAGCTAAGGCCCTGTGTCAACATCGGACTCAAGCGAGTAGAGAAAACGGTCCAAGATTGGTTGAAAGACGCTGACGAAGACCTCGAAGTTCCTTTGCTACTGCTTATCAATTGGCAATTCCGGAAGGTCCCAAGGAGAGGCGACTTTTATCTACAAAAAGCTCTGGAATGCCTCACAGCGATAGCCAATTGAGGAATTTTGTTGTAGACCCCTCCGCCAGAGAGGTGAGGGGGTCGGACAATCGAGGAAAATAATTATTGTGCGAGGCGAGCTTTTAGCAGATGCTGCAGGAGGGGCGAAATGGGCGTTCTTAAGCCTCGTCGACCATGTCATAGGCTTTCATAAGCGTCCCTATAAGTTGTTAAGCATACAATTTCGCCGTCAGACTTCCTCCACACTACATCTAGCCGTCTGAGGACCCGCTTTCAATTTAGGCGCAGCTCCTCGTACAAAGAATTTCGCCCTTGACTTGAAGCATGAAGGCTAACTGGGAGAAACGAGCTTCTACGATTTACGGCCCTCGGCAAGCCTGGTATTCCAGTCTGCCCTGCTCATCGAGAAGTGCCAGAGAAGAGCTCAGGATCCTGCGAAAGCATTCAAGGAACCTGTCGGTTCCATAAGAATTCGCCAGCGGACAGAAATAAGTCCGTCGCCTGGGCAGGGTTGGTGGCGAGTCCATCGAACAACCTTCAGGGCAAAGATGGTGGACCATGGCACTCTGCTCACAGAGGATACTGTACCATATTCACTCCTGCCCCAAAACCAGATCCAAGGTGTGACCAGCTTCCATGAGTGGCGCCGGTGTTTAAAAGGGAGAAAGTCCCAGCGTCGCCATGGATGACACCAGAGTCCACTGCCGCTGGTGCACCAAAAGGCGGTGTCCACATGGACGTTGAAGTCCCCAGAACAATAAGCCGGGGAGTCGCCCGCCACTCGCCACCGCCTTCCAGCAGCACCAATGGCAGGCCGTAAGCCTGCATGCGCTTAGGGCGCACCCGACACACCAGGAGAACGGTAACCTCTCCCCCCAGACAGCCACTCCAATCCAGCACACTCGAATCCGAGAATTTGGGGGGGCAGGGACTGCCCTGAAGGCGCATGGAATCTCGGACGAACAGCACCTCCCTCGACCCTGTG
Organism: Sphaerodactylus townsendi; assembly: GCF_021028975.2. NCBI lineage: Eukaryota > Metazoa > Chordata > Lepidosauria > Squamata > Sphaerodactylidae > Sphaerodactylus > Sphaerodactylus townsendi. Next base: position 39,301,861 of record NC_059427.1, on the reverse strand, counting down.
TTCGGCGGGGCTGTAGTGGACACAAAGCGGAAAAACCTGGGGGGGCATGGATGGCATTCAAAGGCGACTGTCTCGCCTTCCGCTTTTCAGATGCCAGTGATGCAGGCCGTTCCATCGGCTGCGCCTCGAGAAAATCTCGAAGCCGTTATGCGATCTTTATTATTAATGGACCTAGCGTTTATCAACACCAGGCTTTCGAAGCAGGAGTATACCTGGAGTCTCTCTGCCGCATCTCGGGATAGGTGGGAGGAGGCCAGAAAGGGGCGAACATAAGTGTATCTCCTCCCTTTTCTCTCTATGGCTCTCCTAGCCGCGCAGCTACCCGTCCCCTACACTGCACCGGGATTCTCCCCTGCCCCCACCATTGCCCCCCCACTGCCGTCTCCTCCCATAAAGACCTAGTAGACTGACAATAACTGTGGTTGGCCACAGTGTAAGCAGACTGCTGGACTTGATGGGCCTTGGTCTGATCCCGCATGGTTTTTCTAATGCTCTTATGACCTACTCCACTGCAGGTTTGCCTCCTTGTGGAAGAAACAGGCATACATTTTAGCAACCCTCTTGGATCCCTGAATTAAACAGCAAGCAATGGAAATTAGGCAGCAGTGAGAGGGGAGGCTATGCCAGCCACCTTTCCACCACGTGCAGCAACAACTAGTGAACACGGTCCAGTTAGCACTGAAGGGTCACACAAAGCAGGAAGAAACTAGCTGTGTTCATAGCACCTCAATTAGCAGTAACACCAGTTGTGTTGTAAAGTCCATATCCCTGCAACAACAGGGCAAGTTTTCTGGGAGGCATGGCAGGGGTCTGTCCTCCAGAGGCATCTTCCCAAAGGAAGGACGTGGTAGAGACAGAAGTAGAGGCATACCTGCTGGAGCCCTGCAATTCAAAGAGACTGACCCCTTGGGTTACTGGTCTGAGAAGGGGACTGTTTGCAAGGTCTGGCCAAGATGGCAGTGGGACTGCTGTTTTGCCCACTGACTAGTGTGCCCAGTGAGTGTTCTCTCAGACAGGGTATGTCTGGACACTGTCTCCACATTGCTCATGCATGGAACCTGGAGCTATAGAAAAACTTGCTTTCCTTAAGGCCAACCTGCTATTGCTGAGTTTCCCTGAGTGCTCTTTGAGTAAGAGGGAATGGCATGTTCTACTCCCATTTGGCCATGCTGGCAGGGGCTGATGGGAATTGTGATCCATAACATCTGGAGTGCCAAAGGTTCACCATCACTGTTCTACTCTCACCACAAGGTATGTCAAATGCCATGCTTCAGTCTGCTGCCTCTTCCATTCTTCCGTTATCCACTCTGAGATTGTGCTCTCTCACTCAACTGTGCTATCCCCACCACAGGCTATCTGCTGCACCAGTCTGCATGCCAGTGCTGCCCAGGGTATTTGCTCATTCTCCAGTTTGGCCTCTGCTCCCTCAATGCTGGTAGCATTTCCTGCTGGCATTTCCACTGTTCAGAGTTTTTTTTTTAATTTTAATAGATTGTTTATTCAATATAACAGCATTACAGAATAGACATACATTGTCTCACAGTTAAAATTTTACATAAAGTTTACTTAAAAAAAAGGGTAAGATGGTTTCCTTCCCGGTACATACCTCCCTATTTGGGATTGTCATATCTATAATGGTCTTATATAACTAGAAACTTAGGTTTGACTTCCTGCCAACCATAATAACATTCTTTTAGGAAGTTTTAGTAAGTTTTGTTAGCCCCCCCCTCTATCTTAGGCGATATAACATAACAACTTCTATCTTTTACACCGAAAAAAGAAGAACTAAAAAATTTTCAGATACAACTTTTCGTATATATTTTACGTAGAGTATTTTTCAAAATCTATTTACAAAGGAATTCTTTTCAGCGGAGACCAGCTGTCTTCTTTATTTTCTTTATTTTCATGTACGTCTGTATTTTGCAGAGTAATTGTCAGTAAATCAAGGTCCATATAATTCCATGATTTAATGTACCAGTCGTTTAAGGAGGGGAGTTGCGTTGATTTCCAGTACTTCTCAGCTGTTTTCAATGCGGGCTGCCTTGCTACTTCAGGTAAAGTCCGTAATTTGGAGAAACAAATAAGTTTTTTATCCTTATATAGCCCTAACAAGTATATTTCTGGTAACATTTCGAAATTAACTTTTATGATGACTTGTATTTTTTTATGTATTTTTTTCCAGAACCTTTGCACTTTTCCACACGACCACCACATATGATAGAAGGACCCCACCTCTTTCCCACATCTCCAGCACAACGGTGAGTAATTGTTGTTTATTTTGAATATTTTTAGCGGTGTGACATACCATCTATGTATCATTTTTCCTGTGTTCTCTCGAATATCTATGCAAGCTATTTGGTTATGAGCATTTTTCCATATATGTTCCCAATCGTCTAGTGGTATATTTTTTTTAAGGTTTTTGCTCCATTCTATCATACTATCTTTAATTAGTTCCTCTTCTGTATCCAATGTTAAAAGTAGTTTATATATTTTACCTACTGTTTTTTGATTTGTTTGTAATATGTTATCAAAGGTGGATGGTTTCATGGTAAAACCCCATGTCTCTTTATCTTTTTTGAAATAGTGGTATAGTTGATTGTATGTGTACCACTGACATGTTCTACCGTCTATTACAATCTGCTCTCTATCTTTTAAAGTAATTTGATTATTGTGATGGTTTAGTATTTCTTTATATGTAGGCCAATTCCTATTATATATATCTTTTATTTGTAAGGATTCCATACGGGATACCCATAAGGGAACACTTCTATATAGTATATCTTTATATTTGTCCCAAATTTTTATTAAGTGTCGTCTCACGTAATGTTTGTTGAATAGTTTATATTTTTTTATTAGGATTAGACCATAGCTTCTCGTGCCAACCCATCCTGCATATCAAATCCTTCAAGCTGCAATAGGTTCTGTAATGTCTTGTAGGGTGATCCATTCTTTTTTATCCAAGCACAGGCACTTGAGACTAAATATGTATATATAGATTTGGCTTGTGACCATCCTCCCTTCTATCATTATTCATGGTCGCCAATTTTATATTTGACCCTTTTGGTTTCCTCCCCATATAAATTTGGAGATGTTTTGTATTCCATTTTTTTGAAGAATTTTATACGGGATTTAATAAAGGGAATATTTTGGAAAAAAAAAATACGCTAAATTTGGAGTAAGATAGCGCCCCTCTGCAGTACTCTCAGCGTGTTTGGAGGCTGATTTGCTTTCGTTGGTTCTTGTGGCAGGAGCAGGTTAGAACTGGAACCATGTCGAAGACGGAGATCCTTTGGCTTCTGGCTGAAGGGGAGTGGGACAGGAGGATTTTCTCCAGCCGCGCCCGGTGTGGGAGGGTCACATTTCTGGGCGCCGACCCCTCCGTCGCGCCCAACCTGGGGGGAATCCACCTGGATTAGTCTCTTTCAATGTGGAGACCCAGGTGGCCCATATAGCCCGAATTGCTGTTCTTCCATCCACCAGGCCCGACGGTTGGCTCCTCTCCGGGCGGACCTAGCCATATTGATCCCATTACAGCGGTCACCTCCAGGTTATTAGACTATTGCTTCATCTGGGCTTACGCTGCCTTCGTTTATGCCTGGTTCGGGAGACTAAAACTGGTTCCAGCATGCGGCGGCCGGGTTGCTCACAGAGGCAGCGCCATTTTATGGCGATCATATTCAGCCTGTGCTTCGCCCAGCTGCATTGGCTCCTCAGTAGAGTTCGAATCATTTCAAAGGTGCTGGTGCTGACCTTCAAGGCCTTCACAGCGGCCTGGGACCCTTACGTATCTTGAGACCGCATCACCCCATATGTCCCTGCACGGCCTCTCCGTTCTTAGTGGAGGCTACAATTTATTGAAAGTGGTCCCTAGCTCCTCACGATGATGCGCAAGCTAGCCTCCACACGGGCCAGGGCTTTACGGTGCAGCTCTGGCGGTACAGTGGAACACTCTCCCCTCCGGTGCCTGTCAGGGCCTCTCGGCGGGATTACTCAATGAGTTCATAGGGCTCAAATGTAAAGGCCAATGAGCTGTTCGCCCCAGACGCTTTGGAGGGCTCCAGCAGCTGAATTAAAGCTTTAGTTAGACTGCCTTTACATCTGGGCCTGTCATGCCAGGACCTGTCCTCCTCCTCGAGGAGAATTTTTTTTAAAAAAATGGGGTTAGTGGGGCCTCTATTATTATTGTTCTTATTGTTGTTGCCGCTGTTTTAATGGTTTTTTAGTTATTTTATTTGTATTAATATTGTATTCATGCTGTACAATGGGAGGCTCAACCGGGGATAGAGGCGGTATAAAAGATTTAAACAATAAATAACAAATAAATCTTAACTATTGCTATTCTGCCCATTAATGAAAGGTGTGTATTTTACTCCCATTTTTTGCAGATCTATTTGGGCTTTTTCCATAGCGGAATGTAATTTTTTTCAAAAATGTTCAGATTATTATTTCCTAATTTTATTCCTAAATATTTTATCTCCTTTTCTATTTTTAACCCAGATCTCAATTCGAGCATTCTGTTTTCTTTGTTCGTCATGTTAAAGGTGAGTAGTTTTGGTTTTTCTTTGTTTATTGTTAATCCCGCAAGATTGCCAAATTCCGTAATTTTATTTAATAAATAATCTATTTTTTTATGTGGTTCTTCTAGGAATATTACTAGGTCGTCTGCAAACGCTCTTAATTTGTAACAGTGTTTGCCTAGTTTCAGTCCCTCTATTTTTGAATCTTTCCTGATATTATTCAACAATATTTCCAAAACTATAATAAATAATTGCGGGGATAGAGGACAACCCTGTCGGGTTCCTCTATGTATATTAAATTTGGAAGACAAAGAGCCGTTAATTTTTATAGAAGCTATTTGGTTTTTGTATATTGCCTTGATGGCATTCAGATATAATTTTCCTAAACCTAAATAGTGAAGTGTTGTTAATATAAATTCCCATTTAATCTTATCGAAAGCTTTTTCAGCATCAATGAAAATTAGTGCCATCTTTTCACTTGGTTTATAATTCAGGGCCTCAATTATATCGATTACCATACGTGTGTTACTTTTAGCTTGACGCCCAGGTAGAAAACCCGCTTGATCTTTATGAACCCATTGTCCTGAAAAATTTTTCAGTCGTTCAGTTAGTATGGATGTCATGATTTTGTAGTCTGTATTTAACAGTGCAATGGGTCTATATTGACTGGGTTCTAAAATTTCGTCTTCTTTTTTTGGTATTAATGAAATATAGTTTTCAGTCCACGATTCTGGTATTTTATTACCTAACATTATTTTATTTAATAATTCTGTTAATGGACCAATAATTTCCTTTTCAAATTTTTTATAGTATAGTGATGTGAATCCATCGGGACCAGGAGTTTTATTTATTTTTAGTTTTCTGATAGCTACACTTTACTTCCTTCTGTGGAGATGGCAGAATCTAATCTTTTCTTTTCTCTCTTCTGGGATTGTAACAATGTTTGTTTTTTTAAATAGTTTTCATAGTATCCACACAATAGGAGTTTCTTCTTTTGCATATAGTTCAGTATAGTATTTGTTGAGAGTATATTTCTAATTTCATCTGGTTTGGTAGTTGTTTTTTCTTACCTATTTTAAGCTGAAAGCTATAAAGCGGGAGTTATGCATCTCGTGAATTTTTGCTGAGAGCCACACTTGCCCGGGTTTGTTTCGTGCTAATATAGTTGTTTTTTGTCTGATATATCTTAATTTTAAAGCTAAGTCTCTTTCTATTTGTTTCTTCGGTTTTCTTTTATCAATCTAATTTTAGGTCTGGGTCCCTCTTGATTTTAGCGTGGGGATTTGGCTAATTTATTTTCTAACATCTTTAGTTCAAGAATTAATTGTTTTTCCTCCTCTTTTTTCTCTCTCCTTAACTTTATTTCTTGACTAATGAATATCCCACTATAGCATGCTTTGCTAGCGTCCCAGGTAATTGCCAAATCCTGTGTTGGAGTTTTGTTGATTTCCCAGAATTCTTTTAGGGCATTTGAACATCGTTCTACCATATCTTTTCTTTTTAATAACCAATCCTTAAGTTTCCACATATATGGTTTAGAGGGCTATGATCTGAGTATATTCTAGGGAGGGTATGCATATCGTCCAAATATTGACAGAGTGAGTTTGAAATCCAGATCATATCAATCCTAGTTCTTAACTTATGACGGTGTGAGAAAAAAGTATAGTCCTGTGCTCTCCCATACTTAGTCCTCCATGAGTCTTTTAGTTTTAGAGTGTTTACCAGATCAAAAAAACTTTTTGGAAGTTTATTAAAGTTTTTCTTATACTTTTTGTTGTTTCCATCACTTCCTTTCCTATCTATATCTGGTTGCACTATCCCGTTATAATCTCCCAATAACATTAGGTCTTCGTAATTTAATTCCAACAATTTGTCCAGTAGGTTTGAATAATAGCTTGATTTTCCATTGGTTTCATTTGGAGCATATACTCCCACCACTAGAATTTTTTTTCCTTCCAAGATAATCTCCACTCCTACAGTTCTCCCGTCATCATTTGTAAATACAAGTTTGGGGTTCAGATGATTTTTAACATATATAGCTATTCCACGTTTTTTCTTTGTACATGCTGAAAAAAAAGATATACCCAATTTTTTAACCTTAATAAGATCTAAGTCTGTTTTCTTTACATGGGTCTCTTGCAGACATATTAAATCATATTTGTCTTTGCATAGTTTGTGAAAGAATTCTTTTCTTTTCCTCGGATTATTCAATCCATTTATATTATTTGAATATATTTTACAGGTCATAATGAAATGAAACTTATCAGTAAAAAATTATTATTATACAAAAATTTTATATACACAGAGATAAATATTATTTTTCTCTTACCCTCATTTAGTCAGTTCGTTTTTAAACTTTTCCATTGTTTCTTGTACTGCCGAAGATGAGTTAACAAAGATTCTCTTGCCTTTGTATGTAAAGGACACCCCCTCTATAGGGGCCCATCTATATATGATATTTTCCCCCTTAAGAATGTCCACTAACGGATAATAATCATGTCTTCTTCTTCTAATAGATGCTGGTATTTCTTTAAATACTATCAGAGGACGGCCGTCAAATTCTAGCTTATTCCGTGAGTGGAATCTTAATATTTCGTCACGTCTGTCTTTGCGTATAAAGTTTATCAACACATCACGTGTTAATCTTTTGTCGTCATCTGGCCCTCTTGGACTAATTCTATATAACATATCGTATTCTCCATAAGTTTCTTCTTCATGTATACTCCAAATTTGTGCTAGCAGTGGTGCAATTTTTTCTGGTAAGCGTTCATCTTTCGTTTCTTTAAGTCCACGAATTCTTAACATTTTTTCTTTCTGTTTCAGTTCCATTATGGCCATTTGATTATTTAAGCTGTCTATTTGCTTTTGTGCTGAGTCATATTTCCCTTCTAACTCTTCCAAGTATTCCGTATTTTCTTTGACTGTTTCATTTATTTGTTTGATAGTTGACTCCATTTTTTTAATTTGCGTTATCTCTTCCTTCATTTTAGTAAGTTCTGACTCCATTTTATGGAGACCACATTCCATATTAGTCAATTTTTCTTTCGTTTCTGTCTGGAATGTTTTTGTATCTGCTTGGAAGGCTGTGAGTATTCCAATCAATTGGTCAAATTTTTGGCTCATTTCTGGTTCTGGTGCCATCTTATCAGGTGTCCTTGTTTCTATCACTGTGGTTGTTTTATTTCTCCTATTCGCCATTCACAACAGTCTTATTTATTTATCTCAGGGGCTTTCTAAGAGTACCCTTCTATCAGTAATTATTTTCAGCGCTCTTCTATCAGTAGTTATTTTCACGAAGTGGAAGGCAGTTGTTTTCCTTCTTACTTTCCCACTCCCACTCTCTGGTTTGCACCTGGGATAAAACCGCCAGAACCGTCAACTCAGTTTCCCAATGCAGGGGCTTTCAAATTATCTAATGCTGTAGCTCTCCGTCAATCTTTTATCTTTGTTCTCCCGGGTTTCGGATTAGGGGCTGGGCGTTGCGGTTCGGCTCTCTAGTGGAATATAGCAACGATACTTCTCACCTGATAAGATGGCGGTAGCGGCGTGAACAGCTCCTGACCCCTCCTTCACCACAGCGTCGGGCTCTCTTTGCCTAAAAAAAGCCGCTGCACCAATCGCTATGAGCGCTTGCTTTCTCGATTGCTTTGGATACGTAAGGTGTTTAATTCTTGCGTTTCTAATTTTCATAGTTTCGCTATTCATCAACTCGTGTTTCTTTTGAATGTTAGGCTTATGTTACGGTTGGTGGTTCTCTGTTAGGTTGGTCTCTTAACGATATTTTAGTGACAGAAAACTGCGGCATGAGAGAATGGAGTAATGGCCGCTCCAAAGGGATCACCGGACGTAACTCAGTTTCTTTGACCTACCCCGTCCGCTCCGCGGTTTGTTTTGGCAGGTTTGAAGCCGGAGAATTGGTCGGGATTAGGGCTGTGACCCTTAGGGCCACCTCTACCCCCCCTCAACTGCGCGTTGAGTTAATTTCGGGAGGTTTTGGGGCCAAATTCCCTCGGAGGGAGTTTTCTCAAGGCTACAATGGTAACATACACTCTCTCTTTAGCGCTCCACCGGAAGTCCTCACTGTTCAGAGTTCAGTGTGCCCACTGTAGTCATTTCCTAATAGCTAGGCATTGCTGCCTGGAAAGAATGGCCATTGTTGTGCACTTGCCACATTTTCTCTTTGTGTCAGGCACAGTCATTGGGAAGGTGTCAGAGGGTAGAGAAAAATTATTTAAAATGACCTTTCTTATTTAATGGAGTTTAGGAATCTGGACATTTTGAATTTTTAAAATTCTGAATCCAAAGAGTTGGCATTTTGGTGCTAGTGTTCATCTGTAGTTGCAAGCCATTTTTCATCCTTACAGGGGATTTTGTATGGAGCAACATTCTGTCATGTGCAAGTGAAACCTCCTCTCCCCCCCCCAAACATGCATCAGAGCGCAAGTCAGTTTATCTAATCAGAGTACTGTTCAGTTTCTAGGAAGTTTTTCTGCTTTGCATTCTCTTTGTTAACTGTACTTTGTATTTGGCTGCACTTCCAAATCTTATTTCTCTGTGCAGTCCATCACAGCCGGCCTAAAAGACTGCTAGTATTGTTAGCTGTCACTCGCAGTTGCTCTCCCAATTCATAGGTAGAGGCTTTTCATATACCTTCTGCTTGAAGATGCCCAGGATTGAATCTGGCACTTCATGCATGCATGCATTCAAAGAATGAGATCTGCCACTCAACTACAGCTTCTCCCCAATCATTAGTCACATTTGCATTTCCAACCAAGAATTAAAACATCAAAGGCTAGTGTAATCATTTACATTTGATTAAATACTGACATCACTGACATCACTGAAAGTGTAAGAAGGTAACTGTGAAAGCATGCAAAGTGGCAGCATTTTCTGCAAAAATATTTTAGCAAAAACCATCAGAAGATTTGTTTTCTAAATTATACACCAGGGTTCTCTGATGACTGCAAAGAATGCAAATTTTTCAGCTACCTATATCTTTAGTAATCTAGCAACATTTCAAGTAATATTTATTCACAACCCTATACACATTGCTTATGTTCTCAAGAACTGTAAATAAATCCTAGTGACAATCTAATAATAATCTTCAGGAGAGGTGAAAATATATATGACCATTATTACAAAAATTGTAGTCCTTAGAAGGACTGGGTCTGGCATCATTCAGTAGTTATTAAGTCAATTTGACCATTCATGTAAAGAACTATTGAAGTGTATATGCAATTATTTATCAAGATGGTGTATATAGGGTAGTGGTACAGTATAATTTGCTTGCAGATTTTGCTTTTCATGCAAACAGAAATATCCCATGGACTGCCATATTGTGAAAATCTAGATTACAAAAAATATTTTTGATAATAAATCAATAGACACACTTAAATACTATAATTCACACAAAGTATATTATAACTCTATCATGTATGATTAAGGTATTGCCATTTTATTTAATACATGAACCTTTGTCCTCAGATGTTTGGGTTTGATATACACTCATTGTGGATCAAATATTCAATACAGCTATTCAAGACCATATGCAGTCATAAATTAAGTGTGGGGTTGGGGGTTCAAACCCTTTCTTATTCTTGTAACTTCCTAGATGACTAGGACAAATCAAAGTCTCTTGGCTCCAAACCTATTTAACTAAATCTATGCAGATAATTCCATGTGTGCACCCTATAATACTTTAGAGGGAGGGAAGATGACAGAAGAAGTGTAATAAAAACTATTATAGCCTTGACCATTATTTCTCAAGTGTAGTACAACAGCAATCTGTACAGCCGAAGGATGGCAGTTTCTCTATGGGGATTAACTAAATGCCTCTCAGGGAACACATTTGTTTTTAGGTTTCTCCTTATTAGGCCCACTATCTTTTTACATTCTATTGGGGTCTGGTTCTCTGCAGAGGCCTTTTCCCACAAGATAAGGAAAGTAGTAACAATAGTCTATCCTAAATACTTTGAGAAACCTTGTACCATGTTGGATATGTCACATAGTGACTCCTCTCTATGCTAGCTGGGTGGAGACATGGAAGTTGAAATGATAGATAGATAGATAGATAGATAGATAGATAGATAGATAGATAGATAGATAGATAGATAGATAGATAGATAGATAGATAGATAGATAGATAGATAGATAGATAGATAGATAGATAGATAGATAGATAGATAGATACCCTTTCCCCCCGTTACAAAAGGAATGCCTGTAGCTTTTATTTATTTTTATTTTTATTTATTATTCCACTTTTATACGCCCTCAGCTGTAAGGGAATCAGGGCAGTTTCTACAACATTAACAAAACAGTGGATATGTTGAAAAATTAAAACAATTCTAAAGCCAAGCATCTCAAGTTATATCAATTAAAATAAGATGGCCTCCAGCCATTAAAATCTCTATTGCATATAAAGAGGAGCAGCAGGTTTTTTAGTTGTTTCACCAGGCACCCCTATCAGCAGCTGGACTCTCCAAAAAAGCCAGTGGAATAACTTCGGTCTTGCAGGCCCCTAAGCGGAACTTCGTTAAGCATAATCCCACTTGAGGGCCCAGACAGCTGGAGAAAGAGCATTCCATCCAGGCAGGGCCAGGGCCGTAAAAGCCCTAGCCCTAGCGGAGGCCAAATGCCGATCATCAGAGGGGCTGGGATCACGAGCAGGTTGGCCTCTGCTGAACGCAGAGACCGACGTGGGACGTATGGGGAAAGCTTTAAGAAATGGATGCCCTCAGTAGTCATTGCTAGGTAGCCACTACTATTTGCCAGTATTCCAGATTTTGTTTTTGTCAGTAAAAGGCAGGGCCCTTTCAAGGACTGTTTTTGCCTTTGAGGAAGGACTCATCAGCTTCATGCCTGGCAGGAACCACTGGGATGCTGCAGTTGCATTGAGGTCATACTTTTTTTCTTGCTGAGTTTGCAAGTTGAATGAGAGATTACACACCTGTTGCTTAGATCATGCTCGTCTAGGACAGTTAGTTGGAACAATTACAGAAAAGGGTTTGACTAATTGATTTTTAAAAGTTGTGATGGGACTTCTTATCTAGGTGTATCATCTGACCTTGGATGCACTTGCTGACTGGCTATTTGCCCCATGTTGCTTATATCTTATTTAGATTAACCCACCCAAACCCCATCCAAGGCAAGGTGAGGGAGGCAGTACCTGGCATGGCATGTCCACAACAAGGTGAGGGAGAATATGGTGCGTGGTTCAGGCAAGGAAGGAGGCGGATCCTGAAACACATTAAAAAGGTAAGACGTCCTGTCAGAAGAACAACTTCTAATGAGATCTCCTCTGAAATGTACATGATATTGGTTTAGGAGTGGTGCTGTGCTCATTAGTTATTCCAACTGCTAGACAACAAGATGGCACAAATGAAACTGCCATATGCTGAGTAAAACCCTTGGCCTAGCAAAGTCAGTTTTGCCAACTCTGAGTGGAAGCAGCTCTTCAGAATCTCATCTCAAGCAGAGAGCTTTCACATCACCACTATCTGGTCCTTTTAACTGAAGAAGCTGAATTATGAACCTGTGACCTTCTGCAGGTAAAGCAGATGCTCTGCTACTGAGCCACAGCCCATCAGACAGCAGCTTGACAAGTCATCCGATATCTTTTAGGCCTAACTCAGTATGTGTCTTGACCTTTAAAACCTTTCAGGGATCAGACGTATTCTAGGGATATTCTAGGGATGCTCAAACACCTTCTGGTTTGGATTGTTCCTGTTCTTCACTCACACACAGGGACCTGGTTTTTCAGTGATCAGTTTGATAAGTTGCTGATTTGCTCATCAGTGTTTAACAGGTTGCTTCACAGTGCAATTAGTTTTTGGCATGTGCATGGTCTCACAGTGTGAGCACCTGTCTAGCAGAGGCTTCAAATCTATAAGTCAAATGTATTTTAGCCTTCCTAAATACAGCAGTTTTGTTGGTGTGCAAAAAGGTTGGTGATTAGAAGCCCACTCACAGCTTAGTTACAAGTGGGCTTCTGATTATCTCCATCCCCCAAAACAGTGTGTTTTGAAAAAGCTTAGATATTAGGTTTCAAACCCATTCTCTAGGAGAGGGACTGAGTCAGCCCAGAAAAGCTCCCCCTTTCTCTCTCAATCTGGCCTGGCAAGCTGTCCAGACACTCACCCATCCCGCCACACAGCCTCACTCCCAATCTGGCCTGGTAAGCCACCCCCCATGGGCTCATCAGCTGAGGTAGCCACCCCACCCCCAGTGTCAATCTGGGCTGGTGAGCCAGCTGGGAGCTCACCAGCTGTGGCAGCACCCCCCCCCCCCATGCTGATCTCAGCTGGCAAGCCTGCTAGGGGCTCACCAGTTGAGGCAGCCATCTCTCTTCCTGGGCCTGGCTCAACCAAGTCACACTGATTTCATATCCAGCTCTCATAATAAATCAGCTTGACACTGCTGCTCGGGGTAGTGGCTGGATATCTCCTGGGACTACAACTGGTCTCCAAAAGACATAGATCAGTTCCCTTGGAGAAAATGGCTACTTTGGAAGGTGGACTTTATGATGTTATTGTTGGAATAAGCAACTTCTGCATGCCTGGACACTGGGGGGGTGCTGTGTATCTCACTCTAACTGTGATGTTGCCTCTCTTGTTTGCCCTCCTTGTCTGGGCCAGGAGACCGCCCACTAACTTCCTTTCTTCCCCATGCTAGCTTCACTTCTGCTCTAGCCTTTGACCGACAAGAGCCTGCTTCACGGCAGCCTGCTCACAGGGGCCTTTCCCACTGCAGGATCCTCTCACATGCACACACATGATGGTGCGTTAGTTGTGCCCACTTGTTATAGGGAAAGTAATCTCTTTAGACTAGGGTTCTTTCTATTTACCTTTTTCTTGGAACAAAGTTGTGAACTGAAGATGCTTGAATAAATGTAAGTTTTACCTTTTACATTTATGTCTCTGGAGAAGTTTCTATAAACTGCATTCACACACTACTGGGCATATCCATGACTCTAAACGAAATCTAACAGTTATACCCCGCTGATGTCCCTCTCCTCTCCTTCCCTCCCCAAACCCCACCCTCCTTAAGCCCTATCCCCCCAAATCTCCATTTATTTGGCAACATGGAGCTGGCAACCCTTCTACCAAGTCACAGCTGACATGACAATCCTTTAGGCTTAAGGCGTGAGAAGTTTGCCATTGCCTGCCTCTGTGTCATGACCTTTGTATTCCTGGGAGGCCTCCCACTAGCCAGGGCCAGGGCTCACAGTGTGTGATTGGCCTAGATCACACATCAAGCTTCCATGGCACAAGTGGGGATTCGAATCTGATCTAGTCTGACACCTTAACCACTACTCTGTGCTGGCTAGGTTATTTTAAATGGCGGCATATGAATTCATAAGGTTTTAACCCTGAAACAGAACACAACTTCCACTGTATCTTGACCTTGACAGCACCATAAAAGTATTGGATCTTCCATGATTTTTGCGTGGGATTAGTCAAAACGCATTGGAATATTGCTTGTCACAAACTGCACAATAAAAACCAGGAATTCAGTACACTGTGCTATCTAAGAGTGGGCTTCTAATCCACCCTCATATTTGATTTGGTGGAAATTTTAAAACCCACAGGCATCTGAGTCACTGATAACTATTTTCTGGCTTGCCTATGAACTATCAAGAAAAAGGATTTTTTTTTAAAAAAAACTTCTGCTGTGTTCGTGGTTTGAAACTAGTGTTCATTGGTGAAGCAAAAAGTGTTTTAAATAAATAAATGTGCATGTTAAGCTTTTTTAAAAGGTCATTTTCATCAAGGCTCCCATTGTATTTTGACATCTCAGGATATTATTTTCTGAGCTGAAAGTCGCAAATATTAGCTGTGAAAACCTGAGAATGACAGCGTAATCTGTTCCTGTCTGACAATACTTATCAACAGATACTGAGGCCAGATATTCTCAGGGTTCTGACATATTTCCTGAAAGATAAAATACACTCCATAATCTTGCAATCATTTGTAGCACAAACAAGAATGAGCTCAGAATCTAAATGGAGGAGTCCAAAATGGGAATAAAAGGAGGCCTGAAGCAACAATTTTGGAAACAAAGGGTGTGATGCAGGAGTTTGAAATATGATGCAAATGGGTTCCCTGGCAGGGAATGTGGGAATAGGGTTGTCAGATCCAGGTTGGGAAACTCTTAGACATTTGTGGATGAAGCCTGGAGAGGACAGGGACCTCAGTGGGAAAAAAATTGCCATAGCGTTCTCTCCCCACAGCATCCATTTTCTCCAGGAGAATTTACCTCTGTAGTCTGGAGATGAGCTGTAAGACTGGGGCTCTTTCCCCACCTACCGTTTGCTGCGTGCTACTGCCCCCAAATAGCGCGTGGTCCAGCGGTGCTCCCCACGAGTCCGGGCTGCGACAACGCAGCTGCCCTGACTCTGCGCTCTAACGTCCCTTCAGTGTGCGTCATTTAACGTAAGTGGGGAAAGGCCCTGGGTGATCTCCTGGAAGCTGGCATCTGTTGACCTTTTTCCTCATACCCATTAAGTATCTTTAGAAAGGGCTGGATGGAGCTTTTGTCCAGCTGGCCCTTTGTTTGTTCTTTTGCTTGGCCACTGGAGTTCTGATCAGCTGTGCAGATTTCCCCCACAAAAAGTTGCTTTAGCAGCAGCTGCCACCACAGCATAAGCATCTTTACTGCATGATTGAAAGTAAGGGGTGTGTCCAGTGGTAGGATTCAAATAATTTCATAACCGGTTCCGGTGGTGAGATTCAAATAATTTAACAACTGGTTGTTTACAAGCACCATTTTAACAACCGGTTCTGCTGAAGTGGTGCGAACCTGCTGAATCTGGGTGTGTCTCTATGTCATTAAAGGTTAATGAAAAAAGTAAGGTATGTTTTAAAAAAACATGGTCATTTAAAAGCCTTCATGTTAAAGAGAACCTCTTCCTGAAAGTAGATTCAGGTGGGTAGCCACGTTGGTCTGAAGTAGCAGAAAAAAAAGTTTGAGTCCAGTGGCAACTTTAAGACCAACAAAGTTTTATTCTAGGTATAAGCAGCTTGGTATCATACAATCTTGTTACCATGGGACTCAATTTTTTTTATTCCTGAAAGGTTGAAGAGAATCACTATTACAGTTATGCATGGCCTGAATGCATAAATGCATCCTCAGTTTTAGCCATTTTTTGTTAAAATGTTTTCAAAACATTTTGGCTTACTTTAAAACATTTCCCATGCCTTTCCGCAGTTCCCAGACTTCCCCCTCAGTACCCTTTTCTGAGATCATTCCATCATCTTGTCTGTTTATTTTCATCAGTTTTAAAAATTATTATTATTACTATTGTTGTTATTGTTTTTTTGGGGGGTTGATATCTTTAAACATTTAAGTGCATGACCTATGAAGAATCACAACATGAGGCTTTCAAGCATTAAGGCATTAGATCCACAGAAAAGTTAAAAGATGGAACAATCATGAAATGGCATCCAGGAATTGTTTTAAGGGGTGAGTGCAAACAAATGGGGAAACTGAATTTTTTGTGAATAGTTTCATTGACTTATGTGGAAAAAGCCCTTGTGACGGCCATTTTGTGGTTAGCTGCAACACCACCGGGAGCTATTTTGTAGCTGCACCCACCACCCTGTGTCCAAATTCCCAAGGTGCCTGCAGGATCCAAATGCCAGCAACCCTGGTGTTAGATGTGCATCATAATTTTTCTTTCTACATTTTAATTGTAATATGAGTATTACCTTTATCATTCTAGGTCTAAAAACTCTGCTGCCATAGACCAGTCTGGAGTGTATTATTTAACCTCCCCACACACATTAACTATGAAAATAAGGCACCAATCAACATAATGTGACTGCTGCCATAACCCTTTCTGATTTTAAGTATTGACCATTGTGGAACCACAGTGACAATCAAAAATGTCTTTCCTTGTAAATTAATTCAGCACTGTTTTTGAAACTAGCATGATTCTTTGATCCTATAACTCAGGAGATTTTTTTTGACCTCTACTCTTTAACAGTGAGGAACTGCTTGATCTCCATCCTAACAGTACTAATGAACAATTTGTAGCTATTACCACTTTTAGTTGTAGCCTTTAATTCATATAATTTTCTCTCTTCCGTAGTGTTATCACCTCTAATGGAGCACAATCATACTTCCTTCCAGCCTCTTATTAGACTAAAAGGCATAGATCTTTCAGTCTCTTTGCATAAGGCAAATTCTTTCTCCATTATGTCATTCATTCTAGTTCACATTAATTTCAGTACCCCCAAGATTTGCTGCTGAGATTTCCACAGCAGGGATAAAAATTTAACAGGATTTCATATAATTCAGTATTAATTCTAACATCTGTATATTTGAAGATAGAAGGTCATATTAGGAGGTTTTGCTCTGCCCCATGGCAGTTGGTCTGTGGGGTTCTAGCAGACTCAGTCCCCCATGCTACTTAATACCACACAAACGCATGAAGCCACAGGGACAAATCATCAGGAGGTATGTCTGTGGCGATACCAACATATGATATCCAGTTCCTCCTTTCTTTCCCACCTAATTTCAAGGATGCTATTGATGGTCTGAATCATTGCATATAGTCAGTATTGGGCTGGATGAGGGCAAACAAGCTGAAACTTGATCCTGATAATGTCAGAATATTGAAAATTGCAAAATGATCATATGCTGGTCTGGAATTACTGGAATGTACCAGTCAGCAGAAATTGTAAAGGTCAGAGTCCAGGAGGATGAGATCTAGCTAGTGATTGGCTGGACAAAACCATATAAGAAGACTGCATACCCACTTCAGTACTTGATCTTTGCCTTCGGGTTTGGGTTCGGATTGTTGTCAGAGTAGAGAGTGGGTAGTTATTAGATGAGTAAACACGTTATTTTGTTCCTGTGAAAAATGAAAGATAAAGGCTTCCTGTTGGAATGAAACCTGCTGTCTGAGTGTCTTTTTTTACACTGCAAGCAGTTACCTCCTGAGTTTTCTAGCAAGGTTGGGTTGGCACCTACTCCTTCCACTGTGCACTAGACCAGTGGTTCTCAACCTTCCTAATACCGCGACCCTTTAATACAGTTCCTCATGTTGTAGTGACCCCCAACCCTAACATTTATCCATTTTACAGATGGAGAACACTGATGCAGAGAGTCTTAGGCAACCCCTGTGAAAGGGTCGTTCGACCTCAAGGCTACCAAAGCTGATCCCACTCCACAAGGTTGGAGAAACCACTGCGCTTAGACCAAATATCAGATAAGACATTTGTGGTTACCTAGGAAATACATGCCAGGGACTTGAAATCTCTCCTGTCTTGAATAGGGTTATACTCCCTTTCAAAAGTCAGGTTTGCAGCTTCAGAGTATTGCTTGACACAGTTGCCACCTTGGAAAATCAGGTGCATGTGACCGTGATACTACCATGATATTGCATTGGCTATCTTCTCCTGAGCCCAATTCCTGGCATTGCTTTTGTCCTTTAAAGCCCTGCATGGCTTGGGACCAGATTATCTGAAGGACTATAACCTCTCACACATTCTTGCCACAACTTCATTTCTGTCAGAAAAAAAATGTAAGTGATATTATCATGTCATAGTGACATTCTAGGAATTCCAGAGATCTCTATGGCAAAATCAAAGCGGATTCCCAGATAGTTACTTCTAGTTATTTCACCAGAACTAATGTTAGAGTGCATACCATGCTTGCTGTCCTTCTTTTTTATCCTCCCATCACCATATTTATTGGAAGTGGGCTTTTATTGGAAGTGGATTTTGATGGCAGGAAACTGTCTGGAGTTGCCATGCATTTGACAATCCTAATCAAGGACCACGCTATTTCATGGCCTGTCTCAACTGTTGAAGCTGTGGGTCAAAGCAGTCACTATAACTGGGAATGACAAATTTGTGAATCTCTGTTACTTCCAATATTCATCATAGCATTGGTAAATGTTGGGGGGCCAGTGAAAACAGGCGGCTCCTTTGGAAGCGAGACCAGACTCAAAATTTGGCTCTCTATATTTGTACTGGGAGGAATGCGGGTACACCAGTTCAGTGAAACAGAACTGTGAACTGTGGTCTACAGATGTTGTCCACATTTCTCATACTAACTTTCATTTGTAGGTTGCTTTCCCGATGTAGTTGTTAGTTTGTTCACACCTGACTTAATTCATGTTTAACTAATGGCAACATTTGATACTGCTGTTTGCGTGTTGCTTTTTTTCTTGTTTGAACACCTGGATCACATAAATTCTGATCTAAAAACTTTGAAACACCTGAAGGGACATTTATACCACACAGAGACCATTTATGTACTTGTGTTCTGCCCCACAGTGAGCATACATTCCCTCCAGATCAGATTGTTGATTGCACACATGTTTTCTCTCCTCCTGAACTTACCGTACTTCATGGTTTGAACAAGGAAGAGGATGGCAGGCAAAAGGCTGGACTGATTGTGTTCACTTTGCAGCAGGAGAAACCCATTGAAACAGTAACAGTAATGTAGCGGTGTCTGGGCAGGGTGGGGTGCCCCACACCGGGCGCATGCCATTTGGGTCACGTGGGGGTGGAAATTGCCCTCCACACCCCTCCCCCTCACCCCTCCCCACCAGCCAGGCCCCTGTGGCTGGAGCAGGCTGTTTTTTTCAGATGGCTGCCGGCTGAAATAAAGTAAGTGGGCAGGGGGCGAGGCTATGTGGGAGGGCTCTGCAGGAGGCAGGGGCCCACAGAGGGGCAGGGCCAAGACACCATTGCCCCTACACCTCTAAACAGTAAACAACAGAAAAACCCTCTGAAAAGTTTTTAAGTTTTAAGTTTTTGACTTAAACTTTTTGAGGAGTGCCCTTACTGGGAGTTTTTGGAGTTTCAGGCCATGGGTGAAAAATTGTGAGCTTTCACAAGTCTACCAAGGGCTCCTAGTATTTTTATTATAAAATATTTTTATTATACAATAAGATGATGCTATGAGTTCATAGTTCCCAAATGCTTTTAAATGAAATAGAAGCAAAAAGACTGAAGCAAATAAACATAATAAAATATTTGTAGAAGTCTATCTAATGGAGAAATGTACAACTAATGGCGCAGATCCAATATCACATTTCTGTGGGTAGAAGGATTTCTGTGTGCAAAGCATCTACCATTAGCGCTATAGCCTGAAAGGCTCTATGAATCCATGGGACAATTTTGGATAAGGTGGAAAAGTGAAGGAGAGAAAGTCATGCTGAGTAAATGTTTTCCCACCCCTTGCACGGCTGTGCTAGATCCAAAGCAATAGAATGGAAAACATCGAATTATTGAAACATGGCACAAAATAAACAAAAAAAATCCAAGAGATGCAATGTTTATATTAGTAAGGAGTAGTACTTTAATAACTTGCATACATAAGCAAAAAACTGTGTGTGAGAGAGAAAGAGAGCAAGCAAGCAAACTAATTATTTTTGCTTATCAGACCGAAATAATTTAAATGGCCTTGCACTGGACAGTTCATATTAGCAGTCTGTTAGGATAGGTTGTCCCTTTAACAGCTAGATAGTAGCATTTTAGAGACTGACAAGATTCCCAGAATAACAGCTTTTGAGAGAGAAAGGTCCCTTTGTCAGATAGGAGTTGTACTGAAGATCTCTTGAGTCCTTATATCCCAGTGGGAACAAGGAAGGAGTAGAATCACACAATCATTGAGTTGGAAGAGATCAGAAGGATGATCTAGCCCAATTTCCTGTTATGCCTGATCGCACAGTCAAACCACTCCTGTCAGATGGCCATTCAGCCTCTGTTTAAAAACCTCCGAAGAAGAGCACCACTCTCTGAAGCAGTGAATTCCACTGTCAAATAGCCCTGACAGTCATGAGGATTTTGAGAACTGAGTTCTTTCCCCACTACTCCCCATCTAGATAAACTTGATTTTTCCACCCTAAGCAATAAGGTAGTTACTTTAGTATGAGTCTTCTAACTGCTATCCAGGGAAACATAAACCCTTGCAGACTACCATTCCCTGTCAAAATTATACCTGACCTGCATATTTCTGCAATTCTCAAATATATTCAGTCAGCTCAGGCTGTTCCTTGACCAGTTGTTCACCCCTATCAATTGCATTAGCATTTAACCTGTCACTTTATATTACAAAGGTCCCAAAGGTCAAAGGAGGTTACAATATATTCAATTACATACGAAATGGGAAAAAAACAACCTAGATGATCCACAAAGGGAGTTATTTGGAGGGGGGGTATTTTATATATTGACATATATCTCTTCATCTTCTTGAAATGTCACAATAATTATATATCACCTATACACATACCATACATAATTCAGGAAAGCTTCTGAGGCTGAGGATGTAATCTCAACAAAAGACGATTGCTATTATACTTCTTAGTAGCAATTATTTTCCTTCTTCATTCTAAATATAATGAAGTAGTTGCACTGCCAATCTCTAGGTAGCGACTGGAGATCTCAAGGGATTACAACTGATTGCCAGGCAGCAGAGATCAGTTCACTTATAGAAATGACTGCTTTGCAAAGTGGACTTCTGTGGCATTGGCTCTACTATGGTCCATATGCTCTCCAGGCTCAATTCTCTAATTTTCAGGCACTTCTCAACTTGGATCTTGCAACCCTACTATCCATTGACCTATTAGTGGCCAGGAAGGACCTAGCAACTTTCTCTAGTATTATATTACATCTGCTGCTCAGTGACACACATTCTACTACACATCTTCTATCCTCTGTGAGAGAATTTCTAGGAGTGGAGATTCTATGTGGGCCTTTGGTGTCTTTGTAGCCATCATGGTATAGTGGTGAAGCATGGTGGACTTTAATCTGGAGAACTAGGTTTGATTCCCCCCTCTTCCACATGAGTGGCAGACTCTAATCTGGTGAACAGGATTTGTTTCTCCATTCCTCTATATGAAGCCTTGGGATAGCCACAGTTTTCTCACAACTCCCTCAGCCCCACCTACCTCACAAGGAGCCTGTTGTGGGTGAGAGAAGGTGCTAATTACAAAAATTGTTTTTTCATAATTAATATTAAAATTTCAAAAATCTCCATCTCAGGGGCGTAATGCCCATTGGCGCCAAATTGCAGAGTTCATTTGTGGGTGGGGTTTTTTGGTATTTTAGTGGGTTTTATGTTTTTGGGCTGCAGGGGGCGCAGTTTTTAGGCTAGCAGCACCAAAATTTCAGGGATGTTTCAGGAGACTCTCCTGATGTTAGCACCTAGGTTTGGTGAGGTTTGGTTCAGGGAGTCCAAAGTTATGGACTTTCAAAGGGGGTGCCCCATCCCCCATTGTTTCCAATGGGAGCTAACAGGAGATGGGGGCTACACTTTTGAGGGTCAATAACTTTGGACACCCTGAACCAAACTTCACCAAACCTGGTGAGAGGCATCATTAGGAGAGTATCTTACTGATACCACCCATGTTTTGAGAAGTTTGGTCCAGGGAGTCCAAAGCTATGGACTCCCAAAGGGGGTGCCCCCATCCCCCATTGTTTCTGATGGAAGCTAATAGAAGATGGGGGCTACACCTTTGAGGGTCCATAGCTTTGGACACCCTGAACCAAACCTCACCAAACCTGGGTGGTATCATTAGGAGAGTCTCCTAAAGATACTGTGAAAGTTTGGTACTGCTAGCTTAACAATTGCACCCCTGACAGCAGGCATCCCCCAAATTTCCCCAGATTTTCCTGTTAACCCCCTCCCCCTTTGGCATGGATTTAAAGGGAGAATCTGAGGTCCCCAGTTTAAACATTGAAAGTGATGCTGTTTCAGGGTGGGGGAGAATCAACCCCAAAATAGCATCACTTTCAATGTTGTTTGAACTGGGGACCCCAGATTCTCCCTTTAAGGTGAATTTAAAAGAAGAATCTGGGCTCCCTAGTTTAAACACCATTGAAAATGATGCTGTTTGGGGGTGAATTCCAGCATCACTTGTTTAAACTAGGGAGCCCAGATTCTCCTTTTAAATCCACCTTAAAGGGAGAATCTGGGGTTCCCAGTTTAAATAACATTGAAAGTGATGCTGTTTCCCTCAATTGGGGGGGGGGGGCTGGATATAACACCATAAAATGTTTTCATTTCCTCTGTGTGGCATGGCCTATTGCTGTGTTCAGATTTGTGAGTTGGGGCATGTTCTATAATGTGATGGTGACTTTGAAACAACCTGGTGTAAAAAATCATTGCTTGGTCATGGTGGGGGAGGGTGGGTGCCCATGGGGGGGTGCCAAACTCCAGTTTGCCTAGATACGCCACTGAGCATAGCTACAAGGGGGCCGTTGTGTGTGTGCGTTGCACCGGGCACACACCTGGGGGCATCAAACTCAGGTTTTGCCCAGGGCTCCAGTTTGCCTAGTTATGGCACTGCTCCATCTAAGCAGCTTATTTTGTTCTGGTTTCTTTTGCAACTGCAGTCTCTGCCTCTATTGGTTTAACTTTTACAAGACAGGCAGATTTTCTAATAAGAGCCTAGAAAGAACACAGTATTTTTAGCGGGAGGGGAAGAGAATCTCTAGAATTTCTTGATTGACTGAAATCAGTAGCCACTAGGATTACATACATGGGTGAAGTATTCCAATTAGGCTTCTCAAATTCTCCTGGAGGTGGGAAATTCCCTGCCCCTGGCTCTTATGTCTGGCAACAGGAAAAAAAACTATCAGCAACAGCATGTGGTCTGTTCCAGGGAAAATCCAGAAATGGCAGTATTAGAGTTTACTCAGATGCATTGTAAGATTTATGTCAATATGGAGGAACTTTCCCAAAACAGTTAAAATGCCTAAATAGTTAGCCTGTGTCAGTGTCACCTGTTATGGAGAAATGCTTCTAGTTTTTAAAAGCTGTGGGAAAGTAAGATAGTGTGAAGTGGCTGAGATTGTATGTGTTTGTGAGTTTGTACATATCTGTTTTACCCATACCATGTACAAATGGTAAATACTTATGGATGTATTTTGTGTGCCCTGACCATAAGTAGTATAGATGAGAGTATGCTTTGCTCACACAACTCACATTTTACAGATCCTACACTGGATTTCTTTCTTTTTTTAATAACTGCTAGTTTTCCATGAATCAATTCAAAATGCTGGAGTGGTGGGGGTGGGGGCATTCATTAATAGCTCTGCAGAAGTAAGGTTCTTCATTTAATAAACAGCTCTTCTCTCTGGAAAGGTTTCTTGGCATCAGTCAATTCCCAAGAAGTGTTTTAACAGTGCAGGTGTCAGGATGAAAATCTTTTTTTCTGTGACAAGAACCATTGAGAACTCATTGATATAACACAGAATATTGCTGCTCCTGAGCAACAACAGATTGTTCTAAAGTTACATGTCAGACTTTATTAAAAAGTGCAATAGGAATTGTCAG
This sequence comes from Sphaerodactylus townsendi, assembly GCF_021028975.2. Classification (NCBI taxonomy): domain Eukaryota; kingdom Metazoa; phylum Chordata; class Lepidosauria; order Squamata; family Sphaerodactylidae; genus Sphaerodactylus; species Sphaerodactylus townsendi. The sequence continues at coordinate 39,278,051 of NC_059427.1, read as the reverse complement.
ATGCCTTCGCACTCATCAGGCATTCTTTTGCCCACTTTTTAAGACATGAATATCACGAGGTAAGAAACTCAATAGTAAGGGAGTTTCACTGCTTTGTCAAGAGTGTGTCTCCTCTCAATGCTGCTCTTTATGTGAAACCATTGAGCTCCATTGCATCTGCCCTTTTGTTTTAGATGGAGAGCTGAAGTAAGGATCTCTAAGCACACAGTAAACACCTGCTTGGTTCACTTGTTAGGGATCATGCGTGGAGCTATAGAGGTGTGATTGTAGTATTGTTGTCTCCCAGTTATTCGACCTAGTGAGAACTTGCTCAGTTCCTATGTCTGATTTACATGAATCAGCTCAGGTTTCATTTAATTTCTTCCTCACATGAGAAACAAACATTCTCCCAGTTTAAGTGAATGAACTTTAGAGCACTGACATCCTGACATACAAAAAGTGCTATTCTGGGAGGGCTTAAAATCTTCCAGGTGATAATGGGATTTTTAAAAAATACCTCAGTACCTGCTGATTCGATGATAACTGAACATCAGAACAGTCTTGCTGAATCAGACTAGTGATCCATGTAGTCCAGAATCCTATTTTGTATTGTTGTATTAAAGGGCTGACAAGCAGAGCAGAAAGACTGAGGGCCAACAAACAAAGCAAAGAGACTCTTATGTTGTCTACTAGCACTTGTTTGCAGAGGTTTACTTCATCTAAATATGGTGGTCCTCTTTATTCATCATAGCTGATAGACAGTGATTAGCCTATCCTCCATGAATCTGTCAAATTACCTTTTAAAGTCATCTATACTGTTTGCCATCAGTACATTGCTTGGCAGCGAATTAACCATTAAGTTACTTATTTTCCACACAAATATACTCCTAGTTCAATTCAGCCATCACACAAAACCATTATGCATGTGGGGCAGGGCCATGAGTCTGAGAGGTCAACTGAGGGCCCCTGCCAGCCAAACCAGATATAAACCTGGCCAGAAAAGAAGTGGTGCTTCACTGAAAGGAGGGAACCACCCTCACAACCCAGTAGAGCTCATAAGCAGTTCTGGATCAAGCAGAAGTCAGTAGAGCTACACATAGTTCTGAAGAAGTGACATAACCTGGGTGGGCAATCATATAGAGAAGGCACAGGAGCTGAGGAAAGCTTCTGAAGGAGTCTTCCTTCAGAACTGGACTTACCAGTGGGTTATTCCCACACTTGCCAGCAGAGTAAGGAGTATCATGTTACCAGAGGAAACAGAACAATATTTAAAGAGAATAAAAAGGATGTAACTAAAGACCACTGAGGAAAGGAAGAGGCTCACAGGACATCCAGAGAAATAACATATGTGGCTGGCGTCACTCTGAAGCCTATTAGGGAGAATTGTAACATGGACTCTAAAGGAGCTATGGTTTGTATGATTGTCTGGATGACAGCCTCTCCACTATTGTGGTTAGTTAAAGTCTGTCATACCAGATTCTGAAGTTGGTGTACTAAACACTTATGGTTTTGTATGATACCAAAACACAAAACAAAAAACATCCTGGCTTGCTGCACCTGTGACACTCTTCCAGGTTATTGGGGAAAAGCAACGAAAAAAAGCATTTTCTGAGACAAACCAAGATTTTTGGTTTCATTAACTACTTTTTTTTCAAATAAGTGATGGTTTCATGTGATGTCTGATCTGAACCATTGAGCTGAATATTACTCTACCCAGGTAACTCCCCAGCATTCCTCTAGTGGAAGACTCCTTTTGCTAGAGAGGAAGGCTCCACATTTAGTTAAATAGAACAGTAGGTTTCAGCCCATAGTATATAATGTTCATTGTTTTCACAAATAAAGTTCAAAAACTCACTCATTTGCGGGGGAGGGGGGAGTGCAGTACTAGGAAACAGGGAAAAAAAAGAATTAGGGTTTGATTTGCACAAGGGAGAAGGAGTACCAAAGCAGGGATTTTTCATGTGGCAAAAGCAGGGATAAGGAATGGGAAATCATCTTCACTTACTGCTGTTTTGAAATCCTCATCATTTCAGATAGTTTGTAGTTACTGAGATGACTTTGAAGCAAGTACCATTTTTGAAATGCTGAGGAAAGAATGCAGTGGCGCCTTTAAAAATAAGCCATTTGAAACATATGCTACCATCAAGTCCTTTCGACATCTTTCCCCAGAATTTTCCTCTTTTATAATATGTATGACCCCCACCCCCCACCCCATAATCAATCACTTCCCAGTGTGCGGGATAGCAGCAGAGCCCCCGAACACAAAGTCTTTGCACTGACAAGAACCATTCAGGCTTTTTTGACATAATGTGTAATATTACTCCTTTTGAGCAGAGACAGATTGCTCTAAAGCTATACGTCATGCTTTATTAAAAAGTGCAATGGGAGTTGTCAGACTTCTGAAGTCTGACATATCCATGCCCCCAGAAGGCACTTACTGTTATTCAGAACTCTTAATCCATTTTGTGAGTCGATGTGCATGTATATGGAGCAGAATTTTAAAAAGAGTATATATATAAAAAAGACCCTTTCATTTCCTATGCAACTCTGCCTCTTTGTTACTGCCATTACCATCAACTTATCTTACTTGGTGGCCCTGACTGGGCAGAAAGCCAAGATATAAATGTTGTAAATAAATATTACCATCTACCTCATCAGTCATACAAAATCTCTTGTACATTGTGGATAATATCTTGGGATAATATTTTGTGGACCTCTTTCCCTCATGTGTGTCAAGTATGCAAAGGGTTCTTTCTCTTGTGTGTACGCGATATCAAGTCACGGCTGACTTCTGGCGACCTGATAGGGTTTTCCAGACAAGAGATGTTCAAAGCTGGCTTGATATTGCTTCCTCTGCATGGGCTAAAATAATTGTGATTGGTCCAAGGTCACCCAACAGACTTCATGTGGAGGAATAGGGAATTGAACCCGGTTCTCCAGATTAGAGTCCACTGTTACTGTCCACTGTTAACCACTTCACTATACTGGCTCTTTTCCCTTACTGGTACAAAATTCCAGATTGAGACTAACTAGTTTTCTCCTGAGAAGTGAATACTGGGAATTTGTTTTTTGTTTGTAGTAGTTGTTGCTTAGAAATCTATAGGTTGGGCAGAGTGGAAAAGAACAAGTCAGCATATCAATAATGGTAGTTCTGAAACAGCATGAGTTCTCCCTTTCCTCCCCCAAATCGACAGAGGCAGAGAGTTTTTTCCCATGAATTTCCCTTTTTGCTGCCCTTTGTTCCCCCATGATGTTATTGAGGAAAGCACCAAGAGAGCTGAGAGGGATGTAGCTGGAGGGGGAGCAAGGAATTTCCATTCTAGTTTCACTGTACTATCAGTGATTTGGATGGAAACCAGTGTGCCCTATGAACCACCCCCTGGAGATTGCTTATTATTAACCTAAACTGGAGGCAGGGAGTCATATGATACTAGGAAACAATGGTCATAAAATGTATTGAGGAACTTCAAAAACAAAAAAAAAACCGAATTTCCTTTGAATCACATAGTGTATAGTAGTAAATTTAGTGGTAAAGTGACTGCTGTTTCCCCACAACTATTGTTATTTTGAACATCTGATGCATATATGAGCTCTGCTACATTCTTGTTTTCAGTCTTAGCAGTGTAGTCTTATGCAAAGTTACTCCGGTCTAAGCCTATTGAAGTAAACAGATGTAGAATGAAATAACTCTGTACAGAACCACACTGTAAATTCTTTTTTTTAAAGGCTGGAAGTTGTGTGTTTCTTATGTGCTTTATAAACATACTGCCTTTTAGATGCAACCCTAGTTTAATGGTTGTGAGGAATCCTCTGCCCCGCCTCTTGCTTTCTGCTGCTGCTTAGAGTGACGGCAGGAAATTTTTTAAAACAAAAATGGCAATTGGACCAATAGCATGATTTACGCGAAAATCCTAGAAGTTGTGTCACACCTCTCTATGAATCAGCCAAAACTTTCTGGTAATCACATAGGCCGTTTCCGCACGGGCATTAAATGGCGGCCTGGAGACGGTAAAAACGCCGTCTCCAGGCCGCCATTTGCACGGGAGGCGCAGCTGCAACGCAGCCGCGCCGCCCTTGCACCGCCCGCCCGGCCTGAAGCCGGCGTTTCCCCTGAGCGCTTCCCAGCGCTCTTTTTGGGGAAACGCCGCCGTGAAGCCGCTGCCGAGCGAACGGCAGCAGCTTCACGGCGCCTCCCCCACCCGGCACTTACCTTGTCCCCGGGCCTCCGGCGCATCGCCGAGGCCTGGGGACACTCCCCCCTGCCCTGCGCCGCTGGGGACATGCCGGGTCGGCCGGGCGCCTGCGCTCCGTGGCGCCGGCTGTCCGGCTGTTCCCAGGCCGTCCATGCGGACGGTCCCAGCGTTGTTGGGTCGGCGTTGGAAACGCCGACTCGGCCATTTCCGCCTTTGTGCGGAAACGACCATAGAGTTTCTGGTGATTCTTACAATGGATAACATCACTACAAGGAAAAACTCAGAAATCTGACATCAGTTGTGGATTTTTCTGAGAAGTGACATCACAGTATAATGTAATCCCCTTCACATGGAGTTTCCAATGATTCTCAGGCCCCTTCCACACATGCAAAATAATGCGTTTTCAAACCACTTTCACAACTGTTTGCAAGTGGATTTTGCCATTCCGCACAACTTCAAAGAGCACTGAAAGCAGTTTGAAAGTACATTATTCTGCATGTGCGGAATGAGCCACAGAGAGGATGACTCCTTCTCCCTTCCGTTATTTCCCACCAGCAGGCAAAAGTATGGCAACCCCAGGTGAATCCCTCAGTATCTATGGCCCTAAAAGCTTTAGGACAAATTCCTGGAGTGTTACTATGTGGAGGCCATTTTTTTTCTCCTGCCCTTCAGTTCCTTGAGGGTGGCATATTAGGGCTTGTAGGGTGTGTAAATGGAAGAAGGAACAGTTGCTCAGGAGTGGATCCTGAGGACAATTAGCTTTATAAGGTCTTCACTTGAGGACAACGTAATTCCTAGACCTGCAGCTTCACTTCATAATTTGACTGATGTTTGTGGATTAAGATATAACTACCGGTACCTACTATTCCTTTCTTTCAGTCCCTTCTATTTGCATTTGCGCTCTGTGACAACTGACTTTTTTCAAAGGTTATGCAAAAAGGGCGGTGGGGTGGGGGGACAGTTCAGGCATTCTAAATAACGTGCCTTAAATAATGATCTTATACCCCAGGTATTGATTTTTAGCTGAAAAAGACAGCATTGTATTATTTGCCTGAGGTCTGCCATTGTGTGAGCAGGTGATCATATCTGAAAGAAGGATTAGATTCCCTCTTACATGATAGGCATATAAATAGTTGCAAACCATGATTGTTAGACCATGCTTCTTCATTCTTTAAATCTCTCTGGATTTTGGAATGCTAGAAGGAGAAAACCAATACATTACTGTCCTGTACCCATAACATTTTGCCCGTGTTCATTGCCAGAGACAGGGTTATTAGGTTAAACAAATTACTGATATACCCTAGGCTTTCTTATAAGGATCTCATTGTCTGCTGTTTTTCAAACCTAGGTTATGAAATTGATACTAGTGAAAAGCCCTGGCAATATACATTTCCTGCTATCCAGTCACTGTTCAGTAGTATGACAATTTGTCAGATGCAATTGCTTGAATTAATAGGCAAATGGCCTGAAATTTATTAGAAGCAGCCACTGTGAATAACATTGTCTTGTCATAGTCAATCAAATTTTTCTTAATTACCTACTATCCTTTCTCCCCTTCCTCCCCGCTTATTGTGTAGTAATTCTTTCTTTCCTGAGCAATGAAAAGTTCTGGACAGTACTTTACAACAGATTCTTTTTAAGGTTGTCCCTGAGGATTTAAAGCTTTTTTGGTAGTAAAAACAGAATCCTAAATAATCAACTGCCCATCAAAGTCCCTTAGTCAGGCATCAAGTGTTCTCTATGAAGAACAAAAAGCTAAAATTAGAAAAGGAAGCAGCAAAACATTTGCAAAATACTGAACAACATCTTGTATGCTCAAAGAAAGCAACAATTAATACGCATGGGAAAAATAAACTGTATTATTTATTCATTGAAATATGTTGATCCCATTTTACTGAACATATATTTTGAAGTGGCTTATATTGATAAAATTTGGCAACAAAAGAAAGTCAACTAGCAACATCCCAATAAAAAAGGCATGAAAAATAAGCAGCAGTCAAATTAGAAGGCTGCAATATACAGAGTGTATCAAAAAAGACAAAAAGATAGATCCAAAATGGTTTAACCAGAAGTTAAGGTTGGGTTTATAAACAAACGAGTTTATTGAAAAAGCCAATCAAAGCCAAATTAATGGCAGTTCCTGCTTTTTGAATGGGAGTCATTAATTTTCTCCCATACCTTTTGAAGAGGAAGGATCCCATTGCAATGGCAGGGATATTACAGCCTATCCTGGCTAATGGAGTGGTTTGATACCAATGCACAGTTTGCTTTGACCAATTTATATATTGTTCTGAAGCATCATGCAGAACGGGAGAACAAGGCAATCTAGAATGTAAGGTGCTGGAGCAGAAACTTGCTTTGCTTTGTTGAGTCAAGGCCTTGGGGCCTTCTCAAAACACAGAAAGAAGCCTATTTTTCCTCTTTTTGACAGACATATTTTAATGTCAAAATACCCCATTTGCCATCCCAAGTCTCTACCCTGAAATATCCTCAAGTGTCATTTAAGTAGCTTGGGCTTTCACTCTGTAAATTATAAACCACACATGTATGGCTAATCCTTCAGAGGCTACATGAGACATGTAACCAGAGATTATTCTGTTTGTTCTTTTCAGTATTCAAGTATAGCAGTCTTGTGTCACTGCAAGATTACTCTGATTACTCTATGTTTGGTGTCCTTGTCCCAAGTTCCATATCTGTCCCGCAAAGTGATAGTATGGTAGAATTAGCCAAAATCTAAAGAAGACAACAAATGGAGTTTCACAGATACTTGCTTCTCACAGCATGGAAAATGTTGCAAATGGAATGTGGTCTGCTGGTTTTACACATCACTGTTAGAAACATAATCACACAACTGGTTTACAGGACTAGTCTCTCATTTGGAAAAGCAAGCCTCAAAATATAGTGCTTGGTATAGAATAGAGCATCTTGTGAAGCATAATTTTTAGTCTAGGGCCACAGTAAGTTGGCTTGAAGCTAGGGTTGCCAGTTGTGGGTTGAGAAATACCTGGAGATGTTGTGGAGGGAGGGGATATAATGTTATAGAGGTCACCTTACAAAACAACCATTATCTCCAGGGAAGCTGATCTCTGTTGCCTGGAGATCAGTTGTAATAGAGGGAGATCTCCAGTCCCCAACTAGAAGTTGGCAACCCTATTTTTAGGCCATGAGCACGTCCTGATATAACATCAAAAAATAAGGGAAGTGTGACCAGGCTTTATAAGCAACAAGATTTCTAGGAGACCCTCATTGCTTTTTGTCCCTCCCAATGAGCCAGCAGAGAGCACCAAGGTATTAGCAGCCCACAGTGCTCTCTGGGAGACATACTGGGAGAATTGGTACCTCAGATATAATGGTCCCAGTCCCAGACCATTAAGGACTTTAAATGTTAATACTGGAACCTTAAACCAGATCCAGTGCTCCATTGTGAATCAATGCAGCTGATACAGCACAGGTTGAATGTGGACCCTCTACAGCATCTCTGTAAGGACCCGCACAATACATTCTGCATGAGCTGGAGCTTCCAGATTAGGCTCAAGTGTCGAGTGAGTTACAGTAATCCCATCTGGAGGTGATTGTTCTGTCAAGGAGTTAACCTCCTCTGACTCTGCATCATCTAGCCACTAGGCCAATCATCTAGCCACTAAGCCCCATCTTTATAGTCTGTGGTTTGGACCACATTTCCACAGTTATATCATTTATTGATGCTCTCACTATCCTAGATATATGCCATTGTAGAATGGGATACTGGAATAAAGGGGGCAGTTCACAAAGGTGCAGTTGAAAGGATGGTGACAGTAAGGTTACCAATAACAAGGTGAGGGCTAGAGTTCTCCTGGAATTACAGCTGATCTACGTGCTACAGATATCAGTTCACCTGAAGGAAAATGTAGCTTTGGAGGGTGGACTTCATGGCATTACATTCCCACTGTGTTACCTCTCGCCCCCAAACTCTACTTTCTCCCATACTTTCAAATCTCTAAGAATCTCCTAAGCTGTAGTCAGCAACCTTATGGAGACCGAGGGAGGAGAAAATGAAGAAATATATACAAACTATATGAGACACTTGGTGCCAACATAATGATAGAAATTGGTAGAAAATCTGCTACAAATCCATGACAGCTGCTTTCCCACAGCCTATTGAATGTCTGTCTAAGATTTTTTTTTACCTTTCTTAGAAACCCCTTACGACTTAATTGGACAAAAATCACCTTTCTCCATTATTCTGAAAGGGGTAATTGGGATGTCACATTGTTAGTGGATTTAAGAGTTTTGAGAAATTTCGTATTTCATACTTACTAACGATGTACTCGTAAAACTTCTGGCACATACTTTTCACTCACCATTAGACCTTATCAGAAAATGAACTCTGGGGCAAATGGATTTGACCACAGCTGAGGGGGCATGTATAGGATATGCAGACATGACAATATTCATGGGTATGTGGACAATGCACTGTCTAAATTGATCCTTAAATTAGTATTTTAGAAAAGCTGGTTCAGGGATACTGTTGGTGGAAAGCCTGGCTTTGACACTTAAAAGCAACTGAAGGAAAGCAAACCTAGGAATATAAGAAGTGGAAGAGATGTGTGAGAAGATTAAGAACCTGCTGACTATCACTCATTTTGGTTGTCTCCTATCATTGGGAAACCGTACACCTGCTATTTTTGTAAGAAGCTGAAAGCTTGGCCAAAATTCTAGGCGAAGAACAAATTGTCCGGTGCTCGCACATCTAGTAGAGTAATACTGCCCAAATCATGGATAACTTAACAGGCAAGTTGATGGCAGTTTTCACATGAGGCCTCATGCGGCCATTTTGGGGCCTCTTCTGTTTTTGGGAATTTCCCCATAACATCATGCTTATTCTGAGGGTAACTTAAAGGGGAAAGTGCAGGGTGGCAACCGGCAAAGCAGGTTTTATTCCCAGTGCAGGGATGAGGAACCCATCCTCTCATTTCCTAGCAACCATGCATCTGTCTTGCCGTGGTGTTGTGGTATTGTTGTCCACTTTTATAGTGCAGCAGAAAAAGACTGAGAGCAACACATGTTTGCCTGGGCAGTTATAATATTTTTCCTCCCCCAACTCCTTTCCCTCAGCAGTGTTCCGAAGTGTTCATATCTCCTCTCCCAAATATGCAGAAATGTAGGGTTACCCCACTGCTGTGCAAATAGATAGGGTGCTGAAAGAGATGCTGCTAACTTAGCTACTTCAATCCCCTTTTCTGAGGCCACCAGAGACTCCAGATATTGCAACAGAGAAGGGGGAGGGTTCCTCACAGGTTCTAAGGTATGCTCACAGCCATAGGAGATGCTGACAGGTGGCACTGGCATCAGCAATGAGAATCTCATAAATCCTCTTTGGAGCAACAACCTCCAATCCAAACGAATTTCACCTATACATGATGCTTTCTTGATAGGATATTCACAACAATAGTCATATTAAATGTGCGTACTTTCATGCTCCACTGAACACTGAAAGGCACTGTGTGCTTTCACTGAAAGTGCTTTTCTTGGGGGAAATTTTAGTCTTTTTGAGAGTTGTTGTGACATTTCAAAGCAAAAAGCTAAAAATCTCCAGAGGGAAGTCTGGCTAAGGTCTTCACATTTATATCAAAATGGACATACTTTTAATTGGATGCATTTGCATATTTTATTTTTAATGGCATGAAATATAATCACTAGAGATGTTTTCCAGCTTCTAACAAGTTCCTCTGGGACAGATTCTGATGCCATTTTTGTTGGTGTAACACTGAGCCAAGGCATGTTGTAAAAATGCCCACATGATCATGATGAGAGTTTGCCCTTATCTTTCCAATGTCACACAGCAATCCCAAGAAATTAATCAACTGTTTTGCTTTTGGAAGAGAATTCTGAATATTACAGATGCCTGTATATATTTGGCATGTTTATGTTGTTGAAGTTGACAGCTAATAACATTAAGCACACCAGGAATTGAGTAATATATCTTGTGTGTGGGTTTGCAGATACTTAGTTTCATCAAAGTTGCTAAGAAAGGAGACTGAAACAATACAAAACCTGCAAGTTGGGTATTTAATTAAGCCCTGCTGATGGTTGTTACAATTCAATAATTAACAGTATATACATAATTATAAGATATATTATTATATTATATGATTATATAATTAAATAAATAACATTGAAGTAGCACTAGATCTGCAATCGAACAATTAATAAGTACTAATATAATGGCACAGAACCTCCCCTGACATTGTGTTGGAATGGCAATGATGCAGGACCATGTAGAAGCACTGACTATTGATTCATCTAGCTCAGTAGTGATTATTCTGAGTGGCAGCAGCACTCCTGACCCTTAAGCAGATGTCTTTCTCAACAGTGTTACCTACAATTCTTTTGACCAGAGATTCCAGCAGTTAGACCATATGCAAACCATATGTACTGGCTATTAAAAAGGCACAGACAGACCCTATTTTTGTACTAGCATCTGCAGTACAATATGCAATTGGATCAGAATTCCAAATATAGAAATCTCAGGAATGGAATTTTTTCTTCAGGACTCTTCTCTGTGCAGTGGGCTCTCCTCATGTTTTCCTGTTTATATGCAAGAGGGCACTGTGTCGTGGGTGTGTATTTTTTCTGCAGAGAACTTTCCAAGCCTGGTTCTCTTAACTCCACCCATCAACTTTTTCTTAAAAGTACAGATCTTAAAGGCACTTATTCTTAAAGAAACAGATTTTATTACATTTGGCAGTCAAGATTGCTGGCTTTGTCTTTAAATTGCACTTTAATTGATATTAATGTTCTAAAAAAATAATCCCCCCCCCTCAAATGAAAGGACAAAGTAATTCCCTGAACCACAAGGTTGCTAAAGAAGGGGACCATGTTTTTGAGACAATGTTCTTTCACTTGAATGAGCTGGCAACATGGAAAGGGGGGTGAATGGGAATGCATGGGTAGCAGTGGAAGGGAATAGGAAGGCTGGCTGTGGGCTGAGGGGACATGTATGGGGCAAAGCTGTGCTCACTGGGAAATCTACCTGCTCTGGTGGCAAAGCAAAATTAAAATCCTTCTAGAAGTGGTCTTGCTTGTCATGGAGAGAATGAAAAGTGAAAATGGGGCTTGAAGAAATATGTCTATACAAATATTTTTTTTTTTGCTGCAACAGACATTAGCCTCTACCATGCAGCAAACATGTTGTACTTAATTGGCCTTAGAATGGCATATGTTGGAAGCATCATTTGGGATATTTTATCATACATTTTGAGGATGATTTATAAGTGGATCATAACTGGACCTGCTGATTTCATCTTTTTAAATCTTTAAATGGTTATTATAGGTCTTTTAAAAATACATTTTGAACTGTTCTGTTTGTTCTTTTTTATGCTCTGCTTTACATTGTACTTGCTGCTTTTATTTATCCAGTTCCTTGGTTTATCTTTGGATTGTTCGTTTTCAATCATCCTTAGCAGTTCCAGGAATGATACATGGGTGAAGTAGCTTCTAAATCTTTTAAGTAACTGAATAATGAATGGAACATACCATAAATACCCACACACAAACACACACATACCACAAATGACAATACAGCAGTGATGTAAGGGCTGACCTGATATTATTGGCTGCTGCTTTGATTGGCTGTCTTTTCCCCTTTTTTCCCCCTCCAGATAGTCACATGGATGGATGCAGTTGCAGTAAATAGAATAATGACACAACTCTACTTAGCACTATGTAACCATCACATTTAATGAGATTCCTGAAAGCAAGCAAGAACACAACAAATTAATAAGCAAACATTTTTTGCTTGTGGTGTAGAAAATGCCCCCAGAGGGTGGTATATCCAGCTTAGCTAAAACCATAATTTGAAAATGGTAAATAGTTTCAGGTTCAGCTCATACACTCACCACCTCACCTCACACCCTGCCCACTGGTTGCCCATCCCAGCCCTGATTGCCAGCCTGACAACCAGTGGGTGAGCAGGGGCATGGGCAGGGGCACAGGTGATGGCTGTGAACAACAGTGTGATGTCACTGCTGGCCTTCCCCTCCCTCAGAAGTGTTATAGCACTAACCCTGAGGCCACTTTTTAATTTTTTCTCTCTCATCACATCTGTGAGTGGGGGCATACTAGGGCAGATTGGCAACCCTCTCTCCTCCTGCGTCCCACACAGATCAACTGCCATTGATTGTCAGGGCACTCTGCACCTCCCATGAAGACCTACTGCTGCTCCATGTTTGGCAGCCTCTGGAGGCCAATTGTGCCAAGGCTGGGAGATCTAAGGTTCAGCACACACACAGTCACAGTCGACCAAAAGGAGTATCAAACCATGAATTCTTCCCCACCTTGTCAAGTAGGTTCTGAGAGAACTGTGACTACTCCCAGATCATCCAACAGGCTTCATGTGGAGAAGTGGGAAACAAATCTGGTTCTCCTATTACCCAAAGTGATGGGAAGTCTTTCCCTTTCAGAGTGGGGAATTAGCAGGAGCATACTCTTGGCTTAGCTAAAGGCAGGCAACATGAGACCTTGATTTCCTATGTGTACAAGAGTCAGCTTGCACAAGAAACTCACAGAACAGCAAATAAAGTTTAACCATTTTTATTAAGGGATATTGGGGGTACAAAAGCACACAGTAAAAACAGCAGAACACACACGATATAGACAGTTTTGAGGGGATAGGGCTGGAATAGATAAGGAATATATGGGGAGGGGCAATAAAACTACCGGCTCTTGGAGCAGAATGGTCTGATGAACAGAACTGAGTGGCCCACACTTAGCTCTGGGAGAACAGTGCTGTAGAACAGTATCACAGACAGAGAGTGGCCTAGAGATCCTGAATATCGTCTATTGGGAGAGCGGGCTTCTTATAGGGAAAAACAGACCCTCGGTATTATGCAGAGTGATCCTTAATCTCCCAAAAGAGATTTTCTGTCCTTCCTGGGAAGGACAAGGGACAGACATCAACCTTAATGACTGGGTCATTGGTCTAATGGGCTGAGACATCAGCCTGAGGTTCCAGGCTTGGGAGTGTCTCCAAAGGGGAAGTTAGCTGATGAAATTACAGCTGTGAAACAATGACAATGCAAAATAAGGTGGTTGTTCCAAATATCAGTCAGAGAAAGAAACATTAGTTAGTGCAACACTGGGTAGGTAAACACATTAACACATCCATTGTCTTCACAGGTATATAGTCCAGGGCTGGTGATGGGATATTTCTTCAATTCAAGGTATTTTGTGTAGACATAATCCTGTCAGGAAGGGTGTGAGAGAAGCATTGTGTAAATTGCTTTGAAGGGAGACAAGTCCAGACATAGTCCTTGGGTGCACAGAGGCAATTCAAGGAATGGGCACCGATTTTGGGACTGAACTGCTAGGCACCCCAAGAGATGCCTGAGGTGGTAGAGATGCCACTGTATTCCAAACAGGATCCCCTTGGTTCACCATAATCTGGCAACACTCCAGATTAGGGTCTGCCACTCTTAACCACTACACCATGTTGGCCAAGAGCGTTTGCCATATGCTCTTCAGCTCTCACCTCTGGGCAAACTGAGTCTTTAAAAATATTTTCAAAGCTGGTACAGAGGGATCTTGATCTGTTGTCTAACAGTTCCATTTCTAGTTCTCTCCACTTCATCAAAGATGGTATACTCAAGGCACCAGGTACTCTACCTATTAAAAACAAAATTCCTATAGTGGGGTAGTAGGACTGTTAAGGGGTGTCTACCATGCAATAACGTTTGGGTACAGATATATAAAAATACATTCCTACCATTGGGCTGGATTCAATGACTAACTTTGGCTAAGCAGAACATCTTTCTCCATAAAAACAAGACTCCTCAATTAGGCAAAGAGGATTTCTTTTTTATTTATTTCCTCATTCATAGTCCAATGTTTTCACTGAGACTCAAGGATGATTTAAAAAAATGTAATCAGTCTGCCTAATAAATTGAATGAATAATGCAATATCACTAGGCTTGTAAAATTAGAGGATAATGAAAAAAACAGTCTAAGATATGGCATCTCATTACAAAATATCAGAAAATGGATTAGAAAACTAGAAGATAAGGTAGCAAAGGCAAGATAATACTTATAACAAGCATAGTGGTAGACTGCAATCCCATGCCTCTATAAAAGCACCTTCCTGAACCATTCCATCATACTGCAGCTCCATTTCCATTGTAACAAATAACCTCCTGAACATTTCGATTCTATACATTCTGTAGAATGATGGAAGTATATGGAGACTTTCTAGATATCCTACTGTGAAGGCCATAATAGAGGAAGGTCAGTTACACGCTACTTTTTAAAAAGATTTATATGAGGGCCCTACCTTAAGAAGGCTTTAATCTTATGAGTGAAGTTACCACAGCAGAGACTAACCTGATGATACATGTTGTTGACTCCAACATGTTGTGTTAATTATAATGCACAAAACTCTCAGCTGAACAAAACTTTTGAGGAGGCAACAGATGGTTAGCACTCAGAGGGTGCACAGTGGTGGTACAACACTTCACTGAGAAAAGTACTCACAAGAGGCCCTGGATGCTGATGACACCTGGACTGGATGTCACACCTTAAAAGGTCAGGAAGGGTGGTTTGTGAGAAGTGTTGACTGTCCTTTCTCAAGGAGTGAGAGTTGGAGGAAGGATGGAGGAGATGGGTGCTTTGAACATCCCTCCAGTTTCAGTGTGAGGCCAGGAAGGTGGAAACTTGGCAGGAAAGTTTCAGAAAGAGAGAGGAACCAGGACTGTATATTGTACTCCACTCCATGGGAACAGTAGTTAAGTACTATCTGATTCCCTGACATGTGCAAGGTAGTGGCCACCTGCAGATGGAAGACATAATAGCTGAAAAGGTTGCTGGCCACTAGGACAGGACCCCACCCCATTTCAGAATTATCACTTTTATCAATTTAACAGAATTATCACTTTAACATTTCAGAATTATCACTGTAACTAGCAGTACAAAAGTATATCTTAGTCCAGTTTTTAAAAATCAAGATTAATACTCCTTCCAGACTTAAGTTATTGTTCCATTGATACCATCTAATTATATTTTTGTAATGTTGTGCAATCATTTTATGACAACCTCACTATTATATTCCCAGCTCCCACAAGCGTGTCATTCAGTCTTCCAATTTTTACCAAAATGTTAATAGGTGACTAATTCCTTCATTCCGTTATTAGATTTGAAGATAGGATTGTGAAAGGGTTGTTTTCTTTTATTTGCAGGAGTGCTGAGAGATTTGCAATACTGTGTCATTCAAATTACATGAATACTTTCATCTTGACAGGTAATTTACTCCGTAGAGCTTACATTTCATGAAGGGTCAACATTGCCATGAAAGCTGTTCTGAAATTTGGTTCATAGATCAATTATGAAAGTTCAGAAATTTTATTTCATATTACAAATAAACTCAGCATGGGTCTCAAAATTAGTAAGTCTTCCCAGTAACAATAATCTACAAAGGATCCACCAGCAACTTGTGGAGCTACTTGAAGATTCTTCTATTTCGGTTATATATACAAATACAATAATGGTTGTTAATTTCTGTCCTCAGATACTTCCAAAATTCTCTAGCTCTGATTTTCTCCCCTGATTTTGGAGCACAGGAACCTAAAGACCACACTTTTTTTAAAGAAAGTAAATCCAGAGGACCATGCTGGTGTAGCCAGCATGGCATAGTGGTTAAGAACAGCCGAGTCTAATTTTTGTTTAAAGAAAGGAAATCGAGAGGACCATAGCATAGTAGTTAAGAGCAGCAGATTCCAATCTGAAATACCAGGTTTGATTCTCTATGCCTACATATGAGCAGCAGACTCTAATGTTATGAACCAGGTTGGTTTCCCTGCTCCTACATATAAAGCCTGCTGGGTGACCTTGGGCCAGTCACAGTTCTCTCAGAACTCTCTCAGCACTTACCTCACAAGGTGTCTGTTTTGGGGAGAGGAAGGGAAGGTGATTGTAAGCTACTTTTTATGGTTGCAAAAAGTGGGGTATAAAAACCGATTCATGAAAGAACTGGAATCTGTGGTAATCTGTGCTCTGATTCAAGAAACATTTTTAGAAACTGTCCTAATTAAAAAGGAATTATTTCCACTTGAACTGGAAAAAAGGATAGGTGGAATGCAGTGCTAAGTGAACCCCCAAAAGAAATATAGTAGCAGAACTGGGAGAATCCTTCTGTCTCTAAAGAATGAACTGCAAGAGTAACACTACACTTAAAAAAGCAAACAAAAACCTGAGGAAACATTCAAACATCTGATCCCCCATCTAGCAGAGTATAGTAGATGAGTTGAGGAAGGACAGAGCTGCATAATCTTTCTACATGATTCAGTTGCCCTTTTCAAGGTCTTTCTTTTGTTCTGATGAAAGTTAGCTGTTCTGATTGACAGTTGTAAAAATGAATGCAGATAGACAATGCTGAAAGAGTACATCAGCTTTTGGTTTGGTTTAGATGAGTGAAGATTCATTTTATGAGGCAATTTTTTAAAGTACAATCTACAGAAATCTCAAAAGTTCCAACATGTAGAAATTATTATTGAGCATTTTTAGACATGTTTCCAAATTATGATATAATTTTTTTCTTAAATACCATGCTGTGCAATGTAGATTTACTTTTTCAAAAATCTTTAAATTGAGTTATGGATTTTATTGGGAGGGGAGATAGTCTTTGAATACCTATTTAGATATGTATTATCATCTTGGAAGTATCGTTTTGTACTTATCTTCCTGTTATGGTGACCCAGTAGGGTTTTCAAGGCAAGAGAAATTCAAAAGTGATTTGCTATTGCCTAAGTCTGTGTAGCAACCCTGGTATTCCCTGGTGGTCTCCGGTCCAAATACTAATCCGGGGCCAGGCTACCAATCTTGATCCTCCTTGATCTGACATTGCAAATGCCTTAGCAGACCAGGTGCTCGGCATCTGGTGGGCCACTGCGAGTAGCAGAGTGCTGGACTAGATGGATTCTGGTCTGATCCAGCAGGCTCTTTCTTATGTCCAGGTGCTCGGGAGCAGCAGTGGCATAGGAGGTTAAGAGCTCGTGTATCTAATCTGGAGGAACCGGGTTTGATTCCCAGCTCTGCCGCCTGAGCTGTGGAGGCTTCTCTGAGGAATTCAGATTAGCCTGTACACTCCCACACATGCCAGCTGGGTGACCTTGGGCTAGTCACAGCTTCTCGGAGCTCTCTCAGCCCCAACTACCTAACGGTGTTTGTTGTGAGGGGGGAAGGACAAGGAGATTGTAAGCCCCTTTGAATCTCCTACAGGTGAGAAAGGGGGATATAAATCCAAACTCCTCCTCTTCCTCCTCCTCCTCCTCCTCCTCCTCCTCCTCCTCCTCCTCCTCTTCTTCTTCTTCTTCTTCTTCTTCTTCTTCTTCTTCTTCTTCTTCTTCTTCTTCTTCTGTTCTTAACTTGCAAGCAAATTGGACCAAGGGTTCCAATTTTACCAGCACTTGAACAAGGTGCTCCCAACCATCCTAATTTTGGAGTGGAAAGGGGCCACACTTCCACAAATGCCAAAGTGAAGGTGCGTTGCTGTGGAAGTGAAGGTGATTGGGTGGAGTTCTCACCTCTCCTCCCTTGCAAAGATCTGACTGGAAGGTAGAAATGGCATTGCCCAGAAAATTAGTGGAACAAAGAAAAAGACAGGATCCCACTGCACTACTAGTAAGAACCCTAACGGAAAGAAAAGGAAACAAAACAAAAACTATGCAGCTTTTGTTATATCAACAACTTACATTTTGTATTGCAAACAAGTGGTTTCTGGGTCTGTCTTTTGGCTCAGCAATTTTGTTATGAACACCGCTCTCCAAACGTGTGCTGTGTTGGAATCCACATGAACAAAATTCATATACATTTTCAGTGTGTCCCCAGGGTACAAACTGTACCTTTAAAACCGCAAAAGCCTGAAGAGAATGGAACAAATGCCATTAGCTCAAGCTGCATTTGTAAACCTGAATTGTTTATGCATACAAATATTGACAAGAAAAAAGGCTAATCATATCAGGTCAAATTCTATTTGCCGCAATCATTTCTCACCTACAGCAATTTATTAAGCCGTCAGGGCTACCCTCCAAACACACTATGTTTCTTCAGCAACATGTGTCCCAAAATGGCATTATTTTTGGAAAGTAATATCTCATCATTATAAGGTAACAATCATTTGAATTGTTCTTAGAATTGCTTTTTATTGATGGTCACTCAACTGGAAAAATACATCAGTCCTACTGAGGCCATTACTGCTAGCTGCTTGAACGTTTACCACAGCGGTGTAGCATAACTTCAAAGATTCCTTGCCACTGTGGATATTTTATAAGAGTGGCCATTCCTATTCTTGTGTAATAACTGTGAGTTGTAAGAGTTATTGTGAGGTATAAAAAATGGCAGATCTGCAGATATACAGTATTTAGATAAAGAAAAAATGCACTGAGGAAAATGCTCTCTCTCTTTCTCAGTTACATGTAATAAACCAGACCAATGAAATAGCATTTAATAACTTTTAATAGAAATGCTGTTTTCCCAAGTGAAGAAAGGCCATGTATACTTGATTATTTACTAATTGTAAGTTGATGTTTCTAGAAGAAGAAAAGTTTGGATTTCTACTCTGCTTTTCTCAACTGTAAGGAGACTCAAAGGAGCTTACAAACTCTTTTCCCCTTACTCTCACCACAGCAGACATCTTGTGAGGTAGATGGGGCTGAAAGAGCTCTGGGAGAACTGTGACTAGCCCAAGGCCACCCAGCAGGCTTCATGTGTAAGAGCAGGGGGATTAAACCCAGTTCACCAGATTAGAGTTCACTGCTCATTTGGAGGAGTGGGGAATCAAACCTGGTTCTCCAGATTACAGTCAGCCACTCCTAACATTACATCACTCCTAACATTACATCACACTGAGCTAACTGGAGACTTTACTTATTGGCTTGGGATGGCTATGAGGTGATGCACTGAGATGATTCCGAGCTACTACCTTACAATACCATCCTAAGCAGAGATGATTCAGAGCTACTACCTTACAATACCATCCTAAGCATCCTAAGCAGGATTTACAGCCTAATCCGAGGGGGGCAGTAAATCCTGCTGTGGAGCTGGCACAGCACCAGCATGGATGTCCACCCTATCCCCAGCTGCCATCCCTCTTGGGATTGGGCTGCCAGAAAAGTATAATTTAGGATGGCATTGCTAGGCATGACACATGTGTCAAGTGGGATCTGGAAAGAGAACCATATCTCACTCTTTGGGGATGCTAACCACGACAAAAATTAAAATGAGTGAGGTTTCCAAGTATCTACTGTGGCTGCTGTCTCAACTCCCAGAGAAAAGAATATAAGCCTTAGAGCATGTGGTAAGGATAGACATATTTTGCAGTTGGTTTTAAATCATTTAAAGGGAGGAAAAGAGGGTTGCTGGTTGTTCTGGGAATTAATGCTACTTTACAGACAAGCACTGTCCAGGTATCTAGGTAATAACAGAGGATGACTATGGCCTTTGTGGTTCTGTTTGTGGACATCTGGTTTGGCCACTGTGGAAAACAAGATGCTGAGTAGGAAGGACTATTTATGCTGTTCAGTTTCAATGTAAAGTAGGACAATAGCTCACACACAGAGACACAGGCAGTGGTGGGATTCAAATAATTTAACAATCGATTCCAGTTGAGGGAGGAGTGCCACCCCCCCAAACCGGAAATGGCTTCTGCACTCCCCCCCCCTCAACTTCCATTGAAGCTGCACCAGTGCACCCTCCCCTTCCCTTGCATGCTTCAAGTTCCAGAGATGCAAGACCAGGGAAAACGGCCTGGAGTCATTTATTAAATTTAGTGAAGGAACACCTTTTCCCATACTGTTATTTTTTTTTACTTTTGTTCAGTGGTTTTCAAGCTATCCATGATTATAGAAATCTCCTTATATGATCTAGTTTCAAGGAACCTGTTCTGTGGCATCTGCCAAAAGGCACTTGCCTGAAGACCTTTTTTTCCAGAGTTTGCCAGCACAGGGGTCCAAAATCATTTTGAGCCTCTGGGCATGTTTGGAATTCTAACATGGTGTGGTGGGCCTTCTCATCCTTACCTGCTACCAGGGTGATTGTTGTTAGGCCCCTCCCCCCTCTGCGGCACCCGTGCCCCCTTGCGGCGCCCCCCTTCCCATACTTACCTTAGTTCCTTTCATTTTTGAGAACTTTTTCAGGCTGCAAAAAGCCTGTTTGCAGTAAAAATGACCTGAGGAACTACAGTTCCCAAGAAACCTTGGGGCTCACAAGGAAGTATAGTTCCCATCAGGCAATCCCTCTGGGCACACAGCACCCACTGCTTCCACGGCAAGTTCAGGAGAGGGCGGAAGCAGCCGGCCGCCGCACGCCCAATGGCTGCAGAGGGCTCCCTCTTCCTTGGCAGTTTGCAGCCAGGCGAGCTTTCCTTTGGCTTGAAGGAGGCCGGGACGCCAGAGGGATTGCCTGGCTGCAAGCTGCCAAGGAAGAGGGAGCTCTCTGCAGCCAGTAGGTGTGCGACTTGCTGTCAGCTGCAGCAGCCCCACCTCCCCCCTCAATTCCCCCGCTTTGAGGCCAGGGAGCTGCAGCCCCACCTCCTCCCTCAATTCTCCCCCTTCGAGGCCGGGGCGCTGCAGCCCCACCTCCCACCTCAATTCCCCCCCTTTGAGGCCGGGGCACCAGAGGGATTGCCTGGCTGCAAACTGCCTCCAGCTTCGGAGGATGATGGGGCACCATCGCAAGAGGGCTTGTCCAGCTGCAAATTGCCAAGGAAGAGGGAGCCCTCTGCAACCAGTGGGCGTGCGGCGGCTGGCTGCTTCCGCCCTCTCCTCAACCTCCATCTGCAGTGGCCCTGGCCAGCATGGATGGAGATTGAGAGGGAGGTGGAGAAGCATAAGCCGACAGCAAGTCGCACACCCGCTGGCTGCAGAGGGCTCCCTCTTCCTTGGTGGTTTGCAGCCGGGCGAGCCCTCCTGCACCAGCACCCCATTCTCCTCCGCAATAAACCTGCTCTGCATGCCCTCCATGCCCTATATATCTGGTTGCCGGCCCCTCACCCCTTGCCAGCTGCAAGAACTCCTTTCCCAAAGTTGGTCCCTGGGCAGCCAGGCCACTCAAAGGAAAGGAGGAAATGGCCCCGCTCACATTGTGGTGGGGGGATTCACCAGTTAACAACCGGTTCAGCGAACTGAAGAAGGATTAGGAAAGGGTTCTGCCGAACCGCCCCGAACCGGCTGGATCCCACCTCTGGACACAGGCATCATTTCCTTGAACATTATTTGGGAACTGGCTTAATGGCAACAGATATTTGAACCTTTCCAGCATTTAGGATTTGCTATTAAATAAATGGCATAAGTTCTTTAGATACCCAATTATATTTTAGAAATATTATCGATAAAATCAGAGACGATAAGCTAGGATGGGTTGCATCAGCCAGCTTTACTTTCTGAATCAGTAGCACGCTTCAGCGAACTCTTGCCTTAGCAATTAAAATGGTGACCTTCAGATCAGGACCACTCCACCTTAGTAATTGCTTGAGAGACTGTCTGGGCTTTTTATAAAATTGTGGTACTTTATCACACAATGAATCACACATCACCTTATTGCTCAGAAACTGCAGAGATTGCCAACCAGATGGCCATGTAGAGAAGACCACTGGCGCTCAAAATTACGGTAAAAAGAAAATAAACATCCTGATCTTTTGCTGTATTTGTCCTTTATTTTGTGCAGTTTTGACAGAGCTTCATTGCAGTTAAATGCTAATAGCTTAAAGATTATGACCTATCTCTAGATAAACACAGGGTGAAGAAGCTTGCCTCAGGCATTTGATCTTTGGGAATCACTCAAGGCAAGATAATGGTTTATTATTTCATTTATAATTTTTCTTAAGGTGGGGTGGAAGCATGCCATTTTGATATTATGCCTCAGGATGCAAAGTTTCTTGAGGTATTAGTTTATAAAGGTATTAGTTTATAAACTAAGGTATTAGTTTATCAATCCCTTAACAGTGAATTGCTAATACTAACAGTGGACTGTTGTTTAAGTTACACCCAAATAAATTGAAAGCAACATAAATTGTAACTGAGATGTTGGACAAACTTAGGTGTCTAAAGGTGACTATGGTGAATGTTTGGTTCGATACTTCAAAGAGGAGGGAGGAGACAAATGGGTTATTAGGGTTTATTAAACTTTTTAAAACAAATGAACTGCAACTAAACCATTCAATCAGTTCATATTAGTGTGGATTCCAAAGAGGATACCCTAAGTGTTTGGGGAACTTCATCCTGGCTCCAGCCTCAGATTACATCATTAAGCTTCCTACACCATGTACTAAGAGATGCTAAATTCCAATATGATTCCCCAGTGCCAGACAGGTTTGCGCACCAAAGCCCAGCACCAAGAGAATCCCTCCCCTAAACCTGGGCCCCATCAGGCCACATTGTCTCCTTTGGTTACCTCTCCCCATCTGTAGATATCTCAGGAAGATCCAGTAAAGTTACTGATCTCAAAAATTTGAATCACATGACTTCCATTAGCTCTGTCAAACCCTAGTTACAGTCTAACCACTCAACCCACAGACCAACCCTATTTTAATTTACCTCTTCCTATACTTGAAGAATGTTCCTCGACTGGTGTAAAAAAGCCCCCCAAATTCCCACTCAGTCTTGAAGCAACCAGATAACCCTACACTTCACTGCACTGTGAAAGGGAGTGAGAAATGTGGCATTAAGACTAACACAAATTGACAAATATGACTCTGTGAATGAGTTTTAAACTTGACAACCAACAGCAGCCAATTTGTCTAATCTTTGTTGAAAACAATCTATATAGTGGTGATTGATCCCTCAGTTAATTGCAGTGTAATTAATTGCATCAAATTCTAATATTCCATGGGAGAAGAAAAACATCGTGCAGGGTTTGCCTGTGGATCTGGGAGAATTGGATTCAGGAGTGTTTTGACATTCCTGAGTTTTGTTATTTCTGCAAAGAGAACCCCTTAGCAGTATAACAGCAATATTAATAGGTTCTAACCAAGTTTCCATTAAAACCAATAGAAGACCACTGACCAAATTCTACAGGAGTCTGATTACACCTTTAATGTTCATTTACTTGATTGCTCTTGTGCATTTACCATGCATACATCATTTTGAAAATATCCATGAAGCCTGACAGCATAGCACCTGTCTCTTTCTAGTTGGATGATGAGTGCCTCCGGCTACCCATGTGTTCAGTTAGTTGTAGTCGAGAGTTCTGTTGCTCTCCCTCCTTTCCTCCATCTACGTTCTGTAGGATGTATCTGAAAAATAAAGACAGCCTTCTATCCTTACTTTGTTCTACACTCTGGGTTTTCAGGGCAAAATTGTTGCAAACAGATTGTGGTGAATGGGAGGAGGAAGGACAGCAGTGACAGCCTGCAGCTCTTTAGCTGAAAAGAATTCCAGCCAGCAATATATATTTGCATCAGACAGATGGGTGGATGTTCCTAGTGCTGCTCTTAAGACCTCAATCAAACAATGCTTCCTGTCAACATTTGTTTTACAGATGGTAGGACAGACCTGCAAAAATGTACACTTTTCTGATCCAGGGTGACAGGCGGATAGACGCCTCTTTATTGCTTCATGTATCTATCAAATATAACATGACCTCACAATGCCATCTATAGAACCACCCCATCCATTTCATCAGCTGAGAACACTTTGGGTGGATTTGTACAATCATACTGTTCACACACCCATTGCAGTTAACAAATGATAGGCTATTAATTTGAAGCATTCACCATGGGTCTGTAGCAGGCACCGAGATAAACAACAATCCTCCATACAACGTGTCTAGGAGAAAGGGCTGTTTATTGAATATAATGTAAGGGTGGATAAAGCAATCTTCCAGCAGGATTTACAGCACCTCTGTCAGTGGGCATTTCTCCACATAGTGAGTGTCTCGAGACAAAAAGTATGTCACTCTGAGTCACCTGTCATGGAGAGCAACTATAAAAAAGAACCTTATATTATAATTCAGTCACTTTAATGTCTATATCTGTTTGTTCCTCTGAGGTGACTTTTGACAGTCATCTCATGTTGCCATCAAGCCTTCATTTTGTTTTCTTTCCTTCTCCACTCTGAGGGCTCATGGTAAGCTTCTGTTTACTAGTGGGGGTAGGGGTCAAGAAACAGGGTTCTACACATTAACAGCTGAAATGGCAGAGAGTTCGCAGAAAGCGTGGGAATAATGTATTGTCGAAGGCTTTTACAGCCAGAATCACTGGGGTGTTGTGTGGTTTCCGGGCTGTATGGCTGTGTTCTAGTAGCATTTTCTCCTGACGTTTTGCCTGCATCTGTGGCTGGCATCTTCAGTGGGGACACTTCTCATCTTGCTGAATGTGGACAATAGCAGTTAAAGAGAAAAAGCAAACTTTCTTAGGACAGCTAGGCTTCAATTTATTAAGATGTTAATTGCAAACACACAAAAAATAATTCCACATCAGCATTCTTTCTAAGAGGTTCTTAATCCCAAATCATCTTGTTTGGACTGTTGGAATCTCCCATGGAGTTCCACACATTAAGGTAAGTCTGCCTCCAACAACCTCTTCCCCACTCAGAGACTCTCCTCTTTTCTTGTTTGACAATAGTTCTAAAACCTGGAGGGGTCATTCAAACGTCAGCCAAGCCAGTGGTTCTCTTGGTACCTCATTTGACTCCTTCCTTTCTTTCCATGTTGGGAAACAAACTACTGCTTTAGCTTGAACTCAGCCTTCTGGCCCTATTAAACTTCCCCAGCATCTAGTTCTAATCTAAAGTGAACTTTTGCTTACCTATGACTACCACTATCTTTATATTTATTTATTTATATATTAGATTTTAAACCGCCCATCCCCAAAGGGCTCTGGGCAGCGTACAGCAGGCCTGCAACAACAATACATAATAACATTAAACACAGCAGGCTAAAAACAACATTTTACACATAAAAACTAAGGTAATTTAAAACAATTTACAAATCTATAACCATAAAACACAGCAGCAGCAATAATATATGGCGCCCGATCCCAAGGCTGGGAGGCCTTGTGACTTAGGGGTGTGTTACATTATTTTAGGGTGGGCAGATAACAGTAAAGATGATAAAAAGCAGACAATCCACTTATAGTGGATGTGGATCTCTCCCAGCTGTTGATGATTCAGCAAAATAGTATGAATCTGCATAGTGTATATAAACATGGAAGTCGGGACAATTACTTTCTGTAGTGAGTTAGCCCCTGAACCTAATGAGCATGTTTGATTTTGTCAGATGTGTAAACTCTCTCTCTCTCTCTCTCTCTCTCTCTCTCTCTCTTTCTCTCTCTGCTTCAAATAGGAAATCTTATAAGCTGTCCTAAGACAAATACTTGCAAATGCCAAATACTGACTGATGTCAAACACTGAAATCAAATATCATTGGGTTTCAAATATCAATAAGATATTTGGTTAATGCTTACTGTCTATTCACATATTAAGAAAATATCAGAATTGGCCCAGGGGAGTTTTAAAGTTCACTGTAAGGAGCAAATTACTTTCAGCACTTTAAAAGACTTCCAAGTAAATAAAAGTAAATCAAAGATATACTGCTAAGCAGGCCTGAGTCTTAAGGGCTGGTTCACATTTGCATAGTCAGCACTTGATGACCATAAGATCAGGTTCCTTACATGTGAGAATATGGGACTGTACACGTTAGGGGTGCACTATTGGGAGGGGGGATGTAAAATGTTTTCAATATTTCACTCACTTCTTCCCATTGTGAGAGTTATTAATTTTTGTTTCTTTAGGGAACAGATTTTGAGAAGAAGCATAAGTGTAGGTCCTGTGGTAAATCTGGCAGAAGAGAAGCTGAAGGGGTTTTCTTCCAGGCTAAAGAGCTCCCTCCAACTTAAGCTGCTCTTCTGCTCAAAGAGGAGACACTTAAGTTGGAAGAAGGCTGCTTAACGCTGCAAAGAACAGCAATGGAATCCTTGCCAAAAACATACAATGGTTTAATGTAGAATTTTCCAAGTTTCCTAAATAATGGGTTTCGTTACTTTTGCAATAGAATAGAATAGAATCTTTATTGGCCAAGTGTGATTGGACACACAAGGAATTTGTCTCCGGTGCATATGCTCTCAGTGTACATAAAAGAAAATACATTTGTCAAGAATCATAAGGTACAGCACTTAATGATTGTCATATAGGTCTAGTAAGCAATCAGGAAACAATCAATAGTAATAAAAACATAAAATGTAAAATCATAAAATAAAATGAAATGTCAGCACAGGCTATAGTCATACAGTCATAATTGGGAGGAGATGGGTAATAGGAATGATGAAAAAAGTAGTGCAGTAATTATATAATAAATATATAATAAATAGTTTGACATTATCGAGGGAATTATTTGTTTAACAGAGTGATGGCATTCGAGGAAAAAACTTGTGCTTATGTCTAGTTGTCTTGAGGTGTGCAGTGCCTCTGTAGCTGACGTTTAGAGGGTAAGAGTTGAAACAGTTTATGTCCAGGGATGCGAGGGGTCAGTAAACATTTTTCACAGCCCTTTTTTTTTTGACCCAATGCAGTATACAGGTCCTCAGTGGGAGAGGCAGGTGGTTAGCAGCAATTGTTTTTTTTCTGCAGTTCTGATTATTCCCCTCTTGAAGTCTGTGTCGATCTTTGTTGGGTTGCAGGGGAACCAAACCACACAGTTATAGAGGTGCAGATGACAGACCTGTCAATGATTCCTTTGTAAGAGACTGTATCAGCAGCTCCCTTGGGCAGTTTGAGCTTCCTGAGGTTAGGCGAGAAAGAACATTCTTTGTTGTGCTTTTTTTAATGACATTTTGATATTAGGTGTCCATTTTAGGTCATGAGGATATGATGGAGCCTTAGAAATTTAAAAAGCGTCTCTACTGTTGATACCTGTGTTGTCTAGTATTGGTGGGAGAGGAGGTAGGATGGGAGTGGTTTCTCCTGAAATCTACCACCATTTCTGCACGGTTTTAAGTGTGTTCAGTTCTAGATTGTTCCAGTGGCACCCCACCGCAGGCTAGTTGTTCAAACCCTCTCCCGTCTGTATGCGCGGTTTCATCGTTGTCTCAGAATGAGACCAATCACTGTTGTATCATCTGCAAATTTCAGTATTTTAACAGATGGATCATTTGAGATGCAGTCATTGGTATACAGAGAGAAGAGAAGTGGTGAAAGTACACAGCCTTGGGGGGCCCCTGTGCTCATTTTACAGGTGTCTGATGTAATTTTTCCTAGCTTCACCTGCTGTTTCCTATCTGTTAGGAAGCTTGTGATCCACTTACAAATATGCTCAGGTACTGCTAGCTGATTTAGTTTGGTTAGAAGAATGTCTGGTCTGATAGTATTGAATGCTGAACTAAAGTCAACAAAGAGGACCCTTGCATAGGTCTTTGGCGATTCAAGATGCTGTAGGATATAGTGCAAACAGTCCTAAGTGGAGTCCTAAGTGGAGTCCGTTGAATTCAGTCAACTTCAACTTCAGCTTCAACTGACCTTTATTAGGCATACATGAAATAAATAAATAAAACAAAGTACAAAGCAGAGCAAATCCACGTGGTTCTTAAATAAAACCAGGACAAATCGCATAGAGCCAGGAACAAAGAGGTGATCAGGCTACCATTATGAGTCTTGTGTGTATGTGGGTGTGATCACTGCAATATTCTTGGATTCTCTGAAAGGTAATTTTGACTGAATTAGAGGTGATCAAGAAAAGGTCAAAATGGTAGCCTGATCACCTCTTTGTTCCTGGCATTAAATCCAGCTCAGTAGATACAAATCGCCTCAGCTCAGTTTTGGTTGATTCCCCACTGAGGATTAGATGTGTGCTCATCACACAAAATATCCAGGTTTCCAGCAGAACTCCCCACTGCACCAGCTCCAAACACGCTTTCATCCTGTTTCTGGTGCTCCCCCCTCCCACTCAGCACGTGTTATTTTAGAACCTGGAAGAAAATAGACCTTTTCAAAAAACGCGTGGGCAATCTGGAGCGGTGGGGAAGTTGTGTGGGTGAATCCGGATTTGTTTTTCCCACCGCTGGTAGTGACGTGGAGCCTCCCATCCAATGAGAACGCAGAGGGCTGTGCATGATGCGCACGCAGCCTTTTTTTTATTTCACAGACTGGAGATCCACATGGATATGAAGCAACATGGGGCCGGTTTTGACTGATTGACTGAGTAGAAGGCAATATAAAGCAGTGCTACACGTCATATCCACGTGGATCTGACTACATGGAGGTGTGCAGAAACAGGGCTTTGCTTTAATCGCCCGTTTCTTCATCTCCATGTAGAGTCGTTCTGCACATGCTCACGCAGACATGGATCCGCAAGGTTAAAAAAAATCCCGCCCCAACACAATGCAGCAGCCAATCAGGATAGCCCATGAGTGGATCGTGTGTTCAATCCACCTCAGTGGGTAATCCTTCGTTGCTGCTGCATTTCTGGGAACAAGGATCGTTTGTGGGGCAGAAGCTGCAGTGGGGACGCTGAAATTGTGCTCAAAAGGTCCCGGTTTTTCCCAAACCGGTTAGTATCTACATTCATTCTTCTGGTGGGGAATCGACCTATGAATCAGTTAATATCTTGGCTTAGCATGTGTATCACACCTGTTTTAAAAAGACAATTCTCTGAGTAAAAACATTCTTTTGGTATGTCTGGGCTGTTTACTGTTTTTTTTTCTCAGGATTGCCTTGGCTAACTGTAGCTAGATGTCCCTTAAAAATGTCAACAATTGTCTGTTGTTCCATTGCTGTTTTCCAGGGCAAAGGAGGACAAAGTTCTCAGCAGTTTCTGACATAAGAAAAACACTTCACATAGTGCTCTGAAATTCATTTTGTTGAAAACTGCTGACTTAGTCAAACCAAGGTTATGGCACTTTGGATTTCTCATGACAGAATTCCTCGAGATTGACCAGGCTACATTAATAATGACTGAGAAAGTTTCCTGTCACTTTCATTTTCTCCTAACTGTCTCTGGACTCCCTGTAGCCTTTTGCATTCTTTCTAAGAGAAACAATGCATTGTCTGTTAGACAATAGGCAAATTAATGAAGTGTGTCAAAACAGATAAGATTTATTCATGTCATTGTCTTTTTTGTTTTTAGAAAATTATTTTCATGTCATCTTTCTATTTGTTTCAAATGAATGTACACCCTTGGTATTACTGATATAACACCATAAATAAAGCATTTAATTTGTCTCCTCACATCACAGGTACAGTATTTTGTAAAGGACCTGTGAGTAACAGAACCCCTAGGATTACAATTAGGTTAAAATATATAAGGAAAAAAGGATGAGCCCATAAACCAAAATAATGTATTTTGCTATGTTCCTGAGTGGATATTCTATTTTTCTTTTCAAAAGGTTTGGTCATTGCATTCTGTTAGGCTTTTTGCAATTGCCTGTTTCATTCAGTCAAGAAAGAGTTAACAGTTGAGTATGTAAATAGAATACTCAATTTGCACACCTGGAATTTCATGAACTTCTGGAAAGATTTCTCTGCTTTCTTCTTAGAGCTAAAAAGAGGGGCAGACACAAAGGCAAAGATACTCAGACTGAACACTTGCATAGAGTTTGCGGTTCTTATATTTACTGTAATTTCATTTGTTATCCAGTGACATTCTACAAAACAACTCACTTGCAACTCTGCTATATTATTTACCCTAATAATTCATTGCAATGCTAACATATGCTCTGTATGCTTTCAACATCATGAAATGAAATGCCCCTCATTGATCAAAGGATGACCTCCATCTCTTTCCTTGTAGATTAGAGATAACAGCAGGCTATGGTCTAACTGAAATGATTTCAGTTCCTCCTTTCCTAATCCTTTTTACAAGGTCTGCTTGCTAAAATGTAATTTAGTGCCAAGTGGAAACCAAATTAAAATGCTACCATAAAAAAGTTGCATTGGAATTGTCAGATTTATGATTCATGCAACATATTCTTACTTTAAGGATAGATTCTATCCCTTTAAAGCAATGATTTCATTTTATATTTTAAAGAAGTGGAGACATTAAGATTTCAGTAATACACGCGAAATGAAAGATGGCATGTGAAAAAGAAGCGATCCCCCCTAGCATTTTGTGAATTCTCAGGTGTGGTGATCCAATTTGGTGCATATTTGGGAACAGATTTCTAAAAGATCACTTTAGAATGCAGCATCACTTTTAATACAGCAACATGTGGCACATGAAAGGACTGTACAAAAAATGCGGCTAATTACATGTCTGACAGACAGATTTTCAAAGTATCACTGCATATGTTTTGTGCTTTCCAAAAAAAAATCGTAGATCTCTTTCAAAATCTGGCTGTTTTTCCCCAATAGAGTGCAAAACGTGCCCCTACTAGCTGTATCAGTAGTACCTATTTTTTTTTTTAAAAAAAAAGGGGAGCGGCGATGTATCCCCCTGCAAAAGCACCTGTCCTCTGATATAACTGCTTCTGTATTCCAAATTGCTGAAGTTAAATAGTTTTGTGTGAAAAGCCAAAAAAGGCAAGTGTTTGATCAGTGTTGATACCATCGCTATAGTTATTAGGAGTTATAAAGAAGGAAAAGGAGGCGCTGTGTACGTGGCTCAGTGGAATGCAGAAGGTCGCAAGTTCAATTCCCAGCACCTCCAGATAAGAGGAACAGGCAATAGGTGACGTGACAGACTTTACCCTGAGATCCTGGAGAGTGCAAGTGCCAGCCTGACCTTGATGGACCAGTATTCTGATTCATTATAAGGTAGCTTCTTTTGTTTCTCATGTATACTTAGTCTATTTAAGCTTGCAGACACTCAAAACTATGCTGTAGGATATTGCTGTGATTCTCATTGGATTTCCCACCTCATTGAAAAAAATCCCCCCAACCTGGAAAAATATATCTGAAAATATCTCTTACATAACAACATAATTTACATACCATGTCAGAGTTAGTTACAATATTCTTACAATCTCTCTGAGGCAGCACTATTATGACATCAATAACACATCGTAAGGGACACCAGTACCATTTTGTGCTCTTTGGCTGAGTTCACAGACTTGTCCAAATATCAATAATTGCATGGGAGTTTTGAACAATACCCCTTGATCATTTTAAGAACATAAGAACAACCCTGCTGGATCAGATGAGAATCCATCTAGTCCAGCACTCTGCTAAAGTTTAAAAAAAATTTTCTAAAGTATTTTTTTTTTGCACCAGAATATTTCTTGTGAGGTAAAAGTGATGAGCACAACTGGTAAGAAACCATGGAAGAGCAACAAGACTTTATCTGCAAAGAACCTCACAAAAGCCTCACAGCTATGTGTCAGTACACTAGTTTTAGATCCCATAGGTAGGGATTTCAAGACCAAATCACATTAAATAAATGTCCCAGGGCAGGAACTTGCAGGTACAATTGAGGATGGAAAGAATCTCTTTGCCGCCTTCACCACCATCTCATAGGCTTTCATGAAAGTCATACAAGATGTAGCTTATGTGTGATTTTGCTGTGATTTTGCTCACTCTAGCCATTTTAACTTTCTTTTCATTAGCCTAAGCTCCTCAGTGTACCAAGAGGCCAGGTTGGCATGGGAGTGGAGAAAGCATCAGGGAGCAATCTCCTCAATGGCTTCGGAGAGTTGGGTGTTCCAGTCCTCTACCAGCACTTTGAGGGAGCTATTGGTATAGTCTTTGGATCCTTGCCAGTGGTGTAGGGGGAAAAATGGCATCTGGGGCAAAATGGTGCCTGGGCCCAGCCCCCCTGTGCCCCTAGCCCCTCACCCCTCGCCCCCCCCCAACTTACCTTAGATCAGCCAGCTGCAAAGAACAGCCAGCTGAAAAAGCAGCTTGGCTGGGCAGTCGGCTGAACTAAGGTAAGTGGGGGTGGAGGCAAGTGGGGGTGGGGCCCCGTCCCCACTCCCACTTACCTTAGTTCAGCTGGCTGCTCTTTGCTGCTCTTTGAAAAAACAGGGGCCTGGCTGGTTGGGCAAGGGCAGACAGGGTTGCCCAGCAGCTGCTTCTGACAGACCTGGCAAGGTGGGGCAAGGTGGGGGTGGTTTCCCCAACAGCATGCATCTGGGGCACGGCACCCACCCACCCCGCTGCATGGTAGCTACACGATTGATCCCTACAGAGCAGTCTGGAAACCAACTGGAACATTAAGTCTCCCTGGGCAGGCATAAATAAGCCTGTCACCTACAGAGATGCTGTAGTACCTGCCAATACCTTTTCTGACCCCACCAAGTGTTTTTCAGGCAGGGGCAGATAGGACTTTTTCTCAGCAGGGTTTCTGATTGACTATTGAGGTTTTGATTGGCTGTGCAGATTTTCAAAAATGTTGTTTTTTGTGGTGGCTGCCTCTGTAGCACAAGGATCTTCACTGTGTTCCTGAAATTTATTTATTTATTTATTTATTTATTTATTTATTTATTTTTTATACCGCCCCATCCCCAAGGGGCTCTGGGCAGTGTACAACATAAAATACAGCTAAAACACTAGTTAAAACAATTTAAAGCAGCGATAATAATAAGAGGCGTCCAGCAACCCCACTTTTTTAAAAAAAATTAAGCTGTGGCACTCATTTTATGGTTTGTTCTACATCCTGAGGCAGCCAATTTGTGGCACTCATTTTGTCCCTGTACCTACCATGCTATATCAGAATTCTAAATGTTCCTGCATAGGTTGGAGGAAGGTTTCAAGTTTTGCTCAGTGGACTGGCCAGTGGCGGACCAAAGGGCCCTGTTTTTAATAAAACACAGGCAGCACTTCTGCCATCTCAGCCAAACCTTGGGTGCTTGCCAGCACAGTGCCTCAAAATGGGGAAGGCTATTTTGGGCATTGGCTCAAGGTATGTACAAGGAAAAAGAACTTTGTCTGGACTTGTCTCCCTCCAAAGAAACTTGCATAATGTCCTCTCACATCCTTCCTGACAGGATTCAGTGTACACAAAAGATATTGGGTGGAGAGAGTTCCCATCTCCAGCCCTGGACCATAAGCCATGGAGAAGACAAAGGATGTATTAATGTGCTTACCTGCCCTGTATTGTACTAACTAATGTTTCTTCCTCTGAGTAACACTTTTAACGACCACTGTACTTTTCATTATCAGTATTCTTTTCAGCTAACTTCCCTGGGCATATCAGGTGGTTGTCTAAACCCATTAGACAATGACCCACCATTAAGGTTGATTTTCCAGGAAGGGCACGAAATCTAGGGAGATTTAGAATCACTCTGCATAACCCTGAGGGTCCATTTCTCCCTATAAAATAGTCCTCTTTCCCAATAGACAGTGTTCAGTATTTCTGGACAATTCTCTATCTGTGATACTGTCCCACAGAGCTAAGCATGGGAGAGCTCAGTATATCTGGAAAACTCTATGTCTGTGACACTGTTTCACAGTGCTGTTCCTTCCAGAGCTAAACATGGGTTGCTCAGTTCTGTTCATTAGAGCATTTCGCTCTAGGATCAGGTGACTATGGGCCTTTCCCCACTCTCTTGGATCCCCCCTATGCCACGCGCTGCTCTCAGCGCGCGGCATCCCAGGCGCGCGCCCGGGCGTCCCCCTTAAGAAAAGCGCCTGGGATGCCGCGCGCTGAGGGGGCGCGACAGCGGCATCGTTGGGGCAGCTGCGCTGTCGCTGCCCCTGTTGTGGGGAGTGCCGGGGGACCTCACACTACTCTCCTCAAGTAGCGTGGGGCTTAAGGTAAGTGGGGAAAGGCCCTATAACTTCTATTGCCCCACCCTATATTCCTTATCTATTTCCGATCTATATCCTAGGACTGTGCATGTGTTCTGCTGTTTTATTGTGTATTCGTTTACCCCCCTTTTTTATCCCTTAATAAAAAGTGTTGAACTTTTATCCACTCTCCTGCGTGTTTCTATATAAAAGCTGACCCTCGTATAAATAGGCATTCAAGACCCCATGTTGCTCGGCCTTTCGCAGGCCAAGTGTCTGACCAGCTAATTTCTCCACATTAAAAGGGAGAGATTTCCCACCCCTTTGGGTAACATGGGTATGATCTATTCATTTTAATTCACTTATTTGAGACATTTAATTGTATTTTACCCATTCAAAATTAAGCCTGAACTGTCTCCAGAAGTTAAAATGACACAACTGTTGTACTTTGGTCACACAATATGAAGACAAGAAGCAGTGGAAAGGACAATAATTCTTGAAAAGGTTGAAGGCAGCAGGTAAAGGGGAAGTCCCAAAATGAGACAGATTGACTCTATAAAGGAAGTTGCAGCCCTCCGTTTGCAAGACTATTAACAGTAGGACATTTGGGGGGGGGGACACATTGATTCATAGGGTTGCCATTTGACCTCAAGGCATCAATACTTTACCAAACTATGCCATGTACTCATGATGGAATTATATCATTTATTTAACATATAGTGTTATATATAAGACAGTGTTATCTTTTAGTACTTCAGTTTACTTTAAGAGTGTTTTCCTTAAGAATGAAAAGAAAAGTCAACACTTACCTTTAGAAAACTTTGCAGAATCTCTGGTTTTGTTATGGGCTTTCGACAGCTGACCTTATTTCTCTAAGCAATCAATCATTACACCAGCACAGAGCTAGAAGTATATTACAATGGTGTAGATGAAATACTCCACTAATATATAATAAAAGTAGTGTCATTTTATGATGTATTTTCTGTAATATAAACTATCCAACAGAATTACTTTCTAGAGGCTTAAACCCTTCCAGGTTAATTTAAAAAGAAATGTTTATTTTGTTATTCTTTTTGGAACATAAAAAAAGATGATTTATACTATGTATCTGCAGATGAAGTGTTTGGGTCTCCAAGGGTTGTTAAATAGAAATAATGGAATGCTGCCCAAGGTAAGCAACTTGAAGTGCCATTGAATGCAATGGAAGTCAGTTAAGCATGTGCTCAAATTTCCTGTTGAAATCAGTGGTGTGCAAGAGATTCACTTTGGCTCTATCTTAGTCAAGATTCAAGTTAAACATTTTGAAAATATCCAAAGCTAATGCCAATTTTAATTTACACTGGAATTAATTATGCTGGACCATCTATTTACTCTCATCACCTTGACTAAATATTTACTGTCTCAATTGGATGTGGCCTTTTTCTAGATATGGGCCATTGAACCAAACTTCCACAGTCCTGGCTCAGGGAGAAAGGAAAGTTAGCAGAATAAAGTATTCTTTATATGCAGAGGAAGAGGTAGTTCTTCCTTTGCAAAGTGGCTACATTGTCAGACTAGAACCAAGGAGACTTGAGCTGCGATCCCCACTCAGACATGAAACTTGTTAGAGGATCTCGGGCTTGGTACTTTCACTAAGCCTAATCATAGGGTTGTTGTGAGGATAAAACGGAGAACCAAGTGCACCACCTTGAACACTTAGAACAAGGGGAGAATTAAATAAACTAAGAAAGGGAGGTTGTAAGTGTATTAATACAACCTTTAAAATTATTTGTGCATCAGAAATGATCTTTGCTTCTGTAAAAATTGGTTGGAAAAGCCCCATGGATTAATGCAAAACACTTCTGTGTGTGCATGTATGTGGGGGAGGGGGAAGGGGTGATTACCTACACTGGTGAATGTTTTCTGCCCATAAAGTGTAAAACATCCTTTACACATATAGATGACCATGTCAACAGGAAAATCATTTGGGGACTCAACAGTCTTGTATATGCTTGAGACTTGATTTGATACAGCATTGCAATTAAGAGGGAAAAATGAGACAGAGAGAATATCAAATGAAATAATCTTTATTCTCTAACAAGTTTCAAGATTAGAAAGGTGAAATGCAAGGAACAGCAAAAACATAAAGAATTTTGCAACACATAAATCTAATGGCTCCTTTCACGCGACTTTGGAGCCAAAACATGGCCTGGGAGGGATGGCAAAAGCGCCCGTCCCCAGGCCGCTTGCGTTCCCTGGCGCCGCTGCTGAAACGCAGCAGCACCGACCTGGCTCCCCTTCCCCTCCCTCAGGGTGGCATCAGGCCGTCCTCAAAAACACCCATTTATAGGGTAGTTTTTGAGTGAACAGTGTGTTCTCGGCGGCGTGGTGCGAACAGCACCGCCGGGAACACGCTGTTTCCCCCATCCCTCTCTTACTTACCTCGTCGCTGTTGTTGCCCTGCTGTCCTCCTAAGACCCTCCCTCGCTGTCCTCCGACCCCGTGCAGAGCTGCCTCTCCTGCGCCGGCCTCTGCTGGGGCCGCTCGCACGCTTGCGTGCGAACAGCCTCCACCCCCACACTGGCAGAATTCTTGCTGGTGTGAGGGCGCCTGGAGGCCCGTGTGGAAAGGGCCAAAGAGATAAATGTGTTGTGCTGAAGTCTGGGGCAGAAGAAAGGAAAGCTGATCTGGGGGTAAAAAATTCCTGGTGAGAAAGAACAAAAACGAAACCAGCTATGAAGTCTGGGCTCCAACAGAGACATGAAGGTCCAGGAACCAAAGTGGAAAGATGTCAGTGATTCAGCAGAGAGAGTGAGGGGTCTAGGAAATAAGCCAACTGTAAAGTGTGAAAAGGAGGGACAGGGACTGAACATGGTTATCGATCTCCCTGTTTGATGGAAGACCACCTCCTCTTCCACTGCCTCTGCCCACCACTGGTCAGATGGTGGGAGAAGGAAAATGTTAGGTGAAATAGGATGATTAGCAATGTGATGATTAGCAATAGGATGATTAGCAATGTGCATTGCAATTATATTACTTCTAGAATTACTGGGAAATGATGTCATTGCACCAGGTGATGCTGTACCGTTCACTCAAAGCCATAGAGTTGGAGGTGTGATTATGTCATTTTCTAGTCCCACCAGAAGTGATGGCATTGCATCGGGACAGCAGTGATGATACAAGTCCCCCCCTTTCCCATCTTCCCCTGGATGCCACCCACCCTAGTGAGGAACCAAAGACAAAGATGGAGGAGCTCAAAATGCTTATGAGTTTGGAAGGATGACAGGGCACGTAATTCTTAGATTTTAAAATCTTATATCATTTTAAAACTTGGATGGCTGTTTTCTTTCAAGTTCCTGGCCAGAGTTCAGTGATACACATATGCACAGGGGTCCTTCATAGGCCCTTTCCAGCTTCTGTCCATCCCCCCAAAATTTCTGGAAAAGCTGAGGAGATTCCATATGGGAATGCAGTATGAATAGATGAAGACTGGAAAAGATGAACTGGAATAGATGACTGGAAAAGATAAATTGGTGGCACTTGTTGCAAATGAGTCTGCCCCCTCACAGGGCCCCCTACATTTGTTCCTCCATGTTAGAAGGTCAAGTGATAAAAACAGAGTGCTAGATAAGTTTCAGAGAAAACTAATCATAAATCAGAGAGGTCAAGACCAAGAATTGGACAAAAATAATAGATTGAAGTAAAAGAGGTAAGTGTAAAAGTGACCAAAACACAAAGTGGAAGAGTGGCCAAATTCAACCACTAGAAGAAAAAGTGAGAAGGGTGAAAAAATACAAAAGTTCTATTTCAACATATGAAACTTTAAAGGAGGCAAGGAGTGACAAAAAGCAATATGAATAAAATTGGAATGCACAATTAAATGATCACTTTCCTCAGAGCATGGAAGAGTAACTGAATAGAGATTACTGAAAGGAATGAGCCAAATTCCAATGAATTTTTATTTATTTATTTATTTATTTATTTATTTATTTATTTATTTATTTATTTATTTATTTATTTATTTATTTATTTATTTATTAATTAGATTTTTATACCGCCCTATCCCCGAGGGGCTCCGGGCGGTGTGTTTGAACATAGGATGAATAGAAGAGAAAGGGTTAAGTCCTGGGCATCAAACATATGGTCCACAGCCTGATCCAGCCCACTGAGGGCTCTTACTGGACTACAAGCTTTTCCAATGCTGGCCAGACTGAGTCCAGGGTTGAACGTGGAGTTTGGAGATGGCATGCACGATTCAGCACTGGACCTAGGCCAGACTGGGGCTGCAATGCTGGAGGGCCAGCTTTATACTATGTGACTTCAGAGGTGAAGCTTCGAAGACGGAGCCAATATTTTAAAACTGGACTCAGCCAGGCCAAGCTGCATTTTATTTAGCAGTTTATTTGATAATTGATACCTCTTGCTCTGAACTGCTGCATCAAAATCTGGAGTCTGTATTATATTGTAGCTCTTTTGATTGTGCTGTGCAGGTGTGTCTTTGTAAGCTGAGAACATATGTTCTAGGGAAAGGAAGGCTGTCCCTGAATAATGAATGGCTTCAAGATCTTGTTTTTAAGGTGGATATTACAGAACACATGAACTATGTCAACACAAATATGCAGGGTTGAAACAAAGTTGAGCCAGAATTTTACGACTTTGTTTGGGCCTTTGAGTTGAAGCTTCACCTTCAACTTCAGGAAAATAATTTGGCACACTTTTCCACCATGAAATCTCTGTTTATTGATCATATATCCACAGAAAAGTACTGGGAAAAAAATTCAGAACTGAGTAATGAATCCCAAGAAAGGTTTTATGCCTCCAGAAGCCTATACAGCGATTTTGAAATTTTCTGTAATCCATTTTCTCTGGATGTCCATGAGGTTCAGGGAAGCTCCAGATGGAAATAATTGATCAGCAGTGTGATGCCATGCTCAAGGATACATTTTCTAAAGTTAGCACTAGCAAATGTTATCAATTTTTGAGTCCAAATTGTCATCTTAAGGCTTTGGCTGCTTAAATTTCATCTATGTTGGGCAACATGTGCATGTGAACAGCTCTTCTTTGTAATGAATATTAATACATCAAAGTATGTTCTCAGTTTACAGAAGCACACCTGAATAGCATGCTCAAAATTGCTACAGTACAGATTTTGACTCCAGATGTTGATGCAGTAGGCCAGAGCAAAAGGTATTCATTATCAAAAGAAAATACTGAAACCTTTCCGCATGGGCAAATAAAAGCAGGGGAAAGGCGGGTTACATGAACCTGCCCTCACCCCATCCTGTTCACATGGCTGGCTGTCCCGTGGAAAGCCAGTGAGTTGGCCAGGGCACACACCTTTGCATGAAGGCACATCTTTTTTCTTCCCTCCTTGCAGCCCGCCCCCCAGGCCATGATACGGCCTATTTCTCCTGCGTAGTTCTGCAGATGGGAGCCAGGGAAGGATTTTTTTGAGAATCACAATTTTTCTTGTTTGAACTCACTTCGCAGCTGCCACCGTTGGCTTGGCTGCAGCTGCGAGGCACATTGAAACAAAAGAATCACAAAATTGCAATTCTCAAATTGGAAACGTGGGGCAGACCTGGTTTAGGGGCAGGAACCATGCAAAGTTCCCCCTCACATCGGGTTCAACCCGTTGTTGTCCCGGGTTTATTGGCCCATGCGGAAAGGACCTGAAAGTGTTATTTATTTTTAATTTATACTTCACTTATATGCAAGATCACTAGGTGGCTACAACATTAAAATATTCCCATACATAAATTCATCTCTTAAAAACACTACAATAGTAAAAGTTAAAATCCCAATCTCCACCCCTCAACCAGCAGCATCATAGAGGGGCATCCTGGGAGATATCATTAATTGGTATCATAATCATTAACCAATATCATTAATTGGCTTTGGTTGTGTCTTATAAAGTTTGTATATCTGATTCCTGGCTTTTCATTTTATGGTACACATGGCCCTGTCCAACTAAGTGACATTTATATCATATCCAGCCCTCATCACGAATGAGTTCAATACCCCTGGTTAAGTAATAGCTAGAGATGGAATTCCTTTAAAAGTATGGAGGTGCAAGAGGAAACATTTATAGTGGGAATAAGATATCTTGCAGTGGAATAAACCACAGATTGTGTTTGTTCTGGTTGAATATTATACAAGAGACAGCAGGGAAGACAGAAGAACAAAAGTTGAATAACTGAGCCAAGGAGAAATGGTGAATGTTGCTAGGTCAAAGATACAACAGAGCTGGGCCCTGAGTATTAAGCAAGTAGAAAAGTAATAAGTAGAAAAGAAATGCATGAGGGAGGCAGTGCAGTTGTCGGTACTGAGTATTATGGGGCAGATACTGAGGTTCACCCTTGCAGTTGAAATAATTGTTTTTCTTTTCTCAAAACTTTCAAATTTCACACCACAGTAAGGTGGAGAATGACAGCTTTATTACTTTATGGTGATGGATGCTAAGCTCTCACCAAAGTGTCAAGAGATAACTTGCTCATTTTATTCACACATATTCCACTTCTCTTTGTCAATAGCAAATCAGTGGACTTTAAGAAGGTTGGGAAAAAATCTGCATGTCACAGATACAACAGGAAAAGGTCTTGTAAGCACCACATTAGTCAGGGTGACAGAAAAGTATATAATGCTGGTGTCTAATAGCCAGAGCTATGATAATTGTGCCAAAGGAGTGTTCTATGGGAGAAAAAAAATCCTTAGGTATCCTTTGGGCTTTGCTTTCCCCACAAGTGGAATCTTGTGTTGGTGCTTGCTGCAGACAGTTCTGGCATGGCAATTTTTTTTTGGGGGGGGGGATCTTACATCAAATTAGTACAAGAAATAATTGGAAGTGGTTTTACAACATTTGACGCAGTCAACCCTCAAAACTTGGTGGATTCCACAAAGGCCAAATATAATGTGTGTATGACATTATACAAACTGTTGGTGGGATGGACACTTTGCACAGGCTCCATTCCCAAAACAAGTTTGGCCTGTTCAGTGGCGTAGCGTCCACGGGATGGGAATGGAGGGCATGATGCCCCGGGCGGAGCTGCAGCAGAGGCATGGCTGGGCCTCAAGGGAGCATGGCAGGGGCATTCCGGGGCAGGCGACACTGCAGCAGGGGCGCAGGGCACACACACACCCCTGGCGCAGTTTCCCCTCACTCCGCCTCTGGGCCTGTTTTATGTCCCTCAACCCGGGATTTTCGGAAATCGCTAAACCAACGATCCTTTTGTACCATTCTGGGTTGGAGGCGCTCCCATGTGAACACAACAGGCAGGAGGCACTGTATTTCTTTCCCTTCCACCCATTCACTTTAAGTTCTGTAATGTCTACTGTTAGGGAGAATTCTACTGTAATGTCTACTGTTAGGGAGAATTCACCCACCTGCCATTCTGTGCAGGTTGCCCAGCAGGTTAGGGGACAATTCTCTGAGTACCCAACAGGGTACAATGTCCCCCAAGCATGTTTTCTCTCTGAGGCAGTGAGTATGACCACTCTACAGCAACATGTTCATTATT
Organism: Sphaerodactylus townsendi; assembly: GCF_021028975.2. Taxonomy (NCBI): domain Eukaryota; kingdom Metazoa; phylum Chordata; class Lepidosauria; order Squamata; family Sphaerodactylidae; genus Sphaerodactylus; species Sphaerodactylus townsendi. The sequence continues at coordinate 39,236,774 of NC_059427.1, read as the reverse complement.
ACCTGGTGGTCACAGGGAAGTCCTTTTCCTTTTTTTCCTTTTGGGGGTTGAACATTCACAGCTATGCAGGTGTGACTGATTGGATTGTGGGACAAGTCAACATCTGCCTTTAAGTGAAAATGTGCAGTAATGTTTCCTAACAATTCAAAAGGTTTTGGGGGACAAGTAGGCCAATGCATATATTATTTAGAGAGAAAGACAAAGACTGGGTGTCAGATATTTAAATCCCAGCCTGCCATGAAACTCACTCAGTGACTTTGGACCTAGCCTGCTTCACAGGGTTATTGTGAGGATTAAATGACTAACTGTTAAAAGATAACTATATATGCTTCCCTAACCATATAAATGATTGTCTCTATTAAACTAACATTTTCCCTCTGAAGAATAAACAAGCAATATAATCTGCTTTATCAAATATCAGATAATGAGGTGGAGTATGGTTTTCTTATTAATTCTCATAACATTTAGAAAGCTTAGACTTGCTGTGCACCTTTAGGGGACTTAGAATGATTTATCCCAATCCAGATCTTGAGGCAGCCAAGGATGGTGCCACTGCTGTGCTACTACACTGCCTCCAGAAAGCTTCCAGGTGATACAAGGAGGCAACTGAAAGAACCCCCCCCCCCAATCTTCCTGGAAGACTTTGATAGGGCTTAATCTTTTGGGTGGTGTAAGTCCGAGGTGCTGGCCATGCACCCATGGCATGAAAGCTTGGGTGGAAATCAGCCCCTGGGAACACCTGCCCCTGCCCCTCCCTGCCCCTCCCATCCACTTGGATGCTAACGTATTCCTTAACACCTACCTCCCAGGATGCCCACCACACCAGTGCATTTCCAAAATGTGTCGGTGGAGTGGGCAAACATGCTGCATGAGCTTGCATGAGCTCCATTGAACCATTCCCCCTCCCCTTTGGATTATACATTGGATAATACATTGTATTATATTTATCTTGTAAGCTGGTCTGAACTCTGCTATGTAGGAGAGGGAAGGATTTAAGTGTAAATACATACATGCATACATACATACATACATACATAAATTACAATCCTCAGCAGAGGTAACACCTTTCTAAGTCCACAAAAGCCAATAGAATGGTACAAATCTACTTCGTATGGCACTGCTCATCTGCCATTGCAATATGGAATGATCAATACACTTTATACTGGAGTCAAAAGTTTCTACTGGACTAGTGTTTTATGATCCATGGTGTAACGGACTTGCCCCACCCTGAAGGGCTGGTGTGAAGCAGGCCTGCTTAAAGAGACCTGGGTGACAGTAAAAGTAAGGCAGCAGGCCCTAATTTAAATAAAAGCAAGGTGATTGGTCGATGGAAGGCGCTGTTGCCCCTGGCCAAGGTAAAGGGGCACTGAAACGCTGCTAGATTAACAGAAAGACAGAAAGAGCCTGTCAGACAGTTCTTGGTTGGGAGTTCTGAAGAGAACAGCTTGTGTTCAGTTGAGAGCAGAGTCTGTGGAGTGAAGTCTCTCCGCTCTGTCTCTGGTGTAAAGGAATTCTGGTCCAGCTCAGACAGCTGGCAGGATTCTAGTGACTCTCCTCAAGCGAAGGAAGCTTGTGAGAGGAAGGAAGGCACTGGCTTTTTGGTGCAGAGTGAAGCATCGGCCAGAGGCTTGTCAGTAGACCAGACCCAGGAGTCTGTCCTGCCCAGTTCAACACCAGTCTTGGGAGGCCCAGTCCAGTGGCAGTTTGGCCAGTTTGGGACAGTGGGAGAGGGAGGCTTGTGTGCCAGAATCTCACAGGGCATAGATTGGGTGTGTGTTGATTCAGTGGGGGAGGTTCAGCAAAAGACTAGTGTCTGTCAGTAAAGGAGTTTGATATTTTAAAGAAAAACTTTTCTCTGAAGAGACATCTGCGTGTGTCTGTGTGTGTGTGAAACTAAAGTGCCAACAACGTCTCTGAAACCTAAGTGAAAAGAACCTCTCTGAAACCATCAAGTGTTAGTACCTCTCTGAGCCAGTTTAAGAAGCCTTTCTTTTGTTTTAAAAATAAATTTCAATTACTGTGTTCAAGTTACCCTCGTGCCAGTCTGCATTTGTGTGTGCGAGATTGAAGAGTGCCGGTTTGTAAGACTAGAATCCCAGCCAATTTTGAGTTCCCTCCATTTTTGTTTATGGGACTCTGAAGTTTATTCCCCACAGTCAAAGAGTGAATGTGAGGTGGGATCCTTGACTATATTTGGCAGCCAGCAGCTGGGATTCCTAGTGTCTCTTTAAATTTAATGGTGGCAGAAGAATAAAAAGAAGATCTCCACATGCTACACTGGAGAATAGCACACTAGCACCTGTGATATTTAGGGTGGCAAAGGAAACCCCACTGGTCAGATTAGTGGGAACCTTGATTGCAGGCCACCCCTCCCATTACCATTGAAGGGCTAGTGGTGGGATAATATCTCTCCCTCATCTGAGGAATATAAGGCGACCCCATTACACATGGCATTTCAAATAATGCGGGTTTTTTTTAACATAGATGTGTTGCTAATGCTAAAATGCTTCAAATATTAGCATAGCAGGGACGTTTACATGATGAATCAGTACTGAGTTACAAGTTATGTCATCCATTGAAGTGATCACCTAGGCCATATCTGCACGGCCTGTTTACGAGCTGACCTGAAATTAAAAAACCTGAGCGCGCCTCTTCCCTCCTTCCCCAGGGCGCGGCGCAAGCCGCTTTCTAAACAACAACCGCTTTAAAGGGTTGTTGTTGCAGGAAGGATCGTCTTCTCCCCGCGGGCGTGGGCAGCGTAACCCGGGGCCCGCCGGAAGACGCTTTTCTCCGCCTTTCACTTATTGTGTCTTCCCTGCGTGATAAGCCTGCGGGGCAGTCGTTATTCTCGCCCACACTGCATCCTCCCGACCTCCAGGGGTCGGAGGGCAGCGATAGCGGGCTGCTACCGCCTTCAGGCGACGGTAGGGAAGACACAGCAAGTGGGCGGGAGCGCAGAGGCTGCTCCGGTAAGGCGGTGAGCCCGCAGCGTGCCTTGAAATGGCGAAGAGAAAACTAAGTGCGGGCAGCTGCCCGACCTCCCCGTTGCTCGCTTCCCGCGCATGCTTGCGTGCGAGCAGGCTCCCGCCCCCACGCCGACGGAACTCCTGCCGGCGTGGGGGCGCGAGGGGGCCGTGCAGAAACGGCCCTAGAAAATAGTTGATGCCACTAGGTTTATTTCCTGCCTCAACTCTTGTGCTAGAGCTGTGTCATCCAAAACTGACCTTTACCGAAAATGTCACAGCTGATTCTATTTGCAGCAGTAGAAATGATGAAATTTGAGGATACATGCAAATCAGATGCTCCATTAAAAATAAATGGGCACATTTTGACTGACCACGTTGCTTTTTGTGATTATCATACAACAAATACTAGCATTAATGATACTTTAAATATAATGAACATAAAATTACAGCTGGCAGTCAGGAGCACTCTGGCAGATTAAATAAGGCAATTCCCCTCATCATTTTTTCTCTTTGCTGTCAATCTTGTCGCATAGTCCACTGCCATTTCAATCCACTGGAATGTGACTATTCAAGCCCTGGTTTATAAATTCTGGTTGAAATAGTTCTGGTTGAAATAGTTCTGTTTAATGCCTTCTGTTTTTAAGAGACTTTATCAAATAAACTGTGTTCCTAGGGTTTCACTAGCGCTTTACCAGTATTTGCACCCATGCTGACAGAGGCGATTTCCTCACTGGCGATTAATCCCAGGATAGACACTCAAAATGTTGAGGTTTCGTTGCATTCTCCCCACTGCCGAACCTTGGAACACAGATAAATCCTGGCTCTGTCGCTCCCCCCCTTATCCCGCATCTCTCCTGTACCTGGTTGCTTGTGCAATTTTTTGACAAAACACGTTACCAATCTGCATCAGTGGGGAGGTTCGGGGGTCTGAAGTAGTTCAATTTCCCACTGTTCACAGTGATGCAAATGCTGCCAGCCAATCAAAGTGTGGCATCCCAGGCGCGATGCGCGTCCAGTTATTTCTTTTTGTTTTTGTTGCGTTTAGTTTCACTTGGTTTCTTCAGTTTCAGTCTAACGTTTAGCCTCTCTAACAAGAGAACGAGAGCAAGGGGATGCTTGGTATAATGTTTAAACTCAGAAGGGGTGCCTTGCTCACAGTCTCACGTCTTCACCGGCTGAATTCTGGGTGATAAAAGAAAATAAAATCTTTAAGACAGTTACAAAAAGGTCATTCAGAAAGTAGCATTTTAGAGCTCACAGAGATTTGACTTTACAGTAAGCCAGCTGTCAAACATGTTGTTCAAGATTTTCTAACTTTTCAACATTTAGTCATGTTTAGTTTCCTTTAAGCATTTTTCCCGTTTTTGTACAATATCTTTTTTTCCCACTGATCTCCCTGAACCAACTCAGGAGACCTGAAAAGGATTACTTTTACCTCAGTCTGCAGAAAGCTGAAAGGGAGACATTAATAAAAGTATAAAGTATATGTGTTCTTGAAAAGGTGACTCTTCTTTGGAAATGTACCTTCAAAATATGCAAGATCTTCACTATACGAATCAAAATCCAGATCCCTCAGATCTTTATGTACAAGCTGGAAATGATAAGTTATCATTATGTCATTATCTTTTGTCAGGCTGGCACGCACTGAGAAATAAAGTACCATAAAAGGATGAAATTTATGAAGGAATATTTTACACTCGAGAAGATGACCCTTTTAAATTTTGGATGACCATTACAATATGAAGGCACACTGCTGACCATTGGAAAAATGCTGCTGTAAGAGTGATTTATTTTCCTGAAAAAAATTGGTGTAGTTAATTTAAGGGTACACTCAGGCACTTAATCAAACTAAGCTCCCATTCATGTCAATAAGAACTTTGTATAACTATGGAAGAGAATGTTAATTTTTCACTTATTAAGGAATTTAGTATATGCCCTCTGTCTTGTCTGGTATTCATTAAAATAAGAGAGAATGTCTGATGGTCCAGTCTCACCTAAGTGTAGGGATATCTATCTTGCAAATAACTTTGGGAATGATTATATAGCTACTTCTTTAAGGGACAACATTTTCATATTTCATATGGTTGATACCAAAATCTACCAGAGAGAGCAGCAAATGGTAGAGCTCGGGAAAAAGCCCATCTTAATTGAGGTGAAGTAATATTAGATAAATAGGGAGCAAGGTCCCTATAAAAGATATTAAATCCCTGTACACCTTAGGAAGAAGTACTAACTCAGTCTGCAATTCATTATCACAAAAACACTGTTGGACCAATTAGCCCTACACAGCCCCAATTCCGGCAACTATGCTGAGTCGAGGCTTACTCAGAGTAGTTTTTGGGTTATCCTAATAGACCAGTGTGGGTAGGCAAAAAGATACTGTGATAGAAGTCTGGTTCACTTAAGGTGCACTTTCAATCATTGGTTAACAAGGCAACTATAACAGATGTGGAGTTCAACCCATTATACATCTGCTGTGTGGAATCCACCAGTCTAAGGATAGATAACACAAAAGAATGGAAGAGTCTCTAACCTTATGGCCCTATCTAGCTGACCTTTTGCCTACCCCCTACTGGGTCTTATTCTCAATTTCTTTGCACACTAGACATTGTTACTTCCCACAATGACATTGCCTGCATTATTGGTTTGCAAATAGCATTTTGAGTAATTTTGTATTTGAACAGTGATAGCATTCAGTATAGCAATTACCCAGGCAGGGGCCTAAACAGGTCCTAAACTATGATCTTTAGAAGGCCCACTCCCTACCAAAAAAGGTAATTTAATAATTTTTAGTACTTTTAAAAGAACGGAGTCCCCTCATAATCTGAGCCCCTGAATTGTATCTTATTTAGTTTCTACATTCATTCAGGTTTGTGGCCTGGGTAGTTACTGCTGATGTGTGTTCTCAATTTATAGTCTTTCTTGGATGACATGCTTCAGGAGCAGCAGTGGTGTGAAGGTTAAGAGCTCGTGTATCTAATCTGGAGGAACCGGGTTTGATTCCCAGCTCTGCCGCCTGAGCTGTGGAGGCTTATCTGGGGAATTCAGATTAGCTTGTGCACTCCCACACACGCCAGCTGGGTGACCTTGGGCTAGTCACAGCTTCTCGGAGCTCTCTCAGCCCCACCTACCTCACAGGGTGTTTGTTGTGAGGGGGGAAGGGTAAGGAGATTGTAAGCCCCTTTGAGTCTCCTATAGGAGAGAAAGGGGGGATATAAATCCAAACTCTTCTTCTTCTTCATTATTGTCAAGATCCATTCAGAACCTAAACAGGTTAAAATGTATTTGCCGCTATTTGTGACTGTGCAGTCAGCAGCATCCGTAAGTCAGCAAAATTCTGAAGTTGGCAGCATTCCTCATGCTGGCCAGGGTTCAGAACTGCTTGGCCCAGGCTGCAATTCTGCATACAAGTCAACATGAACAATCTCAGCTTTTTGACCCAATTTCAAACCTTCAAAAAGCAATCATTTGGAAGGGGTTGGGTGGAGGAAGGTCCTGCTCATAACTTGCAAACAAGCTGCATTCAACCAGAGAAGTTATCAAGTATCTCTGGTTAAGGGTTGTGTGATAGATAATTTCTCAGTTGTTCACTGAGAGACTAATATTCAGACAAATATAATATGTAAAGGAAAACAAGCATGACTATGAAAGGACAGCTTTCCAAAATCTACATTGGGGCTCAAAGACCATTTCACCAAAAAAATTCAATTCGGCTAAAAAACAAAGGGTTTATTTTATTTATGTATTAGATTTATAACTTTGGATGTTGCGGATTTTGGCAAAAATGCAACCAATGATCATCAAATTGTTTATTTATATGGAAGCTGAGTTCTGTATTGTATCACCATTTTATTCATTCAGATGGGACACCACTTGCATCCGGACACAAGAATGCTCTGTAGCTTTCTTGCATGCTACTTTGTACTACTTTGTACTATGATCACATGCAGGACATGCTTTGGTAAATAAGCTATATGTGTAATTTATGTGTGCCATCTCATGGTAGTTTCTGAGCCTGTGCAGTCAGCAAACAGTAGCTACCTAATTACTTGTGAAAGCACCTATCCCTCAGGGTCATGGTAAAGTCACTGAAGTGCTCTGTTTTTTTTAGTAGAGATTACTAGCAGTTCACACACACACACACACACACACACACACACGCGCGCACAACCTTTGCCCCTACACTGTGAGATTGAATCTTGTCAATAACCTGCAATGGGAGGCATGGGTCTTAAAAAAGAATACCTTGTAATTCCCATGAGACAGTATGAGTATGCATGTTTGTGAAGTTTTCTGTATCCAGTCAGCTTGCTGGTGTTTCCAGTGAATGAATTCTGAGGCAGGCAGCCATAAGGGACAGTGAGTGATAGTTCACATTTGTAAGTCATGGTGAGACGCAATATTATGTTACTTTTCAATAAGTATGATATACTGAGTTGTAATCAGTTTTATATAAAACTGAGAGTGATCGGAAGCCGTTTTGCTAAACTTTGAATGAACTAGAAAGTGGCCAAGCTGTCACCTTTGATTGAACAGCTGTCTGGCCGAATGCACTCAAAAGGGCCATATTAGATCACTCTCAAACTAAATAAGGGGATGAGATGTTTAATAGATATATGCAGTGGATAGACATAGAAATCCATTATGCTCTGTGTCTCAACTCAGTCTAGATTAAACAAGAAGATAGTCATAAACCAGGAAGGAGAGAGGACCACATGACTGAATATAAGTTACTGACTAGATAATGTACTCCAATATATATATATATCACTGAATGGATATTATAACCGTTATGCTATGTCGGTTAGAAGTTTAATTGATATTGAACATGTAATTGGTGTAGAATATGTCAGCCAGAAGTCAAGTTGAAGATGAAAGTGTATGACCAGGTAACCTGTAAACGAGGGCATCTGTACTTAAAAGTCTCTATTGTAACCTATTAGTGGAGTTTGCATATTGAAAGCCCTTATTATGTCCATTTCAGATAATGAACAAGTACAAGAAAGGAAATTATAAATCAAACTGTATTTGACATACATATACCCATGTATAAACTATGTAATCTCTGACCAATGAGGAGAAGGGGGGGGGACCTGATTAAATGTATAAAATATCTCTACCTCAGAATGTTAGGCATGCTCCACTATCAGTGGACACCCATTTTGCAAAATGTACTTCTATATCCAATAAAATTTTGCTGCTTCACCAAATTTGTCCTAATAATCTTTTGGGGTCTAAGTATCCAGGTTTCTAACAGTCACTAACTGTGAAATGTCAATATTTTATGAACTTAAAAGAATGTGGTAAAGAACAGTCAGGAAGATGCAAAACTGTTTTTTGGGGGGTGGGGTGGGGAGGCAGTCCAATATGTACATAACCCACCAAATATGAATAGTTCAAATGCAAACAGTTTGCTGAACGTTCAGCTTGCTGTTAGCTATTTGTGGTTGTAATTCAAATAGAACCAATATTCCTTTATGTAGCATGTCTCCTGTTGCAAAATGAGTCATGGGCTTTATCTTGTTAGCATGTGAAATTGCCCTTTGAAGCAGATCATTATGAGTTTAAAGTGAAAATTTGGGTCCAAAGCTTTTCTTCCACTTGTGTTCAGAGTGGCATTTAGACTTACTGGGGTCATGAGTTACGTTAAGTTTGTGGTGCTTCATAACCTTACCCAAAATGGTAATTTAGTAATTTGAGTGGATATTAGAAGCTCTATTCTAATTTGACACCCTAAAACTGTAGTCAATTTACTGGGGTGATGTGTGGTTTCTGGGCTGTATAGCCGTGTTCTAGCAGCATTCTCTCCTGACGTTTCGCCTGCATCTGTGGCTGGCATCTTCAGAGGATCTAGCATCTTCACAAGATGCCAGTCACAGATGCAGGCAAAACGTCAGGAGAGAATGCTGCTAGAACACGGCCATACAGCCCAGAAACCACACAGCACCCCAGTGATTCCGGCCATGAAAGCCTTCGACAATACATTGTAGTTAATTTAGTTTGCATATAAATCCAGCTGTTTACTGCGTTGTGCCATTTTTCCATTATAGAAGCCCCATGGCACAGGGTGGTAAACTGCAGTACAACAGTCATGACCTGAGTTCAAACCAAACATAAATCAGTTTCAGATAGCTGGCTCAAGGTTGACTCAGCTTTCTATCTTTCTGAGGTTAATAGAATGAGTACCCAATTTACTGGGAGTAAAGTGTTGATGATTGGGGAAGGCAGTGGCAAACCACCTGTAAATACTGTTTAGTAAATGTAGTGATACAACATTACCCCATGGGTCAGTAATTACCCAGTTCTTCTACAGGAGACTACCTTTATATTTTTAAATTTTCCATTATGGAAGTCCTCCATGTTAGAGCTCATTCCCCAGAGCTCTCAGCTTGTGGTCAACCAAGTCTTGAAAGGAGCACCTAGCACAAGAGGACTGCCTCTACAATGGATAATGAAGAAGGCCACTGGAAGCCAGGAATAAGAACCCAGGTGAAAGATAAGCCCTCATAATTTGTACAAAGCTACAGGATGAATCTGTGGAGGATATAAAACCCAGGGCTTTCTGTTCCAAGGCCATCTTTCTACACACTGGATTGCACTAGCTGTAAAGGATTTGAGGGCTAGCACTCTCTGATCTATACCTGCAATTGATACCTGTCCATCTATTTTTCCTATAAAGTGTACAGACTAATATGGGCATAGAAGGCTCTGAAAGAAAACTGTAGGTTTGAAAAATGAAGAGTGTCAGTTTTGCAGTGAGATAATGCAACAGAAGGTCAAGGTTGACAAATCAGTGGTTGGCTAATGTTTTGAACACGTTCTTCTCTGTGTTTAGGAAAGACAAACTAGGAATCTGTCTTCCAACTCCACTCTAAACAATGGAACCATTTAAAGTGGAAGACTCAATCGGGAACAATTTGCCTCATACTGTACAATGATAACACAGCAAGCATCTATTTTTGGGAAGCATGCTGGGAATGGAGTTAAAAGTTGAAGAAAAAAAACTGCAATGGGATCTTTTGTTTCATCAATCAACCATGTTTTATTTAACAAATAAACCTACTGAAGTCAGGGTTTCTCCCCTGAAAAATGGACCTTTTTGAGGAACCAGAGCTTAGGTTGTCATAGTGCTCCTAGCCTGCATTCAAATCCAGCATGGTGTGCTTTGCTTTTCAGGCTTTCAGTGGCATACTTCAGAAAAAAAGAATAATTTGTTTAGAGAGATATTGAAGTATGGAATGGATGTAGGTTAACTTGCGGGGAGCAGAAACTCTGCAAGTGACCCAGATGACAGTCTTACCTGTTCTTTATTGTAAACTAGCAATAAAGTACATTGTGCAAAGAAATACAGTGGGCTCTAGAAAACGGATCCTCCCAAGGTAAGAGATGTAGACATGGCATATGGACAGGAAATGGTGCCCAGTGGTGCAAACACTGAAATTGTGCCCCTTTCCAAAATCTCAAGGATAGGCAGCAGAGTACCTGTGAAGATGGGGGAGTATTCTCCCCAACTTCATGGGTAACCACCCCCCAGCATTTGCAAAGCTGGATACCGATTTTGCAAGGGGGGGGGGAAGCCAGCAGGGTGCCTGTGAAGAGGGGTAAATTTTTCCCCATCTCCATAGGCAACCCCGCAGTTTGCAAAGCTTGATCCTGGCTTTCCAAAGGGGAGTCAGCAGGGTGCATGTGAAGATGGGGAGAGTTCCCCACCGCAACCCCTTGTCCCCAGTTTGCAAAGCTGGATTCCAACCAGCAGAGTGCCTGTGAAGATGAGGAGCCCATTGTGTGAAAAAATACAATGGACTTTAGCAAGTGGAAACACACAAGTGGAGATTTGAGAGGACATAACCCCCTTTTTTCCTTTTTTCTCCCTTTTCTTCTCTGCCTCTCAGGTTGATTCCACACTTGCGTTATCGACCTAAGTTCAAGCTGCATTTGACCTAAGTGCTCTGCACAACCACTGGGATCGACGTGGTTTTGTACCAGCTTTGCCCCGTGTAACAGTCAAATTTCCAACTCCAGTTGGGAACTACTACTTTTTCAGGGAACCACGCTCGAACTCAGCTCGATTCCAGCAAAGTGCAAAATCTCTGGTTCCAGGAGTCCCCCATTCAGCCAATCACAGCTGAGTTTTTCGGGCATGCATACAGCTGGCCAATCAAAAAACGCCACCTTCGTCCCTCCATTCCTGTGGCAGTTTTTTTATAACGTGTGTGGGGATAGACGGAACATGGCCGTAGAACAGTAGCCAATTGGAACGGAGTGGCAAAGAGGCACAGGATGATTCCGCCCTCCGAGCTGGGATCAAGCTAGTTGCAGTGGGGAACAACAATGGCTTCAACCTAGGTTAGTGCCCTTCTCAGGGAACTGGGTCGAACCTATTTTACTCATGTGCGGAATCGCCCACAGTCTTCAATCTGCCACCACTTCCTTTAATCTTCTCTGTTTTGCCCCAGTACTCCAACTCTCTTTCTGGCTTCCTACTCCAGCTCTCTCTTGCTGCCCCTCTACTCCAGCTCTGTTTGTAACTTTGTGCCCTGCAAACCCTGCTCTCTCTTTCTTAGTTTTTCTGTCCAGCTACCTCCACTCTCTTTCAACCCACAACCCCAGCTTTCTCTGTCTTCCCCTTTATTCCAGCTCTCTTTCCCTCTTTCTACCCCAACTCTATGTTTCTGCCACTCTATCCCAACTTTTGTTCCATATTTTTGGCCACCTACCCAAGCTCTCTCTTTTTCTTTCTGCCTCTCCCCAGCACTCATCCTCTTTCTGTCCCTTTCCCAACTCTCTCTTTCTCTCCCCTACAATTCTTGGTAACTTGCCTGGAGTGTTCTGGGTGGGTGTGGGTGAGGTCTCTCTCCCCACAGCTCTGCTCTCACTACCTCAACCAGAGCCATTCTAGGTGAAGCAAGGCCTTCCCCCCTCCCCTTCTCTTCCCTCCCAAACAACCTGCCACAGGATAGCCTGCTCAGTTCTGGCCACTGGTGCCAGGCTTGCTGCTGGCTTATTGAAGAGTTGGCTCAGGCAAGGACACCCATGCAAGCAGTGACATAGGTATAGATTTTTGTATGGGGTGGGTTCAGGGGTGGGGCCATGCCCCCACCCACCCCATGGGGGCGTGGCCATGCCTCCCCAAACCCCGCCCCTGGCCTCAGTGCTTATAAAAGCTGCTCTCTGAGGCCAGAAATGGCAGACTCCCCTGCCCCGCCCCCCCACCGACTGGGCTCCTAGCCAGCAGCTCCTTCTGCTCTCCCAGTGGAGGAAACCAGGAGGCTTTTGGTAGGCCTGCAGAACAGTGTGCATCAAGGCATTACTGCTGTGGGCTGGGCTCTCAGAGATAGGAAGAAATGGGGAGGCTTTGGATGAGGCTGGCGGAGCAGCAAATGTCAAGGCACCACTGCCCCGCTGGTCAGGCTGGGCTCTTGGAGATGGGGGGAACCGGAGGGTGTTGGTGATGCTTGCAGAGCAGCAAGTGCCAAGGCTCCACTGCCCTACTGGCTGGGCTGGGCTCTTAGGAGTTATGGGAGGGTGGTGGGGGCCCCAGTGAGAACTGGGAGGGTGGTAGTGGGCCCAATGGAGCTGGGCTTGCTTCTGGGTCATTGCAGGCAGCAGAGTGGATGTAATGTCATCTACCAATGGGGAAGCAGAAAGTAAATACATACAAGACTTGTGAGTCCTGCTTGCCAATTGGTGAAGCGTTCATCATCACAACATTCCACCACTTAGACAAATATAGGTTAGGATTTTTCCTCTACTTCCCTTTTTTATGCCATTCCATTATATTCCATACAGCTTGGTGTAATGTGGAGTTTGGCACAAATTAAAATTATTACTGAAGCCAATACCCAAATATTGGGGTGGAATGGGAAGTAAGCGGGGAGGAGAAGAGTAGATGAGCCAAAAGTAGCAGGAAGTGATCACATACAGGACTTGTGTTCTCCATTGTCCTTTTAATAGTGGTGTAGAAGAGGGAGTTGTAGCAGGGGCAGCCTGCACGGCAAGTTGTTTGCCCAGCTGTCCTGACCTCCATTATATCTGGCCACCCTAAGGAATATGAGGTGGGATGAAAAGTTGCTATCGCGTAAGCAGATAGAACCAAAATGGAATTGCCATGCCCCCAAAGTGTCTATAAGCAGTTATCTATAAATAAAAGATAAAATTCTCCTTAGGAATAGCTTTCTACATGATATGACTTTGTCCCTTCCCTGGTGCCCTCTCTAGATACCGACATATAATACATCTCTGTTCTGTGTAAAAAAAGAAATCCTTTCTTTGCCAGCAGGTACGAGATAACATGCTGTGAGAAGCAGGTCCCTGTCTACTGAGAAACAGAAAACACCAATAACAGAACCGAGACACAAAATTGAAAAAGCAGAGGAAACGCCTGTTGTTATTTCCAAATTAATGCATAAATTGTATTATGCTTTCATGTCACAAAATGTATTTGAGGAAAATATTCAAGTCTTTTGGTTGATCAAGGTCGCTAATATCTATTGCTACTGGCTGGCAGCAGCACTCCAGTATTTCACATCACTAACCTGCCTGTTCCTTTCAACTGGAGACATCAAGGATTTAACCTGGGACCTTCTGCATGCAAAGAAGATGCTCTACCACTGAGCTTTGATCCTAACCTTATTTGAATAGACTGGCAACATCCTAACTAAGTTGGCAGGTTTGGTGTGGGTTGGTGGTTAAGGTATGACTAAATTACAAGCAACCTAGGACACCTAAGGATGAAGGGCATTTGTAAAGCTAGCCCATCATTGGCTCATGTGGCTTGGGGGAGGGCTTGGGGAGGGGTTGAGGGAGGAAATGACCTTTGTGCTGAGCAGCATCAACCAAGCTTTTAGCTTCTGGGTTGGAACATGGAGGGAGGGTGGAGGAGGTTTTGTATGTCTTGGCAGTTGTATTGCCAATGTTGAGATATGGATTGGAGTTCTCCCAGAATTGCAGTTGATCTCCAGCCTGCAACAATCAATTTTTTCTGGAGAAACTGGCAGTTTCTGCTAGTTGTCTATATGGCATGACACTCCCATTGACCTTCTCACCAAAGTCTACCCTTCCCAGGTACTACCCTCAATTCTTCAGAAATTTCCCAGCCTGAAGCAGGCAATAATACCTGGTACTATTTTATGTGCAGTCTACTGTAAACGAAGATGGCAGTTATTACCAGAAGAGGGAAACCATCTCTTCAACCAAAGACCAGGAAAAATAAGTACTTTTTTTACTAATTTTTTAAAATGCATAAAAGGAAGATGCTTGACACACCTCAGAGGGGAGATCGCTCTACAATCTCATGGCCACCACTGAAAAAGCCCTATCTTGGGTCTCCAACTTTATACCACTGAAGGTGAAGGTACCTCCAGAAGAGTTTCATCTGCTGATCTTAGGGCACAGGCAGATTGTTATGGGAGAAGGTGTTCATTTAGATACCTGGGGCAAAAGCTACTTAGGGTTTTAGAAGTCAAAAATAACACATTGAATTGGGCTTGGTAGTGAATTGGCAGCATTGCAGTTCTTTGGAGACCAGTATGATGTGCATCCAGACAGCAGTGCCCATTGGTTTCTGGAATGTTCTGCAGGATCCAATGCCACCCCCCCCCCCAGTACCTCATTGCATGAGCTGGCATAAGACTGGCATGACCACCTTTCCGAAGCTGTCCGGGGGTCGCCGCGCTGGCTCGCCCCAGACTTGGATGGCCGGGGGGTGGGGCCAACAGTGCGATGGCAGCAGGACCCGGCAACGACTGGCCCTGCGGCAGAGGTGCCAGCAGGGGGGCGGAACGGCCGGAGGACGGTGGCAAAGAGGTGCAGCTGCGGCTTGGCCGGCAGCTGTGGCTCATCACGCCGGCAGCGGGGCATGGCCGGGACGCCAGCAAGGCCGGGAATGCCCCAGAGGACCCGGCAAGCCTATATAAGGGGAGGATGGACGGGAGAGCGAGGCTGGCCGCAACAGGGCGTGGGAGGGTTTTGCGGGAGCCCAAAGAAGACAGGGAAAGAGCCGTAGGAGAAGGGTGGTGGAGTCAGGAAAGAGGAGCACGGAGGATAGCGAGGGGGTGGCTCGACAGAGTAGCAGAAGAGAGAAGAGAGAGAGAGAGTGGGGAAGCGGAAGAGAGAGAGGAGAGAGCGAGAGAGCAGAGAAGCAGAGGAGAGAGGAGAGAGAGCGGAGAAGACTTAGGGGAACGAAAGGAGATGAGGGGAGGGAGAGAGGCTGACCGGGGAAGGGACAGCAGACCCCCTGTAGGAGGGGCTGCAGACCCCAGGGGCAAGTAGGGAGAGTCCAGCAGAAAGGGAGGGGGTTCTTCCCCTCCTCCCTTTGAGGGCACCCTGTGGTTTAGGCAGCTGACTGTTGAGAGCCCCAAAGACCGGGGCTACTGGCGAGGAGACCAGCACCTCGGAAAGGGACAGTGGGACGGCTTGTCAGCCACAACCGCAGGAGGGGAAGGGGGAACGCCACAGAAGCCATCAATGAGGTTGCTGCCCAATGTCCACAGCCATTGAAACCCAGCCTTTGATATACTGGGGAGCCGAGAATGGTGAAATGGGAGCTGAAACAACAACAGCAAAGTTGGCAATGGACTTATAGTGCATTCATGAAATCCTATGAGATGGCTCTGAAGGCTGCTAAAAATAAGTAATTTTTGGCCTTCTTTGTGTCTGCAAGCTCATTTCCAGCTCAATTGTTTAGGATTATTTGGTCAGTTATGTCCCTCTTGGGCCAGTGCATATTGATGGACCAGTATGTGTGTGTGGGGGGGTGTGGGTGTGGGTGTGTAACTTTTTTTCTGCATCACTTTTTTTTCTGAAAGGAATTTCTAATGAATAGCAGCTTGCATTATTGCTGAACCAAATCCATATTTTCACTTTGATTTTTGCTTTTATTCTTTCCAAAGCATTTCCATTGTATTCTCTGCTTTCAGTTCCCCCTTCATGAACTGGCCTTTTCATCCTGGCCTCTCTTTAAAATCATATTTCCAAACCAGTCAACAAACAGACTTTGCATGATCTCTGTAAGCCATACCCCTAGCACAAGTATTTAGGAATAGGCCATCCATTAGTTTTGATTGTTTTGATGCACAACCTGTACTCTGGACAAGAGGCTACTCTTGGGACAGAATACAGAGAAACAGAATAGTTTCCAAATGGCAAAGCTGTTAGACAAGGATGCATTTTATCTCCCTGTCTCTTCAATCTGTATGCAGAACGTATCATAAGGAAAGATGGATTAGATTTAGATCAAAGTGGAGTGAATATTGGGGGAAGGAACATTAGCAAATTGAAATATGCCAAATGATACTAAATTACTGGCAGAAAATAGCAAAGACTTGAAATGACTAGTGCTGAAAGTTAAAGGAGAAAGTGCCAAAGCAGAATACAACTGAACATCAAGAAAACAAAAGTAATGAGTATTGGAGAATAACTGAGCTTTCGGGTAGACACTGAGGAAACTGAAATTGTTGAAGACTTTCTATCCCTTCTTTTACCAAAAGGGAGATTGCAACCAAGAAATCAGAAGGAGATTAGCAGCCCCATCGAAGAGATCCTGTGGCTGGCTGCAGCACTGCAGCACTTCATAGAGGCATTGGGAGGCTTGAAAAGTTAAAAAGCCTCCATGTCACTGAGAAGCCCCCATTGGACTTCATAGACTTATGCCACCAGTTTAGGTGCCATAAGTCCGAATTCTCGATCGGCAATATAAGGTGGATAATGGCTGGTCTCCTTCCTCATTATTGTCACTAGAAACTTTTTGTTGATGGATTGCTTGATTTGACCACCTGTCCACTTTCCTTCAAATTGTCCACTTTCTCCCATGCTTTCTCTGTTGAAAAAAAGTTGTTTTTCATATATACGCAATTTACAGTTCGGCCTCCATGATAATGTAAATCCTTTGACTATCTTGCACATAGGTATGTTTTTTTTAATTTCGCCCTTTCTGCCAAAAAGCACATCCTCAGATGAGTGAGTATTATCCAGATCCCAAGGACTAATAGCAGAGTGAGGAACTGAACTGGGGCTTCCTTGGTTTTATATAACCCACTCTTGCAGGCTTGAAAAGTTAAAAAGCCTCCATGTCACTGAGAAGCCCCCATTGGACTTCATAGACTTATGCCACCAGTTTAGGTGCCATAAGTCCGAATTCTCGATCGGCAATATAAGGTGGATAATGGCTGGTCTCCTTCCTCATTATTGTCACTAGAAAAGACAATAATGCTATGAAAGATGGAAGGCAGTAGGAAAAGAAGAAAACCCAACACAAAATGGACAGACTCTTTAAAGGACATCATGGCCCTCCATTTGCAAGACTTGAGCAAGGCTGTTAATGACAGGACATTTTGGAGGACATTGATTCATAGGGTTGCCGTGAGTCAGAAGCATTTGACAGCACTAAACACATGTGCCCACACAGCCTGTAGTCAGATGGGCTGTAGCTAGGGGATTTTGGTGGCAAAGCACATAAAGTGACATTGCGGTAGGTTTAGCTGGGGAAATTCTCAAACTTCATCAAACAAGCAGTAGGGATTATACATCTCATTTGCTCTCAAGACTTGAGAATTCTTCTGAGCTGTACTCTGAAGCTCAGGGTATGCTTAGTTCTTTGGCCCATGTATCTAAGGGGTTAAACCAAGGGTTTTTTTTGCCCTAACTACCACTACAATATACTGACTCATGGGCTTTCTCCACATTGGCTGTTAACAGCCCA
Source organism: Sphaerodactylus townsendi (assembly GCF_021028975.2). Lineage (NCBI taxonomy): Eukaryota > Metazoa > Chordata > Lepidosauria > Squamata > Sphaerodactylidae > Sphaerodactylus > Sphaerodactylus townsendi. Next base: position 39,219,110 of record NC_059427.1, on the reverse strand, counting down.
TTGATTGTATCCAGCATTATAGGTCCTAGCTGTATACTAGTTGAAAGGCATACGCTTGTATGTGCATGCCATGTTCATCCTCCATTTCTATTTGTATTAGTAAATATTCTTACATTGTTATAATAATTTCATTAGTTGTGCTGTGCATACATTTGCCTTCTGGTTTTCAGCTTCCCACATTATATTCAAACTAATAACAGAAGAAATTAAAGTATGTTTCATTTTAATGACTAAAGCAGATGAAACATTTTCAAGAGTTCATGTATCATATATCATCCTGACTCCAGACTTCCTCCCATGTTTAGACACTAGATTTAATCTTCTTATCAGTTTGGGAGAAACTACATCCGGCCTTTTCTTTATAGGCATTGTTCTGCCTATAGATAACTGCAGACAGAACTCAAGGTCTTTTCTAATTAAGAAAAGGTCGTAGTAAAAGGGGAAACTAGATGATGATAAAGTTTACAGTTGGCAAAATTAGGCTGCTCTTCTGCAAGGACAGAAAGCTTAGGTCAATTTCTTCCAATGCATGGAAAGCTACTACACTGCATTGTCTTCGATAAGACTGTGTCAATTTGCTTTGCCATGAATCTGGTCCAAAACACATAATATGGGTCTCGATAGAATTGAAGACCTTTAAGGTTACAGAAAATGGATTCTATAAACTAAAACTAAAATGTGTGTTATTTCTCAGAGGATACAGTTGTAACAAACTTTACCTGATGGCAAAATCCAATTATCCTAGTGAAGGTTGTATGCAAGTTATGTCTCTTTTAACGTCAAAGCACGCTGCAATATCAGCTAGTTAGAAAGTCTGCTATTCTGACTTTAAAAAATACACCACTTTCATATCTATATATCTCTATATATGCTGTTAAGAACACAAGAATGGGGAGCATAATGGCATAAGGTACTAGAAAAGTGCTTTGTGTATAGATTTTTTATATATTTCTTCAAAGCTAAAAAAAAGCAAAACATGAACTTGAAAAAAAATGAGCCAAGACAGTGACAGTTATCTTGATCTCTATAGCATTTCTGCACTTCTTTTCAAATACAAGTGCTTTTCGCTTTAGGAGGAGGGGGGGAAATATACGCTGATATGTTGTTTTTTCTTTGGCACCTTTTTTTTGGTTTGAAAAGTCTATTCCAAAGTAATAGGGCTAAAGCAATTATTTTTAGCATTGTGAACTTCAGCAAGAGATGATGATTTCTGTTGCAAAAGATTCAATAGAAATGAGGTGGGGGAACACTTAGAAGGACCTCTATAGTAACTGGAAAACTACCATTTTACTGACCCCACCCTGCACCAGCTTCCTTCAACAAGCAAGCACACAAACTATGGGTTTTCATTTCCTTGCAGTTCTTATTTTAATAACATAAAATCTGAAGCACAATGATTCAATACAAAACATAAAACTCTGGCAGCATAATACCCGTTTCACAGATTTTATGTTTACCAACTGGATATGTTTCCCTTGGGAGTCTAGAAGCTAGGATTTTAAATTTTTCTGTTGTGTAGCTAATATTCTTTCCCACCCTATGTAATCTATTTATTACTGTAAGGCAGGGGCTTTCAATTCTATCCTGATAAAGCAGTAATAGTCAGAGTGAAAAAGAATGCTAACAGCCAGTAGAGTTCAAGGCTGCATTCAGACATTATACTAAACTGCAGTTTAAAGTTAAACTATAGGTTCATTAAAGTCTGGTTTATTGTTATGCCTAAATGCTGCCTGTCCCATTAAATCTAGTTAGTAGGAGCACCACAAACCAGAATTCTAAGCCACAGTTGCATCCTAGATTATGAATCCTGGTTTGTGGTAACTGGTTAATTTTTAAACTCCAGCTTTGCTTAGCCAACTGGATATGCTTCCCTTGGGAGTCTGCAGACAACTGTAGAGGGGTTAAAACAAACCCTTTGAAGAAAGGCTGAGGGACTTGGGACTGTTTTTAGTCTGGAAAAGAGATGGTTGAGGGAGGACATAATGCAGAGCACAGGGGTCCTGGGTCTCCACCCTGGGTCCTGTGTAACTATCGCCTATGAATTGTGCATTCTCCCTGCATACCATACATGGAGCTTGATTCTGATTTTGATGATGTTATGCTTGGAGATGTTCTTGACCTGCATTGGTTTTGGAGGCTGTGCTATTACATTTAGATTTCCCCAACAGATCAGATTTCCCCAACAGATCAACTAGAACCCTAGGGGGCATTTCTAGTCACAAATATGGTATGGAGGAGAAGGTTTAAGTCCCTCTTCAATGTGTGCCACAGTTGTGATCTGAAGTGGGAACCACACACATGAGAACTGAGGAGAACCCACAATTCATTTGTGGCCGTTTCCTCACTTTAAAAAAAAGCAGAGGCAAAATGGTTTTGTAAGCTTCAGGTGTTTTTGAGCGTGCAGTCACGCTCCCCACTGCAGGTAGTCGCATGGGGTTTCCCAAAAGGCACTGTTCCAAACAGGAACAGAAATGACGCGCGCTGAGGAGTCGCGAGGGTGGCAGAATTGGGGCAGCTGCGTTGTCGCTCCGGTAGTGGGGAGTGCCGCTGGAACCCACGTTATTTGGAGCAAGTAGCAAGCAACAAAAGGTGAGTGGGGAAATGACCTGTGAAGAGATGGGTTGGGAGACACTGGACTCTACCTGTGTTCATCATAACAGGCAGTATTCCAAGTAGTGAATTAGTGCTGCTGTGAAGGGTTAGATTCATCCAGTAGAGCAGATCAATGCAGGTCACTTCAGAAGCCCAACTTCCAGCTGGCCCAATGCCAGAGGAGCTTCAGGGACTATGGGTAGTTCAACTGCATGAAACCAGTTCATTGAAAGAAATGTGGCTGTAATCAGCCTACTGCACAGGAAAATGTATCCTGCTTTGTGGCAAGTGTGGTGTGGATCTCTTTCACAAACCTCCTTGCTATTAGATACAAGCAGAAAACATTGGGTTTAATAAATCATACTTTTTTAAAAAAATTAAAAATGTGGATTAGTTCCAGCTTTAAAAAGCCTCTTTGGGAAACAAAACAAACAACGCCTTCATATTCTGAGAAAATTGCAGTAAAATTGGTTCAAAAGAAATCAACTCCATTGGACAACAAAAACAAACAAACACCCCAGATCAGGCTTCCTGTCATAGAATCTTGGAAATTAACCTTCCAGCTTCCACTGTTCTAAATATCCCATGTTTAAAAATATCCCATGTTTAAAAAAAGTTTAAAAACACATCAGGATACTTCCTGTTAAAGCAGTCGGTACACCCCTTACGACATGTGTCAGCATCATAAACATTTGTCCAAATCTGGAGTGATAAACAATCCATTCTTGTGCCTGCTGTTCCCTTGACACATGAAACTGGCAGTCACAACTTCATGAGCTAAATTAAAACAGCTGCCAAGAGTTTGGGGCTGCACTGACCCCTTCATGTTCTTGATATAATCAAGTAGTATTTTAAACAACTGGATTCATTATATGGTTGCAAGCATTTTTTCTATTGCTATTTCACCATTTTAGCACCAATCTTGAAGTTCAAGAGTGATACCCTAGACACCCTCAGCCCCCAGGGACCCTTGTTTTTGTTATAGCTGGTTTCCCCCTTTTGTACATGTGTATATTTTGGTGTGGACCTAGAACTGATAGGAGCTTGAATCAAAGTGGCATCAAAAGACTCATCTGATCTTGGTGCATCTAGATAACTTGTTGAGTGGCCCTGGAAGAGTCGCATTCTCCCAGTCTAATCTACTTCATTAGCTTGTGGTGGGGATTAAACTGGGAAACAAGAAAAGTGTGCATGGTCCAGAGTTCCTAGGAGATGGGGGTGTGATAAAAACACATTAGTTTCATAGGTAGTGATTTCAGAGTGGAATAAGTGATGACAATGTATTTTGGGGAAAAGGAGGCTTTGCAGCCATTGATGGGAGTGAAATGGAGCATGAAAAATCTGTGCTGGGTGATTTAAAAAACCCTTACAGAACAGAGGTGGACAGAGGTTTAAGGACTACAGAAGATTATGGGGCTAGTTGGATGTAAAGAAAGGGAGGAAGTTCTGTAATATGAACTGGGGCTACAAGGCTCTTTTGAGCCAATTGCATTGGACATTTCAGTGGGTTAGTTAAGACTCTTTTGTGTGACTTAGAGAGCCTAAATTCTTACAACACACTTCCATAAATCCTTAGTGAACTAATTTCCATTCACTTTAGTGAGAAAATGGCTGCAACCAAGTTTTTAGAAGTTTAAAATGGACTCAAATTGGATTTTATAGTTGTCTTGCTGTCAATGCAATTTCAAGACTCACCAACCATTTCTTCCTCTCGGTGACTAGATTAGATTGCCTCACGATCCCTTTTTTGGCAATTTTGCAGTTCAAAGGTTTGTTGCACTGGTGGCTCTTAAAACACCAGGAGATCTATATTATTGTGAAGGCTTTCTCCCTGTGTGACCTTTTTACTTCAGCTAAGGTTCATTTACTCTGTCTTCTTTAGTGCAGCTCAGTGTAATGAAATGGATAAAGGGGAGCCCTCCAAATCTCAGCTTGAATATACCATACTGTGTGGCCTCCAGCAAATATTTCAGTGTCATCCTTGGGCTAATTATAGTTCTTTCAAAACTCTCTTAACCACACATACTAGTGTAAATTGTGGGAAGGGGAAAGGAAAGTGATTGTAAGCTGTTTTGAGACTCCTTGAAAAGGCAGAGGAGAAGAAGAAGTGGAGCGTGGATTTATACCTGTAAATCTTTCTCTCCTGTAAGGAGAGTCAAGGCAGCTTACAAACTCTTTTCCGTTCCTCTTCCTACAAGAGACACCTTGTGAGGTAAGTGGGGTTGAAAGAGAATTGTGACTAGGCCAAGGACATCCAGCAGGAATGTAGGAGTGGGGAAGCAAATCCGATTCATCAGATAAGAGTCCACCACATGTAGAGGAGTGGGGAATCAAACCTGATTCTTCAGATTAAAGTCCACTGTTCTTAACCACTACAACATGCTGAGAAAAGCAGAGTATAAAAAACAACTCTTCTTAAGAACATAAGAAAGAGTCTGCTGGATCAGACCAGAGTTCATCTAGTCCAGCACTCTGCTACTCGCAGTGGCCCACCAGGTGCCTTTGGGAGCTCACGTGCAGGATGTGAAAGCAATGGCCTTCTGGTGCTGCTGCTCCTGAGCACCTGGTCTGCTAAGGCATTTGCAATCTCAGATCAAGGAGGATCAAGATTCTTCATCATCATCCTATTTAGAGGTGTACCTTTCTAAATCCATTGAAGCAAATGCTTAGAGTAGCACTGTTTTATGTTGGCTTCTCTCATCTGCCAACTTTGCGGGAATTACAATATCAATCTGCCTCACAGTATTGTTGTAACAAATATCCGCTGAAAATTGTGTAAGTACCTAAAGACCTTTAGAAGCTCTATGCCTGCAAGAGTGGGTTATATAAAACCAAGGAAGCCCCAGTTCAGTTCCTCACTCTGCTATTAGTCCTTGGGATCTGGATAATACTCACTCATCTGAGGATGTGCTTTTTGGCAGAAAGGGGGAAATTAAAAAAAAACATACCTATGTGCAAGATAGTCAAAGGATTTACATTATCATGGAGGCCGAACTGTAAATTGCGTATATATGAAAAACAACTTTTTTTCAACAGAGAAAGCATGGGAGAAAGTGGACAATTTGAAGGAAAGTGGACAGGTGGTCAAATCAAGCAATCCATCAACAAAAAGTTCATTTCCAGAGCTGTAAGACATAAATGGAGTAACAACAACATAATTTGTTGACCATTCAAAAAGATATGATGCAAATAAATGTGTAATGTGGATATATTTAATTGAATGGAAACTGGCTTAAGAAGACAATACATCTCAATAGATCAGCCTTGTCAACTTGTGAACCAGTAAACCAAGTACAGCCAATCATGGTATATGAAGAACTGGCTCCTGTTATTCCTGAAATCTGTATCAGAGTTTTCCTTTACCGCATCATTGAAGTTGAGATTCGTATGCTCCATAGGCATGATCTTTTCAGTGGTGGGAACTAGATTATACAATTCTCCCCCACAGAGTTTATATGGTGCCAAATTTGTAAATTTTTGGATACCAGGCAGACATTTTAATTGATCAGGACCCACCTATAATGTCTATTTTCCATATCTTAACCATTTCATGAAGCGTTTTTCTATTTTTCAGTTTTACACGTTGTTTGAAATGTTTATTTGGTACATTTTAAAAGTTTTAATTACTGGTGGTTATGAAATTTCATTGCTCCTGATCTTTTTCTCATGGTTGGCCTGTTTTAATCTTATATGAATGTTTATTGATTTTATTGCCTGCTAGACTATTGGCTTAAGACATGTGCATAATTATAGATTTATTCTGCGTGCCTATTTTCATATCCCTTTTGTCTCTGGATTGTAAATTGTTTTGTATACATTTGTGGCTTAACAATAATAGTGAGGCTACTTTAAATGAATAAGTGACAGCTCACAGTAGCTCAGTAAATCTTATTTGGCTTCCTCAATGGGACCACAAGCATTTATAGCTACCTCATACATTTATATTCAGCCACTTATCCATCAGTGTTGTCCACTGTGACTGACACAGTCACTGTATGGTCTCAGGAGAAGAAATTACTTTCCTGGGACTTGATACTTGGAAATTGGAGATCTGGGATCTATTGCACATAAAACATGTTATCTACCACAGAGCTACATGCCCAACCATGTTTGCATGTGTCAAGTGCCATCAAGTCACAGGTGACTTATGGTGACTACAACAGGAGGTCTTCAAGGCAAGTGAGAAGCAGAGGTAGTTTGTAAGCTTGAGCAATGCCAAACAAATTTGGTAAGATTTGGATTTGGCTTTACTGGGCTTTAAAATTATTGTAAAGGCCAAATAAGCTGAATATTTGATTCGGTAAATGCAAATATTTTCAAATTTTCCAAAAAAGTAAAAAAACTGAAAAAAATTGGGTCCCTTTGAATTTTTAAGCTTTTTTTGTGTTTTATGGTTTTTTGGCCTGTAGGGGGCAAATTTTTAAGATAGCAGCACCAAATTGCAGAGTATCTTCAGGAGACTCTCCTGATAATATCACCTGCGTTTGGTGATGTTTGGTTCAGGGAGTGTAATTTTATGAACTCCCAAAGGGGGTGACCCAATTCCATTGTTTCCAATGGGAACTATAAAAACCTTCCCTGATTGGCCAAGGAGTAGTGTTGAGCAGTTAAGCTCATACTTCATTGGCCAAATTAAACTTTTCCCCTCCTCCTGTGCCCAGTTCCTCAAGATGCAATGCTGCAAAGACTTGGCTAGCCAGCTGGGTCTTTGCAGAAATGAATTGGCAATCATTGGCTGAGTCACACCATTTGTTGATCTGGTAACAAAGTAACAGAACAACAGAAAGCCTTAGGCAGAGCCAGCTCAAACAGCACCATTGCTGCTGCTGGACTTCAGGCTGCCCCCACCTAGATCATACCAGAGAGCCCCCAACACAAACCTCAATGTAAGGTAAGTATTGGGAGGATTCTTGGGGGGGATTCTCTGGTTTGAACTAGACACTAGGAAAACTTTGTTTAAAGGGAGTCCAAGGCAGCTAACTGCTTTTGATGCTTCCTTTAAATTTTAAATCTCCTGAATGCCGGATACCCAATTTCTATTTGGCATTCAGAGGTATTCGGCATGGCTTGTATTTGGGCAGCTTGTATTTGGGCCAAATATAAGCCAAAAAAGCTGAATTTTCCCTGCGATTCGGCTTTTTTTCCAATTCAAGCATACTGATTCGCCAAGTCTAGTAGTTCGTCATTGCCATCCTTTGCACAATCTTCCTTTGCATAGAGTCTATTCTCACAGCTATATTGCAGGCCTTAAAACTTGACTAACATGGCATTCAATCAATTTAATTTCTGGGTATTGTGGGTTTTCCAGGCTGTGTGGCCATGGCCTGGTAGTTTTTGCTCCCAATGTTTCACCCACATTTATGGCTGGCATCTTCAGATGCATATCAATGTTGCCAGACAGACCCATGGTGGGTGGGAAAATTTATTTGTAAGATAGAAGCATCTCTACCTATCCTGCCAACCTTAGTGGTGGCCTAGGACTGCAGTGTCAAGATGGATGCTATCCTCTGCAGTGCTCAATGTCACCCATAAAGACAGAAACCTGCTTTGACTAGCCTCCCACCAACATTAACTTGCAAAATAGTTGGCCTCACCCTTTCCTAAAGTGATTAGAAAAAGACAATACCTCCAGCCTGGGAAGAAAGCTCTGATAGAATAGAATAGAATAGAATAGAATCTTTATTGGCCAAGTGTGATTGGACACACAAGGAATTTGTCTCCGGTGCATATGCTCTCAGTGTACATAAAAGAAAATACATTTGTCAAGAATCATAAGGTACAGCACGTAATGATTGTCATATAGGTCTAGTAAGCAATCAGGAAACAATCAATAGTAATAAAAACATAAAATGTAAAATCATAAAATAAAATGAAATGTCAGCACAGGCTATAGTCATACAGTCATAATTGGGAGGAGATGGGTAATAGGAATGATGAAAAAAGTAGTGCAGTAATTATATAATAAATATATAATAAATAATTTGACATTATCGAGGGAATTATTTGTTTAACAGAGTGATGGCATTCGGGAAAAAACTGTTCTTATGTCTAGTTGATTCCAGCCACAGTCTACTTGCCTCCATGAAAAACAGGTATGCTAAGATGATTTCATCAAAGTTCCTGCAAAGCTATTCTTATAAACACTAATCTCATCTTCTAGTTTCTGACTAAGCCCTCCAAAGACCATATTTATTTACTTTGGCATTGCCTTGAAGCTATTATTGAATCAGCTTCATCCTAAAAATCTAGTTATCTCTGGCACGCCCTGGCTTGGAACATTACACCTAAGTGCTGGACATTAAGTTTAAGTATCTACCACTTAACTTTAGTATCCTTCTGTTGTCTTCCTCCTGAAGGCAAGAGCCACCTTTATCCTGGGAAAATTAGGGTCACTTAACATAATCCAAGAGCCTTCCCCCCACCCATAACTTGCCTACTCTCCCAACTGACAGTGTTCAGTATTTCCCTGAACAACTCTCTGTCTGGTTAATACTATTCCCAACATGTTGCCTTCTTCCTTGTTCTTCAGTTGTAGCTTAGTGCGGGTCACTGAACTCTGCTTATTGCTTACCCCCCCATCTTTCTCTATTCCAAATTTTTATCCTCAACTCTATATACATCCTATGATTGTATGAACTCTCTGTGTGCTTTATTTGTATGCTTGTAAATTTATTATTTTTACTTTTGATTCCTGTGGATTTCTTGCAGAGGCCACCTTTGTAAACTCCAGCAGAAAAGATCCTGGTTATTCTTCCTCTCATTAAGTCCAGACTAACCTCACTAGTTCCCCACTTTAAGGAGCAAACTGCAGCATGGTTACTACTCGAGGCCTTCCATACTGTAGGATTCGACCTTAGTTTGATGTAGGTTTGACCCAGGTACTCTGCACAGCTGTAGAGTTCGACTCATGTCTGTCTCTGCTCCCCCACTCTCACCATCAAATTTTCCAGCTTGACTGGGAGGTACTACTTTTTGCCAAACTACTTTTTGCACTTGAGCCGAAGCCGGCACAGTGCGGAATCTCCCTCACCTTGACTCTCCTGGCCAGCCAATCACAGTGCACTAATTTGGCCATGTGCAGAATGGGAGACTCATGGAGGCAAAAAGCACACCTTTAAAAAAAACCCTTCTCGTGCACGAAGCAACGGCTCAGCTCTGCTCGTTCTGCTCCGACAGAGAAGGCTCGCAAAAATACAGATTCCCACCAGTTTGTGACAGGCGGGAAATCGGCGCTTTGTAACGTTGTCACAATGTAACTCCTATGTGGCAAAACGAAAAAAAGGGACGCACACACACGTTTCCCGCCATAGAACGGCAGCCAATCGGGAATGAGGAGCGAAAGACACAAGGAAGTAACCCCGCCCTCTAAACTCGGGTCTGGAGAGACGACCCAGCTGCTGTGCGGAATAACAGAAGAGTTGAGCTCAGGTAATGATTTCTGAAGACACGAGTCGAACCTAGGTCGCCTCTGCTATGCGAAAAGCCCCCTCCCTTCATTAAGTCTGGTCTGACCCCACTTTTTCCCCACTCTAAGGAACAAACCACAGCATTCAGAGTAACATCACAGTGAGACATGTTTAATTTCTACCTATGTCTATCCATTTAATTTAATTTCTATCTATCCTTTCTTCTAAGAGCTCAAGTCAGTAAGCATACATGGCTTCCCCTTTCCCATTTTATCTCAACAGCAATCCTACAAGGTATCCTATGAAATAGGTTAGAATTAAAGTTAGATTGGTCCACATGCTTGCACAGCAAGATTCATGACAGATGAGGATTTAATCCTAAGTGTCCAATAGTCAATTCAACACTTTAACCACTGCGCTAAACTTTCACCATATATCACAAATGTTGTATGAGATGATGAAGTGCTTTGCAATTTTTATAGTGATATAATCATGAATTCCAAAAGTGGGATGGTGCTGAAATCCTAGATTTGAAGCAAAGAGGCCTGCACTATCTCTTTAAACTTCCAGATCACCAGGCAAGACAGTGAAGGAAGGAAAGGCACACAGTTCCTGCAGTCTTTCAACCTGGTTCATGATGTCATTCTTTCAAGTATGATAATTGGTTTAACTTACCAATTGATCTGTCCAGTACTTGCCTTGTGTACATATCTCTGAGTATGCTGCACAGCAGGAAAGGGAGAAGAACTGTAGGGCGGGGGGGGGGAGGAAAAGCAGGAAGCATAGCATTTGTCTCATCTCTTATTGTACTGGGAAATCTTGGAGGTATCATAACAGTCTCTGGTCTGTAAGCTGGCAGTCTGACTTCTGTGAGATATATTCTGGGTAGCACAGGGATGACTACGTTGTAAGCACATAACTGCTTTTTCCAATTTCCCCCACAAAATGCATCTGCCACCTTTTTTATTTCAGCAATAGCATTAGAGACTCCTGAATTCTTAGCAAGTTTTGCAATTAATTTCCTGGTCATTGTGAAGGCTGGAAACATTGTAGGTGTTTCTGATTGTTACTATAACCTATTGGAAAGGTTGTGTCTGCTCTAGCAATTATTATGGATGGGCAGCGGGAGCAAATGATTGATATTAACAGATTAGTCTGAGATCTTCTTGGACTGCATTTGAAGGAAAGTGGGACTGAGAGTTTATTCATTCAGTGATGGATCAGTGCCCTCTACTGATCATTTTTTTAAAAAAATTAAATCAACTTTTTAGAAGCTTTTTGATAGGAATACTTGTGAAGAAATTAGCTTCAGAGTTCAAGGTGGAATGTTTATAACTATAAATGTTTTTTTTTTAAAAAAGCTTGAAAGATAATATCCAGAAGTATCATCAAAAGCTTCCTGTGGGTATTCAGAAATGAAAGATCAAACCAATTCTAATCATGATAAGGTGCTGCCTAAGCAGGAAACATTTTAATATGTTGCTGCCATATGATAGGAAATAAATTCTGCTTCACCACAAGGCTTGGGTCAAACATGCTGTTCAGCACCAGCATGTTTTGTAAGTCACCTGTGATGATCATTAAGGTAAATGGTCTCCTTCCCCAGTTTCAAGATTACATATAACAGTGTTTTAAATTTAGAGTAAAATCTCTAGCTCCTCCACATAGAATGCCAGTTAATTGCCAGGGCATCCCATTTTTGGCTTAACTTGATAAGTATAATCTTCAAATAAAATGTTATATCATTTTGGCATCCAAGCAGTCTATGAATATTCAATTCAATTCAATTCAATCAATTCAATCACCTTTATTAGGCATAGGTTAAAATTATAAAATAGAGGCAGCCAAAATAAAATCAAGATCGAAATGACTGTAGTTTTGACAATGCCAGAATGAAGAACTTCGCCACATCTTCAGTTCGTTTAGAACAGCGATCATTGAGGTGTACCTGAATCTTGGCCTTATTGGAGAGAGTAAATTTTAAATTAATATGGTGCTCGATGAATTGTTTATGTAAATCAGTGTGTCGGGCACACCCTCTGTCTTCATAATGTTGCTGTCTCTGCAGGTGAGGATAGCAAGTCCTGTCCAATTGTTGTAAGATTTCTCCCCCACCCACCCTGCACCACAGTTCTAGCAACAGCAGTAGTGCTGATTTAAAAAAAAGATACAGCATATCCAGAGCACACACCTATTTCTGCCCTGAAATTTAAACTTTTATAACTTTGGACCCAGCCAGTAAAGGTGCTGAAATGCATACAATGCCAAGAGTGAGCATATTGCGTAGTATGAGCCAGCTCATTCAGAGCATGAATTTTGCTTTCTGCAGGAATCTGTGAGGTGAGCCTGGGGCAGGACTGGCAGTAATCAGTGTCTGCATGAAAATCGCTGAGATACAGAGAGAATGAGGAAAAAGGCAAGGAGGCCATAGGAGTGAAAGTGAGAATCCCTATCTGCACAAAGCAAACCAGAAAACCCAGCAGGCCAGATGGCACCCCTCCTGGCACAAAATAAATACTGAGAGACAAAAAATGGTGGGAAAACACTGTCCAAATTCGGCTTACAGATATCTCCTTGAATCATTTGAATGACAAGAGAAAGAGATGGGGGTGGTGAGTGATAGAAGAATGACATGAGGCAAATTTTGTCATATCATCTCTGTTTTCTTCACCCAACATACCATTCAGCTAGGAGCTGGAGAGTTAACGAACTGGCTCGTTTACTTTAAACTACTCAAATCATTATACAGTCCTGCAAAAGGAATTTGTCTCCCAAGCAGAGAAAAGATAGTTCAATGAACTATGGAAGATTGACAGTAACTAGGGTTGGAGATTCGGACAGTCCGAATCTGGATTTTTACCGAATCTGCACTGATTCGGACGGATTCGGACGAGCAGGGGCCGAATCTGAGCTGTCCGAATCCTAACAGAGCCGAATCCATGGGATTCAGATCACCAGCCAAATTGCGTTTTTATTTTTTGGTGTTTTTTCACGTTTCGGCCTGCATGGGGCGCATTTTTAAACATATTGGCACCAAAATTTCAGGGTATCATCAGGAGACTGTCCTGATTATACCCTCCAAGTTTGGTGCAGTTTGGTCTAGGGGGGCTAAAGTTATGGACCCCCCAAAGGGGTGTCCCTATCCCCCATTCTTTCCAATGGGAACTAAGGAGATGAGGCTACCCTTTTGAGGGTCCATAACTTTGGCCCCCCTGAACCAAACTACACCAAACTTAGTAATCATCAGGACAGTCTCCTGATGATACACTGGAAATATTGGTACCAGGATATCTACAAATGCACCCCTGGCACCCCTGTGAAATTTGGTAATAAGATTCTTTGTTCTTGCAGTGACTTAGCTGCATTGCTGTCAATAGGAAATTCTGATAGAGGGCTGTGGAGTGCACATTTTTCATGGTAAACCCACAAAACTTTCTGGGTATCTTCAGGAGAGTCTCTGGATGAGACACCATCTAGGTTTGGGGAACTCTTTTACTTAGGGCAGTGGAGATGGGCTCCCACCTCCTTTAACCTATAGAATTAAAACCCTGGAAGCAAAATTCCCAAACCTGGATGCAGGCTGTCCAGAGATTCTCCTGAAGATACCCCTGAAAGTTTTTGTGACCATACCTTCAGAAATGTGTAACCTCACAGCCCTCTACCAGAAATTCCCCATTGACAGCAATACAGCTAAGTCACTGCAGAACAAAGAATCTTGGGCAAATTTCTGGGGGTGTCTGCAGGGATGCATTTTGAGATGTATCGGCACCAAATTATCAGGGTATCATCAGGTGACTTTCCTGATGTTGCCCACCAAGTTTGGTGCAGTTTGGTTCAGGTATGGACCCTCGTGGGTGAATTCATCCCCCATTGTTTCCAATGGGAGCTGATAGGGATGGGGGCTACACCTTTGAGAGTCCTATAACTTTGGCTCCCCTGGAACCAAAACTTTCGCACCAAGCGTGGGGGTATCATCAGGACAGTCTCCTGATGATACCCTTGAAAGTTTATGTCACTTAGCTTTAAAATGCTGGTTTGCATGTTTCACCACTCACTCACCTCCAGCAGGCTTCATGTGCAGGAGCAGGAAACATGAAAACCAGAATTTTGTGAAGCTAGTGAAACCGAATTTCAGGGTATCATCAGGACAGTGTCCTGATGACACCCCCCCCCCCAAGTTTGGTGCAGTTTGGTTCAGGGGGCCAAAGTTATGGACCCTCAAAGGGGGATGCCCTATCCCCCCATTGTTTCCAATGGGAGCTGGAGGAGATGGTGGCTTACCATTTTGAGGGTCCATAACTTTGGCCCCCCTAAAACCAAACTGCACTGAAGCTTGGGGGGTGTCATCAGGACAGTCTCCCTGATGATACCCTGGATATTTTGGTGCTGATATAAGTTCAAAAATGCGCCCCTGCAGGCACCCCAAAAAATTTGCCCACATTATTCTTTTTTTTTTTTTTTCTGCAGTGTCTTCTGCCTTGCTGTCATTAGGGAATTTCTGGTGGAGGGCTGTGAGGTGCACATTTATCAAGGTACAGTCACAAAACGTTCAGGGTATCTTCAGGAGAGTCTCTGGATGACAATATCCAGGTTTGAGGAACTTTGCTCATGGGGGCAGTGGGAGATGGACCCTACCTATACGAGCTGAACCCCTTGAAGCAATGGACACCAAACTTGGATGGTGTCATGAAGAGAGACTCCTGAAGACACCCCTGAAAGTTTTGTGGGTTTACCATGAGAAATGTGCACCCCACAGCCCTCCCACAGAAAGTTCCCATTGGCTGCAATGGAGCCAGCCAGCCAGCCACTACAGAGCACAGAATCTGGGGAAATTTCTTTGGGTGACTGTGAGGGGTGCACTTTTAGAGCTACTGTCACCAAAATTTCAGGGTATCATACAAGTACTGTCCCTATGATACTCCCCAAGTTTGGTGAAGTTTGGGTCAGGAGGTCCAAAGTTATGGACCTTCAAAAGTGTAGCCCCCATCTCCTGTTAGCTTCCATTAGAAACAATGGGGGATGGGGCACCCCTTTTGAGGGTCAAAAACTTTGCCCCCCCTGAACCAAACTGCACCAAACTTGGGGAGAGTCATAAGGACAGTCTCCAGATGATATCCTGAAAGTTTAGTGCCACTAGCTTTAAAATTGCGTCCCCTGCAGGCCAAAACGTGTAAAAACACCAAAAATTCAAAAAAATAATAAAACGGACCCGAATTTTTCGGATTTACCCGAATTTTCGGGCATATCCAAATCGGCTATGATTCGGATTCGGGTATACAAATCATTTTATGCCCCAAAATACCCAAATCCGAATTTTAACTAATTTTTTTAGTATTGACCAACCCTAGTACAAACTACACAAAGCTACTTCTTTTGAAGACCAACTTGCTTAGGATATATTTCCTTCTCCTCTCTCTCTGGTCTTTCCATAGGTTATAGGTATCAGAAAGCTAACTGGGTTTTCATTGCAACAGAATTGTTGTAGAGCTTACTTCTAGAAAAAAAAGTTGTTAGGATTGCTCAATAAGTGACCAAGATTCATATTGGAGGATTAATAAAATAATTTGTAGGCTAGTAATGTTTTTTTAATGGATGTTAGTTTATTCCAGAACAAATTAAAATATGGAAAAGCCCCATTGATCATTTCTTTTGAAATGAAAAACAAAACAAATCAGCTAGTCACTTTTGTTTCAATTTATTTTAGTTGGGAAAACTTTTGAACTGCACATTTTTGGATGACAAATGCAAATATTGTACCTGTCACAAAAGGGCTTTTCCTTGCCAAATTGGAGGTAGAAGAAAGTATCTCAAGTTTGTAAGCAACTTAAGAAGAGAGGAGAAAAAACTATCAGGAGTGAAATATGTTTTATGTATTGTTGAAGGCTTTCACAGCCAGAATCACTGGGGTGTTGTGTGGTTTCCGGGTTGTATGGCTGTGTTCTAGTAGCATTTTCTCCTGACGTTTCATCTGCATTTGTGGCTGGCATCTTTATTACCATCAGTCATCTGAATATGCCATCCACAGATGCAGCCAAACATTAGGAGAAAATGCTACTAGAACACGGACATACAGCCTGGAAACCACCTAACACCCCAAAATATGTTTTAATTATATGATTGCATGTTTTCTATATATCCATTTCATATCTCTTCATCTCACCAAGCTCTCTGGATCTTATTCTTCTGATCACACATGTGTAAACTACCACCAAGTTGCAGCTGACTTATGGCTAGCCAGTAGGGGTTTCAAGTCAAGAGATTAACACAGGTGGTTTGCCATTGCATTCCTTTGCCAAGTGGTCCTGGTATTTCTTAGTGGTCTCCCATCCAGCACTAACCAGGGCCAATTTTGCTGAATTTCAGAACTCTGATGAGATCAGGCTAACATGGGCATATACTGGAAATAACTGTGTTTTTATTTTAATAAGAGATTGATTCCTGTTTATTTTTATGACTGATTTTTGTTTACTTTGTTGAAGGTTCGAAAGCTTCCTGGTATAATTGAATCTATTTGGAGATGTAAATGTGTCTCCCTACTTCACAGAAAGTAAGTAGCTTTGTAGATGTTACAATGTCCACTTTTTTATACTTCACCTTTCATTTTGATACCAAAAACATGGGACCCTTTCATCCATCTTTCAGTAATTTGGCAGGGGTTGTTCTATGGAAGAAAGGTGCAGTCCCTGAAAATTGCACATTAATTGTATAGAAATCAAATATGTTATAATTAGAAATGTGTTTGGATTGGTTATAAAATTTCCTCATAAGAATTGTTACGGACAAGGGGCATAATGTAAGCACATTTCCTTCCAAGTCAACAGCAAATGTAAAGCCAAATGTTTTTGCCGGTGGAGATAGTGAAAATGAATATAAATGGAAAATGTAACAACAAATGCTTTTTCAAGGTCTTACATTGCTAGTTTACTGTAACCCTCTCTTCTTTTTGTTCAATACTTTCTTAGAAATAAATAGCAGAATCTGTGAATTAATCCAGCATGGAGGAATTTCTGTATAGCACACATTTTCAAGAAAGCTACATTTAATAACTATTGACAAAGCCATTAAAATGACATCTTGGCTAAAGCTTTGGAGGTTTCATCAACATTACTTTAGTATAGCAAAATAGTAAAAATGAGAGAGAGAGAGAGAGAGAGAGAGAGTACAGGAAGTTTACTTCATGAATTAATGTTGAAGAAGAGAAGGGAGGGACTGATTTTGAAGGAAAGGAAGAACCAGTACAGTGCATCAAATCCCCCTTCTTCCTGCAACCATAGAGGTTTCTGTCATTTAAATTAGGCTCCAGAGACTTTACAGCACCTTTCAACTGGTGTTATCTGAGTCACGAGAGCTTGGAAAAACTGGTTCGTTTTTGTTTTTTGATGGTGTGAAGCATTTTGTAAACACTTTTCACCACCTGGTTGAAATTATATTGTTCCAAGGTCAACCCATTCTACGAGGCATCAGACCCAAAGGATGTCTTCATTCCCTGATCAAGTCCACTTCAGAGGTCTGTTCTGCACAACACAAATAAGACGTCTGTGAGACTTTTTAAAAGAGGTGACTTCTTTGTACTCTGCACACCCAAAATAAGATGTCCTGGGGACATCTTTAAAAAAAATTCCTTTCATGTTTGTTCCAGACAAGACAGGTTTACTGCCTATTGAAAAGCTCTGGGTAGACCTGCCCTCTGCCAACCATCTTAGTTTTTTTTCTTACTTCACAGAAAAAAAAATAGGCCTGCAGAGGGCAGGTCTACCCAGTGCTTTTCAGTAGGCAGTACGCATGTCCTCAATATAGCTAAGATTTTTCTGTGCATTGTCTGCGTATCTTCATAAGAACATAAGAAAGAGCCTGCTGGATCAGACCAGAGTCCATCTAGTCCAGCACTCTGCTACTCGCAGTGGCCCACCAGATGCCTCTGGGAGCTCACATGCAGGATGTGAAAGCAATGGCTTTCTGCTGCTGCTGCTGCTGCTGCTGCTGCTGCTCCCGAGCACCTGGTCAACTAAGGCATTTGGAATCTTCAAATACAGCTCCTCCAAAATAATAAAAAAGGAAAGTTGCATATTGCTGGAATTGGCAGGGTGTGCTGAGTGCATCTATTTTTACTCTACAGGCTGAAAGGCACCCAGGATTGGAGCCTGCAGAGTAAACAACCTGGGGCTACCTACAGCAAATGGAGGCAGGGAGAATCCCTTCAGCAGGATGCAAAATGTTGGGTGCAACCTGAGGAGGAAACTGACCAGAGGGCTTAACAGTTAGGCAGGAAACATAAGATGCCTCCAGAGTTCCTGAACTCCACACAACCAGGCAGGAGATGTCTTACAGATGACTTGAAGAAAAAAGTCGTCCTAAAATCTTCAAAATAAGACAGCTTGAGCTGAAATTTGGTGTACTGGAAATGTCTGGGGGGGGGGGGAAGCTTTGTGGAGTTCCTCCCCAAGACACTTTTTTGTGTCCTCAGGATGTCTTATTTATGCTGTGCAGCATGGACCAGATTGGCTTCAACACAAGATAGTCTTGTGCAAAATGATCGTGTGAATGTGCTTCAATAAGACATTTTAAAAATGGCCTTCAGAATGTTGGCCTGAAGTAGTGAAAGTTAAAAGACACCTTTGCCTCTGGAAAAGTTTAAATATGCAAGCTCTGTTTTGTGACCTTCAGCTGTGTTGCATCCTTTTCCTTATTTTTATTAATGGTATATGAAAATTGGATTCCTCTTTGGGAAAAATCTGTCAAAAAGTCAAAATCTATAATCCTCCCCATTATAGCAGTTTTCAAGACAGCATCCCCTGAAGGAAGATGTGATATGAAATTGGAAGCTACCTACTTCTCCTTCTCATAGACAGGGTTGATATAGCCTGTATTTATTAAAACTGCCAAAGCAAGCAACATTAGTCACCCATCAGCCTCCATGTCTTCCTCTAAAGCATAATGAGTGTATTTCCAAAGTTCCTAGATAAAGCAATGATTCCTTGAAGGTCATTTAAATTGTGATTGAGGGTTGAGGGAAGGACCCAGATACAGCTCATCATCTTCAAATCCACATTAAGCTATGTTTTATGTACTTGTATTATCCCACCTTTTATACTCAGATTGTGTGAAAATCAGCCCTTTAGAAGAGCTTGAGTAATTTCTGTGACAATGAGTGCAGGGCCTTCAAGCCAGTCAGACTGCAACTGTGAGGACATTTTCATGAAAGTTGGCCCAACTGAATAACATAGAACTTACTTCTCAGTAGACTGGCTCAGGCACGTACACTCCTACATGGGTCTGTTCAAAAGCAAGTTCTATGTTATTCAACAGAGTTTACTCACAGGAAAGCATCCCTATAGTGCAATCGTAGGCACACTTATTAGGGAAGAAGTCTGAATTGAACTCAATGGGATTTACTTATATATGCTTAGGATTCTGCTTATATATGCTTAGGATTGCACCCTTGTTCTCCTTGCTTAATAAATCTGGATGCTTTGGGAAGTTAATAGCACAAAATACCGTATTTTCTTATGGCATTTATCTAGAGTGGGGGGAGATGAATAAATATTACTAATCTATAAACATTTTTAGTCACACTCACTTCCTTCTAAAAATTTCCCTTACAGCCACTGATTACCTCACTCTAATATTTAGAATCCACATTTGTATTGTAAACATGTGCCAAAACACTGGCAAGACTGCAAACTAGGAGAAAATTTCAGGAAAATGGTGGTTGGCAAAGGCCGGGTAAAACACTTTCTTTTCTCTTCTTCCTGTGAAGTTCAGTTTAAGAACTAGTGTCCTTGGGCTACAGATATAAGTGATTTGGGTCAGAGTGCCAACAACCTGGACAAAAAAGTCTTGCATTTTTACAGAGGCTGAATGTATGGAAACGGGCAGTTGAAGTGATTTGTGACATGGAAGTGAACAATATCATCTACTTATTAGCATCCTATTAAACCTCTGTTTAAAAGGGCAGGTCATTTTTTTTCTCCAGATGGCAATTATAATGTGATTCCTAGCTTTGTTAATTGCAATAATTACAAAAATGGGGTGTTTTGTAATTATCATATTAATATCATATCAATATAAAACAAATTCACCTCAAATTCCCCTCTAGACAGCCTAGACAGTGGTGGTGAACCTTTGGCACTCCAGATGTCATGGACTACAATTCCCATCAGCCCCTTCCAGCATGGCCAATTGGAAAGGGCTGATGAGAACTGTAGTCCATAACATCTGGAGTGCCAAAGGTTCGCCACCACGGGCCTAGGACAGAGCACATGAAGCTGTCTTCTACTGGCCCATCAAGATCAGAACTGTCTACTTAGACTGGCAGCCTCTCTCCAAAGTCACAGGCAAAGATCTTTCACACATCACCAACTACCTGGTTCTTTCAACTGGAGATGTTGGGGATTGAACCTGAGACTATCCGCATGCTAAGCAGATGCTCTGTCACTGAGCCATGAATGCTCCCCTAAAATGATTTATTTTCATGTTTATTTTTCTTTCATCATTTACCATTTGTCTAGTGGTTACACTTCTGCAAGACAGCTAGCATTTCCATAATAAAAGCACAGGGGAGCCATGTTCCCTAGGAGGGAGAGAAAGAGGTTGGTTTTAAGCTTTCTTAGTTGGCTGTAAACTTTAGCCACTAAGATTACATGTATGAGATGTTCCAGTCCCAAAAGATAGGGGTTGTAACTATGGCTTCTTCTTGCTTTCTAGTTCTCCCCTGTTGTTCCTTCTCTCCTAACCTGATTCCCCATCCAAGCAAATATATCTCAGGGTCTTCCTGCTGCTCCCTTTCCTCCCAGATACCTAACTGTCCATGTGCTACCAAATGTCCTTGCATTGCCAGTCTGCCTGTTCCTCATGCTGCTGTTCTTCAAGCTAAATGTTTGCAGGGCAAATTTCTGCACTCTGTTGTGTGTTTGGATTTTTTCCTATCAATTGTCTCAAAGGCTTTAATGTTAAAGATGGGTGGTTTTTGCAGCCTCAGGATTGGGGGCCCTGCATTCTATCAGTCTGAAATCTGGAAGTTTGGATATCCTAGGGGAGTACTGTAAAGTGCTGAGTTTTTACCAATTTGGATAGAAAACCATGAAAATGCAGACGTGTGTGTGTGTGTGTGTGTGTGTGTGTGTGTGTGTGTGTGTGTGTGTGAGAGAGAGAGAGAGAGAGAGAGAGAGAGAGAGAGAGTGGTGGGGGAATCTTGCTTTGGAACCAATGGAATGTAATTATGAAACAGAAGTATGAAAATGAAACAAAACAGTGTGAAACAAAACAGTATTTAAAATGGTCTGCTTTGGAATTCAGAGCAAAAAAAAAGAACTCCCATGCACAAGTGTTTGGTAGAGGTGCTCATGGACATCCTCTGACACTTTCTCTGGCATTCTTCAAGTGTTTTAGAAAGTGGATGGTGCCAGGTTGGATTTTCACTAGCAGGGCTTCTGATTGGTTTATTGGAAATCTAATTGGCTGTGAACATTTTAAAAAAATTGCTTCAGTGACAGCAGCTGCCACAGTACAAGGATCTTTTCTGTATTATTGTGTATGTTTATTTTAAAATGTGTCATGTTAAGCATGGCTTCTGCCAGGAATGTTGATGACTTAGTATTAAAATTATTCATAACCTCACACCTTGACATTATGTGGGTGGCTCCACCTCCTGTGTTGTAGAGTATTTGGCTTCACCTCCTGTGGCAGCTATTAAGTGGTTTGGCCCTGTGTCAGCATGTCAAAGGTGTCCACCGGCTCAAACAGGTTGAGGAACCCTGGTCCACTGGCTCTAGTATTACATGTAGAGCAGGCATGGTTAAATAAATAAAGTGTCTTCTTACCTGTGTTCTCTTAGCTTACATTTTTAAAAAGCCCTGTTAAGATGTTTGTTCAGGCAGTGAAACTGTAGTTTATTAATATGTATACTGATTAATTCCTTTTGTTCTACTGAATTATCTGGGAAGAAAAAAAGACATAGTGTAGTTTACTAATGGTGTTTGGAGGTCTCTGGTTACAGCTACATTCCCCTGCTCAGAGTTGGGCTGAGGTATACTAGCACTCAGAAGTATCAGACAGGCTCTGGGAAAATCCTATCCAGTCCTTGCTGCACAGATGTCTGACATGTGTTGGGCCAGTGCACATGGACACGAGAGCACTCTAAGGTAAAGTTCATTATGTTTCCACAGCAGCTGCTCTATTGGGGAAAACAGTGTATATATATAATGGCTCACTGATCATGCAGCTCCATCGAAACCTGGAGGCAATGGGATGTGGCACCAGTGAGGCACCACCCTGCCACCTCGAATAGGGCTTTGCAGTGGGGCTGGGAGCCCCCAGACCCCTCTGCCATTGGAAAACCCCATAGACTTTAAAGGACAGATTCCATCAAAAGGATGGCATAAGCACCGTGCAACCATCCCTACACCCAGGGAGGAAGCCAACTAAAACCGGCTCCACCTCCAGAAATGCCCTGATCCTCTCTCTCTCTCTCTCTCTCTCTCTCTCTCTCTCTCTCTCTCTCTCTCTCTCTCTCTCCCCCCCCCCCGCCCATGCTGGGTTCCAAGCAGCATGCCAGTGCAACCCCACCATGGCCAAGACTGCAAGGTTCTGTTGCTGTGAGGTTGCGGGACATGCAGCTGCCTGCGTGACTGCTTCCTCTGTCAGGGTAAGTGCACCCGGGAGGGCAAACGCACCAGAGTGAGGTTGTGTCTTTTCCAGGAGTCCTTTTAGCTCCTCCCCCCATGTTTCTTTCACTTTCATGTTTCATTCACTTTCCTCAGCTTCTGTAATAGGCAGGGACAGATTCTAGGTCCGTGGTCACATGAGCCAGGTAGGTATTTAAGGCCAAAGAGATTCAGTGGTAAAACTTCATCTAACATCTGTCGAAGGTCATATTTTCTGTTTATTTTAGAATCTTTTTAATGGCACAAAGAATTATTTCTCCCCCCATCTTTTTTTTTTGGGGGGGGGGTTGTCTATAAAATAAGAAAGAGTGACTGATTAACTCTGTAACTGGTTGAAGCCTTAAAGCTTTGAGACAGGCTTTGAAAAAAGATATGACTAATCCCAAACTCTTTTTCAAAGATTCCCTCTCTCTCTTTATCTGCTGAACTTTTCAGCTAAATGGGGAGAATAGGGGACCATATGCTTTACTTTTTTCCCCCCTTCATTAAATCTGTTATTTCACTGAACCTTTTAAAGAAGAGTGCCACATTAAGTTCACGCAACACTATATTTTGGGTTGTTTAGAAAGGATTCTATTAAACACTTCCTCTAGCAAAAAAAGAAGATATGCCAACCTTTTGAGAATCAGCATGACACTTAAATGAATTATTCATGCACAGCTCTGCAAGATGGGCAAATTTCCTGCCAAGACTAGCACAGCAAGGGGTGTTATAAAACTGAAATTGGCATGTGTGGGAAGCTGATGGAGACAATTTCAAGGAGATGAACTCGGGCAAGAAACTTTAGACCTTTTAAAACCAGCTTCTTCATAGAGGAGGGTTTTAAAAGAAATGCCTTGACTGCCCCTCGACCTCAGTGTTTTCCAGCTCTTAAACAAACAATATGTTCATGTAAATTAGACTGTTTCCTGAGGGGGGTATTATTTAAGCACTAATTTCAATGAATCATTAAGCAGAATGGATGTGAAGAATGTATTTCTGTTAGCCAATTCTATTGATTTCTGAAATCAGACACACACATAGTCATGCTGTTGGAGCACAGTTACCCTTCCAGGTAGGATATGGCCCATTGCACCACCCCTCCTCCCTCTAAATAAAATGTGTAAGATCAGCTTTATTGTCCTAAGATAAAGAATCATGGATTACCACCCATTATGGGTACCACACTGAAGGTGCTTACAAATCCTTTGCATATCGCAGCCACAAAATGTAGCCTCGCTTTTCTATTATGTGCAACATGTTTTTATGGCAGTTTGGAAATTCTCTACACAGTTGTGCTGATCAATTTGTAAGCTGGCACCATTAAACATACCACATAGAATGTTTGTGATCGTGGTATTTTGAGGAGCTTCCTTAGGCCACGTGTAACACTAATATTACGTAGCAGCAATGTGCATATGTGTCATCAAGTTGCAAATGACTTTTGGTGATTCCAGCAAGGAGCTTTCAAGGTAAGTGAGACGTGCTTCGCCATTGCCTTCCTCTGCAGAGCCTTCCTTAGTGATCCCCATTCAAGTATCAACTCTGCTTAGTGTCCAAGGTCTAACAAGATTGGGCAATTCCATGCCACCTGTTTGTGAGTGGCACCATACTAGCAGACAGCAACATCTCCATCTGATGGGAGGTGGGACAGCCAACTGTCTCCCCCCCCCCATTCCTTCCCCACACAATCTGAAGAGTCCTGACAATTTTGTGCCTTTTTAAATTGTGTTCCTGAAGGTCAGGAAACATAGTGGAGGAAAACTGGTACTCTATATCAGGAAGGAGAAATCCCCCCCAAAATCCCCCATTCCTCCTCCACAGACAAGAAAGAAGAGCTTCTGCTATAATGACAAAATGGTACCTTAAGATCCAAACCCAGGCCTTCCAGATTCCTCACTTAATTTCAGTATTGTCTCTGGGTACTACAACTATGTGTGCAAGACAAATGTAGACTCATGTGCAGCATACTCATAATATTTATGAATGGCTATCGCCCTTGGCCATTACCTGCAAAGGTTACCAAGGCCGTTCCCTTTTTTTCTATTATTGATCAATCTGATCCCACTTAGGCTTGCATATTATTCTCCTAGCTCAGGGGTAGGGAACCTGCGGCTCTCCAGATGTTCAGGAACTGCAATTCCCATCAGCCTCTGTCAGCATGGCCTGGGTGGGGGGGGGGGGGGGTGGGGGGGGGGGGGGGTGGGGGGGGGGGGGGGTGGGGGGGGGGGGGGGTGGGGGGGGGGGGGGGTGGGGGGGGGGGGGGGTGGGGGGGGGGGGGGGTGGGGGGGGGGGGGGGTGGGGGGGGGGGGGGGTGGGGGGGGGGGGGGGTGGGGGGGGGGGGGGGTGGGGGGGGGGGGGGGTGGGGGGGGGGGGGGGTGGGGGGGGGGGGGGGTGGGGGGGGGGGGGGGTGGGGGGGGGGGGGGGTGGGGGGGGGGGGGGGTGGGGGGGGGGGGGGGTGGGGGGGGGGGGGGGTGGGGGGGGGGGGGGGTGGGGGGGGGGGGGGGTGGGGGGGGGGGGGGGTGGGGGGGGGGGGGGGTGGGGGGGGGGGGGGGTGGGGGGGGGGGGGAACTGCAATTCCCATCAGCCTCTGTCAGCATGGCCAATTGGCCATGCTGGTAGGGGCTGATGGGAATTGTAGTTCCTGAACATCTGGAGAGCCGCAGGTTCCCTACCCCTGTCCTAGCTGGTAGTGCAAGTCCTGGGGTATCAGAGGGAGGGCAATGAATCTCCCTGTGTGCTTGCCACAAGTATATACATATTAGAATCAGACCAAAGGTCTATCTGACTTTGAACTGTACATGTCAAAAACTCACATGAAGTTGATAGTCACTTTTCATGCTGGGCTTATTAAGAAAATTTGTATGTTGCCTTTCCAGAGACCTGCTCCCGGTGGTTAAAAAAAAGTATGAAACAAATTAAAAAAATGAAAAACAAGTTGAAAATAGCCCGATCAAATAGTAAAATACTGCATAGGGCAGACTGAACATTTACTAGGGGACCCCAAAAAAGACAAAGGACCCATTGCCTTTGAGGCATCACCCCTTACTTGGATATGCAGAGAACCTGAGAAAGTGAGCAGCAGCATAGGTCAAGGTGAAACAGACTTCTAAGGATACTTTACTTCTAAGTAAAGTAAGACTTCTAAGGATACATTTTAAAGCATTTTTTGTGATTTTGGGGGGCTTAATCTTCACAGCATCAGCTACAGAAAACCCACAGAATCGTAGCACAAAACTGCGAAGCACAGAAGCACCAGTTTGGTCTGATGCAGCATGGAAGTAGCTTTTTTTCTTACTTGGCTATTTGAGGAAGACATTGAAGATGTCTGCATTGCAAGTTTTCAGAAAGCAGTGGTAAGGCATCTCACTATTTTTTAACCCTGGGACCCCAATGTGGTGACTGTGGGCACCATGGCATCTGCTAACACCTTTCCAGACATTTGTAAAAAAAATACAAAGTGGGTAGTGGCATGGGAGGGGCTTTTTCCCACCAAGACATCCGATTGGCCATTGGAATACTCATTGGCTGTGTAGATTTTTAAAGCTGTTTCAGCAACTGACATCACAACAGCAAAACTATCATACCTTTAGTCATGCAGTAAAGCTGTGTGTAGGCAAAGAAATAGTTTAAAACATATGTCAATTTAAGAAGGCATCCTGTTAAACAGAGCTTCTGCCTGAAATGTTGAGGAGTTACTAGTTGAGTTATGAATAGCCCCTTTCCTGATATTTTGTTTTTGGTTCAGAGTCCCGTGGCAACCATTCTGTCATTTGCTGTGCTGCCTGGGGAGCCATTTTGTCGTTGTGCTCACTGCTCTGTGTCAGAATTCCAAAGGTGCCCGCAGGTTTAAAAAGAGTGGGGACTCCTGATTTAGATGTACAACATGTGCGAAGGCATTCGGCAAGTGCTGGATGATTCTATAGTGTTAAGGCTATCAGAATAAAAGTACACCAGCCATCTTTTACAATGCAGTAAGTACTGTATGTGCTCAGAAATATTTCATCAAATGGAAAGCAAACCACCCCAAGAAGAAATCTCAGCAAACTGAGGTTTACCAAAATGTGCATCTCAAGTCAAGCTGTGCCGCTAGAAAAACAATGACCCTTTTCACACTGACACTTTAAAAAGTTTTGAGGCAGGAAATAAAATATTTCCTATGTTTTTATCCCAAAATGTTTCATTTGCAGTCTTGAAACATAACATATCCTTTTTAAAAACAGTTCTATTGCTGAATCTTTTTCAAAAGGCTTTATTTGCCTTTTATTTTTAATGATGCTTCCCATTCCTCTCTACCTTCCCTGCAATGTCTCATCGGCACCATGTTTTGAGTTGCCTGCAGAAGCCTCTTCCCCTGTTTATGCTGCATTTTAACACATTTTTTTGTGATTTTGGGGGGCTTAATTTTCACAGCATCAGCTACAGAAGACCCACGGAATCGTAGCACAAAACTGTGAAGCATAGAAGCACCAGTTTCTCAATGCATTGGGGAAAAACAGAAAAAGGTGGCCAGGAATCATTTCAAGGGGGTGAGTGTGAACAAAAATTGTGTTATTTTTTTGGGGGGGAGCTAAAGCATTTTACAAACATTTTAGATGAAACTGTAAATTTACAGTTGTGATTGCCAAAGCATTTGATTTTTACCCACACTTATGGGGATTTGATTCTTGGAAGCAGTGCTCAGGTTCTCTAAATGAATATGGTGTATGTAATCCATGGTCCATCCTACTGATCATGGCAATGAAGACTGCTTAAAGATTTGAGTGTACAGTCACTACAAGTGAAGTCCTACTACAGATTTTGTTTGTCTGGTCATATAGAGTTGCTTTCCCATTCCTGCCTCCATCATAGAAATTATTCAATGTTTGCAACAACAACAACAACAACAACAACAACAACAATACCACCTTTGTGCATGTGAACACACAGAGAAAACTGATAGTGTAACAACATAAAACTATGCAAACATAACTCAATTGACTGATTTGGACACTGCTAATATCATGCAACCAGATGAAATGGTTCAAGAGCAAGAAAAGGAACAGGTCAGCTCTGATAATATCATCAAACTGACACTGAAACAAGAAGAAATGAAAAGAAAAATCACAAATCATACACAATGTGCATTCGAAAGATGACTGCCAGCATTAAAAATGGTGCCAAAACACACACACACCAATTATGAAGGATGTAATGTAAATGCAGTATTTGCCAAAATGCAAATAACATAATTAGAAAAATGCAAACAACTGATATATAGTACAGCAATTGTGGTTACAACAGAACTGAGTATAGAAATAAAACAGAAGAAAAAACGAATTGCAAAACCAAAATGGAAATTTCAATTGGAATTGAAAATCAAACATTTGCATGCAGATGCCAGTAATTTGAAAAATATGAAATAAAAAAACTGAAAAACAAAAAGATTATGAGTTACTTGATTAAAAAAATACTGGCTTAACACCAGAAAAGTTGATGAAGCATTGGAAATTGTTAAACAACAAATAACAGTCAGCAACTGCAATTTTTTTTGAAAGATATGAGGCAAGAATCAGTACAAACAAAATCAGCTATTTCAATCAGACCAACGAAAATTCTACCAAACTATTAACAACAAAACTAGAAAAACTGAGAAACCTGAAACAACTCAATTTTGCAAGGAACTGTGGGAAAATGAAAGGGATTATAATTGTAATGTAAGCTGGATAAAATAATTTGGAAAGGAGATGAATAAAAATTGAATGGAAAAACTAATTATAACAACAGATTTGGTACAAAATCGAGCGAAAAGTGTCAAGAACTGGACATCACCTGGTAATGATGAAGTGCTAGGATTTTGGCTAAAATATCTGACAAGTTTACATCTAGTAATTGCCAAACTATTCAACAAAGCACTACACAGTTGTGAAATTGATGATTGGCTAACAATGGGCAGAACTTACCTCTTACAAAAAGATCTAGCAAAGGGCACATCTACTGCAAATTATAGGCCTATAACATGTTTGCCCACAATGCTCAAACTCTTGGCTGGAATTATAGCAGATAGCATCATGATTTTTTGGAAGCAAATAACATTGTTCCAGTGGAGCAAAAATGAAATGAAAGAAATAACAGAGGCACAAAGGACCAACTCTTAATTGATAAAATGGTCTTAGAGAATTGCAAAACAAGAGAAACCAATCTGCACATGGCCTGGATTGATTTTAAAAAGGTGTTCGACTCACTATCCCACAGCTGAATCATCAAATGTTTGCAAACCATCGGAGTTGATAAAAATGTAATAACATTAATAGAAAATGCAATGAAAAAATGGAAGACTGACTTAATGGTTGAAAATGAAAATTTTGGATGGGTCAACATCAAAAGAGGAATCTTCCAAGGTGACTCATTGTCACCCTTACTATTTGACATTGCAATGATCCCACCTTCATTGATTCTGAAAAAAAACAAATATGGGGCATTCAACAGCGAAAAACAGTGCAAAAATTTTGCACCTTTTGTACATGGATGATCTAAAATTGTATAGAAAAACTGAAAATGAAATATAATCACTGACCAACACAGTCCAAATTTTCAGTACGGATATATCAATGGAATTTGGACTTGAAAAATGCTCAGTAATTATAAATAAAGGAGAAATCAAAAATAGTGAAGGAATTCAAATGTCCAATGTCCAGATCAGGGGTAGGGAACCTGCGGCTCTCCAGATGTTCAGGAACTACAATTCCCATCAGCCTCTGTCAGCATGGCCAATTGGCCATGCTGGTGGGGCTGATGGGAATTGTAGTTCCTGAACATCTGGAGAGCTGCAGGTTCCCTACCCCTGGTCCAGATGATAAAAAATGACATGAATAAAGCTTACAAATACCTGGGCATTCTGGAACTACATGACATCAAACATGGTCAAGTTAAAACTGCAGTTAGCAAAGAATATACACAAAGAGTTAAAGACAAAAATAAATGGTTGAAACACTTTTCAAGCCATAAACACCTGGGCTATACCTGTAATTCATTACACTCCTGGCATCATTGACTGGACTCAAGCTGATTTAGACATTTTGGACAGAAAAACCAGAAAATTGATGACGATCTACTACGCTTTACATCCTCATAGTGAAACTGTTTGATTATATCTGCCCCGCAAAATTGGCGTCAAAGGATTCCTGCAAGTGAAACAAACTGTAGAAGAAGAAAAACATGCGTTGGCAGATTACATCAAGCGTAGTCAACAACCAGCACTGAAAGAAGTTAAAAAACTGAACTTATTGATGGTATCAGCTACAAAAAAGTAATACCGCAGTAGAACTTTTAAAAAAAGAACAGAAAATTGGCATAAAAAAGAATTACATGTAGAGAGTTGGGTTTGTGAGAGGCGTGATGACCGCATGGTGACTTGCCTGCCTGGTGCGAAGGTTGCGGATGTCACGCTTCGTCTAGATAGGCTTTTAGACAGTGCTGGGGTGGAGTCAGCAGTTGTGGTCCACATTGGCACCAACGACATTGGGAAATGTAGCTGGGAGGTTCTGGAAGCTAAATTTGGGCTGCTAGGAAACAGGTTGAAGTCCAGGACCTCCAAGGTGGCATTCTCAGAAATGCTACCCATTCCACGCGCAGGGCGAGCTAGGCAAGCGGAGATACAGGGTCTCAATGCGTGGATGAGAAGGTGGTGTAAGGCAGAGGGTTTCAGATTTGTCAGGAACTGGGGAACCTTTTGGGACAAGGTAGGCCTGTACAAACGGGACGGGCTTCATCTTAACCAAAGAGGAACCAGGCTGCTGGCGCTCAACATTAAAAAGGTGGCAGAACAGCTTTTAAACTGATCACTGGGGGGAAAGCCGACAGGAGCTGAGGTGACTTCGGTTGGCGAACACGAGAGTATCTATGGGGATGCAGACAGAGAGGGAGGTTTTTTTCTAAATCAACCACATACAAAGCGAGGAACATAGCAATGTGCATGTGACAAAGGGATAGTGTCTACAAAAGACTTGAGGATAAAAACACATAAATCCCAGGTTAAGGACAGAGAGCAGGGTATACAGGTGTCTCTATGCTAATAAAGTAGAAGCGATGCGACCTAAAATGGGGGAGCTAGAAGTGCAGAGTTTTGAAGGAGGACTTTGATATAGTGGGCATTACAGAACCGCGGTGGAATAATGAGGAGAACCAGTGGGATGCTGTTATACAAGGCTACAGGCTCTATAGGAAAGGATAGGACAGGGCGCATTGGGGGTGGAGTTGCCCTTTACATCAAAGAGAGCATAGTATCACATAAAATAGACAATGCAAGGGGAGCTGGGACCCCTACAGAATCACTATTGGATATCAATACCAGGTGTGAAGGACAGTTTAATAATAGGAATATATTGCTCGTCCCCCTGGCCAAAAGTGCACAAGAGGATTCTGCGATGGAAAAAGAAATTAGAGAGGCCAACAAAAACAAAAATGTAGTGGTAATGGGTGATTTTAACTATCTATATAAACTGGAAAAATGCATGTTCAAGGTCATAGTAAGGAGAGAGCATTCCTGGATATGCTAAATGACTGTGGCTTAGAGCAGGTGGTTTGTGGAACCAACCAGGGGCGAGGTGGTCCTAGATCTAGTTCGATGTGGGACGCAGTACGTGGTGCAGGAAGGCGGTGTTGTTGAGCCGATGAGGAACAGAGACCTAATGCTGTCCAGATTCAGTATCTCAGCATCTTGAACAAGTGGCAACTACTAATGTAGTTACATTAGCCTTCAAGAAAGGGAAATTTCTCAAAGATGAGGGGGGGATAGTCATGAGGAAGCTGAAAGGGAAAATCCAAAGAGTCAAAACTGTCCAGGATGCTTGGAGGTTATTTAAAAACACAGTAATAAAAGCTCAGCTGGAATGTGTTCCTCAGGTTAGAAAAGGCAGCACCCAGTCCAAAAGAAAGCCACCATGGTTAACAAGAGAGGTTGAGGAAATTATCGAAAAAAAAAAAATGTCTTTTAGAAAATGGAAGTCCAGTTTGGCTGATGAAGAATATGAGAGGGAACACAAATGGTGGCAAAAGAGAGAAGCAGAAGTTAGCTGTAAGGGGAGGCAAAAAAAAAAAGTTATGAGGAATGCATGGCTATGAACATCAAGACCAGCAACAAGCAGTTCTTCAAGTACATCAAAAGCAGGAAGCCAGCAAGGGAAGCGGTAGGCCCGTTAGATGACAAAGGAACAAAGGGTGTGCTAAAAGATGGCAGGGAGAGTGCAGAGAAGCTGAATGAATTCTTTTGCATCCGTCTTCCACTTAAGAGGAGGTGAGGAACATTCCTGCACCTGAACCAAGCTTCTTAGGAGGCGAATCCAAGGAACTAGCGAAGATAGTAGTGCGACAAGGGAAGAAGTTCTGGCAGCCATTGATAAACTAAGTGTTACCAAATCCCCTGGCCCAGATTGCATTCACCCAAAAGAGTTCTTAAAGAGCTCAAGCATGAAATTGCTGATCTTCTCACTTTTAATATGCAACTTATCTCTGAAATCAGGCTCCATCCCTGAAGACTGGAAGATGGCCAATGTCACACCAATCTTTAAGAAAGGATCTAGGGGGGACCGGGGAAATTCTGAGCCAGTCAGTTTGACATCTGTTCCTGGTAAGTGGTAGAATCTTTAATTAAAGATAAAATTATAAAACATGTAGAAAAGCAAGACCTGCTGAGAAAGAGTCAGCATGGCTTTTGCGAAATTAAATCCTGTCTTACAAACTTACTAGAGTTCTTTGAGGGTGTAAACGGGCAT
The DNA here is from genome assembly GCF_021028975.2 of Sphaerodactylus townsendi. NCBI lineage: Eukaryota > Metazoa > Chordata > Lepidosauria > Squamata > Sphaerodactylidae > Sphaerodactylus > Sphaerodactylus townsendi. Next base: position 39,186,719 of record NC_059427.1, on the reverse strand, counting down.
GTGGACCGGGGGGGGTGAGCCGGTGGACATTGTCTACTTGGATTTCCAAAAGGCTTGTGACAAGGTTCCTCACCAGAGACTGTTGAGAAAACTCAGCAATGAAGGAATAAGAGGAGAAGTCCTCCTATGGATTAAAAACTGGTTGAGAAACAGGAAACAAAGAGTGGGTGTAAATGGGAAGTTCTCACAATGGAGAGATGTGGGGAGTGGTGTCCCCCAAGGATCCATTTTGGGACCCGAGGTGCTCTTTAACCTATTCATAAATGACAGGAAGTAGGGGGTGGGTAAGCGTGGTAGCCAAGTTTGCAGATGATACAGAATTATGTAGAATTGGTGAGAACCACAAAGAGTTGCAAAAAAAAAGAGCTCCAAAGCGGACCTTGATAAATTAGATGAAATTTGGGCTCAGAAATGGCAAATGCACAGTTCAATGTGTAGCAAAATGTAAAGTGATGCACATGGGGCAAAAAATCCAAGCTTCACATACACGCTACAGGGGTCAGTGCTATCAGTCACAGACCAGGAAAGGGATTTAAGCGTCTTAGTTGATAGTTCCATAGGAATGTCAACTCAATGCATAGCAGCTGTGAAAAAAGGCAAACTCTATGCTGGGGATCATTAGAAAAGGAATTGATAATAAAACTGCAAAAGATTGTCATGCCCTTATATAAAGCGGTGGTGCGACCGCACTTGGAGTACTGTGTCCAGTTCACCAGTCGCGCGCATCTCCAAAAGGATATTGAGGAGATAGAAAAGAGAAGTGCAGAGAAAGGGCAACAAGGATGATTTGAGGAGACTGGAGCACCTTCCCTATGAGGAGAGGCTGCAGCGTTTTGGGACTCTTTAGTTTGGAGAGGAGGCATTTCTGAGGGGGGATATGATTGAAGTCTACAAAATTATGCATGGGGTAGAAAATGTTGACAGAGAGAAATTTTTCTCTCTTTCTCACAATACTAGAACAAGGGGGCATTCATTGAAAATGCTGGGGGGAAGAATTAGGACTAATAGAAGGAAACACTTCTTCACGCAACGTGTGATTGGTGTTTGGAATATGCTGCCACAGGAGGTGGTGATGGCCACTAACCTTTATAGCTTTAAAAGGGGCTTGGATAGATTTATGGAGGAGAAGTCGATTTATGGCTACCAATCTTGATCCTCTTTGATCTGAGATTGCAAATGCCTTAACAGACCAGGTGATCGGGAGCAACAGCCGCAGAAGGCCATTGCGTTCACATCCTACATGTGAGCTCCCAAAGGCACCTGGTGGGCCACTGCGAGTAGCAGAGAGCTGGACTAGATGGACTTTGGTCTGATCCAGCTGGCTTGTTCTTATGTTCTTATGTTCTTACATGGTCAATATGTCGATAAAATCAGCAGAGAAGTGGACATTGCCAAAACATGGCAATGGTTAACATCTGGAACACTGAAAAAAGAAACAGAAGGATTAATTCTTGCTGCTCAAGAACATGCAATTAGAACAAATGCCATAAAAACAAAAATTGATAAAACATCTAACGATGCCAAATGCAGATTATGTACTGAAATGGATGAAACTGTGGATCACATATTCAGCCCATGCAAGAAGATCACGCAGACTGATTATAAATTGTGGCATAATTCAGTTGCCAAAATGATTCATTGGAATTTATGTAAAAATTATTGTTTTCCAACACCCAAGAATTGGTGGGAACACAATGCAAGCCAAAATATTATGGGACTTTAGAATTCAAACAAATAAGTACTGGCGCACAACACACCAGACATTATCATTGTCGAGAACAACAAAGTGTGGATTATTGATGTTGCAATACCAAATGACATCCGGGTTGAAGAAAAACAACTAGAACAAATTACAAAATATCAAGATTTAAAAGTTGAACTGCGACATCTATGGCACAAACCAGCAGCGGTGATTCCAGAGGTAATCGGTACACTGGGTGCTGTTATGGCCTTAACAGGGGTAAGGGTTTTATTGAAGGGAATCTCCACCAGCTGCTAAAAGTGTAACAGCACACATATAGTTTTTAAAAGTAGCAAAGGGGAATGAACTCACATTGGCAGATCAGGAGAGGGGCCAAGAGGAGATCTTTTAGACTGTATAATACGGGGAAGGAATTCTGGCAATGAATATTCCACAGAGAAGCAAGAGTCCAAATTGAATTTAAATGTTTTATATAAATTTGTTCAAAAATACAAACACACAGTAAGACATAAGGGCACATACATTCAAGTTCCTAAGATATAAAAAAGGTTTTAAAAGGATAGATTGGATGATAGAAAATGGAGGGGTTTTCAGCCGTAATACGTTACCTAAATTCAGCTGAAGAAGATCTTGTAGAAGGCAAGGTATCAAATGACCAGCATCTGAATCCAGGCTAAGAGACGATACAGTGTCTCAAACTGGACTGCAGACCAAAGGAAGGTACAGGCTAGTAAGAGCACATGTGTTGGGGTGAACTAAACTTTTATACCCTTTTGCCCAGGTAGGGGCGGGAACAAGTGAGTTTTAAGTTTCATTTTTTTAAATTCTCTGGAACTTCCCATGCTGGGCTTGCTGGGCTGAGCCCTGTCTAAAAGCTCTTCTATTGTTCTAAACCTTGGGACAATGGGAGTCAATTGGTCCTAGATTATATCAGGAAGCACAGAATGGCTTTATGCAAAGTAACTCTTACAGTCTCTGCCTTCAGTATTCAGATTTGAATGAGGCTTGATTGATTCAGGATGGGATCTTGTTGTTAGGGAGATCATATCTGGAGGTTGGGGAAATGCAATGAAGCAACCATCTGTTGCTAGAAGAGATAATGAAATTCAGCAACTGATGCTAAAGTGGCTTTCCATATTCTTTGTTTTAACAGTATCTTTGCAAGGTGTGGTAATCAAGATCATGCCCACAAACAAAATGAGACCTCCAGGTTATGCTGGAGTAACTCATTATCTTAACTCAGCTTTTGTTAAAGTAGTTTTGACCTTTTGGCTGTGGTCTGCCTTCAGCTTGGACACTCTGCTAACCACACAAAAATATGAGAGGTGGCTTCTGCCTATGTAGTTTAACAGGAAAATATTATGAAATAATATATATATATATTATAGGATTGGTCAGAGGGCTTACAGTGCTGTCCCAAAATCCCTGCGACAGCACTTGCAACAATTTAACATCAATAAAATCACTGTCTGCCAAATGCAGAAAGCTGCTCTACTTGGATCTGCAAACATTTTAAACCAATACATCACGACTTTCTCAGTTTAAAAAAAAGTGCCAAGACTGGAGGCTTCAGCACCCCTCCCTCTCAGAGGGAGAAGGGCGGCGCAGCCTCCATCCTCTGCGATTGGCTGGAGGCCAGTCAGCTTGGTCCCGGGTGGCACGCACACGTTGCGCCAAGGGCCAGCCATGCCCCTTTTCCTTCCTGGTCATGTGGGGGTGATTTTTCTGCCCCCACATGATTCCACGGGGCCCATCTAGGACATTTGTCCCTGGATGTCCCCATGGCAGCTCCGCCACTGGGGGCAAGATCACTGAGAGTGATGGCATAGAAATGTCCAACTAATCAAATGCAGCCAAGAAGCACCTTATGAATACCTAGGCATTTTGCAGCCGGATAACATCAAGCACGGGCAAGTGAAGACAACCAGCTAAAGAACAGGCAGTTGTGAAATCAACCATAATAATAATAAAACTTCTTGGAGAAAACCACATATATAATTCAACAGGCATGAGGAAAAATAATCATTATTGCAAAGCTCCTTGGAAGAAAGCATTTTGGTGGCTTTTTAAAAGTATTAATTTTTAAAAAAATCAGTAAACACTGGAATAACAGGGATTATTTGTTAAGGATACTTTAATAATTGATTTCACAATTAATTGAAAGCTATTTTAATTTTTGCCTTAAACAACTATTCCTTCAAACTATTTAATTTCCTTACTATGCTGAAGACTTTTTTTTGGTGTGTGTGTGTGGGGGGGGGGTTATTGTTCAGGGTGTTTTGACACTTTGGAAACATTACAGAAACAGCAGGAAAGTAATGAAAGTATATCTAGTGCTAAGCTGTTCTAGGATTTCCTAACAAGCTCTGAAAAAAAAAGATCTTGCAATAATCTTGGGAGAATCATCCAACCAGTTTTGTTAACCCCTAGTTACATTAAATATTATAGCATCATGCTGTGCATGAACTGTCATGCATTTAAACCTTGAACAGTTTGCCTCGGCATCAGCCCAGCGCCAATTTTTTATAAGATCTCCAGAAATAACAGCTTTTTTTGGGTAGTAATCATCATTCAGATAGGAATGGAATGGAATTGTTTAGCTGCAAAAGAGACATTCAAAAGTATGTGAGATCCCTATTTCTTTTGAGTTTCATGGGAGGGGGAAGCCCTATACTTTCTGACCTTGGAATTTCAGGTGCCTTGCTTTCACTGCCAAGATTATATTCCAATTTTGTAATATCCTCCACTAAGTGATACTAGAAAGAACAGACTTTCCTGCAGAGATAGAAAATCGACGGCTATGCTGATTGAAGGTTTTACATTTCCCATAGTATATTCATTGAAATTTCACTTTCCTGAGAAGGACTTCCTGATAAGATTCTTTCTTTGGAACCAGCTTTTAGACTTTGCAAACATTCCTTGTTGCATTCATTATGATGCATCCCTTGTCTAGCTCAATTAAAATTTGAATAAATGTGCTCTTTTTGATTCACTCATGCACATTTGGTGGCCTTCTGGGTCATTTACTTTTATGAAGAAAATTACAGCATCTCAGCTTCTCAATTCCTTTTCAAACCATTTTGGCGAAAAAGCTCCATTGCTTAGGCAACAATTCAGCTTATCAGGAAGGAGTCCAGCTGGCTGAAACCGTTGACTTTGGAAGGTCATTTTGCATGGGCTGTATATTTGATATCCCTTGCTGGCCCCACCACGGAAGCAAAAATTCTCCATAAAATTTTCAGCAAGAATTAGAAAAGGGATATCTACTAATCTGGACAGTCCTCAGGTTTGCAGAAAACTCTGGGAGTTAAAAAAAAATCCCTCCAAGTAGTTATAAGCAGACATTAGGGTTCAGCATTACTAAAAATATTCAGTAAAATTTGGATTTGGGCTTATTGAGGCATAAAATTATCTGTATGCCTGAATAAGATAAATATCATATTCGACATACTTGAATATATTCGGATATCCCAAATAATTTGGTGTCATCTGATTTTTGGGGGTATTTTTGGGTGTTTTTTCAGGTTTTGGCCTGCAGGGGCGCGTTTTTAAAGCTAGCGGCACCAAAATTTGAAGGTATCTTCTGGAGACTCTCCTGATGATATCACCCAGGTTTGGTGACTTTGGTTCAGGGGGTCCAAAGTTATGGGCCCCCAAAGTGGGTGCTCCCATCCCCCATTGTTTCCAATGGGAGCTAACAGGAGATCAGGCTACCCATTTGAGGGTCTATAACTTTGGACCCACTGAACCAAACTTTACCAAACTTGGGTGGTATCATCAGGAGAGTCTCTGGAAGACATGCTAAAGTTTTAATGACACTAGCTTTACAAATGTGAACCCCACAGCGCAAAATCTCTCAGCTCTTCAGCAAGTTCTGTGGTGGGAAAAATTAATTGTTTTTCCCACCATAGACTTCATTGGGGCTTGCTGTTATGCCCTGATGACTATATGCTGGAGATTTTATTGGGGGCTTGGGGGGGGGTCTTGCTCTGGGTAGGGGTACCCATTTCCCACAGGGCTGCTGATGTGTCTTCTCAAAGTTTGGATGGCTGGGCCTTAGTTCTGTGGGTATCAGGTTCAATTGGATGTCCTCAGCATTTGCCACTCCCATGCAAACTTCAGCAAAGTTGGCTGGTTCCTTTCAGGAGACTCACCAGCAACCTTGTGGGAAATTTGGTGCCCCTACCCAGAGCAAAATCCACAGCAGAGCCCCCCCCCCACATTGAAATCTCTACCACAAAGCCAGCTAGGCATAACAGCAAGCCTGACCCCATCCCACACCTCACACTGATTTTTTTGCACCACTGCAGCACCACTGAGCATGGGATGCATGATTATTGTGTTCAGACTTGTGGCTAAGGGCTGGGACTGTAGTGTGATGGTGATTTGGGGGTGACAGTGCAGAAATCATGTGGTTCCACAAGGATCCATGTTTTTAATCAGGTTTTTGTGCCACTGCAGTGCCACAGAGCATAGGATGCATGGTTGTTGTGTTCAGACATGCGACCACGGGCATGAGCTGTGATATGATGGTGAGCAAGGGGTGAGCAAGGGGAAAAATCAGGAGGATCTATGATTTTTTACCACATTTTTGTGCCACTGTTGTGCCACGGAGCATGGGATGCATGATTGTTGTTGGGGGTAGCAAGCAGGGGCTTTGGGAGGAGAAGGTGGGGGTGGCAAGTAGGAGCACTGGTAGAGGAAGTTGGGTAGGAAGCAGGGGCAGTGGGAGTGGAAGGTGGAGTGTAGCAAGCAGGGGCACTGGGAGGGGAAGGCTGGGATGGCAAGCAGGGGTACTGAGAGAGGAAGGTGGGGTGCAAGCAGGGGCAGTAGGAGAGGAAGGTGTGGGGGTGCAAGCAGGGGCTGTGGGAGAGGAAGGTGGAGGGCTGGAGGGCTGGAGTCCAGGGCTGGAAATGGGAATGCTCTCCAGGACAGACTTATTGTGCTCTCTTAATCCCTTCAGGAAGGGGTGTGACAGGTATTTTGCATGGCAGATATGGGCAAAGACGAGTCCAGATCAGTTTTTCTGTGTCCTTGTGAGTACAGTAACCAATGCAAGGAATGGGGTCCTAATTTTCACACTGCACAACTAGGCATTCCAAGGGTTGGCAGAATGAGTAGAGACACTGCTGGGTTGGTCTGACATTATACGTAGCATTTTGGGATAGAACTCCGCACAGGTCTCTTCCCCAAAATCACTTAAGCCCATTATATTCCCCCCAACTTGAGTTTTTTTCAAAAATTACTAAACTAGTGATCGTTCTGCAAAATCCCAAATTGAAGGTCCTCTTGAGCAAACACTAAGGCAGAAGTCATTTTATTTTTCCTGCTCACCAGACAATTCCCCCTTCCCTTCCCCCCTTTTACTTTCATTTCTGCTGCCATTTGTAAAGGCATAGCTGGGCCATACTGCACCCCCCACACTTACCTTAGTTCAGCTTGAAAGTGCAGGCTGGAAAAAGTGGCCTCTTCACTTGAGGCTGAAAATGGCCTGGTGGGAACTACACTTCCTAGGAGACCTTGGGGCTCGCAATGGCTCCTGGGAAGTATAGTTCCCACCAGGCCATTTTCAGCCTCAAGTGAACAGGTTGTTTTTCCAGCCTTCACTTTCAGGCTGAATTCATTTAAATATCTCAATGAGGGTGGAGGCGGGTGAGATTACACTTGAGGGGGGGCAAGGGGTGATTTTCTGCCCCCCCAGGCAGGCGCCTGGTGAAATGCACGCCCCCCCCCCCCGCTGCCGCCCCCTGGTAGCTCTGCCTCTGGCTGTTTGACATTTTGGGAAGATTCTGCCAACCCACCATTCTTCAAATCCCCAGAGCATGTTTTCTGTCCATGGCAGCAAACATGACCACCATTTCACTCATAGATAGTAACATTCATTATTGCCTGACCATTGCAAAACAGTCCCCTTTTTTCTCTATTTTTAAATTTTCTGTGTTGAACATGCAAAACTACACAAGCGCAGCCAATCATATTGTATGAAAATCTGCAGGGCAGCAAGGGTTCATTTCTGTATGCCCTCGCAGCTATGCGTGCATTGTAAAAAAAAATTAAAAATAGAGAAGAGATTTTGCGTGAAGGCGCAAAAACAACCCAAATTGTTTTCATGGGCTCAAATAGCTTCCTGGATGCATAAATTGCACACATGCGAATGGGAAAAAAAAAGGAAAATGGGTTGTTATAAATATGGTGAGTGGAGTCCACCATTGACATGATCCTTGCATGGCTTCAATGCTCTGGGCAGGCAAGAATTCTGTCATCCTCCTTTGGCAGCAGTGTGTGCAAGGCAGCTCATTCTCCTCAAAATCTTGGTTCTGTCTCCACCATATGGTCAGTTTGATATATTGCAGCAGTTCAGGAGTTGACAGTGCTCCTTCTAGGGGATTTCAGACCTCAGCAAATGCCAAATCATGCTGATCCCTGGTGCCAGCCCTGATTTTCCCAAAAAGAGTACCTTGGCCAATAAAAACCGAGTAAAAAGCAGTCCTGAAAGGATTGCTGTCAGAAATTTATTTCTGGAAAAAAAATATTCTCTATACTGGTCCCCAAAGCAAGAAGATAGCGAAGAAGTTAGGTGAAAGATGGTTATCTACCTGTTCAGACTTACTTTCCAAGCTATTTTACCTGAGTCCAGAAATCATTCTGTTCCAGTTATATTTCAGTTTCTGGCCCCTAACTGTAGCAACATGGAATCCTCTCTTCCCAGCATATGTTTGTTGCAAGATCTGAAGGTGATGTTGTTACCTGTAATATTGCATGGTTCTAAATCTGAAGGCACCATTTTTCTCTTCATCCTTTGGCTACTTTTGCTGTTACTTGTTCTCACCAAAATATATGAAGCAGCTGGTCAAAATCTGACATATCACCCAATATCATCATAAACCTCTGTAACATCTCTGGCAAATATAGCAAAAAAAGATACTTGGGAACTGTTCACTCCAAAATTGACTTAACACACTGTATCAGATAAAATGTTATGTCTACTGAGAATGCACGTGAACCTGAAATGCTGCAATATAGAGCTCTAACTAGTTTGCAGAAGACACCGATATGACTCCTCAGAATGAGGCCCTCTGGCAATTGCCAGACAGCTTGTCAAACAGATACAGGGGTTATAAATGCATACAATACATTATTTTAGACTAAATAAGTATCAGGAAATTGCATGAAATATAGGAAATGTTCCTTGTAAACCCATCAGAATTGTATAGAAACAGTATTGAGTTCAATGTATTGTTGAAGGCTTTCACGGCTGGAATCACTTGAGTGCTGTGTGATTTCCAGGCTGTATGGCCGTGTTCTAGCAGCATTCTCTGCTGCTAGAACACCGCCATACAGCCCGGAAACCACACAGCACCCAAGTATTGTGTTCAGTAGTTTACAACTGCTTGCTTGCTTGCTTGCTTGCTTGCTTGCTTGCTTGCTTGCTTGCTTGCTTGCTTGCTTGCTTGCTTGCTTGCTTGCTTGCTTGCTTCCTTCCTTCCTTCCTTCCTTCCTTCCAATTAAAATAAAGATGTCTGCATCACAGGACTGAAGATATTTTAAGATACATAATGTTGTTGATAACAGTTTCTTTGAACAAATATCAGAGTCAAATTATTCACTGTTTAAAGAATCCCAAGTGTAGCTGATAGAAGAGATTATGTTGATTCCAACCATTCCAAGATTAATCCTACTGGAGTTTACATTTAGATCTATCATTAGCAGACTAATCAATTCATTCCAAGTGGGAATCCACAAGGACCCCTCCCCCATTCTTTTCTCTTCCCCTTCCAGGAAAGACAATATAGTCTCTCCTCTTATCCTGCTTCAATCTTTGTTCCTCCCCCCCAAAAAAGCCAACCTACTATAATCTGTCCCACTGGCTTCAGCCCCCTCTGTCTAGAAAAAAACTATGGCACAGTTGTTCTGTGCTGCCTGCTGGGACAGGTCCACTTGTGTGGTAGGGAACCTTCAAGGAAAGTTGAGAAGACCTCATTCTGCCTTGTATCCACAATATTTCCCTTTCTCCCTTTCTGGCAACTCCCATAAGAGGCGTAGCTAGGGAAAATGGAGCCTGGTGCAAAATCTGAGTTTTGCGCCCCCCCCCAAGGCACAGCTGGGCCATATTGTGTCCAGTGCGCACTCTTTCTTTTCCACCTCAACCCTCCATGGTGCCCTGCCCCCACACCCCAGTTGGGTTGCACAGACATGCCCCACACATTGTGCAACCCCACCCCTTGAGCATCCCTGCTGCTGGCTCCTCCTCTCCACAGGGCCTGGGGAGGACAGAAGCCTGCCTGCCCGGACCCCGGGAGGGTGGAATAGAGGCATATCTTGGAAAAATGGAGCCCAAAGCACAATCTGAGTCTCCCCGCTCCATTTTCCCTAGATACAGTGGAGCAGGGAGAGAAATCAAGCCATCTGCTGATCTCACTGAGGAGTGCCCAGGTCTATCACTGGGCAGGCAGCAAGGGGCCCAGGTCTATTGCTTGGGAAGGCTGGAAGGGGCCCAGGTCTACTACTATTATTATTATTATTATTATTATTATTATTATTATTTATTCAATTTCTATACCGTCCGATCCCCTACTGGGCAGGCTAGAAGGGGTTAAGTCAACATTCTGGCACAGGCTCTGGCTTCAGAGGGTCAGCACCCACACTCAACATGTGACACCCACAAAGGGGGAATCTGGGGTCCCTAGTTTAAAGACATTGGAAGTGATGCTGTTTAGTGGTGGATTCTCCACCCCCCCCCCAAAAAAAAACAGCATCACTTTCAATGTTGTTTAAACTGGGGACCCCAGATTCTCCCTTTAAGGTGGATTTAAAAGGAGAATCTGGGGTCCTTAGTTTAAGCAACATTGAAAGTGATGCTGGAATACCCCCCCCCCCAAACAGAACTGGAATGCATGTGTATTCTTTTCGTGTAGTCTTCATAACTGCAACCAATATTTTAGGGAATAGGCATAGCCATTGGTTATCTATTGTTATATTTCCCCTTAGAAGTAAGGACTGTGATGATCCTTTCCACTCTAGGTGTAGCATATCACTATGAACTTTTGGATTAAGCTCAATTAGTCTAGAAAGAGTTTTCTGAATTACCATGTACATATTAAGATAATACAGGTTATTTTTTTCTGTCTGGTGAGCTGGACAGATAGCAAATGTTGTGATGTTACCAGTCCTACACATGGTGGGTGGGTGGGTATCAGTTTTAAGACACTGATGCCTCTACCCATTCTGCCAACCATTGGGGTGCCTAGCAGTGCAGTGCCAAAATGGGGAACCCATTCTCTGCATTGGCTCAGTGTGCCCACAATGACATATAGTAAGTAAAAAACTTGTCTGGACTTGCCCTCAGCCACATCTGCTATGCAAACACCTAGCTCACATCCTTCCTGGAGAAAGTAAGAGAGTAAAGTGACCCTGCCCTGGTGAGCATTTCCCTCTCCAACCCTGTATCTTACACCCTACAGAGACAAAGGACGTGTTAATGTGTTTGCCCAAAGTGTTCCTGCCTAATGTTGTATTAACCCAGTTCTTCTTTTGACTAATACCTCTCTAACAATCATCTCATTTGCATTTGCATTTTTCTATAACTATAATTTCATCACCTACTTTCCCCCTTTCAGGCACTCACAAGCTTAGCCCATCAGGCTAATGCCTCAACCAATTAGATTAAAGGTTCAACCATTAAGGTTGATGCCTGTCTCTTGTCTTTCCCCAGAAAGGCAGGACTCTTTTTTGTCTTGGGAGATGAAGGGCCACTCTGCATAACCAAGAGGGTCCCTGTTCTCCTATCAGAAGCCTCCTCACCCACTAGCCCTTGTTCAATATCTCTGGACATCTCTCTGTGATATTGTTTCACAATGCATGGTTCTTCTACCAGAGCTAAGAGTGGACTGCTCAGCTCAGTTTATCAGACCATTCTGCTCAAAGATCAGGTGACTATATCCCTTACTCCCCAATTCCCTCATCTATTCCAGACCTATCAACTCACACGGCTTATATCCTAGCACTTCATTTGTGTTTCCTGTTTTGATTGTTGTGTGTTTGTGTACACCCATTATCCCTTAATAAAATTGTTAAACTTTATTCACTCTCCTGAAGAATTCTTGCAGAAGCTGATTTTGGTAAATATAGGCAACCAAGATTCCAAGCTTGTCTGGCCTTTTGCTAAGCCAAGAGTCTGCCCTCACTAATTCCCCACTCTAAAAGGGAGAAATTCCCATCATTTCAGATAGCAGTGGGGTTGGAAAGGTGGGAACAGCCACAAGAAAGAATGTACAATTGCTAGGAATTCTCAATACAGTTTAAAACAATGTTGAGGGCTCAATAAAAGACTTTTTTCAAGGATTCAAAGATGCTGCTTGAAATTTGTGATCAAATCGCTGTTTTAGCTATAGATGGATGATAAACTATCCCTGATTTTCAGCAATGTCAATTTGGCAAACAGGATGTATTTTTGGCTAAATAAAAATTATGTGCAGAGACGTGAGAGTGATGTCCTGATGAAAATGTTCCACTTCTTAAGATACTGCAATGAAATGCATTCAATCTCAGCAATAATGAAAACTGCAGGAAGTCCAGCACCATTGCATATTGGGGAAGGATGATTAATTGGAAAGACTCTTCGAAAGGCAGGGAATGCTCAGGACAGCAATGTTATGTTCTTGTTGTTTAGGACTTCCTTGCACATACTGTGGTCAGCTGAATGAACTTCTCATGGGGAAGTATTAAATGTGTTGTGGAAAGATAATGTCCATGACACAGTTCCATTGGCTATCAGGCAGGGATTCAAATATTAATCTCTTGAGTGTACAGCATCACTCTGTGACCTGAATATTAATCCCCTCCTCTATAATACAGAAAGTAATGAACAGTATTGCTGCAGATAAGGAGACATACCTAATACATTTGTATACTATCTGTCACTGGAACATTTTGTCGATATGCAATGATGCTGAACATGCTTGCTTCAAAAGCACCCAATTATTTATAGTAAGAATTAATCAATAACATTTCTACCTACGTTGATCAATTTGGACTATTGAGATGGGCAAGTGGTAAAGCGCATGTTGCCTCCTGGGCTTCAGAGTTCTGGGAATCTATGCGTAATGCTGTAAAAGCGCACTGAATTTTAGTAGGCAAAATAAAACTGGGAGAAGCAGTAGGCTTGGTTTCAAAAGGCTGCATGCAAGAATACTGTCCCATGAGTAAGCCCTACTGAATAAAACAGGGCTCAGTGGATCTGCTTGGGGGTGATCCCAAAATGAGGCCACTAATAAATACTGAGTTGATACATTGTGAAATTATGCAAGGTTAGTATAATGTACACAGTTCTGAGAGTGGGGCATGCACAACTGGGCATTTAATGCAAAGCTGATTTCAATGGAACAGGGACATTGGACTTTCTCTGGACTGCCGTGTTTCCCCGACCCAAAATTGCTCAATTAAAACATAAGAAAAGTGAGTGTGTGTTTTTTTAATGCTAGCAACATTTCTATAAATGACACCATCCCTAGCATCAACCAGAACTGCATTTGCCCATTTGTATTCAGCAGTGTGGGACACCCTTTGACACTCTTTGACATGCCCTTTTTTGTCCTTGTGCATCCAAGTTAATTACGCCAATATTGTTCATGATGTTTACAAAACGGATCCAAAGATTTGGGCTTTTGTTACTGATGGAACCTCCCCTTGTCTCTTTTCACTATCATGGAGATGTCATTCATGTGGATGCTCATTATATTTCTCCCCTGTAGATATTCACATTGTAAATGGATGTTATTGTCTATGATCCAGCCTTCCTCTACTTCCGTGGGGCACTTTTGTGATGTATGTTTCACCTTTATCTAGGAAGAACAGTAATATTGATGCCATAATTTCAGGGCTGTGAAAAATGGATGTCGCTGTTTGATGTTGACTCATTTAGAATTGCTGAAGTGCAAATGATTGGCATGACTCAAATCCACTTTCCGTATGAGGGTGTTGGAATGTCACTGCCTATCAAATCCATTTTACTGCCAGCGGTAGCGTGCAAGTGGGCCATTTTATTCCCAGAACCTATCAGTCTCTCAATGCTGTATGTACTTAAGCACAGCAAAGGAATAAGAGTCTCTCAAAGAAAAAGAAATGATGTTGTGACACAACAGAGAAATCATCACACACATTCTGCAGAATAATGTTTAGCATTACTGATAGAGCACATCTGAGCAATAGAGATATGACTCTTGTGAATGGAAGGTGGTAATGTTTGTCCTCTAATCAATAATGTCCTGTGTGTGCGACAACAATGTATGTGCTGCCCGTTTACTGTGCCACAAATAAGTATTTTCTGTTAAAGCTCCAATCACAATGTCCAGGCGGGCTGGTGTAAGTTAATCTGGTCTGGCAAGGCTGGGTTTGGAAATGAGAATATAGTGTCAAATGTTTTTTTCCATATTCAGCAGAAAGAACAGGGGGAGGGGATGAGAAAGATGAGAAAAATGTAATGTTCCTTGGTGATGGAGAAAATCCTGGGGACAAGCAAATGTTCCTTTATGTCATTTCTTTTTACATTTTTACACATTTTTTGTCCATGGTTCAGATCTATCATGTTCATTATTGCCTTTGCAGATTTAATTGCATTGCATATTGATGTTTTAGCATTTGTCCTTGTCCCATGATTATGGGTAAAACTATGTTTTATTCATGTGTGATCTATAGAAATTACACAACATTATATAATATTGACCTTTTCGCTAATAAGTGGTGCTACTGTCTGCCAGTCTTTCAGCAGCTTTGCCCTGACTTCAACCGAAGTGACTGTAGTTGCAGACTTGGCTTGTCCTATCCTGCACAAAAATGAATACCGAGAAGGGCTGAGTCTTTTCCCCCTCTCCTCATCTGTGTCAGAGAAATAAAATGGTTGAGTGATACTGATCAGCCACGAGATAATCTACACCCTCCCAACCCCACCTCCCAACTATACATGCAAACAGCTGGTTTGGGAAAATTTATCTGCATCTTTTTAGGCCTCAGGATGTTTGCCCATTATCCTGGCCAATTCAGAAGCAAACTGCACTATTTCTGCCATGTCTAGTTAAAGCCTGACCAGTCTCTAAGAACCAGGTCTATTTAATGGAATAACCAACCCTATTAAACAACACAAAGCAGATAAGAAAGGCTTCCTCTGAAATGATTACATTTAAATTAAGATGGATGTGACAACGGTCTTTTCCACACAGCAAAAATAAGACATCCTGAGGACATGGGTGCTGTGTGGTTTCCGGGCTGTATGGCCGTGTTCTAGCAGCATTCTCTCCTGACGTTTCGCCTGCATCTGTGGCTGGCATCTTCAGATCCTCTGAAGATGCCAGCCACAGATGCAGGCGAAAACTCAGGAAAAAATGCTACTATGCACACCGCTTCTTTCAGCCCGGAAACTCCCCACAACACCAAAGATTCGACGTGAAAGCCTTCGACATCCTGAGGACACTTTAAAAAAGGTGTCTTGGGAGGAACTCCACACAGGTTTTTCCCCAAGACATCCTCAGGACACTTTATTTCTGTTCAAGGTGTCTTTTTTTGAGAACACATTGAAGTGCACCTTTCCCCCCTAAGCTGCCTGTAAGATGTCCCCTGCCTGAATGCAAAGGTTAGGAGCAGTGGTGGGATCCAAAAATTTTAATAACAGGTTCCGATAGTGGTGGGATTCAAACAGTGGCGCCATCGCACACACGCACCTCCAGTCCCTATTGGGCAGGGAGGTTGCTTTAGTAACCCCTTCTCGGCACTCAGAAAAAATTAGTAACCACTTCTAGAGAAGCGGTGAGAACTGGTTGGATCCCACCTCTGGTTAGGAGACATCTTATGTTTCCTACTCAATCATTTTGTTCTCTGTTCAGTTTCACCCTCAGCTTGTACCCAACATTGGGCGTTTTCCCACTTACTTTCTGCCCCGTGCTACTGTAGGCAAGTAGCGCAGGGTCCCCTGGCACTCCCCACTAAAGGGGCAGTGACAACACAACCGCCCCAACGCTGCCGCTGTCGCGCCCCCTCAGCACGCGTCGTTCCTGGCGCTCTTCAAAATGGCATGTGCCAGAAATGAGAGCAGCGCATGGCATACAGGGGGTCATGGCAAGTGGGGAAACACCCATTGTGTGCTGCTGAAAGGATTCTCCCTGCTTCCATTTGCTGAAGGTTGCCCCTGGAAATTTGCAGCCTCTGATCCAGGGCACCTTTTCAGCTCAAAAACAAATGAGTACACATGTGCATGCCTCCTTCTCCTTCATACAAAAGTGAAAGAGAAGAGAAGTTGCAGTGATAGCTTTCAAGAAAAGGATAAAAATTGGTTACAACAGCACTGGAAGGGGGTGGAGAGCTCTTGTAAATGGAATAACTGTCCACTCCCAAGTGACTATCTCTCCACTTTCCCTACTAATATGTATTGGGCACAACTATGGATGCCATCCTGTGTTCTTTTTGTGTAGGGATGTGAAGCTGAGGAGAAAAAAAATATCCAGTGTTGAAAAGTATCAGTATTCCCCATTTCCTCAGTTCCAAATACTTCTTTGGTATACATTTCTGAAATAACAATCATAACATGACAAGAAAAGGGAGAGTAGCTCCACATAATGGACCATCCTTATAAAACATCCCAAATACTATGGGCAACTTCAAGGCTCTGCTTCAAGTCTTCTGTCTTCTGAAATGAGGAGGTCAGCAACCCAGGAGGGCTTTTCTCAATTATGGAACCAAAACTCTGCAACTCTCTCCCCAGGGAGACTTGTTCATTCTTTTCTATTCCTGTCTTCTACCAGTGAGTGAAGATCATGTGGTTTCATTTAGCCATCAGCCATCCTTCTTCCTGCTCAGTCTTGTTATTTTGATGCTTTGTTCTGCTATGTTAGCTCTATTTTATACTGTTTTAATGATTCTGATGGGTTTTCCGGGTTGTGTGGCTGTGGTCTGGTGGATCTTGTTCCTAACATTTCGCCTGCATCTGTGCCTGGCATCTTCAGAGGTGTATCACAGAGGGAAGTCAGTTACACACTGTTACACACAAGATCCACCAGACCACAGCCACACAGCCCGGAAAACCCACCAGAACCAGTTGAATCCGGCCGTGAAAACCTTCGACAATGTTGTAATGATGTGTTTTGTTGCTTTCCTAATTAGCATTGCTATATCTTTTCAATGTATCTTCATATCTAATTACACATTTATTGAAAAGCATATATTACCTAAATCTTCAATAGCATATTTTTCAGATTCACCCCAAACTTAAGTTTTAATACCTTTTGTGTTTCATAAACCCTTAATCAGTATTTTCTTGGTATCTTGCAAGTCCAACACATGATAAAACGCTGCATCTGTGTTCCATATTTTATTTTGAATAAGAATCCCCTTTTTATGTCCGAGTCACCCACCCACACTGTCTGTTCTGTCATTCTACCTATTATGGCCTTTTCCACAGATGGCATTTATCACTTTTTCAGGCTGGAAACAAAATGTTTCTTCTATGGAGCTCTGCACCCTGCTGAAACATTTCTGAGCCAGTTTCCCTCACAGTGCAGTCATATTTGAAACATGTTATCTTTCCCACTGAAAAGCCTGACCATTTGAGAGCCTCTGTGCCATTGCCCAACTTTCCCCTCAGTGCCTGGAGTGCCATTTCTGGTGTCCTTCACCTCATTCCTTTTCCCCCTTGCCTCTTTTATTTTCATCATTTCATTTTTCCCTATTTTGGTTGAATCAGTGAAGCATTTATTAAATTGCTGTACAGAACATCAAAGTAATAAATTAAGAAAGCACCATTTCAATGAACAAGCAATTTTAAAAACCCTCATGGTGGCCATGAAACATTTGGAAGAAGTGAGTGTGGACAAACATCATGGTAAGGGGGGGGGATCAAAAATGTTCTGTAAATGTTCTTATTGACTTGTATGGAAAAGGCCTACAACTAAGCCATCCTGTTCTTTAAAATTATAAGGCAAGAGACTTCAGTGGCAATAAAAATAAGATGAGAACACTTAGGAAGGCAAGGAGGCAGGTGATGCACATCACCTCAGAACACTATAGAGGTAGATGGGATTGAGAGAGTTCAGACAGAACTGTGACTAGCCCAAGGTCACCCAGCAGGCTTCATGTGTAGAAGCAGGGAAACAAATCCAGTTAACCAGATAAGAGTCCACTGCTCATGTGAAAAAGTGTGGAATCAAACCCCGTTCTACAGATTAGAGTCCACCTGCTCCTAACCACTACACCATGTTGTGCATGTTGATGCTTATTCAGCCATTTTTCCCCATTGTTGCCTAACCTGAACAAAAGTTTACACACTTGGCCCCCAACCTGTTTCTTCCCTAACAAAGTAAAATCCGAAATTAAGCAGGTTCAAGATAATTTCCTGCACTAGCAGAACAATATCCATTTTGGAAATCAACCCTGGTATTACTGTGGCATCCCAAACAATTTGCCTGCAGGTATGTGTGGAACTTTCTTCTCTGGAGGTTTCCAAGGCAGGAATGGATAATCATTTGTCAAGGATGGTTTGTGTCTCATTTTGAATGTTATTGCTGGTGACCCTGAAGGTTCCTTCTAGCGTTATGATTCTATGAATAAATCCTGTTGACAAGAAATTCGTTATACAAGCTGGATTCTATGGGAAGTGTTCCTTATGAAAAAAAAGGAGTGAAAAACCTATCCAATAAACAGTGTTGTCAACATTGCCTTCCGTACCCCTGACTTGGGTGATCAAATAATTAGGCTAAAATGGAATTCATCAAGAAGCCCCAAAGCATTTGTGTCACTGAGCAGTGTTCTTGGTAAGTTTGCCGACTGCTTCAGAAGCTCAGGAATCTCTTGAAGCAAAGACAAGATGCTGTAAGGTTAATTGAACCAATAATCAAGGTTTGTGCCTGTAATTCCTGGGTGATGCAGTCAATTACTAAAATAAATCTGACAGCAGGGAGATGATAATTGCGTGCAATTACTCTGTGAAGACTCAATTATGTCAACAATTAATGGGCATTTTCCATTGTGGTGAAATCTATCAATTTTTAGGGCTTATTATCTTGATTATAAGACGAAAGGGATTCAGCACTGACTTGTCAGACTGCCTGATCCCCAGACGTAACTATGTTGCTTGAAAAGCAGGTGGATGCAATGAACCCGTTAAAATAAAATAAAAAATCTTTCCCAGTTAAACTGGAAGATCCAAGTGGGCTGGGGTGGCAGGGAGTGGTGTGTGTGTGTGTGTGCGTGTGTGTGTGTGGTGGGAATCAGATACAGTGCTGGCTTTTTAGGAGGTGTGAAATATTTTTGTAAATGTTATCAGTAGTAAAATTCACTATGTTGTATATTTTCAAGGCCTTCTGGTCTTTTTTGCTGGAGATGCCAAAGACTGAACATGGGACCTTCTGCATGCCAAGCAGACACTCTACCACTGAGCCACACAACATTCCTCTTTCACCACAGGCATCCCCCTTTACCCTCTTCTCTCTCCTGCCCCCCCCCCAATGCTATCTGGCAGTTTGGGTGCCATCCTTCCTTCAGCAGTGACATAGTAGGTTAAGAGCAGGTGCATTCTAATCTGGAGGAACTGGGTTTGATTCCCCGTTCTGCCACTTGAGGCTTATCTGGGGAATTCAGATTAGCCTGTGCACTCCCACACATGCCAGCTGGGTGACCTTGGGCTAGTCACAGCTTTTTGGAGCTCTTTCAGCCCCACCTACCTCACAGGGTGTTTGTTGTAAGGGGGGAAGGGCAAGGAGATTGTAAGCCCCTTTGAGTCTCCTACAGGAGAGAAAGGGGGGATATAAATCCAAACTCTTCTTCTTCTTTCCCCCACTCAGTTCCTTCTTGCCTTGTAGGGGTTTTTTCAGAGTTTCTCAACCTTCTTGTTTTCAAACAACTAGATCACAACTCCCTTCTTTCTTGCTTTCTGGGTTAAAGTTTTTATTTTGCAAGGTTTTCTTGTACACTTAAAGAGCAACAACCTCCACACTGAATAGCTAGAACCAGATGGATATGCCACATACATTACCTGTAAGGAAAAATGTCACATCTGGTTAAGCCCTGAGCATACGTCTGCTCAGAATTTGACTGTTTCTGCCCTGTGGCTGTATATCGCAGTTGAGATCACAATGGAGGATCCAACTCTATTCAGGAGTCACCAACCTGATTCCCATCAAATTCAAGAGAAGTTCATCTCTCTGCTTAAATTTGAGCAAATTCTTAAAAGCAGGGGGAGGAGGGCACATAAGGTGACCATCACAAGCCCAGTTCTACCATTGTATTGTTATTGCTCATTGATGGCATTGGAGAACATTCCAGTTGGGGAGCCCCTAAAGTACACTTTTCCTTCTGGAACAGATGTGCTTGATACACCAACATTGCCTGTCTTATAGTCCATCTGCTCCACCATCTTCACCATGTAAATAAACACATTTCCAAGACACCATATGTCTTCAGGGCTCTCAGGACACAAAGATCAGCTTGAAATGAGGTCTACGCCTTCTAGAATTTCCTTCCACTTGGAGAATTAAGTCAACAGTATGATTTTGCCTGAGATGACCTCATAGTTATTCTCTCCCAACCCCTACCATCTACACTTCTGATTCTTTCCTACCAATTCATCTGAATAGGTTGGGTCTGCTGCAATACTACTCACAATTGCCCACTGATTGCTTGCCATAATAACTGTTATATCTGTTTTTTTAAAAAAAATTGTCTACAGATGGTTGGACACATGGTGCGGCACTCACTACTTAACACTTTAGAGCCAGTTATTTTTTAATGACCACTTTTTCAACCATTTAAAAGTACCTGTACTGTATGTTTTCTGAAGCACTGTCATAAAATGATTCTTTTATGTTCTGAAATCCAAGCTCAGGTACTTATGGCTCCATGCATTTATGCCCCTCTAAGTAGCAATTTATAAAAATGGAGATCTAAAAATAGCTAAGCTAACCAAACTGTCACAATGTGCTAGCAATTTACAGCCCTGGTTAATTATTGTTAATAAGCATATTAACATAATCCCAGCCCAGCACATAACAAACATACCGGTAGATGGATCATATGCTGGTGCTGTTAATTCGGATGGTGATAATTCATGCTATGTACAGAAGGATGAATGCACATTAAAACACATAGCACAGAACCCAGTTTAAGGGGGAAAAAACAGGACTGCTATTGGGTACACTGCAATTGTAACCAAATAGCTGTCTTCAGCCTTTAACCCGTCTATACAAGGATGATGAGATCACTAGTCTGAGAGTAAGTCTAATATTGTTTGAAGAACCTGACTAGTTGGAGCTGGTATTTTATAGAAAGGCTTTGCTGGGTACCAACACAGGGCCATTTTGTATCAGAAGTACCTCTGTGGGTGATACAGGAAAACATTAGCAGAAGAGACAGCTTTGGAAAATATATTGAAAATACATTTTGATTGAGATGAAGTATGATCGCTGTCTGTGTTAACTGGGTAGTGAGAATTTAAAAATAGCAACATAGTCTTAAAGCCTTCCAGACTGAATCAGATGCAGAAGGGATGAGAAGGCTGAGAGAACTTAAAACTGAAAAAATTCAACCAGCTCCAGAATTCAGGAATTTCTGAGAACATCCAGTGATTCCAGATTATGTCTCTTTCTTGTATTTCCCCAGGAAGGCATGAGTTCTCTTTGTCTTGGGTGATTAAGGGTTGCTCTGCATAGTCCTGAGGGCTCGTTTTCTTCCTATAAAATAGCCCCTTACCCAATATTCAAATCCCAGTACTTCAGAGCTAGCCTTTGGTTCAGTTGTACTGTGTGCAGTTTGCTTTCTTCCCTTACCTGCTGGACTCCTGGTAGGCCCTGAACTCTGCTTCTTGGACCCAAAGGCACTTCAGGATTTGGTACAGTATTACCCCCAAAATTCCCCAATTTCCTCCATCTATCTCCAACTCTATCCCCTCAACCTCTTAAATCCTAGGACTGTTTGCATGCTCTGTGGCTTTGATTATTGTGTGCTTGTACTTTTATTATTTATCTTTAATAGAACTGTTAAACTTTATTTGCTCTCCTGTGAATTTCTTGCTGAAGCAACTCTCTGTAAAATTTGGCAACCAAGATCCCAAGATTCTCTGATAGCTCACTAAACCAAAGGTATGCTCTTTCTAATTCCCCAACTCTAAAAGGGACAGATTCCCACCATTTTGGTCACAGTGAAGAGGCTTTGAGTTCAAGAAGCAGAGTCCAGTGACCCGTACTGGGCCCCAAGGAAGCAGAGTAGAAAGCAGGTGGCATGCAGCACAACTGAACCAAAGGTTATCTCAGATTACTGGACACTGAGGGTTGGGCAAGGGGCTAATTTACAGAGAATATCAGGCCTTCTAGTCATGCTAAGGGAGCTTAGTCTTCCTGGACAAAGGAGTGTCTTTCTCTTCATGGGGAACACAAAGACGAACATTACACTTAAGTACTGGGTAGTTAATCTAATGTTTTCAGCACTTGACTTGACAGGCTAAGCTTGGAAGTGCCAAAAGGTGGAAGTGGAGGTGACTTAATCACAGCTGTAAAAAAGTGGCAATGCAAATAAGGTGGTCTTGGAGAGAAGTTAATCAGAGGAAGAAACTAAGATTAGTATTGCACTGGTAGGATCACCTTGGAGCATTTACATTGGCATGTTCTTTTCTCAGTGAGACAGATAGATCAGGGCTGGAGGTGGCAACAGGCTTCCACAGCAGAGGGTATTGGTTTCACCTTAATCCCTTTAGGAAGGGAGAGGCAAGCTATTTTGCAAGGCAGATGTGGGCAAGGGCAAGACCAGACCAGATTTCTGTCCTTGTGGGTACACTAGCCAATGCAGAAAAGTGGCACTTTGGCACCACACTGCTTGGTAGCCCAAGGGTTGTCAGGATGGGTAGAGACAGGACTCCCAACCCATCATGGGTTGGTCTAGTCTCTAGTAATACAACTACTTCATGACTGAACACATGGAAAGTGCAAGCAAGAACAAACATGTTGATCCTATCTCCATGTGGCTGTCAGTTTGTGAGCACAACAGTAACACATGAAGTGTCCACATACTTTCTCCCTGTGATCAGGAATGTTGAGAATATGTATTCCCCACTGGGATGTCGCTAATATAGGCATCATTCTTAGGAGCTGGTGATCACATTGAGGCACGTAATGGAGACATCACACTTATGACCCCTCTTTTCTCTGCATGTTCATATGGCATGCTCACATGGGTGGGGTGCTGAGACATGTCTTTGGTTGCATGGTTTATTCATCCCCATAGAAATCAATCAAAATTACCAGATAGTTTCACCTGAAATGAAATCTTTAAGTAAATTTGGAGATTCCAGCTTGGACAAAACATCGGAAAATCTGAATGGAAGCTTAATGAGTTTAATAAGTCTAGCCAATTCCTCATGGGGATGTATATACCAATACGGAAAAAGTTGAGTTTCTGCTCAGGAAAAGAGAAGCTAATTTTAATTCCCCATTCCAGTAATACACTAGAGCCAAATTACCTTAAAAATAAACAGATGTGACTGGCCCCAATGATGAATCAACTAAAATCCAGTTGATTAATCCACCAATTAAACTGATTAGTATTTACATATCTTGGCAACATCTGAAGGCACCGGTTATTGTGCACATTAAACATTTATTTTTAAAGCTCTTAATTCAACTGCAATGAAACAAACTCATGATTTTTTAAAGATACTGAGCTAGAGAAAACAAACATGGGACGAATAATGTGGCATGCCAAAATGTCAAAACAGCTACCAGTTTCTGCCACACTAGGTCTCTTGACAATGGGGAATTTATGAAACAGTGTTTTGCTGGGTAATGAAAGCTTAAGGTGGGGGTTAGGACAGCAAAGAAAGGATCCTGCTGTTAAAACAAAGAGCAGAAGACCCTGCTGTGTCTAGTGGAACCAAAGAAATGATAAAGTGAAGGATTCCTGATGGGGAGTCAATAGAAGAAAGAAATTAATCGTCAGTGCTGAAGAGGCTTCAAGAGGTACCTTGGGGATAGAGAAACAAGAAGGAAGGAGATGAAATAAGAATTGATTGGAGCATATTGTTTCAAACAGGAAGCAATTCAGGAGACACAGCAGGCTTATTTGTACTCAGTGGGTCCTAAAGACAGACAATAAGCAAAGTGTTATGGTCTTTCTTAACAGAATAGCGGGTCCAATGGCAGCAAAAGGGATTTGTGGAAAAGCTTACAATGATAGCGTATTTATCACTTCACAGGGGTCCACAAAAATAGTTGGACTCTAATTTGGCAAACAATTGCCACCTAATTTGGTTTTATTGTTGTTGTTTATTAGTTGTATGTTTACAAGGGAGGAAACAAAGAAAAGAAGGGGAAAAATCTGACCAACTCCACTGTCAAGATCTTCCTCACCAGCATTTTAAAAACACTGGGGGGATCCAGAAGGTTAAGTCCACCATATTCCATTTTCCTTTTAACTTTATCTCAACTTCTGCTTGAGAATCCTTCAGCATACTTAGTGCTCACCAGGACAGTTTCTTTTCTTTTGGCTGATTGCAAATCCATATTTTTTCTGCATACCTGGAAAATCTCCAGATATGTAGAAACCAAACCACTACCCTGTATGTAAGTTGCCTGCTTTTGCTGCTTTCATGATTGGCTAATAGTTTGTATGGGACAGGTCCAATGAATGGATGAAATGCACCAACGAAGAGTATACAAGTATTTGTGCTGCCCTGGATTTTCATTACCTTCACTTTGGCCTTTGGAAGTCTCTTGCCTTATAATTTTAAAGAACAGGATGGCTTAGTTGTAGGCCTTTTCCATACAAGTCAATAAGAACATTTACAGAACATTTTTGATCCCCCCCCTTACCATGATGTTTGTCCACACTCACTTCTTCCAAATGTTTCATGGCCACCATGAGGGTTTTTAAAATTGCTTGTTCATTGAAATGGTGCTTTCTTAATTTATTACTTTGATGTTCTGTACAGCAATTTAATAAATGCTTCACTGATTCAACCAAAATAGGGAAAAATGAAATGATGAAAATGATGAAATGATGATCTGCCCCTGCTTCAATTACCGATGCCTGCATTATTAACCAGGAGTCAATGCATTGGATCCAACTGGCTTTCCCACGGGTGAGGGTAAGTAAAGAGGTCTCACTCAATCACCCCAAAAGGTTATGCTGAGTATCACAAGATTGCATCAGAAAAAATAAGTGGATTGGGAGCTGTAGTAAGGAACAGAATTTGGGCAAGTGAATAAGTTATCTGCATGTAATCCAATTCTTGATCTCTTATCACTTTCCCCTAATTCTGGATTCTACATGCAAGTTGCTTGTAATGAAGGGAGAGGGTTAGCACACCCAAACTTAACAGGTGATATAACTGTCAGCTGCACACCATCCAGGGTTGGCAACTGGCACTGCCCAGTCAATTCCCTCTGTTACAATCACATGACCTCAGTCTTTCATGGATTCAGCTTCAAACAATTCTTTCATCCATTCCATCACAGTCTCCAGACAACTGGCCAGAACTTCCAGGGTGGCTTTCAGATGGCTACCCATCAACAGATACAACTGGGTGTCATCAGTGTACTGATGGAATCCCAGTCCAAACCTCTTGATTAATCTAGCAAGGGGTTGCATGTAGATCTTATACAGTATCGGCAAAAGAATTGTCCTTTGAAGGATGTCACATATTAAAGAATGACATGTGAAAATTATCTCGCTGATTGCAACCCGCTGTCCTGTGCCTTGGAGAAAGGGAGCACAACCAATGTAAGGCAGTCCCATGTCAGTGAGGTGGTTGGCTAAGATGTCATAGTCAACCAAGTCAAACACTGCTGACAGATCCAATAGTATCAGCAGTGCTTACCCACCTTGGTCCAGGTTTCTCCAGAGATCATCTGTGAGAACAGCCAGAGCTGTCACCACCTCATTCACAGCAGAGATAGGAAGTAAATGGGGGGAAACTGTTTTCAGGATTACATGCATTAAGGTGTGTTGGTATTAGTTATTTTCTCTTTGAAGGGCACAGAATCTTGAAGAGCTATGAAAGTAGCTGTCTGTGTATCATCCCCCAACACTGTTCAGTGACAAGACTCTGTGTTCAGATGATATCTTTATTATGAAACAACATCAGGAATAAACATTTAGACTTCTATTGCCAGAACTAAAACAGAAGCACACAATATACACCATGTTATGCCCCATGTCACATGACACAACCCCTGACTACCTGTCCCCAAGGAGAAATGGCCTGTCACCAGTCCCATGGTCCAGAGACAAAATCCAGAGACAAAGTGATCTTTCCCAGGGTCAAAACAACCTACATTCTATACCACTGACAGAACAACAACAGCAAGTGTCTAATGAACTGATAAGGCAGTGTGCATGAAGCCAAAATATTAAGAGTGAGAAAGTACACCCAACAACAATAATGAGAAGGGAGGGGAGAATGAGAAGAGAAAGGATCCCATGTCCTGAACAGGAGAGACATGGAAGAATCAAAGCAGATATAGGCTGATCATGACTCTGTTTCACTTGACATATATGAACCTTTGACTTGGTAATTATAATTCAGCTTTTCTTTAATAAATGTACTCTGCAGTTATTTTACCAATATAGTTGACACCTTGATTCAAAGTAAACAACATAACTGCACTTCAGAAAAAAAGCTGCAACCGAATAACCGGGGGCAGCCATTGCTGCCGGGGTGAGCCAAGGAGCAAAAATAAGTTGCAAGCATGGCTTGGTGGCATGCTGCAGAAACGGGGTGCATTGATTGGCTCCCGGCCGGTAAAGGCGGGAGGAGCCAGGGTATATAAGAACGCCTCACCCAGACCTCGCCCTTCCCGGCAGCGAGACTCAGAAAGGCATGGCCCACCCACCCTCCCTATATGTTTAGGGGGTTGGGGTTGTGGTTATTACTGTCGCAGCCCTGGCGGGTTTGACAACGGGAGTCGCACATCTGGGGAGAAAACGAGCCTTCCGGCAGGTTCTCCCAGGCTTGTGCCCTGTGGAAGGGCGGGGGTGGGGCGGGCAGGCCGGCAGGCCGGCAGGCCGGGCCGCTGCCCGACACCCCAGGGAGTGGGGTTGGGTCGGGCCGATAGGCGGCCGTGGGCTTAGCAGGTGCCCGACACCCCAGCAAGCAAGGAGAGGAGGGTGGCCCGGTAGGCGGCCATGGGCTTAGCCGGTGCCCGTCTCCTCAGCAAAGGCGGGAAGGGTGGAAGCCGGAGTGATATCTCTGGGGCTTCCCTTCCCAACATTTCCCAATGGAGATTGGGATGTTGATGTGCGACCCGTTTGCCGCCCAGCTTCATTTTGTACATAGTTGAAGTTTGATCATGTTATTGATTATTATATATTAATAAACTGGGCTGCGGCCCATTCCTTTTCCAGCCTGTCGTTGTTGGGTCTTTATTTGAGCGAAGAAAGGTCTCACCATCTGCAGCAATGTGCAAGGCAGTTAAAAGTAACATTGAAGATAGTAGAAACATTTACAGATTAGATATGTAAAGAACACTGAAAAGATACAAGGTTCTTTTAAAAGAACTTGAAGGTAGTTAAGTGTGTGGTATTTTTGTGCTACCACACCACATCATCAGTTTTATCACACAGTCTGTCTATGTGATGACAACACAGAGAGAATAAAGTTCTTTATTTAGATCCAGACAACAGAGATCTAACAGGCTAACATTTTCTACCCTGTTGTAAGAGTGACATACAATCTATCATGTGATCAGTGGTCCACAGCTCTGCAACGATGTGAATATGACATCCTTCAGGTTGCTTTAGGAGATGCATCACTCTTTTCTGCCGACTTTCATAAAGATTTAGAGTGTTCCAGCTTGGGAAAAATATGAAGAACAAGAGAAGAATGAAAAACAGTCACAATCTGTGGGCCTAAGAAGAGTTAACCTTTCATATAGACAGAAACCAAGAAAGAAGACAAAGGATTTTGACCCTATGCTGTGTGAATGAGAAATGCAAGCTACATCTTTTGATTAAGTGGGGTTTTCTCCTCTTTCAGAACACCATTAACTGGAACAATGTAAAAAATAAATAAAAGCTCCTTTTCTTGCTCAGCGTCCAGTCAGAAAGTAGATTAAACTGACTGAGCAAAACATTGATGCTTGGTTAATCACCCTTCTGAGTTATGTTACTACTGGTAGGTCTGAGAACCAATTGCATTTTTTTCAATTTTCTTTTCCTTGGCATCAAACCCAACAGGTGGTGTCATGTCGTAGGCAGGAGGCATAACCTAAGAAGCTTTACACCAACAAGTGGCTTTTCCCTTGGGAGAAGGTTCCTCAGGCTGGGCAAAGTTTTCAAACTTTGCTTAATGGGATGCTAGACTACTAACACAGTTTTCTTTTCCCAGCATTTTTGAAACTCTCCTTGAACCTTTAAAATCCCATTGTCTTCAGATCTGCTTTGTCCTTTCCCTGCAGAGTCCAATTTGTGATAGAGCCATTGATGGGGTGTTGTGTGGTTTCCAGCCTGTATGGCAGCATTCTAGTAGCATTTTGTCCTGCATCTGTGGCTGGCATCTTCAGGGGATCTGATGGTAGTAAAGCAAGTGGAGTGTATATACCTGTGGAATTTCCAGGCTGGGAGAAAGAACCATTTGCTTGTTAACAAGTGTAAAGAGTGCAATTAGCAAGCTTGATTTGCATGAAGATAGCATCATCAATTAGTGAGGACATCTGTATTGTAGTAGCCTGGCCTTTTGATCCCTTTGATTGCTTATTGCCTAGACACATCCTTTGTCTGGGTGGTGTTCACTAGCCCTTTCATTGTTTACTGCCTGGAGAAATCCTTTGTCTGGGTGGTGTTCATTAGTTACTGTTTTGATTCTAGTGTTTTTCAGTACTGGTAGCCAAATTTTGTTCATTTTCATGGTTTCTTCCTTTCTGTTGAAATTGTCCACGTGTTTGTGGATTTCAATGGCTGTGTAGTCTGACATAGTGGTTGTCAGAGTGGTCCAGAATTTCTGTTTTCAAATAATATTCTGTGACCAGCTTGGTTTATCATGTGTTCTGCTATTGCTGATTTGTCTGGCTGAATTAGTCTACAGTGCCTTTCATGTTCTATGATTCGTGTCTGGGCGCTGCATTTGGTGGTATCTATGTAGACTTGTCCACAGCTACACGGTATGCAGTGGATTCCTGCAGAAGGTATAAGTTCCCTCTTATCCTTTGCTGAATGTAGCATTTGTTGAATTTTCTTAGTGGGTCTGTAGATTGTTTGTAGGTTTTGTTTCTTCATCAGTTTCCCTAAATGGTCAGTGATTCTCTTGATGTATGGTAAGAACACTTTCCCACTAGATGGCTATTTATCTGTATTTCTATGGCTTGTTCTTCTGATGTCTGTAGTAGAGTAACCATTAGCCTGTAGAGCTCAGTTTAGGTGATTCAATTTGTCTTGAAGGAGGTGGGGTTCACAGATTCTGTAATAGCAAATGTTTACATTTCTAGATGTCTTAGTCATCCGCAAACCGAACCAACAATTGGGCCATACAGCATACAGAAAACCTGCACACACTGATATATATCTACATAAAAACTTCAATCATCACCCAGGACAGAAAAGGAGCAGAATGAAAAACTTTGGTAGATTGTGCAAAAAGAATCTGTGAACCTCACCTCCCTACACCTCAGAACATTTAGGGGTATGTGAAAAAATTACATAATGGATTTGCTAATATGGGAGTATAATTTTGGGAAAATGGGTTGCCCAGGAGTACATGCACTTATATGTATACCTTCCTGTCCATTTCCCCCTACCATATAGCTTCTAATAGCTTTATTGTGGAGTATCATACTTAGCCCAGAAATTTCTGGAGAATGTAAGGCCTCCAGTGAGCACACATAGGCTGTTTCCATACAAGCCAAAAAAGCTGGTAAAAGGATGGTAAAAACAGTGTTATGGGCGGGGAGTTCGCATGGCTGTCGCTGCAGAAATGACATTGCAGTGATGCAGCAATGCTCCACAATAGTTTATTCGAAAATCACTCACTGAGCGTGTCTTTTTGTGCGAAGTGCTTCCAGGAATTGGTGCCACAGAGCTCGTCCCCCACACTGGCGGCCCACACTGGCCAATGCTGGCATCAAACACTCATGACATCTACTCTGGGGAAAAAAAGAACACCATTTGCAAAGCGCAGCCGTGCAAAGTGCAGGGTTCAGCCAATGCGCTACCTGTCTACAGAGCGCCTGTCCATGTGAACGCTCTGTTGCTGCAGCATTGCCAATAACACCAACGGCGCAATGCTGTAATTAACTGTGCAGAAACGGCCATAGCTTTGCTTCCTCTTACTGTTACGCCATACTAGATTGGATCTTGTGGTACATTTCTGCTAAGGATAGGAAGGGCAATTTTTCCTGATTAATCCATCCTGTTGCACCACACAACTCCACTCTCACACTGTCCATGGAGGACAGAATTTCAGAGGACATTTTGGACTGCACAAAGAGCCAAGAAAGAACCATTTCCCTTATAATTACCTTCAGTAAAGATTTACTGTGGGATCCGAGCCACAGCTTTAGACAAGAGTAGTACTGGTGCTAATGGTGTTGTGGGCAAAACAGATAAGATGCCTCACTGTACCGATTCTAGGACGCTTAGGTTGATGTTGATGCTTTCAGATGGTACTTCACAGAAGGATTTCACCATGGGTTTTACCTTCACTGGTTAGTAAGTCATGGAGCATGTGATATTACCATGAATCTGCACTGGTAGATTTTGTAACTTAGGATCATTTTTCTCTGCAGTCCAGTGGAGCACATGATTGTGAGTTTTTTTCCACTTTCCATTGTCATACTGAGAAAAAAATAGAAATCTCATTATATTTTGAATATGTATAGCACTGGCAAAATTTCACGTGCCCTTGAGCCCTCTGTGGAAGTCAGTGCCCTAATGAAGCACATTTGTTTCTGCAGTGCTGGCTTAAAAAAAAATTATCACAGATAAAGTTCCATATATACTCATGTATAAGTTGACCCGCATATAAGTCAAGCACCTAATTTTTACCACAGAAAACTGGGAAAACTTATTGACTCGCATATAAGTCGAGGGTGGGAAACGCAGCAGTTACTGGTAAATTTCAAAAATAAAAATAGATACCAATAAAATTACATGAGTTGAGGCATCAGTAGGTTAAATGTTTTTGAATATTGAATATTGTGAAAAACAGTAAACTAGCTCTGTAAGTGGAAAAGAGGGTCAACAGAAACAATATGGTCTCAAACAATAACTTTAAAAGTACAAAAACCTTAGCTCAACCAGCAACCAAGCTAAAACACAAGAGTTAAAATCCTTCAAAACTGGATTTTTGGTCAGGGGAGGAATGTTTATTTAAGCATTACCAACATTTCAGAGTATCTTTAGGAGACCCTCATGATGATACCACCCAGGTTTGGTGAAGTTTGGTTCAGGGGGTCCAAAGTTATGGACCCTCAAAATGTAGCCCCATCTACTATTAGCTCCCATTGGAAACAATGGGGGATGGGGGCACCCCTTTTGGGGGTCCATAACTTTGGACCCCCTGAACCAAACTTTACCAAACTTGGATGGTATCACCAAGAGAGTCTCTTGAAAAATCCCTGACATTTTGGTGCTGCTAACCTAAAATCTGTACCCCCTGGTGGCCAACAAAGTAAAAACCCTAAAATATTTTTAAATACACCTGACTTGCATATAAGTCAAGGGGGGCTTTTTCATGACAAAAAATGTGCTGAAAAATTTGACTTATATGCGAGTATATATGGTAGTTGAAAACATCAACTACATAGCTGTTGGGAGTTTTGTTTTAATATATTGAATAACCTGATAGCATTGAGAAATAAGTTGATAGTATATATGAGAAGCACCTTGCAGACAAAATGATGACTGACCTAAAGGAGCTAAACTCTGTGGGAAATCAGGTGGAACACTCTTTGGTTTTCCCTTAAAATACATTTTATGATTGAATTCTTAAAGTGCAGTTGTCTATTTGATGAGATTTTATAGACCTATTTATCCTGTGTGTTAGGGATGAGTGAATGTTCCCTATTTTTAAAACTATTTATATAGTCCACATTTTTGCTTTCCTACTCACTTGCATGACATACACATTTTGTTGTGTAGTTTGTAAAGAGCATTTATACATTGGAAGAGAAAGATGGGAGAAATTTCACCCCTACTCCACTACACCCTCCAGGCCCAGGAAGTTATTACACTTTGTTGGTCCCAGAAACCAGGGGATAAACTTTCCAATGATCAGAAAAAACTTCTGGGCAGTGAGGAAAGTCAGGAAGATGTGCAGTCTTTTTTCACACTGGATTCAACCCAAGATATGTTGTTTATACATATAATTTCTGCATTGTGAGTAATGCTGACTAATTGACAATGTTGAAAAATGTACACATTGTATAAGGAACATTGATTCAAGGGAACAGGAAATGACACAATAATCAAGAATTATGGATTCTAGTTCCCTACAGGAGAAGCAAAATGAAATGGAGATTTAGAGCATCCAAACAGCAAAGATGAAGAATTTTAATCGCTCCCACTGTGTATTGTCTGTTCTTCCCCTGTTAACAGGTCACATATTTTTTGTCCACATGAGAAACTTGGTTGTAGGTTGTCTGCACTGGGGACAGGGAATTTAACAGTTCAAGAAACATGGAGCTGCTGCCACTCTGTGGCTGCTCCCTCTCTTACATCCAGTTTAATATAGTCAAATTATAGTGCTAGGCATTGCCATCTCCCAGCTTACATCATGTATGATAGAGGAGAAATGACAGAAAAGACAGAATCAAAATTATCTCACCAAATTCTATACTTTAAAAAAAGATTGTTGGTCACCTGCATGAATCAAAATATATTTGGAACAGGTATGTTCAGATATGTTTGAATCTTCCTGCCAAATGTTGGGAAGAGTAAGGAGCCATTAATTTACATCATATCCATGACCCAGATCAATAGAAGCCTTGGTCTCTCTCTGGCCGCTTCCGCACGGCCGTCGATGCGCCTCCACGCCGGCAAAAATTCTGCGGCGATGCGATGCCGAAGGCGTTCATAGCATACCGCGGCGTCGCGAGCGGACCTCAGGAAACGGCCGCCGGGCGGCAGGCAGCTCCGCATGGAGCCGCCTCTGCCCCCTTCCCTGTCGACTCACCGTGTCCGGTAAAACCGGCCTGCTGGCCATCCCGAAGCCCATATACTGCCCTCTGACCTCCAGGGGTCGGAGGGACAGCGTGGTAAGCTGAAGACTTCAACTGGCGTGGCAACCAATGTCGAACGGCAACAAGCTATGTCGGGCAGCCCGTTGCTGATTGCTGTTAGCACAGCGTCGCCCGGAGGCTACAGCTGTTCTGAAAATAACCCTTTAAAGGTTGTTTTACCGGGTTGTTTTAAAGGGTTGTTTTTTTTAAAGGGTTGTTTTCAGAGTGACTGATGCGTACAAGGAAGCTGACAGCCAGGTCAGCGCTGCTGCTTAGCAGCAGCGCCCGCCCTGTCGCGAGAATGGCTCCCTGGGAACGCGTTTTTAC
Organism: Sphaerodactylus townsendi; assembly: GCF_021028975.2. Lineage (NCBI taxonomy): Eukaryota > Metazoa > Chordata > Lepidosauria > Squamata > Sphaerodactylidae > Sphaerodactylus > Sphaerodactylus townsendi. The sequence goes on along the minus strand of NC_059427.1, from coordinate 39,153,515 downwards.
CATTCCCAGAGTATACAAAAGGCGTCTTGGAAAGCTTCGGCCTCTCTCTCTCTCTCTCTCTCTCTCTCTCTCTCTCTCTCTCTCTCATCCTGATTTCTGAGATTTCGTCAGGCACTGCTTGCATATCAACAAACCAGCTTTTATAGCTACAATGCCTAGAGGTTGCAGTTAAAGCCAAAAGAAAAGAAAAAGAAAAGCTGATATCTGTTTCTTAGTGGGCCTCCCCACAAATTTCCAGTCAATACAGTTCTACTCCTTACCTTGATTCAGGGGAAAGTTGGGCCATGACTGACATCACATTGAGCTTTGAAAGGCATTTGGAGAATGTTTGAAGAAACGCATTATACTTACCTACTGGGTAGATTTGTGTTATTTTGCTACTATCATAGAAGAACAGATTTTAAATGGGAAAAAAGAAAAAAAGGAGGCATTTGCTACTAAAACAAGGAAGCTTAGCAAGCCCATAAGACAGGAGTCTAATGATGATGATGTCAGCATGGCTATTGTGTTTAATCAATTGAGTTTTCCTAGAAAGTGTCCCAAGAAGACCTGAGTAGTTATAGACTACTTTTTACAGGTTTTACATTCCAATAAATAGAGGGAGGAAATTTTGGGAGGAATAACTTGCACCATATTTGAGTGGTTTGTGTATGACCTACATGACACCACAGTTTCCAACAATTGTCAAGGATCAAGCTTTAGCACCTGTTGTGTCTCTGGGTATCAAGATTCTCTTAAATATTAAGGTTGTTAGAAACTACCAATTACCAAATACTATTCCAATTATTCTCTTTGGTACTGCTATTTGGATAACTGATGTTAATGAGCCTACAGCTTGTCCCATGCTTCAATTTGGACAGAGGTTGCTAAGTGCTCTTCAGTGCGTCACTGATGTGGTCCTTCTTTCTGAATTTGTCCAAATGTTTCTTGAAACTAGGGCAAGGTTATTTGTCTTTAAGGTATAATTTCGGTATCATTTTTTTTCCAGCATGAATAGATTGCCAGGCTTTTTAAAAACATGACTCATATGGATCTTTATGGCATTTTTTTTGCTGAAAAATTGTCATTGATGGGCATACCATGGAATATAATAAGAAATCTTGGGAAATCAAAGACTTTCTCTGAAATACAAAATGTATTAAAGAGATTTGATGATGTTACCATGTTATTTCGTGCTTGTCACATTTGCTCATCTATGGCCGTTTCTGCATGGCGGCAGAAGCAGCTGTCCACTGGCATAATTAATGCTGGTAGAGCCACAGGACCATTCGCACAGTCTTGTGCAGGTGGCCCCGAAGCTGCTATGAACTTCAGAGCCGCCTGTGGTTTGTGTGTGCTGTTTACCTTGTCCTCCCTCTAAGGCTCCAGAGGGAGAAAGTGACATGCCCACACTACCCTCTCACCCATGGGGTTAGAGATATGTGTGTGTCTCTTCTCCCTCTGGAGTCTTGGAGGGACAACACACACAAACAGGCAGCACCTGAAAGCAGGGCTCTCATGCTGGTGCAATTGCACGGCGCTGGCAGGAAGACACTGCTTTCCAAAAAACATGCTCATGGTGCATGTTTGGAAAGCAGCATTTTCATGCCATTTGGGGAGGTGAACATGACATTGGCAGCAGCAGCGGCAGCTGTGTGAACAGCACCTGTGCGAACAGTGACCTAGGGATGATGTTTCTACTGTCCCTAGGGTGCTGTTTTGGGGCCATGCAGAAATGGCCTTTGTTTTTTGGAATTTCTTTCCCATATTGCTTGCCTGCTTATACCAATTTTTCTGGCATATCAACCGTATTCTGAAAGGACCTGCACATGTCCTTCTGGTTCTATTGATTCTCCTTTATGCATGCTCTGGAATGTCTATTTTATGAGGATTTAAGATACTCATAAGATCTTCTCTTCTAATTGATTGGACTAGTATATCTGTATGTGAGTTAATGCTCTATTTATTGACAGGGATCCTAAGGTTACATTGGTGGTGGCAAAATTTATCTCAGTACTTATGTCCCTTAAACAAAAGATTTAGAATTATGTTGCTCAAAATTTATGACTCAAGCAGCTCCTAAGGTAGAAAGGCAAGGCAAAGTAGTTAGAAACATGGACAATAATTTCCTCTTTTTAAATTAGATAACAGCCACATTTATTTATTTCATGTACACCTTGTTTTCATCCATGGAAGTCAGAGTGACATACACAGGATTCCTATGCTTTCTCAAATAGAAATAGAATTTTTTTTTGTTTCGGCAAGGTTACTGTATCATATACCATTGGACCATAATCTACAGTGATTTCCTGAACTGCAGAGAACTCTTAAAGGATCACAAATGGAGAAACTCCCTGGAGACCATTTTGAAAGAGATTTTTATAGGCACTGTGCTCAAATTGGTATAAACCTGTTATTTTGTCTTTTCAGATATATGGACATAACAACTCATATATTCCTGGACACAGACTTTCAAATCAAAGAATACCAGCCTTTATAAGTCTACCCTGGAAGTGCCAAGATTCTGTAGATGAAGAGCTGGTCTATATGATGTTTCACATTTAATAAGTATCAATCCATTATCCGATCTTATTTTTAGGATTCTGGTGAGTATAACGTGTCTCAAACTTTTATTAGCAAAGTTGAAATTCATGTAGAATGAAAATATTTTTAAACCATACATATACATAGGCATGATACAAACAGCAACTACAATACAAACACATTTATCTAGGCCTTAATAAACTTCCACTAACATTGCTTTCAAAAGTAATTGTATGAACATTGTACTCATGTCTCTATCTTTTTTCATGTAATAACATTTTTTTCATAAAAAGTCTATACTTTGGCTCGGACTCATATTGTGCAAAAGCCTAAAATAAAATAAAAATAAATAAAAAAGAAGGTTACAAATTTGGAAACTTCATATGATTGGGATGGTGTTGATCTGCAAACATGTGGTGACATTTAAGACTGAATATCCAATTTAGATTTTAAAGAGTATTTATATTCTGAAACACAACTAGTTGCACAGTCTAATTTCCAAGACCTCACCTGTTTGCTAGGTTGGGAAGAAAAGTTGTAACCTAAAAAATTGTTTATCAATATCATGTGTTATCAAGGGACTTGAAAAAGAGTTGAAAATCACGTTGGGCTGAAAAATGCTTAAAATATTCATTATATTATAGGATCACATTGATTTTATTGGGGCTACTCTTGCCCAATGCTTTCGGTACAATCCACATAAATACAATGGAATGTTGAAGTTACATCTCATTATCTAGTGAGGGGTGGTATTGATGCTGTACTGTGGTTCATCCCAAAAACTTTAAGTGCAGTCAAGTCTCATTTTTTTTTAATGCTTAAGGGCAATTTCCTGTAACGGTTTAGGTGGAAATGGAACCAAAAATCCATTTGAGCAATGATTGCCAATTTAACCTGCTTTCCCCATTCCCACCAGCAGTTCCTTCCAACCCTAGGAAAGCTGATTATTGGGTTCATGAGAACTACATGGAATAGTAGCTGCCTAGGTTGATAAACTACAGTGAGATGGGGAAAGGGGAATGTAATTGCTCCATCCTCCAGGCAGATCCAGTAAAGTTGATTTTTGCCCCCTTCCTACTCCTTACTGCATTTCAGTAGTCCATAGGACTATTGTTACATACATATCCTGCTGCCCTGGGTGTAAATGTGTCTGCGGTTGGTCTTTTGATAGGAAGGGAAAGCAGTGAAGGTCTGTAACCTGAAGTAGCATCCATTGATAGATATCTGGATTCAACCCATTAAATTATTTTTGCAAGGTTAATTTTGCATGATGAACCTGCGGTAGAAATGGATTGTCGCATGATGAGTGCTGATTATAAGATATCTGGGCAAGCAATCATTTAAATTTCAGCTTCTTCTATTGGGCAGCCACCTCAGACATCATCAGTCCTTGAAAGTAAGTGGTAGCATATTTACTGTGTTCTCAAACTGAAGTGAAATTTAGTGTACTGCATCAGATGTTTATCCCTCATGCATCAGACTGGGGGAAAGTTATTATTGGGGGACAGCAGACATGCTATCCAGTGGTCACTGGGGGTCAGCAAACATGCTGCCCAGTGCTGGATCTGTCTCTATGCTGCACCTCTGCTTCCTTTTGCCAGCACACCAATAAAACAGCTGTGGCCAAATTTTACCCACACAATGGGGTTTTCTTGGTCTCCTTCTGCATCTTCAGACCACTTCCTCCCCTCCCCCTCACTGTTCACTGAATATGGATGTTCACTTTGACATTTCTCCACACAATTCCATATCTAGAAATCATTGAAACAAATCAAAGGATAACAGGACCTGACCAGAAGCTTTTCAAAAATTCATATGGCACAATATCCATTGGATCAAGTTAAAAATTCAGGCTTGAATTCAGCCAGCTTTTGAGCTGGTGAAAACTGAATAAGAGGTCCCAAAAATGCTCTGCTGGGATCATGGACAAGTCATGTGGAATGATGGTAGCTGAGCTAAGGAGAAGAATTAGCCAGGATGGAGTGAATAAGTGGGCTGGATCCAGCTCATGAGCTAGTTAGTGTTCTATAGTTCTCAACCTCATCCACCGTACCTAATGATATCAAAGCACGTTTGATTAAAAGTCCAATGGTTTGATTAAAAGTCCAATGAGGTCATCATAATATAAACACTAATGTCTGCTTTCTTCATCTAGATTTATTTCAATGGAACATCACTACTTTGGAAGGAATGTCCAGAAGCATTGTGTTAAAAACTGTTTACAAAATATTATGGGAGGGGTAATGGCAGCTACTCTAAAATTTCATACTTTTAAATTATATTCAATTAATACACACTTTAAAAGTAAACACAAGGGTTTTTTTCCACTGTATATCTCTTTTTGGCCTGTTGTAAGATTTTTTAAGCATTTGAGGTATACTAGAACATTCAGAATTTGATTTAAATTTTCTTAAGGGAAACTGTAACAATAGATAATAATAATTAAAAAACACACACTAAGCAATGAAAGAGAAATACTAGAAGTGGTATTAACATTTTCAAGACAAACATGCCACCATTCTGATAGCTCACGATGGGCACCCATGTTAGTTGGTCTGTGGCAGTAGAAAAGCGCACCTTAAAGGCTAACAATTTTTTTGGTGGGATGTGAGCTTCAGAACTTCTGAAGAAGTGAACTGTGACTCACAAAAGCTCATAAGCTGTCAGAAATTTTGTTAGTCTTTAAGGTACTACTGGACTCTTGTTCTTTTCTAATGCTGCCATTTTGTGTGTGTGAGTCAACCTGATGTCTTTAAACCTCTTCTTCCCTAGTTGTAGCTCTAGAATTTGATACCAAAACCCAGATGATCCAAGCTACCCTTGATGTAGACCTGAGTAAGACAAAGGAATCATCACATTGTATATCTGTCCTTGGGCAGCACTATATCAGACTGTAGAAGGAAGGCAGCATTTTCAATGCTCCCCTTAGGAATAGCTAGTTTTTGTATTGTGCAGATAAATTAACTTTATGGTTAGATGATAGGCCCCTTCTGCATTGGCCACGAAAAGTGGTGTATAACCGGTTAAAACGCCATTGTGGGGGAGGTGTTCACACTGGCGCTGCTGCTGCTGGAGCGCAGCAGCAGTGCATTCCCCCCACAACTGTGTTTTTTGGAAAACACCAGTACCAGAGGGAAGCCGGTATTTTCCCTGCACCGCTCCCAGTCCCATCTTACCTTGTCCCGGCTACTGGCACTCTGTGGAGGCCAGAAGACATGCCTCCTGACCTCCGACCATGGAGGCATTGCCATGGCCTCCACAGAGTGCCGGCAGCTGGGACGAGGTAAGGTGGGACTGGGAGCGGTGTGGCTGTGCCGCCGGCTGCTGGGCTAGCGGGGCCATTCATGTGAATGGCCCCAGGGAGGTGCACCAGCATTAACTATGCCAGTGCACCTATTCCGGTGCACCTCCACTTGCCCACCCGTGCAGAAAGGGCCATAGATAGACCATGAATTGCTGCAAGTTGAATTGGTACTGATCTTGTGATGTTACAACTTGCTTACCTAGGGTATTTGCCAGTTCTGGGATCATACATTGTGTACAAGGAAGTACACTGGACACTCTTTATCTGCTCTAGAGGAGGTGCATAACACTAGGCTCAAAATGTGTCTCCAGACTTACAGCTTGCCTCAATGGTAATGAACTAACCAATGGTGGCACTTGCCAATTGTTGTATCCGGTTTTGCTGTTGCTGTCCTGGACACCTTACACTGGTGAAAAGAAATTCCTTTTCTGTATGCTACGTTTTCAACTGATAAACAAGAGTATGTACCAGAGCTATCATTCTAGAAGCAAATGGGAATTTCTCTTTCCTTTAGGTGCCACTAATGAGAAAAGGCAAGATTAGCATTTCCACATCAAATGAGTAGATTTGTATTTCATGTTTCATGCAAATCTGAAGATCCAGTGTTTCAAATAAGACTGAGTATTTGAGCACATAATAGATATGTGGAAAGGATTTATTATACAATGATGCACATCCTCTAGCATGTCTCAAGTTCTTTGCCATGCTAATGGCAAGAAGACTGGCTGGCCCTTTCTACAGTGTTGGGAAATAGGGGAGGGGGAAAACGATGATGCAGATTTGCAAGATGGTACAAATTGCACAGCCCATCCTTCTTACAAAGCTCTATCAATAGTATAGACATTGTCAAGACCTCAGCATATATGGATTATGATAAGGTCCCTAAATAGCTTCTCTTTAATAAACTATCCTTGGAAATGTTTTCCTTGAACTAGTCTGGGAGTCTAGTGAAGTTACTGGTGAAGTTTGAAAGCCCTGGTCAAAATGAATGGGTTGAGCTCAGGGTCAGTGCTTGGTGAATTGACTCCATAATCACCTTACAAGACCGCCAAGTATTGTAATATTGGTGCATTCTCAGAATATAGACATGTTTCAGATGTAGTGGTATATATCATAAAAAGCCCAACAGATAACATGAAATAAGGCTAAGTAACAAACATAGGATGCAAAGATGTCATGCCTGGAGTAACTTTCATGCAACAGCCTCCAATATAATTGTAATGAACATGACCACCTTTGTGTATCACTCATAGAAATAGTTTCAGTTCTGGGTAATAATAGCTTTACAGGTCCAAAGAAATAATCCTGATACATCTATACCCTGTTCAATAATGATGTTTGCTGTGATTCAATAGAACATACTTTGAGACTTAATATGAAAATGTTCATAGCTAAGGATTTGGAAGCTAGGGGTTTTTTTAAAAAAAAAGAGGAATGAGAAGGACAAAATTTAACACAGCAGAAATATTTCAATACATTTTGTATGAATAATGAACCTTATTCAGATACATTTATCTTGAAAAGAGCAACTCAAATGCGGCCAGCTAACATACCCTCTGCTACTATTGTGTGTTGCTGAAAAATACAACTGATGTGGCTTGCTCTGGTTTTATCAATATAAACATAATATGTACAAGAATCCACACACAGAAATGGTATGTAGTAGGCATACAAATATACAAATAGGGATGCCAATAAGCCCAGCTTGCTTAGAAAGACAGCTTTTACGGAGGTGGTAACAGAACGCCTGGGGGAGAAAAACCTATTTCTACGTAGAGTGGCTCCCAAGGATTTTGGATGGATCTGATGTTTTCTACAACCAAAAGGAAGTTATTGCAGCTGCTTGAGTGAGAGTGCCAGCTAGTGGGCAAAACAGATTTTCAACCTGATGCTTCTGTAAACGGAAAGCATCTTGCTGGCAGACATCCCAACCCGCACTTCTAAGCCCCAGTCAGTCACCGGCACACAATGCAAACTCTAAACTTGATCAGGCAGTTTCTTTATGACATTAAATAACATGTAGCCTGGAATGTATTTCTCTGTCAGCTTTACAGTATAGCATACTGTTTCTGAATTAATGGTCATTGCTTTCTCTGGTTGATGTCAAGATCATATGATGCTTCACTTACGACATATCAAGCAATGGGGTTTGAAATGCACATAGAGAGGAACAGAGTTGCTGGAAAGACAACAGTTCTAATTTAAGGCCCAATACTATTCGCCAAGTAAGTGCTGAGTATCTAGTAACAGACCGTGCTGCTGGTGGTGTTCCCGATGTAAGGCATTACATTGGCAGCTTCAGGGTAAATGTTGCTACACCATCTGTTACCATCATTGGCAGTCGTGATGCCTTGGCTTAGCACAGATCGGACAAACAAAGCTGAACAGCAAAGAGGACGTGGCAGAGGAAAGACCAGCAACAATTACAGAAGACCTCTCGAAGGGCCCTGGCAGTTGCCTCTTCAGCCATGTCAGCAGGACGCTACGCATCCAATATTTGGCAGTAACTTTTTGTAAGTGGATTACAACTGATAGACAGCGTAGCAGGACACACTTGTCCGACTTCCCAAGCCAAAGATACCACAGCAACCACTTTATTATAAGCTGTTTGATGTGTGGTTACAGCTACACACATCAACAGGACTGGGTTGACAGAAACATGGAGGGTAGCTGGTCCCTATATACATATATAACACTGAAGTAGCTCTGGTTTTGATACATGACTGATACATGTTTTACAAATTGTAACTATGTGTCCCATTTTAATGAAATGAAAATGCCCGTGTCATCAGGAGAAAAAAGTTAAAAAAAAATTGAAGTCAGCCACCTATTTCTTTATAGGCTGGATGCCAAGATATTGAATTTTCTACAGCCTGTTTCTGCCTTGTATGATACTTGATGGCTAGCAAAGATAAATACAGTGACTGGAAATGAATCATTCATGCAAATCTTTTATGCATGGAGAGGAAAGGTTGCTGTAGAACTCCCAATGCTTTCGACCGAAGCTTTTTCCTTACATCCGGTGTAAGCGCCAATAAATGAACCATCTTCGTTAAACATTCTGTGGTCTCCATCTCCATATTCTACCAAACTATCAGCACTCTCGGCAGTTTTAATGTCCGTGTCAAGAGACCGCAGGCTTCCTTTGAGCGGCTTTTCGTCGCTGTCGCTGAAAAAGTGGAGAGGATGTATGAGAAGCAGAGGAAACATGCATTTGAACACACACTCAGGTCAGGATGAAACTTGCTGAGATACTGTTTCGGAGGAACAATTCGCACAAGTGTCTATACAAAGCATGATAGTCAGGAGCAACCAAAGAGAAATTTTCTTAAACTTAAGATCCAGTTCACTCGATTCAGTTTACATTTAGCTACGCTTAAAAAAAAGGAATTTTTTTTGTCATTAAGTCATAGCTGACTTCTGGTAACCCTGTGTAGGATATTCAAGGCAAAAGATATTCAGAGGTGGTCTGCCATTGCTGCCTCTGTGTGGCAAACTGGGTGATCTCTTATTCAAATACTGAGCAGGATAAATGGAAAGACATGATTATTTATTGGAAATCGTTATCAAATCTGGGGGCTGGTAGGGATGACACCTGAGAAGTCATCGATTTAATATTGTCACCCCAGTTATGAGGCCTTTTCTGTTCCTGGACGAAAGAGTGCTCTTTGCTACTCTGTTGTCTAAGGGCACTTTCACTCATGCAGAATAATGCACTTTCAATCCATTTCCAATGCACTTTGCAGCTGAATTTTACTATGCGAAATAGCAAAATCTACTTGAAAACAATTGTGATAGTGGATTGAAAGTGCACTATTCTGCATGTGCGAAAGTGCCCTTAGAGTTTTGATCGCTTTTTCATCTCATTGTTTTAATCCTGTCAGAAGTGCACATTTACACTTGGTTCCGACTTACTCCTTTTGCTCTCTTCCTCATCCATTGTAGAGGCAGCATTCTAATACACATTGTGTTCCTCTCTTGTTAGGCACTGTTCAGTGTCTTGAGTCAAATTGGGCTGGTGGGAACAGAAGTGCTTAGCACCAGCAGAATGTGTGCTTCTCAGTGGGGAACTGCCTTTTCAATGGATGATGGGACTGTGACTAAAAAGATAGAGGATTCAAGTTACACATTTTGCACCAACAAAACCTTCCTCAAGGCCATACCCTACAACTGTTGCCACATGGGGAAAACACCCACAAGGGATCAAACAGAAGAAGGATGGAAAGAAAGAGGATTTTTTTTCAAAATAAAGGAAGGTAAACCCCCCCCTTAACATTAAAACAAGATCCTACAAAAAGAACTGATGATCCAGTCTAAGCGGGTGTAGACAACTCTCATGTACAGAGGAGTTTGCAGTGGAACATGTAGAAGGCAGGCAAAAGTGTAAAAGGAGACAATCATTTTATAGAAAAGCTTACTTTGCCATTTCCAATCTTTACTGCGCACACAAGTTTGAAAGTGTGAAATCTGCACTGCATATAAATTCCAACCCAGCAGCTTCCCCCTGGATCTCCCTTTGATTTTCTTCATTTTTTTTTGCAAATGAAAGGCAATCTTTAATTCCAGGGAGACTGAAATGTTCCCCTACTGGTTTCTGAGGCTACAGAGTGCATCTATGGCTAAGCCAAGAACTGAGCCTCAATATCAAATCTGTTTGTTCTGAAGAGATGCTGCTTTAATTTAAAAAAAGTGGCAACCAATTCAGTTGGTGGGATTATATAAGGATGTTTAGGTAAAAGGTTCCTGAAATGTTTTGAATTTAGATGAATTTTCCTTTCTGGGAAATACTTTTTAAGAGCATGTGCCTGTGAACTTATCATACCCAACAAGTTAGCCCATGTTTTTGTGTGAAACAGAAATAAATTTTTTATAACATTCAGACCAATCCACAGCAGGGGGCAGACCCCTCTCTGGAGTTAGTGCAGCCCTGTGCCAACATGGATGCCCACCCTGCCAGGGCAAGGGGGCAATGCATTGGTGGGGGGGTGACTTACTCAGCTGGGCACTGCACAGCTCAATGGAGCCTCACCTGGAAACCCCCACCCATGTCAATGTCTGCAAATGCAAAAAGCTGCACTGGCATGACCGAGGGCATCCTGGGGATGTGTTGGGGAGTGGAGCTGACCTTAGTTGATCTTCACTGCCCGGTAACCCCCATGGAGTAGTTGAGCCAGCATTGGAAATATACCATGGGTTTTGTGCCTTATCTCTGTTATCCTCTATGAAGAATTCTTGTCAGGGTTTTTTTTTTGCTCTTTTAGGCTTCCCATACTCTGGGAAAGCCCTTTGAGAGGGTGGGGTGGCACAGGCCTTGCCTGCCAGCCCACACTCACTGCCTTTCATAGAGCTACCTGTGAGGTCCAACTAGCATCAGAGACAGAGGAATATGATACATCTTGTACATTCCATTTTTACCAGCTGCAATTTACCACAAAGAACCACTGTAGTATACTAATTAGAATGCTGAACTAGGAACCAAAAGGCATGGGCTCAAATCCCTTCTAGAACATAATGCCCATTGCGTGTCCTAAGACCAATTACCCTCTCTCAAATTAATTGTGTTGCTATGAGAGTTAAATCAAGGAGTGGAAAATCATCTTTGCCACTGCTACTACAAAAAGAAAGGGTGGGATAACTGTGTGATGAAGCCTCAGAGTAGCATGTTAAAGGTATTGTGGGATGCAGCACAAAAGAGGATGCAATAAAGTCTTCCATTAGTAGCAACCTTTTCTGTGAGGAAATCACTACTGAAGACAAGTCACACTTTACTATTTTATTCCTGAACAAATCATAGAAGTGAAGAATACTGACTTAAGCCTTGTTGTAATTATTATAGCTGGTTGTTAGTTATCTAACTACCAAACAAAAACAAACTGAGCAAATAACAATAGGATGCAGCAGCATTTGTTTTATTTTTTATTTTGTATTTGTGTCTGAATGAGAGATCTTTGAATTGCACAATTTTTGTACACTATAATGCATGACTGAATTGGTTTACAGTAAAAGTTTCATGCTGATGACTAAAGAAAGGGGATCATGTCTACATAGAAGGTAAGAACAGTTCATGACAAGCAGGAAGGTAAAGTGGTGGATTGGATTAAAGCATTTGTACATCAATCCTGAAACAGAATCCAAGGAAAGGGAAGGTGATAGTGGTTTGGAAAGTAATTAGTAAATCTAAGTCAAGGACAGTCAAGACAGGAAAGTAAACTTGATACTCTACCTAAAGACTAAAAGATACTAGCCACATAAATTTCTTACCTTTCTAATTATCTGTCCCATTAGAAAGCAATGAAAATTAAATATATAATGAAATCATATAGAAAACAGTCTTGCAGTTTGTATATTACGTAGGACACCAGTTGAGTACAAGAAGAAACTTTGTTGCTATTTTTTAGTACATTTGAAAGCACTTTCTACTTTTAGATTCAAGTTCAGTAGCACCTTAAAGACCAACATGATTTTCAGGATATAAGCTCCCAGACTCAGCACCGTCTTCATCAGTTTTTTTTCCCCCCAGCACCTGCTGTCTTAGATTATGTACCTGAAGGGCCCCAGGGATTGAATTTGGGGTCTTCTAAAAACAAACCATATGCTTACCATAGCTCCTCACAAACCAACCTGCATCAGTGATTACCCAACTTCTGGCATGGGCATTCTGTTTTGAAACAGTTAAGCTCCACCCACAAGCATCCAGGAGCAACTATTTGAAGTTTGAAGTTTTTGGGATTTTGTCAATTTTTAAATTTATTCTGATCTTTTGTAGTTTTTTATGCGTTTTTAAAGGATTGGGGGGGGCACAGGTGCTGAGGAATCTCAGATTCTAAGCTGCCTTGGTTCTTCTTGGAAGGGGAAAGGCAAGGCATTAGTATTTTAGATCTCAGTACAATTTTAATAAATTAATATATTTGAAAACTTTAGTGTTTTAAATGTACCATACATAATCAAATAATCATATGTCATCAAGCAGTCCCATTAAGTTTGGCTTAGAGGTGTGTGGGTGGGTGGGGGGAGCATTTCTTACAATGCCCTTATTTAAAAGCCTTCAAATCATTGATTTTTTTTTAAAAAACAGTATATACCAACCTATATTCTCCAAAAATTTCATCTTTTATGGATAGACCTTCAGGATCTGGGTGCAAATCTTCTTTTTCTTTTACTATACACAACACAAACAAAAAATGAAACGATATCTTCATAACCACCAGGGTTTTTCCCATTTTTTTTGCCATGCACTGTAGGACAACTGAAGTCATCACTGGGTTAAATTAACATACAGAATTCTCAATGTGGCCATATATGTGAATATCAGAATCTGGAGACTAGAACCATTAAGACATGTCCCAAATAAATACACACACTCCAATAACAGAATCAACACTCATAGCTTTAAGAAACAACCACCCTCTCTAGCTGTAACTATTAGGCTTGGTGTTTTGGTAAATCCAAATCACCTCCCCCTTTCCCCCAAAAAAAGTCATATTGGCATTTTTCAGCTTTTTCTTTTATTGATTTTTTTTTAAAAAAATCAGGTGCATTCAAAAAGACACATATACTCAGGGCAAAAAAATCAAATAACATTCAGCTTCTCCATCTTTTAATCCCCCTCTGTTGCTATCATTTGCTAAGCCCACGTGCTCTTGGGAGTAGATGCATAGCGGCAATGGGGACATCTGGGGTGGTTTGTCCCAGGCACCGCCATTGCTGTCATGCTTCGGGGTGGAGCAGGGATGAGAGGGGGCACGTTGGCCGCTCATGCCCTGGGCACAATTCCCCCTCCCTTTGTCACTGCTTGGTAGCCAATGGAGAAGGGGATGGGGAGAGAAATCTCCATGCGGTGCTGAGCACATGGAGAATCTGTCCCCCACCAATACTTTCCAAGCCCTTCACTGAGTGACCTTGGGCAACAAAGTTGTTATGAGGCTAAAATGCTGGAGAGGAGGATGAAGCAAGGTGTTTTGGGTCTCCATTGTGGATATAAATGTGGTGTAATTGAAATAGCAAATATTTCTGAATAAAATAAACAATAAGGTCAATAAAACATCAATTGGTTGGTGGGTAAAAAAAGAAGGAATCATAGAAAGGTGAGGATATGGGGGTAACTAAGAGGAGGAAAATAGTAGGAGTAGAGGGACACAGTGGGAAATGAGGTATCCAACAAGTCCTTGTGGGTTCCTTATCACACAGAGTTAGTGCAAAAATCAGAACTATGCAACTCAGTCAGACTTTTTCCCAGGGAAAGTGGGGTAAAGGGGGAGAGACAAGGGTAGGTTGGCTGTTAGGTATGAAGGAGAAAAGGTGGTAGAAAGGGGAGAGGCCATGGGGGCTTTCAGGGGAAGGGAAATATTATTTAGTGGGGGAGGGAAAGATGAGATGCACCCCACAAGTTCTTGCAGGTCCCCTGCTTGTATTTCATATAACTGTGAATAATGCATTCAATAGTTGCATATCTAATCTGGTTGACTTATTCTCAATGATGATAGTCATTCATTTATTGCAAAAAGCCTTCCATATATGGCCTGAACATTTGTCTGTGTGGGTCTTTATGGAAGCAGTTGTCTTTCCTATTGTAGTCAGGCTAAATTTGGAACTCCTTTATAGCTTAAAGATTGTTCAAGTATAAAAAGGGTTTTGGGACACATCTCAAGGGCTCTGATCTACACACTCCTTAATGGCTCCTTTCTATCTAACAGCCTAATCATAAGTTTTTTCCTTTAGATTTGGCTTAAACCAGTTAGCTCTGTAATTTCCCAAAGGCCACTTACTACAATGTCCCAAGAACAGAACTGGTTGCTGTGTTTCCCCTTATATACTTCATTGGCAGCTATGTCATTTTCAGTTAAACCTTCCCATGCAACTCTGAAATTGTGAAAGCCATTTTTACTTCCATGCCTATTAAAGCAACATTTGAAATTCTTCTGCTAACAAATTAGCAGTATTAGAAAAATAAAAATGTGGAGATCCTGATAAGATACAAATAAAATCAACGTTCCACACGTAACGTATTACACAGCAACTAATAAAACAGTCTTCTTTCTGTCTAAGAGGAGTGTGAAACCTGGATCTAATGTTCATAAGTAGGGTTGGAGATTCGGACAGTCCGAATCTGGATTTTTACCGAATCTGCACTGATTCGGACGGATTCGGATGAGCAACTCCGAATCTGAGCTGTCCGAATCCTATCAGATCCGAATCCATGGGATTCGGATCACCAGCCGAATTGCGTTTTTATTTTTTGGTGTTTTTTTCACGTTTCGGCCTGCAGGGGGAGCATTTTTAAACATATCTGCACCAAAATTTCAGGGTATCATCAGGAGACTGTCCTGATGATTCCCACCAAGTTGGGTGCAGTTTGGTTTAGGGGGGCCAAAGTTATGGACCCTCAAAAGAGGTGTCCCTATCCCCCATTCTTTCCAATGGGAACTAAGGAGATGAGGGCTACCCTTTTGAGGGCCCATAACTTTGGCCCCCCTGAACCAAACTGCACCAAACTTGGAGGGTGTCATCAGGACAGTCTCCTGATGATACCCTGAAATATTGGTACCGATACATCTACAAATGCGCCCCCTGCAGGCACCCCCAGAAATTTGCACAAGATTCTTTGTTCTGCAGTGATTTAGCTGCATTGCTGTCAATGGGGAATTTCTGATAGAGGGCTGTGGAGTGCACATTTCTCATGGTAAACCCACAAAACGTTCAGGGTATCTTCAGGAGAGTCTCTGGATGACACCATCCAGGTTTGAGGAACTTTGCTTATGGGGGCAGTGGGAGATGGACCCTACCCATAACATTGAACCCCTTGAAGCAACAGTCACCAAACCTGGATGGTGTCATGAAGAGACTCTCCTGAAGACACCCTGAACGTTTTATGGGTTTACCATGAGAAATTTGCACTCCATAGCCCTCCCACAGAAATTTCCCATTGGCTGCAATGGAGCCAGCCAGCCACTACAGAGCACAGAATCTGGGGAAATTTCTTTGGGTGACTGTGAGGGGCGAGGTTTTAGAGCTACTGTCACCAACATTTCAGGGTATCATACAAGTACTTTCCTTATGATACTCCCCAAGTTTGGTGAAGTTTGGTTCAGGGGGTCCAAAGCTATGGACCTTCAAAAGTGTAGCCCGCATCTCCTGTTAGCTTCCATTGGAAACAATGGGGAATGGGGCACCCCTTTTGAGGGTCAATAACTTTGCCCCCCCTGAACCAAACTTCATTAAATTTGGGGAGAATCATCAGGATAGTCTCCAGATGATATCCTGAAAGTTTAGTGCCGCTAGCTTTAAAACTGCGCCCCCTGCAGGCCAAAACGTGTAAAAACACCAAAAATTCAAAAAAATAATAAAACGGACCCGAATTTTTCGGATTTACCCGAATTTTCGGGCATATCCGAATCTGCTGTGATTCGGATTCGGGCATACAAATCATTTTATGCCCCAAAATACCCAAATCCGAATTTTACCGAATTTTTTTAGTATTGACTAACCCTATTCATAAGTGATTGATAACTTGTACCCAAATGAGAACAAGGGGCAACATAGAACAGTCAGTGCCAATGGAAGCAGATGAACTATCACAAGGATCAAGCTCAGCACTCCTTGCAATGAAGCATAGTTTGGATCCTACCACATAGTCATGTGTACCACTATGTCAGTGCAGCAAATTAATTACAAGATTTACCATGCAATCCAGGGGGGGGGCATAAGGGCCTCTAAGTCAGCATGACCAGACCACCAGTGTCACTGCCAGTCCAGAGAGTATGACTGATTACCCACCAGAGCAGAGGTGCACGGTGGGACAGAAAGTGCATCAGGGCAAGAAATCTTGTCCTAATGCAGTGGTGGTGAACCTTTGGCACTCCAGATGTTATGGACTACAATTCCCATCAGCCCCTACAATTGGCCATGCTGGCAGGGGCTGGTGGGAACTGTAGTCCATAACATCTGGAGTGCCAAAGGTTCGCCACCACGGTCCTAATGCATACCTGTTTGCAGCTTCCTCTTGCCCCATGTGTGCTTCTTGCTTTCCCCAGGGAAAGCAAGAGCACTTCTGGTGCAATTTTTCATGTCAGAGCAGGGTGAGGCCGAGGAACACTGACAGCGGGTAATGGACCCATAAGTGGCATCTACGGTGGTGAGAGAGGAACTAATATCTTTCTTGCCATGCCTTCCCATTCCTCTTTGGAGATGGCATGGGTATGCCATCCCCAGCCACTGCACAACTACCCCATCCCCCAGAGTAGAGAATGATATTTAATTACTGCAATTTAGAGTGGTCTGTGCACTCTGGATATATAGATATAGATCTCCTGTGTTGAGCATTTGAAATTATGAAACATCGCTTTACATGGAAGCAGTCCTTTAAGTATTAGGACAAATGTTTCAAAACAATGAAAAGCTGAAAAAGAAAGCTTCAGGGCACTATGGAATGGATAAAATAACTCCAAGGAGACAGAAAGTTAAGAGCTTATTTTGGTGATAAACATCTTTGACAGTTTTATGAAACGAGAGGTGCAATGATATAGAATGGGAGCAGAAATTTAAAGATATGAATGATCCCATTGTTTTCTTAACAGTTCAAAACAGTTTCATTAAAAAGATAGGTCAATTGTGCACCATAATAAGGGCATATCTGCATGACAAGCTTTATCCATTGCCAAGGTCAGGATATATTATTGAAGCAAGATGCAATTTTTATGTGCAATTCAATACATTATTTATTAGCTGTTGTGGGTTTTCCAGGCTTTGTGGCCATGGTCTGGTAGTTTTAGCTCCTGATGTTTTGTCCCTCTCTGTGGTTCCATACAGAATACAAAAGTGGGGGGGGGGGTTGTGCACTAGTAATCAAAACTAGGATCAGTGCACAAACAATGACAAGCAGTCAGTAGGACTCAACAGCTTAATACTTTACTCAATCACTAGTGTGAACAGAGTCTACCAGTGGGGCTATTAGACAACTAATGCTCCAGTCTCCACAAATATATTTCAAAGCATACAACCATTCAACAATTCACATCAATGAAAGTTTCTCTAAGCTCAACAGAAAGCCCACAGCAAGCTGCCAGTATCCAGTAGTATCTGACTTCGATAAATCATCAAACGCTCTTGGGCATGTGGTATTTTCAAAGTACATGAAACTTGTCCAAAACTAGACGTTCTTACAATTCAGTTCAGATTGTGTTACTCTCTGTGCTGCTATCTCTTGCAAAAGCAAGAGATAGCAGCAGAGAGAGTAATGTGTCTGTACTGAAGTGTAAGAATGCCTATCTATGACTGGCATTTTCAGAGGCACGTCACAGGAAAATGTGTTTCTCTGCTTGGCACAGTGTGGAGCCATAGGCGTAGATTCAGGCAAAATGTTAAGAGCTAAAACTACCAGATCATGGCCACGCAGCCGGGCTAAAGCACAACAGCTTTCAACATACATTACCTATTAATTCAGAAGCAGTTATAGTGCAATCAATTTTGACAGCAAAAGTTTCTGTTACCTGAATATTTTCCTCCTTTGTTTCTTTTAACAAAACAGATTGTGAGTAACAATAAGGTCAGCAATGCAATGGCACCCATCAGTCCAATAAACCAGCCTTGTGTGGAGATTCGCTCATAAATGCCAGCATAAGCTTTGGAAAAGCGGGGAAATAGATACATGTAAGAATATCCAAGTGGCAGCAGTTTCTATTCAAAACTTATTATTGCATTATAAAAGATGTAGCGCTCTTTCTCTAGAGTAGAATTAATTCTAGCATTCCAAAAACATGAGAATAACACTGATATTAAGAAGGCAAGGGAACACACACTACTGAGATTTGGAATGGGAATTCCAAGGTGGGTTTGATTAAACAAGGATTCATGCCAAACAAGAAAGTCAGTGCAGAACTCTGGAAAGCCCATCATGCAAAAGCAGTTTTGGGGATAGAGACAAAGTTTTAAGAGTGTACAGAATTCATGCAAGCGCTTAGCTAGCTGCTTTTCAGATGCAAGAGGGAAGAGACCTACCCTCCTAGTGGTGACATTGTGATATAACCTGCAGATGATACACATTGGGGAATTTTTCAATTATTTCACTTTACTCTCCGAAGGCAATACAATGTACAAAGCTGAATTTTTTGAAAAGTCTGCAACCCTCAAACCAGTAGAGTTGGAGTGCAGGCTATAGTCAGTTCTGGTCAGAGCAAGCCAAAGTTCTCCTGGGAACAGGGGATTGTGTGTTGGGAGGGGCAGTTTGCTAGGACACTTAGGCTGTTTCTGCATGGCCACTCTCGGGGGGGGGGTGTCGGGGGGGTGCCGACGCACCCCCCCAGGACCATTCCCACGAACAGTCCCGGTAGGGGCAAGGAAGACGGTGCAGCACTGCGCAGTCACCCGAATGACATACCTTCCCTGCAACCTTCCGGCGCATCACCCAGGCCAGGGGACATGCCCCCCTGCCCTGCGCGACAGCTCTGGAGTTGCAGGGCACAACGCGCCGGAAGGTCGGAGGGAAGGTACGTCATTCGGGAAAGGGGGGAATGGTGCCTTCCAGCCGCTGTTTCCAGAAAACCTTGCTCGGGGAGCGAGGTTGGGAAACAGCAGCTTCACACTGCTGGGGGGGAGCAAGGGTGGCACTGCTGTGATGCAGCTGCACCCCCCATGTGAACAGCTCCCTAGGGACGGCATTTTTGCCGTTCCTAGGGCGCTGTTATTGGCCCCTGAGGAAAGGGCCTTAGAGGCACACAGATAATTGGGGTTAAAGTAAAAAAAAAGTAGGGACCTGCTGAGGAAAATGGTTTAGAAAATGGCTTGGAAGGGAACTCACCTAGAAAATCTGTGGATAGATTGCTAGCTGCAGAAGAATATCCCACTCCAATTCTCTCTCTGCAGTCCCAAGTCTTCCACCAAATGCTGTTCCTGGGAGACAAGGAACCCTGTCCCCAACAACAGCAGTTAGGGAGATTCTGAGGTATTGTGTGAGTGGGTAAATCAGCAAAATGGCCTCTACATTTTAGGAAAATACCCTCTGTTTGGCTAGAGTGACTAAAATATAAAGGTAATTTTTACATCCTCTGAAAGCTGTACTAAAGCAATCCAATATATCTCTCCTACACTGCCTTATTCTTGGGCAGAATCCATACCCCAAAGTCCTATAAAGCTATAAGCAGAGGCTATGTGCAAGTAGCAACAACAATAAAACTCTTTGGCTCCCTGTTTGATGTATGCCTTTAATCACTTAAGAAGTACAACTTTTTGTATGAAAGGAGTGATCTGTACAATGGAATAACATTGTTTTCTCTCTGATTCCTGCTTCTGAGAAAATGTACTGTTGAGCTTGCTTCTTTCTCTCTTATCCTTGTCTGCACCGAGAGCTTTCCCGTTTCCAAGATGGAATACAAGTCATGTGATGTTCCCTTTAAGACTGTGGTAAAATGGGGAACTTCATTTTGATGCTGTCTGGCTTTTTCTTCTCTTCCATCTCCACTATGGTATCTTAATCTGCTTTAGTAGGATACATTTCCACATGTCACTTCAGTATCCTACCAAACTAACTAGTCTGCATGTCTCATTCACTTCTCTTCTTTTGGAGAAAAATGCAACTAGAGGAAGAGTCAAATATCTCTTCTCTGACATAGAGATGCTTTCTGCCTCCAGGTTTTCTTACCACAGTGAAGAGATTTGGTACACTGACTCAATTCTTTATGCGTGAGGAAGTTTGAGACTACTGGCTTTCTGTCTCTAGAGTCACCCAAGCACACATCCTGTTAGCATAAAAAAATCAGGAGAATGTGGTAGAGATAGACTGGTCAGAGATACACTTGCTTTTGTTGTGGAGGCATTGGGAAGTCCTGAGATTCTGCTTTTGAAAGATTTGACAAAAGGTTGCGTGCCCATGGCCAGACCTAGCTATAGCAGAATTCTTTGAGCGGTTTGAGGACTGTGACTTTGAAGACTATGACATAGTTTAACAACCATGCCTTTAGGGAGTGTTGCTACAATTGAAATCAGTCATAAAATGGCAGGGTGTTCAGGTCTTCCAAACACAATTCTATATGACACATAACACAAAATTATAACTTGCTTTAAATATAATGTTCATCTTAGGTGGGCTTTAGAATTTCAATTCTCACCTCTCCCCCTCGTTTCAATTACATCTGCAGAAATGCTATTATTATCAACCCAATTCTTAGTCACTAGTCGAACTGTGTGTGCAGTTCCAGGCTCAAGCGCCTCAAGAGGCTGAGTCTTTTGGGTGGGTTTTACTGCTTCAGAAATCTTCCCGACAGCTTTACCTATGGAATGTACAGAGTCAAGTCATATACATGAATTGAGTTAGGGCCTTGGAAGGCATATAAACAAATTCTTTCAGAAAAAAATAAAAGCCCTCACATTCTACCAAAGTGAACATTAATAAATTCATCATTTTCCTTCACAGAATTAGATTTACAATTACCAAAAACAACCATAATATTGAAATGTTAAACAATAGGAAGATAGTTAATAGAAATCATCTTCCTAGTGTATTTCATTTATAAATAATTTTAAAATTTTTCCCCAGTGAGGAAGACTACTGTTGTTCCTAGTATGCAGGGTGGCAGCAGATACTGAGAAATTGTGTCATGTCCAAGGCTCTTTTTAGTTCTAGAGATCACAGCTGAAGACAAGTCTCTTAGGTCGAAGTCCAACTAGCTTTTAGACAGAACATTCTACATCCATTATGAGTAGGCTGTCTAGAGCTCCTGAATCCAAACATATAGCAGAGCCAGCAAACTGTTAAAGAAATTCATTTGTCGGACGCTGAAGCAATGATCATTAGTTTTGAAACTGGAAAGCAAGCAAACAGAAGCGTTGAGAGATTAGCACTCACAAGACAACTGAAGGGAAAGAGAAAAGGTTGAAATGAATATAGTAACAAATGACAGCACATGATACATTTCCCCCCAAAACATCCATCAATTACAATCAGTGCTTTACCATGGGATCCTAAGCCCTGAACTGTTAACAGGCTTAAGATCATGATAAAATATGATGCTGGTGTAACTTCTGAGTTATAATGCCTTATTCCAAAGATATATCTACACATTTGGAGATGTGCCAGCAATGCTGGCATGGTAGGATGCCATGGATACAGAAAAACTCAGTCATCTTCTTAAATGTCTTCCTTCCAGCCCTGGCCCCACTCTCAGGTCAGGGCACAGCTTAGGACACCAACCTTAGGACACCCCCCCCCAAGACCCATCACAGTGCCCATAGTACCATGTAAACCTCAGGAAAAGCATAGCAAGCTCACACCTTGGTGTTCAGAAATAATGTATTCAATTAGTATAAACAAATGTCCAAAAAGAAATAAAAATTCTTGCTTTATTCCACAAACAGCTAACACTCTTTGCTATCAGCGCAGGCAGGTACAACCAGCCACAATGTGGCACACTGAGCAGAAAAGCCACCTTAGAGGTAAGCGAATTGCACCAGAAAAGGTAAGTCAGGGAGGGGAGAAGGTGGCATGGGCAAGGTGAGGAGAGAGGTCTCACACATGCATAGCCCAAACATGTTTTATCAGTGCAGCGGACAGCCAGTAGTAACCAGTGGGGGAACTGATGAGTTGGGTAGGCCTTTGTCAGCAAAATGATGCAATTACATCCTTCCCCATGCTCCCAGAAATGACATAACCATGTTGCCAGGAGATGGTTAATCACAGAGTTTTGCCTAATCCCCGGGGGTTCCTTAGAGACACATTGATGTCACTTCGAGGTGTATGGGGAGGCAGCTTACAAGTAAAACACAGTAAGAACATACACATCATAACAGTTGTAACAATGAACAATTTAAACACGCTACAAATCTCATCTACAGTTGTCTTACAGGACCACTTCATGGGAAGCCCTTACATTGGGTATCAGTGGGAATGAGAACCCTCCCCATGCCCAGTCTTGAGTGAACTGTGGACTGTGCTAGACCTCCCTGTGGGCCTGCACATGGAGCCTGTAGCTATGGCAATCAAGGAGTATACGTTTTTGCGTCCCTGGCATTTAGCAAAGACCTTTTGCCAATAATAGTAGAATACAACAAATTAACAAAAAAAATAACTAAAGTAATAGTGGGACACTGAAAAATAACAAAACCAGGCATATGTTCAAATTTCCAATGTCCTCCAAAAGAAATATGTCTTTGTTTGTCATTTGAAAAATCAAAAACATAGATCAAATGAACATTCGTTTTTATTTTGGCGGCAGTGCTAAGAAGGCCCTGTCACATGTACCCATGTGCAAAGGCATAATGAGTTATTCTCATGCATTCCTACAATGATACTCAAGAGAAAGGCAGGCACATAGATATTTTAAATAAATAAAAATAAATTGAGCTCAAATTGAGCTTGGGATCTCAACTCTCTCCCCCCTAATTAGATGGAAACAACACACAGAGCTGTGTATAGTCCACAAATTGGTGATACCACAGACCATATGTCCCAACAACCCTGGTGGTTTAATGAAGAAGTTAAAAACTTGGCATACAAGATAGAACTTTCTAGAATCTCATATGGTAAAAGCCTCCTTCCAGAAATCAATCACGAAGGATTAATGCCACCATAATATTTTGCATCTCAGCTCCACCCTGGCTAGATACTCCAAGAGGATCAGTGATATTAAAAACTGCTAAGAAGTACACAATGGAGAGAGACATCTCTTGTCCAGCTCTCAGCGTTTCATAAGTACTAAGGAAGCTGCAGTCCCAACCAGATGAAAACTAGATTTTGAGGACACATAGTTAATATTAAGTTAGAAGTAAAACTGTTACATTTCCGTTTTGGGAATACATCATACACAGTTGAATTAGTGGCATCTTTTTCAATCAGTCTAAGGCTTTGTAATTGGGTTTGGCTTTAATAAGAAGGCCATGTTGAAACTCAAAATATATATTATCTGTGAGATCAGGTTTCCAGATACTGATAATGTAGATGTCTTCTGAGTGTAATTTGCATAATAGTTCTCTTCCAATTATAAATAGCCTGCATTATTCAGACATATATAAAAACATACAAAAGATGATTTGTGGATAACTGAATGTGCAATTGTGGGTAGAGCAGGAAAAGAAATGGAGCATCCTGAAAAACAGAGTCAAATACAAACTGGTAAGGTCAGGACGGTAGGAACTAGCTTAAAAAAACCTGAAAGCAGTTAAGTAAAAATCTTTAATATATAGGAGAGAAGCAATAATAAAATAAAGGTTCCACTGGCATTCCTCATCTTTCTCCTGTGCCAAGGGACTCACATGAACATTAAACACAACTTCAATTTCAGAAGATTTCTCTTGGGTTTGAAGATTTATGAGAACTTATGATACTGGGGAAGAGTGGCATAATCCTTCCCCAAAGATGGACTGTTTTGCTATTTCTCCCCAAAGTAAGTGTGTCTGTTATGAAACACACTTATCACAAAATGCCGGCAACATTATATTTAATGCAAGGAATAGAAAGTCAAGCTAGAGATGTATTCGATTAACACCTTGGCAATGTGCAATATAATTAGTGATAACTCCTGGCCAAGTATCTTCTAGGATATCTCCATCTGAATAGAGGCTTTTTTGTAAATAACTGCTGATTGATTTCTTCTGAGTGGTTGAACTAGTCAAAACCTTCTCTTTAAATTTTTCTCTAATTAAGCCACCTTCAGCTTTCCAGACAAACATATTTATTTTGTGAATGTAACGTGCAGCCAAGGCTTCCACAATCACCCCTAAGAAGACAGACTTTAAGTGACTGCTACAACAGAAAAATCTGTGGTCACAGTCATGGAAATCATCACTATGGTTTGCCCAGAAAGCATGTTACATTGTCCATTGGAATCCACCCTTGGAATGTCAAATGTTTGAACCTGCTCACAAGCAAGATCTATTACATGCAAACCTCTAAATCATTGGAGGTGTTTTAAGATAGACTTGGTGTGTTCCTAATACACTGATTCCATCTGCATGCTAATCATACCTTCTTGAATTTGTAGTTTATTCACTGTTCTTTCATCTTTGTTGCCCAATTCTGTAAAGCAACTTAGTCCAACTCCTTGGGCAAACATCATGACTACTTGGATGCCCTGCCCATGATTCACACAGGTTGACCTACCCAATCCAAACCGAAATGTGCCATAGCAATGTGGGGCTACACAATTGTGATTGTAGATTAAATTCCTATCATAACTTAAGGAAGCAAGCCCAGCAAAACCTGGCAGTGTTAGTCGTTTGGGAGGCAGTAGATAGTGTGATGCTGTTCAGCGTGATAGAAATATTATGCACAAGTTATCAAAGGCTGACATTCAAAGACATTATGCCTTCAAAATGGTTATTTTATTCAGCGTGTGGCAACATTTACGAGAGACTCATAATATGGATTTTTCTCAACACAGTTAAGTCACATGCAAATCCAGTAATCTATGAGGTACAAGAAAATATTTGACTGTTCTGTGTTAACACTGTTACTGTATGTTACCCACATCTTTGGCTTATCTCATTCTGTTTAGCAAATTGGTGTGCCAATTTCACTTATTTTTAGTGATGAATAGCTAGTTGGTCTGTCAGTGACAAGGCTGGAGTTGCAGATTGGCCAAGCCATTCATTTGATTGTGTTATAGCTAAGTGAGACAGATGTAATTGTATTAGTGGAAGCTTTAGCTTGGAAGTTTGAACCGTCAGCTTGTAAGTCATTGCATATTACAGTTGCCTCCAAAATTCACACTCCTTATGCTTGGAAGCAATGAATGTCAGCAACTGCTAATCATTGTGAAAGTGGACCAGTGGTTAAAAGCGGGACTGTCCCACCAAAAACGGGACGTCTGGTCACACTAGTGTAAGGGAGAATCCAGTCTAATGGCTAGTCAGTAAAAGTCTGGTTGGATCTGAAAGCATTCTAAAAAAATCTAACTCCTCTCTGACATTATAACCAGTTTAAATTTTAGTACTTCAGCCAGGTTTCTACTTTGTCTACCTGAAGACCTGTGCTGCTGGTTTGTTCTTTAAAACCAACCTATACATTTAAAAACATCTTTTAGTTGTTTATATATTAATCCAGCCTCAGTAATCTCCTTGCATACCATAAAACTTACTTTACAGCAACAAACCAAAAGCCTATATACTCACTACCTGTAGAAAACCTGGCAACTGAGGGGAAGGTTTATAGTTCAAAACAAACCAAGATCTCAAAACTCTTAGGAGGCTGTATGCATTTTCTCAGTAGGAAAAAAAAGGCTTGTCATAAATGTCCATCAATGGCTACTAGCCACGGTGACTGAAGGGAGCTTCCTTATTCAGAGGTAGCAGATCTGGGGCAGGAGAGGGACTTGGCCTTTATGCCCTGTTTATTCTCCAGGAAAAAATATGCAAAAAAAGAGAGATACTGCACTGGATGGACCACTGTCTGATCCAAAAGGTTCTTCTTAAGTTCTCATTTTCTAAGGAGGGAATGTCTACCTGTAATAACAGTTGCAGAAGTGATTGAATTGCTTGAAAATGGACCTCGCAACATCTGTGGCAGTGTTGGTCTGCTTGTAGGAAGTATGGTTTGGTTAGATCCAGTTTTATATTTGATTATCACAAGCCAATTTTGCCCAGCTGCTGAAGATCTTTGAATTGTATGCTCTTATGCATGCTTAACTTCATTTTGGATCCTGTTTAACTTTGATCGAGTTTATTCATTCATTTGTCTCTTGAACAGTTTGGATGTACAGATATACCCTTTTCACTTCTTTTGCTGTGAACCTCTTAGTTTTGTCCATTTGGGTTGCCGTTGTCCTCGTCTTGTTTATTTCTTTTTAACATTGCTTGTGGCATTGGTAGGAAAATATGGGAAATTGCATAAATAAAACAGGCAGAAAACAGCAAAAGTGAACAAAATGGCATGAAATAAAGATCAGTGGGTTTGATTAACATAAAAGGTAAAGGTAATTCATTGGGTCATTTCTGGCCCATGGGGTGATGTAACATCAAAACGCTTGCTAGGCAGATTTCATTTATGGATGGTTTGCTATTTTCTTCTCCAGTCATCTACACTTATCCTCAACAAGTTGGGATTAACATAAGGAAGGAACAAAACCAAAACAATTTTCTAGTCAAAAAGGATGAAAAATTTCTTAGTCATCAGCCTCTGAAATATCCACTCGCAATCAGCTTCATTCTGAGCTGTTTCATGCTAAATGTTCAAGACTTTATCATCTCCCCCTCTAATAGGTAACATTAAATATTCAAACATTCCTCTGAAACCCAAGAATATATAAATGTAAAGCTTCATGAACTGAATGACTGTATCACAAACCCATTTGTTCAAAAATTATCACAGGAATACTTCAGATGATTAAACAAGAAATCACGGGACAAAATGTAAGAGTCACAACATTCTCACCAGACCTTTAGGACTGTGGAGCTCCCTGAAGTCTTAAATGTCAGCCCAGTTGCATAGCTACCACGGAGCAGGGGGGGCGATGTGCCATGGGTGTGTGCCATTGGGGTTGAGTGGAGGTGGAAAATTGCCCCACACCCCTCCCCCTTCCCCCCACCTTGACCAGCCAGCCTCACCAGGCCCAGCCCGGTGGAGGCTGCTGCTGGGTGCCCCTGCCCTGCCCAGCCCAGCCCTGCCCCACCAGCCAGGCCCCATGACCCAGAGCAGCTAGGCGGGGCCTGGCCACGCAGCTGGGTGTGGCCCAGCCAGGCTGCTTTTCAGCTGGTTGCTCTCTGTGGGGGGCACCATTCCCCTCCCTCACGCCACTGTGTCAGCCTTATGAGGCTGTTTGAGCTGACAGTAACACACTTTCTGTTTGAGCTGACAGTAATACACAGGACATGGACAGAAAAGAAAGGAAATCCTTTGTTTAGGCATTCAGTAAAAAAGTGCCCCTGAAAGAAATTGCAAATTACAACTGTGAAAATCAAGCTCATGACCATATGTCGCAGCCCTACTTTTAACTTACTGCCTTCAGTTATTGTTATTCCTTCTTCAGTGATAGGTTTCCCACAGCCTTGCAGAGTACAGGCTTTTGCATAGAATTTATACTTGGTGCTGGCACTCAGATTGGAAAGCCTCAAACTGAATGATGAAGGGTTGGTAATATTGACTTCATGCAAGGGCCCAATATCATCCGTTTCATTTACTGAAAAGAAATTAAAAAACAGGACTCAGTTAGACCTGGCTCCTTGGAGCAGTCTGATGTGGGACCAACATGGCAAATATACCTAGTCCCTGATCTGAGAATGTATGGTTAAGTAAAAAGCTAAGGACACATTATAACAATCAGAGAAATCTCAGTGCACAACTTTGCAGCGCTTCACCTGCACCTCCATCTGGGTATGTTTCCCATCAATTTGGATCTTCGCTGTTTAAAATAACTGTTCTCACCAGCGCAGCATCAAGTTTAGCATTCTGTTGAACCTTATATTGAGTCTGACTGCTGGTTTAACAAGGTCAGTGCTGCCTAGTCTGACTGGAAGTGGTTCTCCGAGATCTCAGGTGCAGGTTCTTTTTAATATCACCTACTACCTGATCCTTTCAACTAAAGAATTTGGGGACTGAACCGGAGACCTTCTCCATGCAATGTAAACGCTCTACCACGGCTGTTAAATGTTTACAAGATATAAACAGATGCAACTGTAGCCAACTGTGAATTTAGTGAAGGCCAAAGGAACATGCTGTAATTAGACTTGAGAGATTTGGGTTCAAATGCCAAGATAGACATTGGCCAGACTTTCCAGTCTGCAAAATAAATCGTGTGTTGTGCCTTCATTTTTTTTAAAAATGCATCCACTTGTCCACTTACTTATTTGGTGTTGTAAAATGTATCCAGTGACAATTCCATTTGGTTTCTTTGGTGGCCCCCATGACAGTGTTACTGACTCTTTATCAAAGTTTAATATCTTTAAGAAATGGGGTTTCTCAGGAACTGTAAAATTAAAAAAAAAATGTATTAGACTTTCTCATTCTATTTTACCTCTGGAAGCATGCAGTATCTTTCTGCTACCCACTTTGGGCCCATTAGCCAATCTTTTTTCATGGCTGCCGGCTGCATTCCATTTCTAGGCTTTTTCCACACCTTACCTAAGTATTGTACTGTTTCAGCCGACTCTTATCACCCTACAGTAACAACTTGTACTTCTACACATCCACAGTATTGGAATTAACTGTGCTTGCATTCAGAGGTCATGAATACATCACAATTTCATGAAGGTAAGAAAAGGCTATAAATATTATGGAGACTGCACATTTCATCATATGTGAGCTGATCACATGATCTGTTCAGTTTGTGCCAAAATGGCTGCCGGTGGGGTTGGTATTGGGATTTTGCAAGGATTCACAAGTGGAGGGAAGGATTGTATTAAAACATAGACAGGAATGATGACTGATTTGCATGATTTGTGTTTCATTTGTCTAGTTGGACATTATCTGCTGAGTCCAACAGTCAGGCAACAAAAATGGGAGGGGGTAATCAGACTTCACAAGAATGCAGATACATAAAAAAAATGCACTGTACTCTATGGTTAGAAGGAATTAACCAATAATGGGCTTTCATGAAGTTTGGGGCAGGGGCACAGTTGAATGCTGGCCAGCAGGGCAGCTCTTTTGATGCTAGGCTCAGCTCGCCTAGGTCCAGTTTTAAACGACAGGCTTTGATCCTTCAGTTTAAAGCTCACCCCAAGTCCTGCTGTGCCCATCATCATACTGAGTAGCAGGGCTGGTTGGCTCCAGCTTTATACTGTTGGCTCTGCCCTGCCCTCCTTCAAGGTAAGGCTAACAGTTAGGCTGCTCAGTAAGGCTGCTCAGTTAGATGCTGGGCAGAGCAGGGCTTGAGTTGAGCTTTAAAATGCAGTTGCGAAGCCTGCAACTTAAAAGTGGACCCAGGCAAGCTGAGACTAGCATCAAACTACAGACTGAATTACTGTTTTATGTTTTATTTTATGTATTAAATTATGATGTACACCGCCCTGAGCCTACTGGGGAGGCCTGTCTAAAAATATAACGAACAAACAAACAAACAAATAAATGGGCTGCCCAGGTGGCCGGTGTTTTATTCCACCCCTGCCCCGAACTCTTCATGAAGTTTGGGGGCAGGTTGCAGCTGTGAGGGTGGGGTTCAGTGTTCAGGGTGAGAGATTGGTCTTGCCTCGGGCCCCATTTAACACCGTTGCACCCCTGACTAAATGGTCTTTACATTTTGTGTGCAGTACACATTTTTTAAAATCTCATTCTCTCCTACATAGCCAATTAGAAACCCCTGTGCTCAAAGGTTTACTCATTCAATTCTTCTCATGAAGAATTGCTTACAGGCTTGCATGTAGCCCTCACATAAAGACTTGCAAGAACTACTGAAACAACAAAGGACTCATACTTCCTCTGAACATTTCATTCTAAGGTCTGAAACTGGCATATTCATCTCCTCTTCCTTACACATACATGCCACTACTGGTGAGATACATTCATGCATTTTACAAGAAATATAAGATTGCATTTCAGGTGTTAGCAATACATACATACATACATACATACATACATACATACATACATACATACATACATACATACATACATAAAATAGGAGATTGAATCCCACACATTTGTTTCACTAAGGCTCCTTCCGCACATGCAAAATAATGCATTTTCAAACCACTTTCACAACTGTTTGCAAGTGGATTTTGCTATTCTGCACAGCTTCAAAGAGCACTGAAATCACTTTGAAAGGGCATTATTCTGCATGTGCGGAATGAGCCTAACTCTGGCATTTTCTTGTGGTGCAAGATGACTTTCACCAACGCAAGAGGCTCTTTGTGCTGGGATTAGAGTGTTAAAGTTAGTCTAAGATACCTGTTGCCTAAGCTTATCTCGATGCACCCAACTCATGCTTCTCTGTTCCCTTCGTAAAGATTTCTAGGGAAGGGGAATGGCACAAAATATGTTTGTATCATGCACAATAGCAATAATTTTGTGAAGTCTAATGTGCAATGGTAGTGATTGCGTATGTAAAGCTGGTAATTATTCATCTGTATTCATCGGTCCAGCTGTGCAGAAAGAAGTGTCGATAAACAAAACATCAGATACAACAACATACAAAATCAGTCTACTTGATAGCTCTGACTAATAATGCCCAGTCATGGAGGGAAAAGTCTAGTATATAATAAGCACAGCTGCAGTAAAGAAACATATTTGTGAAAATTGGCTACTTCCTCTCCCCACTTTTCCAGCATAATTTCTCCTTTCTTACCTCCCTCTGGGGTTTGGAAATCATACGAAAGACTTTCTGGTCCAGCCCCTTTGGAATTGAAAGCCAAAACAGTTAAGCGATATTCACTAAATGGCTCCAGACCAGGGATCATTCCATCGTTTCGGTCTGCATTAAATGTCAGAGAACGTTTCTCAGGGTGATGGTTTTTCCCATCCAGGCGACTTCTTGTTTTCCACCAGCTGACCTGCAGTGAAAAAGTCAGTTCTGTCAAACTGAACTCATGAGGCAGAGAATAACTGTGATCCCTGCTCTACAAAAAATACTTTGATAGGGAACCAAAAAGCACAGTAAAGAAAGTAAAATAACCACCTTATAACCTCTCAAGTGTCCACGAACTCTGTCCTTTGGAATTGTAGACCAGATGGCTTTTGCCAGAGTACTGTTGATGACTTGCACAATAACATTGGATGGTGCCGCTTCTGGAACTGGAGACAAGGAAGATGACATGATTGCGTTAATCACTGCATTTGGTGAAGTTAATTTTTTAAGTTAAATCCATCTGAACGAACAACTTAACATTAGGAGCAACAGGTCAATTTGGGAGGGAATATTTTTAAAAGGGAATGTGTAGGGCAGGAGTAATCCTCAGCCCCCGCTTTTTAAAGTGGGCTGGGGGAAAATTCTGCTGACACAAATACCAATCCTTCCATTTGACTCAAGGGTGTTAATGGAGGGGGTCCAGAACACATGTCTTACTGACAAAGTGGCCAAGCCATGAAACAGGCTAATAGAATTCCCACCTTATTCCTTTCAAGGCCCCTACTTTGATTTCTTCACATCAGAGTGGACATAGACTTGCCATTTGGACTTTTCAAGGAAGCTGCTAGCAGAGGGGCAAAGAAAGATCCGCCATTGTAAGCACTGACCACCCAGTTCATAGGATCTAATCCACTGTTAATATTTAATAAAACGTAATTATAAATAAGAATAATGTGGTAGGAAAATTCCCCCCTAAATACAAATAAATTCTGGTCTATTCCATACAGAACAAAAAAGGCACCTGGGGGATGACTGCCTCTTTTCCCTCCACACATCCAGAATAAGACGCCTGGGGGATATCTGAAAAAGAGGCAGCTTCTGAATGCTTTCGAGTCAGCAAAGGCATCAGAGGGGAAAATAGGCTGTTTCCTCCTATCTGATCAGTTTCACCCTGATATTTTGTATGCATCTGAAGGGATTCTTCTCCCTGCTGTCATTTGCTGGAGGTAGCTCCAGAACCTTTGTCCTGCAGGCTCTGATCTTGTGCACCTTCTCAGCCCAAAATGTACATAGTTGCACTCAGCTGGTCCTGCTGATTCTGGCAATATATAGGTTTTTCTGTATATATCTGCCTAGTAAACGTCATGATGTGACATCACCCCATGGGTCAGAAATGACCTGGTACCCGCACAGGACTGCCTTTTTCATATACATACTGGAATTTCCTACCAAAAGTAACAGATGTGTTCTTCTGTAAGTATATGTGGCTGAAATTTTAACTGTTTTTCTTCTACTGTGGGCAGTGGATTCTGGGGGCATGATAGTCTTAGCACTAATGGAAGTGTTGCTCTGTTGCACTTCTGCCATCAAGGCTGCTGAAATGCTCTCTTATTTGGGGTATAGATTCCAGGTATCTTACAGCAGAGGAGGGGGATTATTTGGGGTTCCATTTTCACTGGTATGTTTTAAACCAGTGGTGGCAAACCTTTGGCACTCCAGATGTTATGGACTACAACTCCCATCAGCCCCTGCCAGCATGGCCAATTGGCAATGCTGGCAAGGGCTGTTGGGAATTGTAGTCCATAACATCTGGAGTGCCAAAGGTTCACCACCACGGTTTTAAACTATGATTTGTAAGCTGCCTTGAGCCAAGAGGCAACATGGGATCGAAACATTTAAACAAAGCAGGGGCAATCTGCCTCTATTTTCTCAACATTTGTCTACAAGGACCTGGCATTAATCTTCAGGGACTTAGGCTGCTGAACCCAAAGGGGAGGAAGATTCTGCAGCTGTGTTGGTCATTCATAAAGTCCAATCAAATGTATTGCTATGGAGCCTAGATTTTTTTTCCCTTTAGTGAAACCTAGGTCACTTTCGCATATGCAGAATAATGCCCTTTCAATTTACATTCAATGCATTTCATAGCTGGATTTTACTGTGCGAAATAGTAAAGTCCACTTGCAAACAATTGTGAAAGTGGATTGAAAGTGCATTATTCTGCATGTGTGAAAGTGCCCCTAGAGTCTCTGATTGGGAAAAGACCCTAGTTCAACTTGGAATATATACCCAGCATTCTGAGTTCTCTGTTGTTGATCCTTATATTTTAGATCCTTGGAGCCATCTTAGTCTTCCTAACCCATGTTGTTGTCTTATGATTTTTACCCACATAGCTGTAAAACAGGAATTGTGTCGAACAATTTGGTAATCTCGTTACCTGCTGATAAAACATACTGAATTGTGCTCATGCTATTCACTTCAAGGATTTCTAGGTGTCCCATTCCAAATGGTTGCAGTGGGGTTTCCTCTTTTCTGAGTCCTAATCCTTAAACCCTTAAAAGCTGCTTTTAAAAATTCTGCTTGC